>NC_092528.1:12447500-13070000 GCF_037038585.1 Patagioenas fasciata
GTTTATTTTCATCCTCTTTTTGCCTTGTGATATAATTGGCTGGGAGATTGTGACATTTGTAAATGGTCAAACAATGGGCTTTGGCAATAGAACTGAGCATAGTCTGAATCTGGTGCTTGTTTTCTACACTGAGTTATAGACCAGTTTCATTGAAATCTGATCACATACATGAGATGATGATTTCCTCCACCTGTTAGAGTAAAGAACAACCTCTAGTGCAGTTAAAATATTCATAATACAGCTATCAGTATTCCATGTGTTCTAAAAGCTTAGAAAATTGATTGGAAACAACTTATCTAACAAAGCAGTCTTTCTACCTCACATAACTAAAAAAAAAAAATCTCAAGCTATTGCTTTTATAAACCATTTAATACAGTTTATGATAGCAATAATCCACTTGAAATTGGTTATATTACTGTAGTTTGCTATAGTGTTAACTGTCCTTGTCTTCCTCTTGGTCCATTAACTGAAAATCCAGCCATTAACTTATAATGGGATGATTTCGTCTGGATTATTACCCGATTCTTAGTTTGGAGATTAATATTCTTGAAGTATAGTGAAACAGTGACAAAATGTAACAAAAAGTTTCTGGTTCAGCTTTTATGTAGTAGCGATCTATTTAGACAAGATGCCTCCAAGGCTTCCATTCAAATACCTAAATGAATAAGCAGCACCTTTCTTTATGAAAAAGGACACTTGTTGGCCTAGATAATCAGTGGCAGATGAGACACAAGGAAAGTGATGTTAAATGTGACAGTCTAATAATAGAGACTTAAAGCCTGATCATCACTATTCTGTTCAGTGGGAATTTTGCCTATGGCTTCAGTGGAAAAAAGATTTGAAGCCAAACAGACAGGGAGCAAATTATGTTATATCTTTGTGAAGATACCCAATAGACATAAAGGGTGCAGGAGGTGGAGGGGGGAGAGTCATAAGCAAAAGGCTATTTCAGCTGGTGTAGCACACATATACATCTTTATTAAAAAAAAAAAAAAAAAAATCAATGAATTGATGAAACTATTTGCTTCAGAGGATGGAAATCCTACAAGAATTCCCTAAAATATGTCCTTAGCATACTTCTGTGACCTACATTTTCAGTCCCCAAAGTCATCTTTTTATTTGAGTAATACCATACCAAATCTGAGAGATATTAATTATTACTTATACAGCATTATTAATTAACTCTGCGATCCACTCTAACAAAATGTAGAGTTATTAATAAAATTTTGTTATGAGCTCTCACTTCACTGCTGCTTCCAGCTGCATCAGAATTCTGGGTTTTCTTCTCACACCCTTCTTAAATTTTGTCAGTTCATCTGCTAGGAATTGTCAGGCAAAATGGTGTAAAATTATGCAATATCAGTAGGTTATATGGACAGCCTTTAAAATATACTCATAATAGCTTCTAGTAGTGATTATTTGAGCCAAGGCATACCTTCTCTAGTATGGGTTTTCTAGTGTGAAGAAAGCTCAGAAAATCCTTTTTCCTGCTTTGTACAAGGTATCTATATTTTGATTACTACTTCTCTGAAACTAAAGAGAGAAACCTGGCAACACAGATTTCCTTTAAAGAAGGACGTCTCAGTTCATTCTGTCACCTCTGTATAAACAGACATAGATGCAGTATTAGGAAACAGGCTATCTGCCTAAAAGGTAATGGGGAAAGACTGTATTTCAGGCAATAGTTAGAATAATTCAATCTTAAATTTGCTTCTTGGAGAAGGTGTCAGAAGTAACATTAATAAGAATGTAAGTAAGCATTAGTGAACAGGGGGGTGACCATAATTTAATTCCAGCAAAAGATTTGCAAATGGAATGGCAAAAGAAGGGTATAAAGTATAAAAGTAAAGTATAAAGTATAAAACTGTTAAAGTATAAAATAAGAGTATCAATAAATACCAATGTATCCCACAAACAAATACATATTCCTCTTCCCTGGAGAGAGAGAAGGGCTTGTCTGGCAGCACACACTGAGAATGTTATTTAAGCACTTTATTCCTCATTTGATCTGACTTCAAAACTGTGGTCTATTTCTGCCTGGTCTGTTATCAGTCTTTTTCACAAATTATATTGATTATGTCTGACAGTACAGTATATATTTCTATCATTTCAATAGAAAATGCTATTCATTTTATAAAGGGTTTGTCTTCAGTTTTATCAACAAATTAGCACATGCTGCCTCCAAGTAGAACTATCCACCTGCGTTTCCTTTCTTCCAAGATGGCAAAATTGGAAAAACCTTAGAACATATTTCACCAGCAATCGCTTTGTGATTTTTTTAAGTTCTAAAATTAATAAGCAAATTTTCAAGGACAAGCAATTCTGTGAATTTAAGCCTTGAGAAGAACATTTGGCTATACAGTAGATGTGCAAGGCAATGATTACCACTGTCATAGTCTTTATTTTAAAGCTGATGAAAAATAATTTGCTAAGTTTGTGTTTTGTAAAGGATTGTGACTGCTTAACTTGAACTCTCAAATCATGTTCTCAGCATAGTACTACTGACCTAAGGTCCCACTGAAGATGAATGTGGTCTATTTTTTTACCAGCGTTTATTGATTTCCAAGATTGAAATTACATTAATCAGTGGGATTTTATTTTGAGGTGGTTTTGCTACAGTCAATAAATCAGACAGGAGTAAATGCATCCTTTTAACTTGTGTGGATTGCCAGGACTACAGTGGTGTTCTGTGCATCTTTACTGATGAAGTGCATAACTGAGTTTCTCCTAAGGTATGCCATTTCCACAGTGAATGACTTGGGGATCCAGTCATGAGAGCTCATCACATAGAAGGTGACATTGAGCTACATTTCCCCAATAAAGCAGATACTTGATTAAACTTCAGTGGCACTAGGGGCATGACAGAAATACAAATATTTCTGGCAGTGTTCATGCTAAGTGGCACAATTCAACCTTCAGTACAGTTGCCATTTACTAAGTGTGAGTGAGTATTCATTTAACTTCTACTTTCATATGATTGTGGGATCATATCTTTGTTATCACAATAACTTGTGTTTGGCTCCTGATAGATAGCAACCAAAGTAATGAAAAGTACTATATGATATTTTATGCATATAGTTTTCAATGGTATTGTGGTTGAAAAATCACTGTATGATGGCTGATGCTTCCCTCCCCCTTTTGTTTTTTTTTTCTTATATTTGAAAAAGACTAAATTATGCTTTTAAAAACATACATTTTCCTAAACTTGCTGTGTGTTTCTCTGTAGTTTGTACTGCATACAGAATCTAGCTGAATTAAAGGCTGAGGGCATGTGTACCTTAAACGTACTGTATTTGAGAAGCTACACTTCATGTGTCAGCAAATAAGAATCTCAAAGTATATTACCTACCTGAATTATAAAAAGTAAGTTTGTGTCAACATCTTATGCGTTGAGCTGGAGTCTCCCAGGACTATGGTTGTCTAATTGTCTGAAAGCAGAGATAAACATATGGGAGGTTATATGATTTACTGGGGTATATTAGGCTTAGTCAGGTTCTGAGATGGCCAATTATTGATACTTTAGCTCAGTGATTTTTATTCAAATAGAATTCTCCCTGTGTGGTTTTTGTTTCTCCTGAGGAATGCTGGTAAATAATTGAACAAACTTTAGGATACTTTGCCTTTCTTTTGCACTTTGTAGAAGAGAATATATAAATTATGTTCTTATTTGAATTCTCCTCTCCTTGTTTGTATTCAGATGCTGCCTCTATATTGAAATCAAGGCCAACTATCAGGGTTAATATTGGAGAGCGTTAATAGACAGTGGACATTGCATAATACCCCAGCTGAATACAAATACACAACTGAAAAGCCTCTAAAGCCCTGCCTGACTTCATCATCCAAATTAGCTGAGCATCCTACTGCTTGAATGAATCAGCTAGGAACCAATAAATCCATTCTTACTGTGGTGTCTGCACTTCAGTCAATGTGTTATTTGTTCATAGATACCTCATGCTAGATCCAATAAGAAGTTTGCAGTGGATTATTTGATCAACTGTAGTTAGTGATGAAGGCTGCTTTGTCATGTGGCAGCTAGTAGTACAATACCATCTACCTTGCTAACTGATATTGATGGCTTATATAGATTGCAAGACATGGCAATGAAGGTGCTGTGGTTCTTCCTTAAGGGCCCATTACATGTCTGCATCAAAACTCTTGGCAAATGGAGGAGTCAAAAGGGTTTGTCATTGGATACCCTTTGGGGATTGGCAAGCCCTCCTGTTAATGAAGCTCAGCATGAGACATTATATTTGTCACTCTAAGTTTGAATTTGTTATTATATTTAAAAAATAAAGTACCTGGAATTTTAGAAAATTTACATAAATGAAATTTATGTCTTGTGATGGGTTCCAACACAATGCTAGATAGAAAGGGCAACACCACTTAGTCTGGAATGGGAGATCTTTCCTTCTATTCTTGCAAATACAGATAAATAGACAAGACTTGCCACTCCAACTGGATGTGCATACATCTATGAGGCCCAAATGGATTCATCCCAGGGCACTGAAAGAGCTGGGTGATGTCATTGTGAGGCCTCTCAATGATTTTTCAAAAGTCTTGGGAGCCTGTAGAGGTCCCGGTTGACTGGAAGCTGGCAAATGCTGTCTCAATTTTCAAGAAGGGAAAGAAGGATGACCCTGGTAATTTACAGACCTGTGAGTCTCACATCAGCAACTGATGAAATTATGGAGAAGGTTATTCTGGGAGTTATTGAAAAACACTTGAGAGACAATGCAGTCATTGGTCACAGCCAGCACAGGTTCAGGAGGGGAAAGCCCTGCTTAACAAACTTAATTTCCTTTTATGACAAGGTCACCCACCTAGTTGACCAAGGTGGTTTTGGATTTTAGCAAAGCTTTTGATATTGTCTCTCACAGTGTCTCACTGGATAAAATGTCCAGCACACAGCTCAACAAGTCCATAATATGTTGAGTGAGCAACTGGCTGATGGATTGGGCTCAAAGAGTAAGGCAGGTGACATCAGGCTGGTGGCCAACCACCAGTGGGGTTCCCCAGGGCTCAATTTTAGGGCCAGTGCCCTTTAGTGTTTTTGTAAATTATCTGGATGCAAATGTATATTCAGTAAGTTTGAAAATTATACTAAAGTAGGAGGAGCTTTGGAGTCCCTTGAGGGTAGAGATGCCTTACAGAGGAATCTGGATAGACTAGAGAACCAGGCAATCACAAACCATATGAAATTTAACAGGAGCACTCTACACTGCACTGATGCGGCCCCACCTTGAGCACTGTGTGCAGTTTTGAGCATCTCAATATAAGAAGGACATCAGACTATTAGAATGTGTTCAGAAACGGGTGACTAAGAATGGTGAAAGGTTTTGAGAGTAAGACTTCGGAGGAGTGAGTGAGGTCACTTGTTATGTTCAGCTTGGAGAAGAGAAGGCTGAAGGGTGATCTCATCACAGTCTACAACTTCTTCTAGGTAGGGGTGGGGGGAGAGGTGCGGATCTCTCTCTGATGACCAGCATTAGGACATGAGGAAATAGAATGAAGCTGCACCAGGAGAAATTTGGATTGGACATAAGGGAAAAGTTCTTCAGTGAGAGAGTGGTTGGTCAACAGGTTCCCCGGGGAAGTGGACACAGCATCAAGCCTGTCAGAGTTCAAGAAGCATCTGGAAGACACTTTAAGTCATATGGTTTAGTTTTAGCTAGCCCTGTGAGAAGCAGAGATTTGGAGTTGATGATCCTTATGGGTCCCTTCCAACTTGAGATACTCCATGATTCTATTTATGTTCTGAAGAACTAGTGCCAGTGTAGAACAGTTGCATCCAACTCCAGTTCTCTGAAGTTGGAAGAGGTATTTGAGAGAAAGCCATGGTTGCATATATGCAATTAAGGAATTAACATAAATACCACTTTTCTTGTAGTTTGTATGAAACATCAGTGATGAATAAGATGCTTGCAGAAGAACAAATCAGATTTAAATTCAAGTGCTAAGTCATTGAAGAAACCTAAATATGTGAAGACCTATATATTTGTCCCAAAGAAGGAGATGCGGAGGTTTTAAATTCATTTCTGCATTTTTAAATGTAATGCACATTTATAATACTAACCTGTTGTATTAAACCTCACTCTCCCAGATACAGTAAGTACCTTTTTTCATATAGTTAATTTAACCAGAATTCTATCTCACAAAGAAGCTAGAGGTAGTTAAAATCAGCACCTCTCTGATTAGTTTTCCACTTCTGTTATGTTTTAATAGCATTGTTTTGACAAGAAGAGGTTTGAGGTTGTATAGATTACTCAGACATGTACTAATGTTTTGGTTAAAGAATATGTTCAATCTTTCTTTGAAATTGCAATCAGAGCAACTGTTTGTCAGTGCCTGAGCTAAGAAGTTATATGTGGGAGACTGACCAAGGAAAATAAACCCTATCTGTCTTTGTGGCCTTTTATTACACCTTATTGCTTATGCCAGAACCGGAGACATAAAATGAACTTGAGATAGGCTTTTGAAAAACTATAAAGACCTGTATTTGACTGAAGTCAACAAGGTTGCCATTGGTCATTAACAGCTTGCTGAAGTATTTGACTGAGGCTTCACAATATTCTGTGAGTGGTGCATAATTTCCCTTCTTTGCAGGAGGACTGAACAGTCTTGTTTAATTGGACTATGTGCATAGATGTATAGGAAGTTGTGGTGTTTAATATCACAGAGATGGCAAAGAGCACATGTAGATGTTAAGGCAGAATAGCATTGGAAATAATAACATCAGCCAGATCTAGTGATGTCCTGTGAAGTGAGGGTGAATTTTTGTGAAGAGGTTTGTTTAGGTTGTTCCCCAGCTTTTTACTTTCTCATACCTTCATCTTAAATTGCTTAGCAAAATATTTATTATTATAAATTCTGTTTGTTTTACTTAACCTATACTGATACTAATCCATGAAATGTGAACATAAAATAAATAAGGGCTTACCAAGTAATAACATCACTCACTTGGTTTATCAGCTTGGAAAATAAGTCAGAAATAAGGACAATAAATTTCCATTTGTTTCAACAAAGAAAAGGCTAAAATGAGCCTCTCTTCAAGTTGTGGGGCTTTTTGTTTGTTTGTTTAATTATTATTACTATTTCCAAAGAATTTTACATGTCAGTGACACTAATTGCAAAAGAAGACAAATATCTTGACCATTTTATTTACCAAATTATATAAAAAGTCTGACCTGCATCGATCAGTTTATTTTTATGAGCTCTTACAAACTGATAGGATGATATCATTTTACTGTTTTAAAAAATATTTAGAAGTTAAAATGATATCCAATTGAGCAACTGTATGGAAATATAATTAATTATTTTGCAGGCTACCTTGGGTCCTTTCATAACTCTAATTTGGACTGAAGTTATTTGCAAGTGTTGTTAATAAGAGTAAAAGTCATCCTTCTCTCCCTCCTTCTAGTATAGACACACCAATGTTTACTTTAATATAGGTACATTCTGCCTTCAATATTGCAGTTTCCCACCTGAGAAATCAGAAGTTTCCTGAGTGGATGCAGGGATTTGATTTGAACAGGCTAAGTAATTTTGAAACAGTGTACGGACACATGTGCCTGTTTTCTTTTTGCACTTTCAACCAAATGGACAATCTGCAATATATTAACATCAGTAAAGACTGTTGAAAGGTAGTACTGGAGAGAAGTTTAGTTCTTCTCTCCCACTTGCTCATGTCTGTTTCTGCTATGCAAATCTACACTGAAGCCAAGAAGAGATACCAAAACTATATTTGTGTGCTTAAAAATACTTGGCTGTGACACATAGTGGAAACTAGATAAGAAGAGAATCTGTGTATTTGTATCCCATACTGTGAAGTGTATGCATTATGATTTTAATATTAACAGAACTACTAATGAATATTCATGTTTATCAGTCCTGTTCTAATTAAAACTACTCAGTGTTAGACATGGACATGAAAGGCCAAACTATCTCTTCCTAGCTGTTAAAATAAATAGTTTTAACATTCCATAGATTATGTGGTTTTTCATGCTGAGAACTTGTATGCTAAAAGAATAGTAAGAACAAAACAAAAGGAAATGAATATAAAATGTCCCAAAAGAGGAACATTTTAAGACATCATGTTAGAGCCTTATATGGTGACAAAGAATGCTCTTTAATCTATTTATCCTCATAAAGCTATTGTGAGGATAAATGGTTTCAATTTTGGGCTGTTTTTGTTGTTGTTGTTTGTTTGGTGGGGTTTTTTGTTGTTGTTTGTTTGTGGGTGTTTTTGTTTTATGACGGAGCATTAACATCTGGAGGAATTAAGATGTAGATTTCTTAAATTACTTGGTTCCCAAGCATCGTATTAGTGCAGGTCCTGCAAACCATGTTAAGGGATGCTATTTGGCATGAAACTCCATGAAAGGACAGAAAACCCTTTTGCTGTCAAGTTGTAAACAAAGTTTGACACTTACGCTTCCTAATGAGTACAAGGGCTGAATTAAAGAGGGTAGTTCCTTAAGGCAATATTTAAATTTAGGGCCAGTCTATAATCAGCTGAATCATCTGGAGTCAGTGTGCTCAGCCTGCCCACTGCCTTAGCATTTGCCCCTGTGAAGAGGGAATGATGACCATAGTATGGACAGCACTGGGAAGTTGTCTCTTCAGTCTTGTTAAGGGCTTTCTCCAGCATTCATCCAGTTAGGTGTAATTTGGAAGGTTAAGCTGTTCTCAACCTCAACATCTCGTTCCCAGTCCAGGACTGGTTTGTACCATTGACCAATTGAGCTGCTTTACTTTTGCTCATGAACAACATATATATATATATATATATATATATATTTTTTTTTTTTTTTTCCTCTCCCAGATCAAGTATGTTTACTCTGGCAGAAGCTCAGACTTGCCCGAGTCCATGTCAATGGAAGGTGTTTCAAACTTTCCTTAAACCATTGTTTATAGTCTCTCTGCCAGTTTGTAGAGCAGAACCTTTTTTTTTATTTTATTTTATTTTATTTTTTAAAAATTTCTTCCCCGTAATATAAGATAATTTTAAAAAATTTGCTTTAGGCATTTTCCTAAGATCATGATTTAAAGTTTTATAATCTCCTAAGGTCCTTGAGAAATAGACCAGTCTCTGATCACTCTTGAGCAGTTGCCAACTTGCCAGAATATAGGGAGAAGGATAAGATGTGTCTGCTTTTCTAATCAGCTTTTTCATATAGTAAATTTATAACCCTCTTTTTAAGTGGCAAAAAATTTAAACTACTCAAAAAAATGTACATTTTTCCACTGGGTTTTATATTTTTACTTTTCTGAATTATTTCACAATGATAGGGCATAGTCAAACTAAACTGGTGTAAACTACAGTGAAAATTATGAATCTTTTCAGAAGATACCCTTAAAGGCTGACAGGAAGAAAAAAGTAATTATGAAGTTCTGAAACTCCTTTATAGAGACCTGATTTGAGTAAACTTTAGCATCTACTGTCAGCAAGCAGTTGTTAATATACTTTGACCACAGCAGTGTAGGACAGAATGCTTTATTTTTCATGATTTATTTTAAGGGGTTTCAATTTCAGATGATGCATCTGGATTTGTACTCTATTTCTGCCATACATTTTTGAAATAATATCTTAATACCAGCAGAAACTGCTTCAAATTCCTTTATTGATCTATCTTTTAGGGATTCAAATTTGGCATTACCATACTAGAAAAAGTCTAATGGTCT
This sequence comes from Patagioenas fasciata, assembly GCF_037038585.1. Lineage (NCBI taxonomy): Eukaryota > Metazoa > Chordata > Aves > Columbiformes > Columbidae > Patagioenas > Patagioenas fasciata. The sequence continues at coordinate 12,457,182 of NC_092528.1, forward strand.
CACTAGGGACACTATCCTGTCAGCAACGGTAAGATCACATGTGCAGCTGGAAACTGCTATTACAGTTTTAAAGTGCTACTTTCCAATTAACTTTGTCACTGTTTAACAGCTAGAGCTTATTGTGTCGATGTCCAAACTGGCATAGTTAATGTCATGCCTATTCCTTTGTCTATTACGCTGCAAAATCAGCTGTCAAGTACAAATAAACTTCAACCCCAGTTAAAAGTCTGACTTTGTGCTGAAATACATAAGGATTGCCCTTGGCACATCTGGGCATTGGTAACTTCCAGTTGAAAACTGTGGATAACCAGCTGAGAAATGGGACAGTCTAAAGTCAATACAGATGTTTCTGCAATGGTTGTGAGAGTGAGCTCAGATGGTGGCTGGAGACAGGTCAGAATTAATTTGGAAGCAGGTTGAGGAGGTAACCAGCCCTCCGAGAGCATTTGCCCCTTGAGCCATAGAAATGGATTTGGCATGTTGCCTTGCTTGTGCATTGCATCATTAAGAAAATATGTGCATTAGTTTGTTTACTGTAGTATTTTTGATGTTTCAATATACACATTTCCTGTGGCATCCTCATAATTAAGTAAGCACATGCCCTGGCGAAAAAGGTCTGTCTTCTGTTGTACTGTTTAAGAATAAATCTTGCCTCTTGTCTCTGCATTCACATACAATTATGTTTTTGTATCAAACTCCTTTTGGAAGGTGTAAGCAAGGGAATTTCTACTCAATTTTGACTGTTTGTGTACATTTAGTCTACCATGCTTTCCCACTAAGGAACTGTTTCTTTCTGTCTATGGTTGCAAGCATATGCAGGTATTCAGTCGAAGAGTGTTAAATATTTCCCTTCATCCATTTAAAAAAAACCAAACTTAGGAGCCAGTTGCATTTAATGCTGTATTAAGAAACATGTACCCAAACCTAGCAGCTTCAGTCTTCAATAAGCCAAACTGGTGGAGAAATAGAATCAAACGGATTAAAAAAAAAAATAAAAGCAAAGCTAAAAAATTCTACTAAACTTTTGGGAATGTTATTTTGTGCTTCCTGGATGGAAGTTCAGGCAAGAATATAATTTATATTGACTTTTAAGTATTAGTGAAGTATTGACGCAAAAGTAGGGAAGAAAGTTTCCAAAGAGTTTATACTGAGAGCTCCCTAGAATTAAAAAGCCAATGAACTCATCTGAGAGGATTATATGTACTCCAATGTTGATGAGATCCAGCACATAAGAAATATGTATTTTGGATATGGTAGAATGATTAAAATGCATCAATTTAAATGCTGTAGGCAAAAGGCAACAGAATGAACCAGTGGAAATAACATAAATATTTCCCCAAGGGTTCCAGATGAAAGGTGACACATTCCTTAATCTACTACAGATTCGTTTATCTTTCACTGAAGAAAAAATAGACCCATATGCACTTGATCACTGGATATAAATCTGCTCAGATTACTGCTGATCTTAATTGGTACTGTTTTTAAGGAATTGTATGGGTAAATATGGAGATCCTGTTTTACTACCCAAAGGAGAAACTGCCAACATAAATACTAGTGGGTCACATCTAAGGAAATATCCACAGTGAAGGCAGAGGGTTAAAATGGAGGAAGAGACAGGAGAACTTGAGTAAACATCCATTGCTTTCACTGTTGTGCATTTTGTATGATCAAGTACAGTTTCTGGGGTTGTTGTTTCCAAACTGTTGAAAGAAGCAGGAGAAACTACCACCATTAGACATTAACGCACAGAAAATACTTTGCCATGTTTGAGCGCAGTTGGATAGCTTCTCTGCCCTGGCTTTGCTCCACTGGTTAATAAAGTGCATCTTTACAAACAACATAAATAGAAATGCTTTTACTTTCTCAAGACCTTGCTAAAGGTACTTTTTTACTCATCAACATCTGCTCGATTGGAATGTGACCTCAGCTTTCCAGTACCTCATGCTCGCTCTTCATGTGTTTTGGTTGCATTAAGCAAAAGCGGCCATGGGATGTGTATTTCTCAGTGATGAGGTGTGGAGCAGTTTCTCGGAGGAGAGCAAAAGAGCAGAAGCAGCCAGTTTCTCCTGACCCGGTGACCCTTCAAGTATTCACACACACTGGCCCCAATCCCAGCCTTTTTGCAGCTGGAGTGCAGCAGCACACAATAGGGCTGGAATGTCTCCTGTGAGAATTCCTTAAAAGTATGAAGGGGTAGGAAAACAAAAAAATGAAATTTATGTAAACTATGTGCTGGGGTATTAAATGAATCCTCTGAAATGGGAACATTGCCAGTAACAATGTTGTTCAATCAGCTGACAGTCTTTGTAAATAAGGCAATTATTATTTATATGTATATTTTTACCTGAGGAAAATTTGAACTGATAAGAAGGTATGCATTTGTTCGATATAAAATGCAAATAAGTAAATCTTCACATAAATGGTATGCTTCTTAGCTGGTAGGAACTTTGTCATAATAAATGCAAATATCTTCTGTAGTGTTTATTCAGAAGTTTAATCAAAATGTTGGTATTTTTATTTTTTTCTCATGCCACTTCTTCTATTCTCATAACTACCAAATATTCAAAGTAATGTTTCAAGCTCTAGTCCAATACTAAAGATGATAAAAAGATGTATGTTAGTTCAGCTGTTTTGCTTGTAGATATTCTCATGGGTTACATCTCCTGGATCCTTAACAGTTTTTACATGTTATGTGTCTGTCCAGTTCTGCAAACAGCTTTCCTGTCAAGGTAAACTGGGCTTCAGCCTGTACAAAGGCTGGTACTGACATAGCGCATCAGCCCACTGGCTTAGGTAGTTAGAATTTGGATGATAGTGATTTTTCTATGAAATAAAATATTGAAGATCTTCCAGTCCAATAAAAGAGAGACACTTGTTTTTCTTCTTTTTTCTATTAGAAGTTGTGGAATAATTTGGAAAGTTAATCCTACAGTTTATTTATTCATCTCAAGGTGAGCTATATCCAAATACTCTGGCACTTGATCAAAATCAGAGAATCAAACTTTTTCCAACTTCCCCTTGGCAGATGGAATGGAGCAGTGTTGTGATGCAAACATCTTCCTTAAATTTGTATGGTTCAAAAATATTTACTTCTCCTTTCCTTCCTAAGAGGGGGCAAATTCTCATTTCCATTTCAGCAACTCTTCTAATTAGCCTCCTACCTAACATGCTCCCACCAAGTAATATTCAATGTGTGTATGATTGCGCAGTATTTCTTACAGTCCCACGATGTTTTTTCTATACATACATAAATGGGAATACTCTTCACAGTGTTTTGAGCTCCCAATAACTGTTTCTATAATGTAGTATGATACTTAACTTATGATTAATTATCTCTATTGCTTGAAAAACATTTCTGTTCTTATGAGCTCAGTGAACCCAGCTCTGACTGAAATTTTGTCTGTTGAATGTATGCAACTATGGAATAAGTTGTATATGTCAATCCTGATGTGGAATGGGTCTGAAAAAGTATTTTGTAGAGGAACATGAATTTGGCAGCTGTATATGAGTTCTGTGATAAGGTCCTTTTAATGAGCTGGCTTTTAACAACATTATTTTTGTTGAGCTCTAATGTAGTGTTGGATGTTTACAAGCTTACGTTAAACCTAGCTTATTCTCTTATCTGCTGAGTATGAGTTTAGATGTGTTTGGTGTATTCATACACTCTAAGAGGGCATGTTCTCTGTAAATAATATTTGCTTATTTTTTTGATCTGGAAAGGTTTCTTTATTCTAGCTGACCTTTGAACAGATCAGCAGTTACAAAGTGCCATAATAACCTTATCTCTTAACTGTTCAGGTTACTGCTCAGGGATTTGTTTACTCTTTACATAGACTTTTGGAGGCTATGACATGTAGGACCCTGTTTATGCCAAATATCTCTGGAACTGCTTGCCAGTAACTACTGAGCTGCACAGAAATCCCTTTCCTCTGCTATAATTTCTATGAAGGAAGTAAAGGATGGTGACTGTTGCAAACTGAGGCACCTCAGGATTTTTGTCCAATTGCTTCAGCAATACGAAGTACATGAGAGGCTGATGTCAGATGATGACTCCTTGGAGTAAAGTGTATGAGAGCAGCTAGCTGCTTTCTTGGAACAGCTACCTAATTCTTGCAGCAGAACCTTGAAAGAGGTTAGCACTCAGTACAGCATACGAATGCTCAGGTGTAATTTACCAACTACCATGAGTGTTTTGGGGAGATACAGTGACTCTAACTGATACTTTGTTTAAGGAGAATATGCACTTCAAAATTAAGAAGGTGGTGTGTTGAGTGTTTGAGTGGGTGTTGTGTTTGTTTGGGTTCTTTTTGTTTTGTCATTTTTTTGTTTGTTTGATTTCTCCTTCTTTCTTAATTTTCTCCCTCTTTTCCATCTACTGGATGTGCTGATTTCAGAAAACAGTTTTCATCTTTGGAACCTATTTCTTTAGAGCACTAGTCCTGGCTAAAAGTTCTGTGAATATTGGCTATGGCTTTGCTTTGTCACAGCAATTTCTTATTCCTTGCTTATCATGCACAAATAAATCATAAGAGCATTTCTTGAACAATCGTTTCCTGTGACAAAAAGGTGCTAATGGTTTGTGGATTGATAAATAGTTTTTATTAAGTAGCATATGCATTTATTTGGTCTTGGTGATGACTTTTTGCCTTATTTTGGAGAGTAATAAAGGACATTCTTGGGAACATCCTTGGGAGTTCTGGTTGACAACAGGTCGACTATGAGTCAACAATGTGCCCTTGTGGCCAAGAAGGCTAATGGTATTCTGGGGTGCATTAAGAAGAGTGTGACCAGCAGGTCGAGGGAGGTTCTCCTACTCCTTTACTCTGCCCTGGTGAGGCTGCATCTGGAGTACCGCGTGCCATCCTGGGCTCCCCAGTTTAAGGATCAGGAATTACTGGAGGGAGTCCAACGGTGGTCTGCGAAGATGATTAGGGGCCTAGAGCACCTTTCTTATGAGAAGAGACTGAGAGAGCTGAGTCTGTTCAGTTCAGAGAAGAGAAGGCTGAGAGGTGATCTCATCAATGTTTACATGTATCTCAAGGGTTGATATCAAGTGGATGGGACCAGACTGCTTTCAGTGGTGCCCAATGATAGGATGAGGGACAACAGGCACAGACTGAAGCAAAGGAAGTTCCGTCTGAATATGAGGAAAAACTTCTTTCTTTTGAGGGTGACAGAGCACTGGAACAGACTGCCCAGAGATGTGGTGGAGTCTCCTTCTCTGGAGACATCCAAAACCCTCCTGGACTCATTCCTTTGTGTTCTGCTCTGGTGAACCTGCTTTAGCAGGTAGGTTGGACTAGATGATCTCGGGACATCCCTTTCAACTCCAACCATTCTGTGATTCTGTGATGTGGATTTCTATAGATGCTATTCCTTTTGTCCCACTTTGACATTTCAGAATATTGGGATTCACACAGGCATGGCCAGGAAATAAGTGATTATGGATTGAAGGTGTCATTCCTAAGAGTGATGCAAGTCAGTGTGGCTCATTCTCCAGAAGGCTGTAGACTCCTCAGATTACTACAGAATTTGTACTGAATAAATCAGTGGAAGACAGAAATCTTTTAAAGTGTATTTGAAGTAGAGAAGTCTGGAACTGAATGGTTAGTCTCTTGGGCAGATGTCAAAATCTTAACTGTGCAGTATCAACTTGATGTTTTGGGGAAATGCCTCCTGTTCTAAGTTTTCAGGTAAAATGTCAATATTAATGGGCTATTGTGAGGGTCATTTCTGTCCTTGCAGTTTTAATATAGGATAACTTCATTGACATTACACTTGGGCAAACAAGCTGCAACTCACTAAAGTGATGGAAATTCTGTATTTAGTCTGAGATTTTAAAATGACTTTGTGGAAAAATCTGCCTCTGCTAAGCATTTCTCTACTAAATTCTACCCTGTGGATTTATTTTTAGACAGAACCCTTGTTTAGCTGTCTAAAAATTTTAGCCACTTGTTAAGTTGTTTTAATAATGTTTCAGTGTTTGGATTAGCGTAATTAGTTCACACAATCCTTTGATTTGTTCAAATGTGTTATAGCATTTCCACTCTGATTTTGACACTTATTTTGAGCACTTTCAGCTCAGTAATTTGTTCCGTTAATGCATTAAGAATTGAAATTGATGTGCAGTCTGGAAAAATACCTGTTCCATGACCCAGTGTGCAAAGGTGTCAGAACAACAACAAAATGTTTGATGGGAGGCAGGAAAGATTGGTTAATCCAACAAACACTGCCAAGCTTTGACTGGTAAATGGTGTTTGTTTCTCACTTCAGGAAATAGATGCAAGCCTTCAATGTGTTATTACTCAGCAGATAGCTCAATGATTTTTATCCCTCTACCTTTAAGCTGAAATATGTTCAGATTGTAGGTATTTAAAGAACCTCGTAAATTCCTTTGACTGAAAGCAGTCTTATTTGAGTCCTTTATAGTCATAATTTGAGCAGTTTAGGAAATAATTGTTGTTCAGAGGAATTGTGTGGGGCTCTTTCTCATTCCTACTTGAATGCTGACAACATCTGATCAATGTGTCTTGGAAGGTCTTTTCTGTGCATGTTCACAAGAATACAAGGGCCTGTTACAATCAGGAGCAGCAAATAACTCATGCTTTTAGTCCTGGAGATTCAGTTTGTTGTGTGTCAGCCATATCCTGGCTATTCTGCTATAAATCAAGATTTATCTATGTGCAAGTAATTTGTAGAGACCACAGATCACAACTTTGAAATGTACTTTCTGTTTACACCTACATTTGTGAAATTTGCTTCAGTTGTTTGTTTTGTTTTTAAAACAATTGCGATAGAAGTAATGGGCCTGAAGAGAACATATTAGTAGGGAAACCTTGTGGGAATACTCATGAAAAAGACCCCACAGTATTTGCCCAGCTTTAAATCTTGGTGCAGTTGAATATCCTGTCCAATCCATAGCCTCAGTATTTTATTCTAAACATGAGTAAGGTCATATTTCAGGTTCTGATGACTTAACCTTATTCTGCCTGCATCCTGCTAGACTTTATCACCTATGTAGTGTTTTCAAAACTTGCATCTTTATCCTAGACTGCCTCTCTCACAGCTGCCAGTAAATAAACTCACACTCATAAATAACTTAGCATGTTAGTCCTGTAACCATTGCCATGATCACTGCCTGATAAAATTGCTACCATTCCCTTGGATTGTTCATTGCTCTCTCTGTTAACAGTGCTCATTTACTGCTCCTTAGCACAGGATATAAGCTTTTTTCCTTATTATTATTTTGAAGCAACATGATGCCGATCCCTAGGTAGCACTGTTTTGAGACTAAAGCCCCTGTACATTATGGCATTAATCAGAAAGTAAATATTATTAAACAATCTTCTCTTCCAGAATGAAATGTAGATCTCATCTCTAGGTAGAGCATACCTGAATAATATATTTGAACACATATGCAGCATTGCTACTTGCATATGCAAGTAAATAACTAAAGGACATCAATGATTTGGCCTAAGGGTCAATTAAGAAGTCCCTGACTGGGTCACAAATACCCTTATTCATATCCTGTGCCTTTTCTCCCTAGGTTTGTTTGTTTATGTTTGAACACTACTGAAAAGAGGGAAAATTTTACAGCATAAGCCGGCTCCATTTATGAGTAGTGTAGGGTTTTCTGAATGCTGATGAGCCCAGAAATGTAACATGATTTTTTCCCACCCCCAATCCATTGCATGATGTCCATTGAGTACACTGCTGATGTCCTCAGTAATGAAGACAAATCAAGCAGGTTCTTCTGTTCATTAGCTGCAGAATGCATAATAAACAATACGACAAAGTTTAGATAGTAGAATTTAAGTGGACAGTATCAGGCTAGACTTGCAGTTTTGTTTAATTGAAGACCAACACATATTTTCCTGTACAACTTCCAGAATATAAAATTTCCAGTTGAAATGAATTTTTAAACAAGCATTCCCTTGTGGTGCATATAACTCAAACACTGTATTAAAACCAGAAAATGAAACTTATTTGGAAGTCTAAACAAATGTATAAATGGCTAGTTTATTTTCGCGTCTGAAGTAAATGGGAAAAGTAAGCAAGCAGAATTGTTGGTCAAATGAAAGGTCAACTTACACTATTCTTTCAAATTCAGTAATGAAAGGTGATGTATGTATTACAATCAAGGACAGGTCTGTGGATTTGTTTGTTTGGTTTTTTTTTAATTTATTCTTCCCTTCTTTCTTGGTATGATTTTGAAACCTGGTGTATTTCCTGTAATGTGAAGTCAATAGATAACCAAAACTTGGAAATGCTACATATGTTAATGCATTTAGTCTTGAGAATTACAAGAAAATTCAATCTTTTTTGCCTTAATTACCACAGTAATTACAATGCCTAGCATTGTCAAACATGTCAATAATGCTTAGAATACTGATTTAGTTTCAGGCCTAAACTTTATGAAGTCTGGCTATGCCTTTCTTTGCTTGTTAACTTCAGGGTTGTCTTGAAGTGACTCAACTAGATCTGCATACAGTATAGTTACAAGAATGCTTTCTAGCTAGTTCTGTTTAATACATGATCTTATGCTTGGGTGCCACTGAATGTCTGAAAGAAGTATCCACATCAGTCAGTGACTACGATGAGAAAAAGTAGAATACATATTATCTAAATAAGTGGAGGTCAGGTGTGTGTATTGGCGATTTTTCATTGAATTCATGCAGCTGATGGTTTTACCTGTTTTTCATTCCTCTTTAGTTACACTGTGAAGAAAAAAGAAAGTCTTCAAATTCTGCCAATGTGTTTGCTCTGTTGGCCTATGCAGTTCTAGGCACAAAGCACACAGATCCTTTCTTGATCTGGTCAGATGAGGAAGTTGGTCATGAACTGTTTTGTGTTTCAGTTTACATATACTGGAAAGAGTGGGTTGTTGAGGATAACAATAGCTAGGAGAATGAGATTATTGAGGTAGACAGGGCTAAAACAGGGAAAAGGTCTATCAGATTTACCACCAAAGACAGAGGATAAATAGTGGCAGAGATTGCTATTCCAGGATAAAGAGCAGAGCATATCCTGCTGCAGAACTAAGGTAATTGGGCTTTGTGTCTAATGGTGAATTTCAGGCAGCATAAACTGAAGTGACACTACTGACTCCAGGGGAAGCTAAATCAGAATTGCGTTCTCAGCAATGGATCTGAGTATGCAGCTGTCACAGCCCTAGAAGGCTGCTGCCTCCTCCCACCTGCTCAATACCTGCAGCTACGGAGAGACACAGGAAGGAGAACTGTGTCTCATCTGTCATTAAACTGGTCGTACATTTATTTTTCTTTCACTACTGAATTAAGCTATTGTCACTACACATTTGATGTCTTGGCTGATAGTATCTTATGTTCCAGATGGGGCTATCAAATGGCTGATCCTGAAAAGGATGCTGTTTACACATTTATTCTATTAGGATGCCTCTGTTTCAGCAGCCTGATAAACAAAGTAATGTATTGATCTTAAAATCACTTATTATTAGGAGCCACAGAACTGACCATATTGTATTGATATTTTAACCTTTTATTTCCTGATCTACCTTAAAATTCCACAAAATTGCAGATTTGAAATCCTAACCTGCTTTTTTTGTGTAGTTTATCTGCAGCCACAGAATGAACATCCTATCTTGTGTACTCCTGGCTTCCTGTTATACTGGATATCATCTTGGTGTACAGAGGAGGAAAAAAAATCTGATTGCAGTGGATTGATAATGCATTGTTCTTCACTAAACCCATTCCTATGGGTTTTCCTCATTTTTATGGTGTGTGTGGGTTAATTTATGCCATATTTATTGAATTCAGGTTTCTGGATATACAGCTCTGAAATAGTGAATAGTGTAGGATTTCTCTTTAGGAGCTCAGAACATCCCCAAAGGGAGGAGGACCAAAAAAAAGCCACTGACAAGTATTGGACTTTCTTAGTATGGAGCTACTTCAGACTTAAAAGGTGTTGAGAAGTTTTGCTGCCCATTGTTCTAATAAGGTGCATGTCAGTGATGTCAACATAATGTGCTAAGGAAATGTCACACATGTCTGCAATTGGCTACCTCTGACTAGCCAAGCACAGCTGGAAACCTGGAAAACAGATGTTACTTTCGATCAAGCAAGGGTCAAAGCAGTCTTGGGATTTAGAATGTCTATATTTCTCCATCCAAAAAAATGATCCTTTGGTAATTTCAGTGCAAAAGTAATTATTTTAGCAGCTTTTCTGCTTTTTAAATATGCGGTCTTATGCCTGTAGTACAGAGCAACAAAAAACAGTGGGCATGCATCCAGGCAGCATGGGACAATTATTGAGAAAAAGGCCCAAATGAAAGAGCATCATTGACTAAGCTCAGTAAGCCCACACCTGGTAACTCTTTAATACTTAACAGTACATACTAAACAGAGTTTCCTACTGACTAAAACATAAAAATTTGAAGCCACCTGGCTGAAGTCTGCTTTGTAAGGCTGAGAACAGCAGTCAGTTTATGGCTCCTTATCCTAAGAGAATTCTCTGTTCTTTATATCTAGATCTGTATACCATCCTCAAAAGATTGAATAAGATTGCTTGGTGATGGGCACGTAAAGAGGAGAACTTGGAAACAATGCACTGTACAGATTCCAGTGTGGACTGCACAGAAATTTTGAAAGAGAATCAAGTCTTTGCTTCCTAGCTGCACGTAGCTGTAAATTTGGACTTGGTTCACAGAAATCAGAGTTCAGTTTCTTTCCCTGTCATGAAAAGGTAACAGCATATGGAGGCTGAAATCTAGATGTGGAGTATTGCCAAAAATAGGCCTTACTCAGGAAAAGCAAGCAGAAATCTTCTGAGCAATCTCATACCAAGCTCCCGGTAGGCAAAAATTCGATATTACCTCCACAGCTGAGGATAAGAGAATGTGAAAAGAGTCAAAATATTTGCACCCAAGGTTGTTGTCTCCCAAAAGGGATGCATCTGCCCATAGGTACAAAAGTGGAAGACCAGAATTTTCCCCTTAAAGCATTTCTGTTAGAAATGGAAAACTGGACTACTAGTCATAAGTGAAATGGTTTTCTCCTTTTTGTGTTTCCTTTTGTTCTTTTGTGCTTTATTTACTGTGCAGTCAAGAAGTAAACGGCAGCTTCAGTTCACTCACTGTTTCCAAATCTCTGAGGGTTTTTTCCTCCCTCTAGTGAGGGTATCAGTTGTTGATGAAGATTACTTCTATATCTTCTCCTACACATTTCTGTCTCCCTCTCTTCATATTTGTAGTTTATTCATGCTATACAGCTTGAGCTTGCGTCCCATCTCCTGTGTTCATCACCCATTTGTCTCCATCCCCCTGCGTGTCCCTTAACTGGCACTTATTTCAATTCATTTAAATCTTTAATGTTCTTTTCATTTTACTTTAGGTTTTGACCTTCTATTTCAATATTTGGTCTCCCACTTTCACTCTTCTTTTTTTTTTTTTCCCCCCCCTCAGGTGATACCAAAGCCATTATAGTCTGGGTACTGGGGCCCTATTTCAGGAGATTATGTAAGCAAGTGTTTCAATCCATTGTGTTAATGCTCATGTCCCCTTGTCTGTTCTTGGGTGATGCCTTGAACTGGAGAGTCTATGCTCTAAATCAAAACAATCACAGCAATAGCTCATTGAAGGAAAAAACGCAGGAGTATAATCCATAAAAAACCTTTGAAGAGGTCATCTAGTCCATGCTCCCATTCAAAGAAAGATAGTCTCCAGCATGCTAAAGTCAGTTACAGCTTTGCCTACCTAAGTCTGGAAGGCCTCAAGACTTTTTAGGTAGTTCTAGGAAAGAAGGAAAAAAAAAAAAAACAACACACCCAAACAACCCCCCCCCCCCACATTTATCCAATATAAAATACACTGCAGCCTCAATTATCTGAATGTCATAAGAAACAGTGATTGTGGTGTGTTCAAATAGTCCAGGGAATTTTTGGTGTAATTAGTAAATGCCAAGGGATGTAACCCTATTTCAGATGACTGACAGTATACTTTTGCATGAGAAAAGAATCTTTTTTTCTTCGTTGTAATGCAGACACATGAAACTTGTGATAAAGAGACTCTCTGTGCAGAAGTTCCTGCCTTCAAAGCATTTTGTTTTATGAGACGAGTAATTAAAAATGTATTAGGGAAGCAAGAAGTTGGTTATGTTTCATCAAACACACAAAATAAAAGCATGAAGAACTGAATCTTCTAGAGATTTTGATGTCTTTATAATTTCTTTGGAGATTTAAACCATAAAGGGTTTTCGAGAAGGTGCCATACTGGCAGAATTAGAGAATAAAACATCCAAGTCCAAAATGTCATTATTCCCACATTGTGATTTAATGTGCTCTGATGGAGCTGGGCCACTTATGTGGTATCTGTTCAGTTTCTGCAATTACTCAGTTCTGGTACCAGAAGGATGCCAATACATTCATTAAACCTCATGTGTTTTGTGAAATGGGTGCTCATCTTCAAGAAGATGGCCAGATTACCTACTCATTTCACATATATTACAGTGCTAAGTGGAAGTGACTTGCGTTTACTATTGACCTGTTTGGGATTCTAGCCAATAACCAGGCAACAAAAAGCTCCATATCCCACACCAATTTTTGAAGCTGCTTCTCTCTAGAGGTGAAATATTTTTAAACACTCATTCAAGACATAATTTAATTGATCTTTCAGCTTCTATTATTCCCTCTCTTCAGGAACCAGTGACAGAAATTGACTCTATTCCCACTTCAACCACCTTCCTTTTATGTTGCACACATAGAAACTTGTCAGCCACTGGCTTAAATTGGTGAAAGTCTACTTGGGGTTAAATTAGCCCCCCACTGTCAGAAGTGGAGATGGATTTTGACATATTTGAGTCTGACTTGTCAGTTAAAAAAGCAAATAGTATGAAGAGCTGATAATTTCAAAAATGCTAGTGCTTAACCTGAAAGTGTTGGACTTTACCAAATTCTTGATTAGAACTTTTCATAAGCTGTTCTGGTAGTTGCCACTGATTTTGATTATTTGTACTTTAAATCCAGTGCAGAAAAATGATTTTGACTTCAATTTTTAATTTTACTGTTTGAAACCTTAAGATACTACTCATCCTTTATTCCCCCAGCTCCTGGTTAGATTATGGTCAAATAAATCCAATATAGATTACACTCAGAAATCTCAGGTAGTAAAAGCAGTTTTGCCTCAGGACACTGTTTCTATTCCTAGTTTGCTTACTTGTTTGATTCATGGTTGTTTCACTTCTATTTTACTTGGATACAAAAAAAAAAAACAAAGGAAATATGTTGTTATGCTTCAGAGGTGGCTCTGGCTGCTGTTTAATTTCTCATATCTACTCAAAAAGTTCTTTTCAACTTCTGAAGTTTATGATAGATAATATGAAATACAATGGGTTTTATTTGATGATCAAAATCTGCCTGAATCCCCCAGTAGGCAGCCCTTTCATTTACATATTGGAAAACTTTTTCAGGGATGATCTAACCCTAACAATTAAACTCAGTAAATAATTTTTCCCACCGGAAATTTCAGAGAGATTTTTACAGGGAGGAGATAGCATCTGTATCACAGTTTGACCTAGACACCAGACTTACTATCTTTATTCTACTCCGCAGTAGTCTGAGCTTCTTGTGAGATGTTACATCGGTGTTTCTTTGAAACATGGAACTTGGAATATTCAATGCCAATAATTAAGTTTCAAATGCTAGAGGACTGCAATATGCGGTGATGACTTTGGATGTTGCCTTTGAAACTCTAGTCTTTAACACAAAATAATTGTTTGTTAAATCTGGTCTGTGCTTGTTGAGATTATGTAGTGTAAAGGGACAGATACAATTTCTCTTGTAATCGGAAGACTTTCACATGACGTGTGCTCTTTCATTTTTTTTTTCTTAAACCTTCTGAAGACGAGTATTTATGAGTAGGGCTGGTCGAATACTAATTTTTAATAGCAATAGAATATGTTGAATGTTTTATTGTCTCAGTTTAATTAGCCTAGTTACACGAATGATATCAAAATAACAATGGGCAAAAATAGAAGAGCTTACTGCTATCTAGAGGAAATGTTTTTCTAGTGAAATGTGTTAAAACATCTCTTGGTCCTCTCTTAGATCAAGAGTCTTCTGTATTTCATTTGTCATACATACTTTTTGCCCTTTTAGTTGTTATTTGATTTCTGCTATGAGTCAGGCTCTGAATATTTTCCCATAGCTGTGATAGTCGTAATGGTTCTGTGTGGATCATCCTGTATCTGGTAAGGGTTAACTTGTGCTATAACCGTGTATCTGTGAAGAACCGAATAGGAGCAGACAGTAGTATTGCACAGGAGGCTTGACTAAAATTGGGTTCAGTACTTTTATTAATCTGTTGAGGCACTGATTGCTAACTTGCAAATGAACAGACACTTTGTCTTTCTCCTGTCTGCGAGCTCAGTAAACTCCCCAGGTTTCCAACAGCTGAACTGGGTGAGTCCAATTGTGATTTGTATCATCAGCCAAAAAGATTTCAAAGGCTGACCACATCAGCTTGCATGACCATCAGCATGGCAAAAAGTAACACGGTAGACTAGTCAAGAATTATGGGAGGAATAATTTCATCTGTAGACTCTGACTGGTTGAGAGACATGCAAATTAGGATTTTGAAAGAACCATAAAAACCCTGATGAAGCTGTTTCTAGCTACCATATAATGAAACTTTCACATGAAGATGGTTGCAAGCCTAAAATGCTGGCTGCAATCTGTGTGCAGTCCTCTGTTGTGAACATGAGTCTTCCACATTTGCCAAACTGATAGAGCTGCCTTCAGTTCGAATTTGTAAGAGTGGAGAATAGAATTACTCATCTGTTCAATCAAGCTGCCAAGTCACTTTGGTTGAGCATCGACTAATGCTTACGTATAAAGAGATATTCAGTCTTTCAGTGAAGAAGTATGGAGAACATCCGAATCCTTTATACCAAATTGATTAGCTTACTTATGTAATGCTGCTTTATTAACTTCATGTCCTACCCTGGCAGTTTTTGCTGAACACTCCTTGTTCAAACTGAACCATTTGATCTGTGAGGTTCTGCTTGCCTCTTCCTCCTGAAGGGTTTGAGCTGCTTCGACAGTGAGGAGCACCATCCCCTCAGCTGGGAAAGCAAGTTGGGAGTGGAACTTGCCAGCACTAATTATCAATTCCAACTGCAAACACTGTGTGGGTTTCCTATGTAGCTGTGCTACATACATTGCTCTGTTTCTCTTAAAGGGCAACATATTGCAAATAGCCAACAATGTTTATAGTATGTTTAGTAACTATGGCAACCACAGACAGCTGAGTTTTAAAACATAGCATGGACTCCTTTGCTCTGCCCTTCTATCAGACACCATGGAGTTAATAAACTAGATATATCTATGCAAAAAATGCCCTCATGAATACCCCTAAAAATGACTTGGAAAAAATTTGCACTGCAGGGATTCCTTAGGCGCTGTGCCTTACTGATGTCCATACTGAAATTGCTGAGCTGGTGAATAAAACTCTTTACAGCCAGCTATTCTGTCTGAGCCCTGCCTGTCAAACTACATGCTTTGTCACACCTAGTTACCATTAACAAAGATGAAGAAATACAGAATGGTGCAGGGCTGGAGAGATTGTGAGAAAGCTTTCACCCTTTTTGCTATCCATGAGGATCCAATGTCTCAAGACTATTTCCCTGAACACAGTAATTTAAAGGGTGGCAAAGCTAACCATTAGAACTAGCATTTTCAGCTCTGTCTCAGGTTCCTAATCAAACGTAGCTGTAGTAAAAGGCCATCACAAGATATCATTGAGACAACTGAAGTTAAAACTATTACAATACTGAATTTGAGGTGTGTAATTGACTAAAGTTGTCTATATATAGTATAATCACAAGCACCTGGTTTTAAACAGGCAGATACTACCTCTGTCTGATCTATCTCATCAAGGCATATTTTTTTATTATGAGCCATAAACTCATAACACTGTGTTTCTGTGTATTTTACAAAAGCTTGTATTTACATTGTTGGTTGTATTTATTTGAAAGATACTGGAAGTCATGTGCTACTTTTGATAAATCATTAAGACCAATACACTTCATAGCCGTGTGAGGATAATTTTTTACAAAAGATTCCAATCCATTAATAAGATCTGAATAGATTCATATCCCTACAGAATTCTACTATTATTATCCTCCAGCATCTGCTGAAAGAGCAGAATCACAGTCATTGTAATGGAAAAATGAACCAAAACATACATTCTTGAAGTGAAATATAGTAATTTAGGCTACCCAGAGAAAGCTCCTGGTTATCAGGGTGCTTAGTATTTATGTTCTTGTAATCAAGAGACCAAAAATGTAACTAATATTTGAAAACATATTTTATGTTAATGTATTGTGGTACATCGTTTCATATAGTTTCATTTCTTTCTGGTGCCATAAATTGGAAGTTTCTAAAGTGATCTAATGTGATTTCTCATTCCAATTTGGTTTGGAAAACTAGGTATTTCAGTCAAACAATTAAATAGACAAATAAACCAGTCCTATCAGGTTATTGGAAAAATGAGCAAATTTTGAGTCACAATGCTATAATAAAATATACATCAGATCAATAATATTAGTCCTGCATCTGTTCGGTGTTCTTAGCTAGGCAGTATTCTATTACAGCTATTGATTGACTGAGAAGTAGGTAAGCATATAATGTTTCTTTTCATTGTTTGCACAGGTCTGGACTTAATGTGAAGAGTCTCACATCTGTACACATTAAGATCACATATGCTGTTAAATAATAATGGATGATGAATGTAAAATAGATCACCTGATTTGGAGGACTGGCAGCTAATTTTTTTCTTAAACAATAAAATATCGGATCAAAGCATTCAGAGAGATGAAGAGCAGAATTCTAAGAGATGAGCTCCTGACTAAGATACTGACAATGGGCTCTGCCTACAAACAGCTGCAGAGGAGGAAATCTTGTTTCAGTATTATTTATTATTGATATGACAAAGACTGAATATTAAAAAAAGTAGAAGAAAGCAAATCAAAATCATCCTCTAGATTTCCACCCCCTCACACACACCCTGTTTAAACCTTGGCTTTTATTCAGGCTTTAGGTGTCTATGACCAAAATTGGAATTGAAAGCATCACTATCTAGAAGACAGCTCCCTCTGCGCCTCGATATGAAAATTAGCCCATGTTCATATGTTTTTCATATAACCAAAACTGCCTTGGACCAAATATCTGGCTTCTACTTAAACCCTACTAGTTTTCTAGTGAAAGGTCTCATGTAACAGGAGGTTCTGAGTGCAGAACCACTAACAGAAACATACGCCTCACCCCAAAGCAGTTATAACCGCTTTATTTAAATTGAGGAGAAAGCAGTAGCCTTCTTTTAGGCATCATCTTGTAGCTAAGCTTGGTTACCCAAGAAGCTGAACAGTACAGTTCACTGTTGCCCTTAGGCCTGAGACATTTAAATTCACGCTGTTAGCTCTCAGGGGAGAGCCCTGACTTAGAGTTAACAGCTATTTGGTCCAAGTAGGGCATTCTTTTAAGGTGCTTCTGGCATCCAAAACAATTCTGCTTCTGTCTTGTTGAATCTAGGTCACTGTGCAGCAAGCAATGCAATATTTAAAAGGAGGACATCAGCAGGGACATCATCAAGTTTAAAGTAACCAAGTGAAAGCAGCAATTCCTTGCCTGCCAGTAGGACTGATTTCTACATTTTACACTAGGCAGTTTGTGGCAAAAAATGGGAAATAATCCCAAAATCATGCTCTTGAATCCAGAGATGGCTCTATGCTTCGTATTTCATGCTGGATAGTTCTAACCAGCAGCAGTGTGGGAAGATTTAGATCCTTTCCCAATGTGTAGAAAGCCTAGAAGCCTCTTACGGTTTTGAATTTCATTTTGGGGCCAACTTCCTGAAGTACAGACTGTGCAGTGCCTAAACTGTAGGCAGTGAAGTCCTTTATTGGACCTGGCCCCACGCCTCTTTGTGAGATGGTCATGGTTTTATTGCCAGCAGAAACCAGGTGTGCTTACATCTGTGTATTGAATTTAGAGTCTAAAAGGTTATGGGAGAATTTATGGGAAAATACCTTCCTCATATATCCTATTTCCCTTACAAACACCTTCCCCCCCACCCTCCCATTACTTCAGTCATCTTTAAAAATAGTGGATGAGGAGATGTATTGACACAATACTGTTTTTACAGTTATTTACCACTGACATCATTATGCATATGCATAGATATCAGAAGAAATCTTAAAATACTGATTACTAAAATTATTCAAAATTAGATTCTGTCTAGAATGAGAAATACCTCCTGCAGATCTAAGGGATGCTGGACTAGGGTCTGTAGACATAGTTCTGTCCTTACTTGATTCCAGCTTTTTAAAAAATTGTATCTCAGGATCCTTGAGGGGTTATAAAGAACAAAGAAGATGCTAATTGTTTCCAAAGCTACTCTTTTCTATTGAGGAATCCTAGTTTTACATTAAGACATCTATTTTGGTAAACTGATTAAAAGTCATTAACATGTGAGAGTGAGACTCGAGTGGTGTAAATCACTGTAGCTTTGCTTTTCCCCCAGGTGAGGATCTCTTCTATGTGCATTATTTGTTAGTGTTCAGCCAACAAATTTTGAGTAACTCCCAGTTAGTTTCCATCACAGCACAGCAAGAGCCATATCAGGTCAGACCAAACATCCCAACCTCTTCCCTGCCATGCACAGTGCCCAGAGGAGGGTGCCTGAGGCTTCTTCTGATTATGGGTTGGTTTTGTTGTTCTGAGTGTGGGTATTTGTCTGGGTGTTGTGGGGTTTTTTTGTTGTTCGTTTGTTTTGTGTGTGTGTATATGTTTGTTTGTTTGTTTGTTTGTTTTTCCTCCCCTTTATCCCCT
The DNA here is from genome assembly GCF_037038585.1 of Patagioenas fasciata. NCBI lineage: Eukaryota > Metazoa > Chordata > Aves > Columbiformes > Columbidae > Patagioenas > Patagioenas fasciata. The sequence continues at coordinate 12,476,040 of NC_092528.1, forward strand.
CCCCCTCTTGTACAGTACAACTTTCTGAAAGCATTAAATGACCACCAGCTGCTACCATACTCAGCTAGCTGAAACTTCCTACACAGGCCAAGAGCCAGCTGATATGTAGGACAGCTTAACATAACAACTGAAGTAGAATCTAGACTGTCTGATTAAGCTGTACTGGCTTATGAGACCTGCTTGACACAAGTGATGCCCTTGATTTATGAAACAATTGAAACATGGAAGTAAATCAAGTGCTATTATCCCAGTGGCAGTCTGTGTGGCTTCTGCTTGTCTCTTGGAAGATCCTGTGGAGATGATTTGCTGAAATGCCAGAGGTTAAAGTACAATGTTCATAAGCACATGAAAGAGATAGTAGGAGATTAGCAATGAGAATCCTTGTTCTCACTTCAGGGTTACAGAGTTTGTGATACCGAAACCTTTTAACTGGCTCACAATCCAGTAAAGTTTGCTTTTTAAGGAACTGGAATATATGCAGTTTGCATGCAATATACCTTTTCCCCCTTTCCTTTGCTTAAACGTAATGGCTGTAGTTCAGGGGCTGTGGATAGGAGGAAGGAATATATTCTGCCTTTCATTTCCTTTTAGGAATGTATAAACTGGAACTCTGGAATCAGTGCAAAATGTCCACTAAGCGCTATGAAGCTGGAATCATAATTCATAGCTGTAGCAAAAGAGACTGTAATTGCTAATAGTCTGAGTGACTCATGCTTTATACTTCTGATTCTTCAGGCCCTGTGAACATCCCCACTTTATTATGCTTTCACTACCAGGAGTTTGAATGATTTCTAGTAAATGGTCACATAATGTTATCGTGTATATAAAACATTTCCATAATAGCGTTAATCCTTTTGACTGTCTCATCTTTTCAATGTATTGTTAGGATTGGCATCTGCCACGAACATTTCATGTAACCTAATTCATATAAGTAGTTTCAATGGAGTCAGGAGGCATATCGTGCCCTGCTAGACTAGGGATTTAAAGATCAGGACTTGACTGTCCTGAGCTCCAAAACCATAGAATAACCTGTGAAGAACAGCTCTTTCCTCTATGTTCATTGAAGATTAAGTAAATGGTTGCTTAGCCTAAAATATTTTCTGAAGGAAAAGGAGCTTTAGTTTCAGGCATTTTAATTCATTATTTATGAACTTATACCTGCCATGATAGACCTTGAGAATGATAAAACCTGTCAGGAAGAAACTCCCCTAGCAAACATCATAGAGGTGGAAGACACCTGGAGACTGCTTGCACCACCCTTCGTCCTGGTCCCATGTGTTCTAGCAGCCCCAGGAGACAGGACATACAATGATTTCTGTGTTGATGAGTGTGGCTGACCATTGTGTGTCTGATAACAGACCAATAAGTAAGAAAATGTGAAAATTCTGAGAGAAAGTTAATTCAGAACCCTTCACATTTAAAGAAGAACCTGCTACTTCATAATTTGATGTCAAATTTTGACTTAACTGTCAGAGATGAAGTCATACCACTTAAATAAAGTGATTGGTTAAAGGAGACTTATAATGGTCAGGTGTTTGCTTTGTTATTTTTTTTGAGACAGATGAATAGGATTGGTTAGCACTCATGGCTGGCTGTTGCAGTACTACAAACATATGTGGAATTCCTAAGTTTTGAGGTAGAGATACCCCTCAGCACCAGAGTAGAAGGGTAGAAGGAATTTTGTCAGCTCAAGCATCATGACAGGTCTGTGAAAGCATGATGTTTTTGTTCAACAGGAACTCAATCTAAGTCATTAATTTTTTTTCTTCTAAGTAATTTATTATACAGATGAATATAGGCTAAGCACAACATGATGACTTGGAGGCATGCCCCATTCCCACCTGTCTGTCTGATTTTCCTCATATCTACTTCTGAGTTTCTCATCACATCTGTACTGTAATAGCCAATCTTGGTATGGGCTGCTCACTTGCAGCTACTGCAACACCCAGGGAATCACTCACAAATACAGACTTGCTCACATAGGAACTACTTAATCACATAAGGATGATTTTCAGTGTTGGGTTTTAAGCACCTCAGGAAATAGGCTGTGATCTAATTTTTCACATACCTATGCCATTCCACTAAATTGAATAAAATTTTTATTTTCTTGTACTAGTGGGGGATGAGAAACTACTTTCTGTCATGCTGTTCTCTAGCTATATCATATATTGGTTTTATTACATAAATTGTGTTGAGGCACAACTTTATTGGCAAGATTTTTAAAATTACCCAGTCCCCTTTTGTTTGATTAAATCCTATGTAAGTCAAGCTCATTACAGTCCAGATTTGCTCAAACAAATTTCAGGTGGGGTCTCTGTTTCACCTCACTTCCCCCAACAGTACAGGAGAGTAAAATCACAATCTGAAGCTCTACCTGAGGATGCTGAGAATGACAAGTGAAAAAATGTGCTGAGCATATATAGATTCTGCAGGGGCATGGGGCAACCAAACAGAAAGCCCAGTAACTATGCTGACTTTTGAGACACAAGGATCCCTTGAGGGGATAGTGGGAAACAGAAGGGTGAAGGAGGGAAAATGAAATAGATGCTGCAGTGTCTATTTTCTGCATGACTCCAGAGGCAGTGCAGGCAGCTGTTGCAGTTTCAAGCAGACTTGCAATTTGTTTCATGGGTCTGGTAAGGAATTAAGGTGCATAACCAGTCTCCTACGGGGTATCCAGTCTCAATAACTAGCATAAGCATAATCTGAAGGCCAGATCCTCGAAGATGTATAAGTGCTATGTGAAATGGATGCTCAGATACCTTTATGTTGAGATCTGTACTGTGTACTTCAAAGTTTTTCTTTTGTTTAAAGGCAGCATATACATTATCAAATAGAAATTTATTATTCCAGTATTGGTGGAGGGTGATCATACAGCCTGATGCAAACAAAGATGTTTTCTGAATAAAGCCGAAACATGTGACAATTTCTTCTGCAGTGCCCTGCTTGAGCCTTGTGTTTCCTGTTCACTGGCAATGTCTGATCTGGTGCTCTTATGAGAGGAGAATACTAATACATGCCACAATGTGCTGGAGTGTGGTACCTGTTTCTTCCCCTGAGTTACCTGGTTTCTGTCACTTGGGGAAGAGCTTTAGCATGGCTGCTTTGAAAGCATAGTGCCTACTCAGAGCAAAATGACTAGAAGAGACAATATCAAGAGTCTTGTTTTCCTTAGAGCTAGGTTGAAACAAGGCTGTTTAAACTCTCCAGTAACATACAACAGCACAAGTTGAGAAGCTCTGGAGAGCCAAGAGCAATTTTTTCATTATAACCAGAAGTGATAAATTACAGCAACACATACGAACTTGATTGCTTTGGCTTTACCTTTAAATAACATAAATATTATGTAGTACAGGTAATATGAAAGATTATACATCCTGCTATAACCATGAGGTCAGTATATATAACTAGGAGTTTTTGTCTGCAGGAAGTATTTCTCGCAAAGTGCAGTTTGTTCGTTTAGATTTTGTTTTAAAAATAAATGTGCTTGTTTGTACATATAAATGCCACCTTAAGCTTTCAGTGGAAGAATTTGAGGCTTGTAGTATACCAGGGACAGGATCAGTTTTGACTCTGTCATTTTGTTGCTGATAAGGTGACTTTTTTCAGTTGACTCTGACAGGTCCTTTTTATATAAGCACCCACTCCTTACTTTCACCAGGAGCAGCTTTGATTTTGCTGCTTGTCAGGCCTATTTTCCCATAGTACATCAGGAACAGGCATGCTGAAAATTGACTTTTCCAACTGGACAAACCCATATAATTGCCATGGGTGATGCCAACTATTTATCACTTCAAACTCCTTGAAAAAACTCACTTCCCAGGAGTTAGAAAGTCAAGGTCTGCCATTCTCCTAATGCGTTCTGTATTAATTGCAAGAAATCCATGTGCTTTCAGGAATTTTGTCTCTATTTCAATAGTGGCTTAAATAAAAATTTTAGGTGTTCTTTTCTTGTGTGTGTTTGATTTGTTCTTAGCTTTTTGGGTTTTATTGATTTATTTATTTTTTGAAGAGGGGAGCAGAAAAGAAGACAGGGACATGCACAATTTTACAGGTCTTATTATTTGATCAAATCTCGGAAACACTGAATTTTTACTGTCATCCCTCAAATTAATTTAAGTCCACATGATTTAATAGAGAGTGCATTTCAAGAATCACTGGAAACTAAATATCAAAACAGATATCATTTTTGTCTGAATAATGTAACCATTTAAATGCTCACAACTTATTCTTCTTTGAACAGTTTTCCAAGCTCCTGTGTAGACACAGGGGATGGGAAAGAAAGGGGCAGGAACAATAGTTTGCAATTGACACTTGTGTTTCCTCAGGATTTTTCCATTTCTTCCTTATAAAGTAGGTCTCATGTAATACTAAACAGGGCTGTGCCATTTTCAAGTCTTGATTCAGAGCAAGAAATCCTTCATGTACATATGCCAAGGACTGCTGAAAATACACCAACAGGATTTTAATATGAGATTTGGAGTAAATGTGTCAGTTTAATCAGCTATAAAATGGGTGTACTGCGAACACAAGTGTTTTATGACCTATGATGACTAACATTTTAGGTGCACATTTTTATAGCCTAACTTATTGTTTGTGTAGATTCTTATTCTGTTCTTTGCTACTTGCTAGTTCTTCATTAAGTAATATGACCAACATGAAATGTTCAGTACAAAATAAGTACTTGGTGCATATATTCAGTTTATTAATCTCCTTCCATATTCAGAAAACAACCTTTAACCTTTTTAGACCAGTTGAAAAAGTAGTCTAATTCAAGTAACTTAACATACACAGATTTTGTTTTAGTGCCAAATACATCACTTATTTTAAGAGCGTTTTCCTTTCTTCTGCAATGAATACTTAGCCTGCTGTAAAATCAAACCTGATCTTTACCCTGTTTTCCCCTCTTATGACATAAGAGACAAATGTTTCCTGCAGCTATTGTGTATTATACCAGAGCATCTGCCTCTGTAGGAGCAAACTGCCAGATAACCTTAGCAAGCAGTGCATTTGTGCAGTTGACAGGTTTATTAATTTATCAGTTATTTGCTCAAGGACAATTTTATTATATGCAAATTATTGACATAAATTGGGGCAGAATGGATTTATTAAGGGGTCTAGATTAATCTTTCACTATCTGGTATGTGCATTTTTATTATGTAATGTATTTACTTCTAGAATATTAATTTGTCTGAGAGCTGTGCTGTAACTACAGGATTTGTCAGGGTTGGCATAATGCTGATTTGTTTTTTAACATGCTCAGCCTTGTACCTGGTCTGAGCTCAGAGAACACGAGACAACTAGAGAGTTTTGACTTGAGATAAGGGAATTAAAAACTCACATTTGTGATTTTATGGGACTTGACATTTTAAAGTTCAAGGCACAAAAACGTCAGATCCTTATGCATTGGAGTAAAAAGCTTCTGTCACCTGATCTGCAGAACTGATCCAGAATCTCATCTGTTTAAGTTACTGGGCAACCATTTTGTAGATAGTACTAAGGAAATCATAACCAAAAGTTCTGATTTTTTTTTTTTTTTCTTTAGGAAAAGGTGTTGGAAAAAACTAACAAACAACAACAAAACACAACACTTAAACTGTTACATTGGAACAAATATTTACAGAGGGCTTGGGTTGGGGAAGATTGTGGCAGTTTTTTGGTTTGTTTTTAAATTTTATATGCTGGCTTTGTGCTTGCCCTTTTTGGGTGCACTTTATGTACACGTTCATGCTCTTGAAACGTGCTTTCACTGCCTTCATGTTGGCTCCATCAGCGTTGACACCAGGAGCTGGATACTTCTGTGCAATAGAGGATAGTGAACGGGTTTGTGTCCCGTGTGTCTCCCTAGAATGAATCAAAAGGGTGTCTTCTGTTGACGGTAGTCTTAAAAATGTTGTTTGATCTGGGTGTCCTCCAACTATGCAGGCAAAGCTGCTAACACACTAGTAGCGTATATAGTGTATTTTCCTCATTTATATCTCTTTTTAATTATTATTAATTTTTTAAAAAATTGCTTTATCTGTATCAGGAATAATGGCGTCTGTGACATCTTAAGGCAGGAGAAGTTTGCCTTTTCTTAGATCTAGTTAGGACTAGATGAAGTTTAAGGCTTGAGAAACCTGTGCTCAAATCTTTGCTTGGCCACAGAGCCGAACATGTAATTTGCTACATCTGTGCTTCAGTCCTTGTCAATAAATTGGGCGTAAAAGTAAGGTTTTAGAGGGATGAACACACTGAAAGCTGTTGGATGTTCAGGTTTCACATCGATTGGGGCATAAAATTATTACATGTCATTTTGTGGGACCTAGAAAACATAATAAGGAATCCAGTTTATCTGAATGTGGAGCTATAGAGCCAACATGAGTTATAGAGTTCCAATTGACTCTTGTTTCCTTTCTGTCAGAAAAACTTCTATTCCCTCTCTTTTTCTACTCACACTTAGTTGGTAGAGCATTCAGTCATGTTGAAGGGTGCTGAGAAGATATTCCCTTCTCACCTGAAATAATCACGGTTTGCTGACTTTCCTTAATTTTGGAAGACATTTGATAGTTTTCTTATCCTGCTGGTGAGGCAGCAGGTTGAAAAGATATTGTTTTCCTTGGAGCAAGACAAGTACTTAGGATGCATAATTTCATGTGTAGCGAAGGGGAGAAAATCAAGAATCCTCTGAAGTTTTCTGTTTAGAGAAAGCTGGGGAGGAAAAGGAAAAATAACTTTTTAAAAATAATGCCTATCTAGCTTTACTCTGTATTTTTTCATTTGTAGGTTGTACAAAAGATGAGCATTTAAAACATTACCACTACTACAGTTACTAAACTGCAATAAATACTATAGAATTCTCTATAGAATTTGCTAAACTTATATAGAGCAGCATATTTTAAGTTCTGTCTCAAAGTTGTAGGTAAAAGATTATTGGTGTTTTAAATTGTGATTCTAGCCCAGCCTTATTGGGAATATGTCTTGTGCCCAAGCCATTTCATTCATTTTGGAGTTGTCAAAGTGGTGTTTTAAGGAGTTCTTGAAGACTTTTAATGGATTTTTTTTTTCTGATGGATTATTTTGTAAATTGAAGACCCAGAATGTAAAATGTTTGTATTGTTTTCACAGTCATCAGTCATGATTCCTTATGGACTCAAAGCAGACTACTCAAACCATACATATGGGGATAAAATAATTATTAGGGACCTTTCTTTCCTTGACGTCACCTTTCTTACCTAGTAATTATGCTTCATAATGCTTCCATTTTTTACATGAAGGGAGTAGTGGGTTTCTCTGTATTAGATGGATGTCAGAAGGTTCGTCTAGGTTGTAGAAGATCTCCATAGGATATACTGATTTGAACTACAGTGTTTTCAAGGCTTTTATGTCCATCTTTGAAAAAAAAAAAACACCTGTTTTATGCATTTGATATACTTCTTTTAAACTGAGATATAAATTAAAAAATCTAAAATAGAAGATAAGCATATACTATACTGAATGTGTCCAGAATACTTTCAAAGCTTTTGTTAATTCCCTGTAGTGCTAACCACTAGAGGTCTGCTGTTTCTGTTGAAAGGATTTGTTAACATAATTCCTGAACTGGTGGGTTATGCTGTCACTCTGCTAAATAATTACTGTTACTGTCATCAATTCACACCCCATTTGGTAGAAATGAACACATTTAGTAGAAACCGATCAAATATATGATAACATTCAATGACATCTAGCTTACAGATTTGGTATGCTATTCAAGAATGGAACTGGATAGATTAGAGGAACACATAAGGCATTTGATGGAGCACATCGTATGCCATACCAGTGATAATCTCATATTCCTCTTAAAAACAGCAAAAAAAACCTCTGCGCAGAGATACACTTGAAACAGAACATTGACATCAATAGTATAACCTTTAAAACGGGGGGGACTGTCTTTGCCAGGTGATATTCAGGAGCTGTCCAAGAAAGGAGCTTTCCTCTGCTGCTCTTTTTTGAGGTTGGGCTTACTAGTAACTCTTCTAGGGGGTTTTCTCATGCTTATGCTAACTCAGGGCACTGTTGACTTCATCACGGGGAAACACTGCCGGGCACTTGCATGCACTGCTTTTTTTCCTTTGACTGTTGAAAAGAGTCTTGAGGATGCTTGCTTCTTAGGCTTTCCTCTTCTACTGAGGCACTTAAATTGAATAAGCTTTATATGCGTCCAGTACAGTATTCCTGTAAACTTAAAAGATGAACTCTAAGTTTAGCATATGATTTGTGGGTTGATGTTTGTGAAGAATTATATTAAAGTATAGAAAGGTTTGGGAGTCTAACTTCTACCAGCAAACTCTTCACTCCAACCACATACAAATTTTACATTTGGAAGTGTGCACTTTCAGAGTGTCAGTGAGATCCTTCCAAAGTGGGAATATCCAGCATGCCTGATTTTTTTAAAATAGATTTTGTTTAGCGAGGTGGCACACTGAAAAAAGTTCTATATGAACTGCATTCTCTGCTAATGTAAATCGGAAAAGTCAAGAGGCTCATGCCTCCCATCTTAATATTAGTGCTGTCTTTATTGGACAGTATGTAATAATCTGCAGTCAGTGTTCATTGAAATAAGTTTTCCATATCAAATCCTGCCACGTGTGTATTTCACCAGTAAGTATACAGTAAGATTTATGCTCTATAAGGCTTTTCAACTTCTTTATGTTTTGAAACTAACTTTATATAAGTGTAATATTACCTATAGATATAAAATATTTATTGGGTATATGTAGATAACATACGCAGTGTTGCATATGCATTTATATATCTGTATGCAAAATCCTCTGGTTTTGAAGGAGAAAGGTCATCCTGCCTTCCCTTTCCCAAATCTTCATGATTCCCAAATCAATGCAATCATTCAGTGATATGAAAACTTTTAGTGCCTGATTTCCTCTTTCTCACAGTAACTGTGTATGTCAATTAACAGATCTTAATTTTTTAAAACAAACCATACAGTTCTGTGAGTGATAGCTTCCTGCTCGCAGTTTATGACAGAATAGTACCACATTTTCAGAAAATTCTTTCTGATAGTATACTGCCACTCCTTAATGACAACAGGAAGCTATCAATCAGATAAAAGTTCTCTACATTTCACTTAAAAAAATAATTTTTAAATAATCCTATTTTTAGTAGAGAAGGAAGAAGGAGGGCCAAGCATGGGGCAAACAGATGGCAAGTCAGTGGAGCCATCCAATCTAAAGTTTCTTAAAAATGACATTTTTCAAACCATGAAAGGGGAGATTGCAAGCCATTTTAATTCCCAGTCAAGAACTCTTAATGCCTAGAATTCTTGATGCTCTATCATTTCCTGTACAAAGCAAACCAGAAAACTCAAGCCCAGATATGCAATTATGTCTCTTCTACCTTCCTTCCTGGTCTTTAAGACAGCAGTTAATGCCTCTGAAGCATTGTAGTATAGCATTCTCCTTAATGCAGGGAGGTTATAAATTGTAAATCCTTTCATATATATATATATATATGTATATGTATATATATGTGTGTATGTGCATATGTGTATATATGTTCATATGAAACTCATTTACAAGTAAGCATTTTCCAGGAACCCTCAAGTCACACAATGTAATTTCATTTCCTGGTCAGTACCTTTTATATAAAAGGCATTGATATACTATAAAACAAGCAGTGTTGAAATTGGAGGGAGAGACAGAAAGACAGGCTTTCTTCCTTCCTTAAACAAGACAGGCTTTCTTCCTTCCTTAAACATTTCTAGATAGGAAATCTCACAAGAAAAGCCAAATAATAGAAGAATGATGTTAGGTGTAGCAGGAGATTGAAAGTGAGGAAATGTAAATCAGGCATCAGCACTGTGTGAGAGGAAAAATCAATTAACCTGTACAATTTGAGCAGTGGTGAAAGGATTTAACACGATTTGGGTTCAAAGTCTTATTCTCACTATTGAGTTCTTCTAGTGGCACAAAAGGAATGTTAAAAGCAGGAAATAAAGGAAACAAACAAACAAAAAAAGGCATATATCTAGTTATCTAGTATAGTAAGCACAACAGAATAAACTGCATTGACGGTTATTTCATCAGAGACTCTTTCCATCTAGGACTCTTCTGAAGTGATCTCCTTCCAAACCTTATGCTAAGCTTTTCTTTAGAAACTCTTTCAAAAGGTTAATAAATTAGGAGAATTTTTAATAAATTTTTGGTCAATTTGAATAGATTGCTTACAACACAGCAGAGAACTATGTAATATATTGTAGCTGTACATTTAAACCCATAGTTCTCCTATGCCTCTATGAATTCTTAAACCATCTTTTGAAGCAGAATCTTAATAGCAAGTAGAACTGGCTAAGGAAAACAAATCGGTGACACATCCTGAAATTATGAAGACTATAAGGGAACTAGGGAAGGAAATATGATCTAGACTCTTAATTAGTATCATTTTATCCTCACTTTCACTAATGAGCTACTATTGATCAGAGCAATAGCAATATACTCTAAAGAATGTATGTATTTTGTGGGGCATGGTAGAGATCCTTTATTTCTGTTTAAGGTTAATGAGTGAAAGCCAGAATCATAGAAGTCAAGCTTGAATGAATAAGGCAAAAAAACCCCACAGGTAGTGAAGTGCGGGATTAATGCAATGATGAAACAAAACATCACTTAGGTATTAAATCTGAAAATTTGCAAGGTGACTTGTGATTAGTGCAGATCCCCTTGTATCATATCATCAAAGACAGTGTGTTTTGATGTCTTGGATTATTTCTAAGACTGTATTTCAGCACAGACTTCTCAACTCAAGCTTGTTTGGGTCAGTGTTTCCTGCTATGTCCAGATTAAGGTTCCAGTTCTGCCCTGAGCTGTTAGTGCCATAGACCTAAGTAGGGCACATATACAGATTTTTTCAGTCTGCATTTTATACACTGTGTTAGCAACCTGTTTATGCACTAGATTAAAACATGTTTTCAGGTTTTGTCCATCATATTCATTACAAGCAAATAAATTTATAAAGTGCCTAAAATAACACTTTTAGATAGCATAAAACACCAGTTTATCTGAAAAATATGAGGAAATAAGGGCAAGATATTAGAACTCATTCATACAGACAATGGAAAAATGAGCTGTTTATCTTAGTGGGCTATCTTTTATAGGTGGTAGCTCTTTTATTAGTGGATGATGCATGCTTGCTGACAGAAAGTGCTCATGTGTTTTGCGTCTTTGTTTGGAGTGATTCCTTTGAAAGATCTCAACCTTCTGATAATAGGAGGACTTTAGCAAAACCATAGATCTGATTACAACTGAACTGTAGGAGCGCTTGGAAAACTAATTCAAATCTGACATTTTCAGAATAATTTCTCATAAACTTCAGAAGCCTGATCTCAGATCAGCTGTGGGTAAAATTATTTTATTGGACTCTGTGTAGGTAAAAAAAAAATTCCTTTCAAAAGAGGACAAAAGACAAATACAATGTAGTCAGAATGCTCAAAATGTAACCATGTTCTAACCATATCAAATAGAAAGACTGTGAATAATACAATTTATATTAGAAGAAATCATAATTCAGGCTAACAATTTGTGATATTTTGATCAAATATTTAAAACCTAAGCAGCACTTTTTTTCTAACATCAACCTCCACCACCCACACTAGAATTTAACTCAATTATATACCTGGTCAATATTTCTCCAGTTCAGAAGCTAGACTGTTAATCACTTTGAAATAAGCAGAAATCAGATAGCAAAACTAGTCTCCCACATACTATGCAGTTGGCATACTAAGAAACTTTAGACAGAGTAGTTATGGTTTTATAAGCTAACTTTTGCGGCTTTCATAATCTTGGTACAATCACAGATATTGAAAGATAGAGCAAGGTCACTAGAGTAGAATTCACCAATTGTTACTCTTAATTACATTTACACATGTAATTCATAAACACACTTCATGGATGAGAGAGGAAAAAAGATAATAGAACAGAGTTAATCACAAATCAAATACAGTATAACTAGGCAGTATGTTTAATACTACCAAACTGATTTTTAGTTACAGAGCTAAATGATGTTTCTCTTTGGAGAGGGGGGAAAAAAGGGGGTGGGTGATGAAAAAGAAAAAACCCCACGCTTTGCCTTATCCCATGTGGTGAAAGGATCTGTTCTTCTAATAACCTTCTCCTTTCAAAGAATGTAAGAACATAGTTGAGGGAAGGTCAAACAAAGGGAGGGCCAGAGCTGCTCCCATCATGTTCGCAGGAGCTGCTGAGGTCCCACTCCAAAAAGATTTGTGGCTGTATTGCACCTCCCAACAAGGCTTTTTGGAATGGTGACTCAGTGCAGAAGTGAAGAGTCTCTTCCAAGTCCTCAGAACACATCAGAGGATAGCCTGTGTTTTCTGAAGACAGCAAGCTATGTGCTACATAAGCTTGACACTTTTACTCAAACTAACTTGCCTGTTATGCATCTGCAGAATTTGACTAAAGGCCTACTGGTGAGAGTCTCTTTAATTTGAGAATTCTGGATTACACCTATGAATTCATCCCATCTAAGGATTCTAGATTGACTTCCATCCTGGCACTATTGCAACATCCTTATAATCTTGGCGTACAGGGTCTGGCTCTCAAGTGGGTGAGACTGTTTTTTAGATTTTTTTAGTTATTTATTGCTCAGTTCATTCTTCTGTTTGACAGGGCTCTAAAACGCTCTATTGTGAACTTTGATTATATTCAGTATTTTTATTAATGCGTATTAAATTTGCAGATGACAGCAATGAGGGAAGTAGCTGAGAATATGCCAAAAAACCTGTAGAATTCAAAATGATAAATTCAAGATCTTGCTTAAAAGTATATTGCATTTGTCCTTGCTGAAAAACAATCTACCACATTTTGATAAGAATAAGTTGCTCATTCGCAAGATGAGGTAAAATTGGAAATCCTTCAGAGAAAGACCTGGTGATTATAGGAAATCACATATAAATCATGACTGACAAATTGCCACAAGAGAATAAGTACCCAGGCAATATATCACAACAATGTTATATATGCAGTGTCCAGACCCATGATATATTTTACAGCCTGCAAAATTCATGAAATCATTCTGTGCTGTACTTGGCATTGAGAAAGACTGCCTATTGTGTCCAGGTCTGGACACTGCACTGGAGGGAAATATAAACTGGTTGGACAAACTGAAAAGGAAACCAGCATAACCTTCAGGAACGAAAGGAGGAAAGGAAATGTGAATGTTTAGGATTAAGGGGGTGTTATGAAAGTGTTTCTGATTATGTAAAGAGGTAGGGAAGTTAGTTGCCCTGTCTAGGATGAGTAAAATAAGCACATACAAACTTAAAATACAGTAAGGAAGATCTAAATTAAACAAAGGAAAACTTCCTAGTGAAAAACAACATGATGCATTGGTCTAAATTATTTTACCTCTCAAAGCACTACTTGTGCCTATAGTCTGCGTTTCTGTTATGTGGGTAGAGTTACTCATTGACATGTTCATAGTTTTGTGGTCCTTTCAAATCCAAACTAAGACCCTCGGTCTTTCACACTCTCTGTAATTTTAAATTCCTTAAAGGGCTCAAAACATATTTATAGCATGTACAACTGTCTTATTTTGCATCTTTTAAAATGACTGAACAGAAACTGTTTCCAGCCCAAAATCTGGTTGCAAATACCCTGGAATTTTCTGAAGATAATTTCAACCTTGTATCCAAGCTTGAATTATGCATCCTAAATCCCTATCTGATTTGGAACTATTTTGTACAAGAAAGCATTTGGAATTAATTATATTTTTCTCAGTTTTTAATTAGGAAAAGAATCTGACTGATTACATTCTCCCCTTCAATTAACCAAAATAATTTCACTTCTGGGCTTATACCTTGCATGCCAAATTGCAACTAAACGTGCATAGTAAAACCTGATGGTAGTATCCCTTAAAACAGAGGTTTGAAATAGGAATGCTCTGAGAATTTAAACTACATGAGAATGAATAATAATGCTCTAATGTTTCAGGACAATCTAAGGGTTTTTTTTCTCCTCTATTTGTTCCCAGAAGAACACTTAGTTTTATGTAATGTATGAATACCAAGATTTGTGGTGGGAATACTTCACATCTACAAATGGCTGTCCCCCTGAGATTTGTAGCACTGTTTTAGATTTCTGTTTCCTGCTTCAGATTTCTGTTTCAGTTTCCTGAAGTTTCACCATCACACCAAATGCCTTCTCAGAAGAGTTCTGTTTTAGCACTTTTCTGCGTTATACGCAATTCTCTTTATATACCTGGATTGGATTACATTGAATCACACTGTCAAATTAATTAGGAAACACAGTCTTGTCATAGCAAAAACATATGTATAAAAAACCCAGCAAGTCATCAGCATATTCTAAATATCATTTATTGTTTTAAACAATAATTTATGCTCGTATTAAATCTTCTTTGATCTTTTTCAAGAAGAGAGATGTTTCTATTTGTACTCATAAATGACTTCAAATACCGATGAATAAATAAGTGAAAGTTAATTCAATGGTCGATGCCAAGACAGAACAAAACAATCCCATTTGTTATCTAGTATGCTTTATGATACAGTGTCATGTTTCAGTTTCCTCCTTAGTATGTTTTGTTCTTTTTAAGACTCATTCAGTTTACAGCACAATTCTTGGTTTTTCTAACTTAAAAAAAACCCAACTGTCATTGTCTGTATATAGCTCTGCAGATCCTGACATAATCTTTAAGTCTGATTCTGCTGTCTCATTCTACCCTGCAGCTCTAAGTACCTTTTCAGTCAGTTCACACACCTACAATTGCTGACTAGTTCCATCAGGTCATATCTTGGTTACTACATATTCCTTTTCTCTTGCCTGTAGGAATGTGATCTTACTTCCTACATATCCCTACAGAAGACTGCAGACAGTATCATTTTTCTAGATCATCATTCAGTTTTTCCACCTTTCCACTGATTTTTCTGTTGCATCAAAGACACAGAGCACTTGTCCTCACTTTCAAGGCTGTGACTCTGCCCAACTGATCCTCATTTGTTTACACCGGAGAATTTTATTCTTGAATCTGATAATCTCTTCTTTGCCAATTTGACTGAAAACTTAAGTGCTTTTGGGCTTTGTCTCACTGGGACTCCATACCTGGCATGTGCCCTCAAAAAAGTTCTTCAAATTATTCTTTTAACTTCTGTCTGCCCTCAGAAATACTTGGCAAATGTTAAACTGCCAGTAAACTGAGACCATTGCTAATCTGAACGGTTCCCTTTCTAGTCCTAGAGCCTAGCGCTAGATAGTGGATGATTCTGTATTCACAAATCCGTTAACATTAAACTGAATTTTAAAATTTTTGGAAGTGAGGATTCATTTTTGTTCTGAGCTTGTAGATCACTTAGAAATGTGTATGGGCACTAGAATAACACAAAATACACTTCGTAATTCTGTAACATTCTTACATTATGATAATTACAGTTATCTTAGTCTGGCTCAAAAAAGACAACCATGATTGTAGTAGCAGTCAAACTGTTCTTCCGTATAATTGTGGCAGTGTAATGATTTTAATTTTAAATAACAAATATGAAAAGAAAACCTCTGTGTAAGAACTTCCAACTGATTTTAAAATCTGTGCTCCACAGTGACAGGCATTGCTCACTAGTGAACGGGACTGGAATAATTACACTGGAAGAGAGCATGTGCATTAGGGCACAGGTAGCATAGGTTAACATAGGTTGATTGCCAAAGATATTAAGTCATCATTATTTTTCTGCTAAACATTTGCTAGGAATGACCGAGACTGAAGTTGCGAGAAATAACCAAATAAAAGTGTAAAGATCAGATTCGCTTTCACAGTACTACAGTCTGTGTTGCTCAAGTTTGCTGAGGAGAAAAAATATAAGACTAAATAAAATTCTGAGACAAACGATTTGGTCTGCAGGATTTTCCAGTTGCTGAAACTGGATGTACAAAGAAAACTAGAAGAGGAGAATTCCAGAAACAGAGTCTGAAGAGGCAGAAATTCTGGATGCCATGCAAAATATTTGCTGCATTTGAGATGCATCATTATTCTGAGCCATGAAAGCACTGTGATTTTTTCATCAATACTTTGACAAATACTGGGGCAATTCAGGTACACCAATACTTTCAAAGGGAAAATTAGAATTTTGAAGTTTAAAGTTTAAAGCAGATGAGGCAAAGTGTCAAACCTTGGTGTTTGTTTCATTCTTCAGGGCTGAGTCAATGACACTCTGTGACTCTATTTACAGGCTTAAACAAATTCTCCTTCTAAAGCACTGTCTCTTTGTCTTTAGAGATAATGGATTGGATGGTCTAACTGGCTCCGTTTATTATCCTGGGGTTTAAACTGAATGGGCTGAACCAAAATGAGTAGCTCTAGATATGGCTGAGACAATACATGTTCTGTGCATAGGCCAAAGCTCCATACTGGGAACATTCTTCAATATGGTAACAATGCTTTCTACAGAGATGTCATACCCTTACTTATTCCAGTATGTTTTGGTTTGTTTTTTCCTTTATTTCCAAAAACTTAGAGGTTGAGTACAGCTACCATGTATTATAAGGAAGGTATAACCATTTTTTAATTGCATGGTGACCATCAGAAACTCCTGAAGAGCTGCAGGTTGAAATCCTTATTTGAGACACTTGTGAAGTTCAAACCCATTGAGTTCAATGAATAAAATAAGAAATATTTGCCATGAATCACATTTATCTGAGTTTATAAGTGGCTTCCTGGTAAAAATAAGCATGTACCAATTGTTGTTTAAGAATTGTTAAACCTCAAGGAGAGGGAAAGTAAGTAAATAATTTCATAAGTTGGAAACAGACTCTGATTTAGTTAAGAAATTAACAGGAACACAGAAATTTCATCCAGGATAAAATCAGGCAGTTAAATCTCCTCTCTCTAGAAGTGGCCAAACCCAAATTCTTCAGAAGGGCTTATAGCAGGCAGATGTACTATGGCACATCTTCACACATGTCTAATCCTGATCTTGCTAGAGATTGTGCTTCAGGATTTAATCAAGTTTCAATCTTCCTTCAAAAGTATATAGATTGTCATTAATGATAGCAACTCTAGGTAAGTCTGCTATTGACGTATAAGTTCGTAACAGTTTTGAATCAGAAGTTTTGTCTGCAGTAGCTTCCTGTAGTAGACTTTGCAGTTTGATGTTGTTTTCAGTGTCCCATTTTGTCAATTCTTTCAGGTGTCTGTATGGGAATATAGGGCAAGATTGGTGAGGAGGTTAGTTAAATGTAAATATGCTCAAGTGACTTGCACCTGTCTGTAGAAAAAGTGCATACATCACACTAATTGTTTCACTGATCTTGTGTGCTTGATGAATAGAACCTCTGTGTTAGATAACACAGACCTGTGAGAAACTCTAGGCACCTTATCACTATGTCTGAGATTCCTGCTTTGTTGTGAGAGAGCGTGGGAGGCTGCGCCTGCCTGAAGCCTTGAAATACAGGCGAGGTCAGCAGGCCCAGTGATGTTCCAGCAGGGCTGAACTGACCAGCACCTGCGTCCCGCTGGTGTCACCTCTGCCTGGGAGCTTAGGCGTGACTTCGGAGATCCCCCAGTAAAGAGGTAACTAAAATAAAGCTTGCTCTTTGCAATGCATTCATGGCCTCTGGCTCTTCTTGCGACGTGCTTGCCTATGTGTACACAGTGTCCTTTTGTTATAAACACAGAAAACACTGATTTACTTTTGCTCAATCATTTTGGAGTTTTTGTTGTTTTACCGTATCATGCAGACCCCCTTTGTCTTCACGGTTAAAGAGTCTAAATCCAGAATATATCTGATATAAACAAGCGAAGTCCAACCTAAAAAGATAACAAACTCTAATGCTCTTGTTAAAGGCTGCCAGGGCTGCATGAAGCACGTGTTGTCTGTTTCAATAGCGTAGACAGTTGTTTAAAACTCCCTAACTCCTAACAAGTATTCACCTATAGAAAAGTCTGTCTTCATTTAGCAGAGCTGTGGAAAAGTCCTTTGGCATTTTCTGTGGGAAGTAACATAAATGTGCACACATGTGCTAAAGTCATTTGATGTACAGCTCTGTGAATTATATATTTTCCTCTGTGCTCATCTCTTCCTAAGCAATTTCCCTCCTTGTTTTCCTCTCAAGTCTCCAAGCAATTTGATATTCCTCTGATTGTTAAGGTCTTCATACATCAGTTGACTTTCTAAACACCATACTGGATTTGCTGTATGAAGCATTCCAAGGAAAATATCAGAAGAGAAAGTAAAAACCTAACAATTTTTGGTACATGCTGATGTAAAACAAAGCATAGGAATAATAGCCATAAACCTTGAAAAATAAAATATGAACTCAGGTAACCTGTGGTCGTTCAGAGTGTCTTTTTCAAACCCAGCTGAATCAATACCTGTTCTCACATGATGCATGGGGCTCTGCGTTGAGTTGGTAAGATTCTAACATGGAATGACACTCTTTTTTTTTTTTTTTTTTTTTTTTTTTTAAGACAGAAACTAATTAACTCTTCACTGAGACTTAATGATCATTAACTAGAACTTCCTTTGGGACAAGTGCTCCTAGAAGTAGTCAATCAAAGAGCTGTAGGCATTGAATCAGGAAGCCAAAAGAGAGCTCATTTTCAGCAGAGACAGCTCTCACCCAAGTAGTATTAGCCTTCTGTGATCAGATCTGCATTTTTACCGGCTTTGGAAAGGAAGAAGTGTGCAATGACAGGGAAGTTTAAGGTGCAGCTAGATAGCATTTGATCCCAGTATGAGCTGATCTAACAGTGCCAGTTCTGGTACTCAAGTGGCTCTACAGTGAGTTGCTTCAACCCACTAAATCATTAGTAAAAAAAATGATTAATTGTACTACAAGAGTCAGGTTCTTCCAGCAGCAACAGTCTTTTCCTGCTGCCTGTGAAAGAAGAATTGCAAGTCCTTCTCTGAGATCTGCTGCTCCTAATCCCTGCCTCTATTTTTGGTGTATCTCCTTTTGCATTGCTAAGACAGGGACTGGCTGTCCCCTTGGTTTCTTCTTGCACAGCAGGACACAGATGAGTAGAGAAGGCTGAAGGAAGGAGGCCTGATTTAGCAGTTTTGAAATGCAGGTCTGTCCCGTAGGTAATCAAGAGATCCCAAAGTAGGAGACAGGCTTGGATAGGCAGGGAAGGGGGAGAGAGGGAGAAACCAGTATTCACACTGCTCAAAACTCATCACTCTTTGCTCTTTTTAGGTTTGTCTTACTCCTTCCATGAGAGGACAGCCAATCTCTTTTTGGTCCTTCTATTCTACTTGGCTACCTTTCTGTCTCCCCTTCCTTTGCATACACTCCCTGCCACAGTTACAACCTTGTTTTTTCCTTTGCAACTGAGAAATTCTCCGCTAGCTAATGTATATGTTGTTTGGTGTGAGAAGCATCCTAAAATGCTACTAGCAACTAAGATTCTGTCCTGATTCAGAACCAGTCTTCACAGAACAAGTGCTTTGAGCTACATGAAGAAAACATTATTTGAAAAATTATGGTTTTTTCCCTAATACTGGAATTCTGATTAGGGCTCAATGTGGCCTGCTGTTTCCCATTTTCTTCATGGCCAATGCATAATATCCGCAGTAAGAGAAAGCTATTATCTGTGTAGGCTGCAGTACTGCTTAAACCTCCGGCAAACTGGAGGAGGAATGAATCAACTGATACTGGGCGTTAATTTTGTTTTTAAAAGGCAGTTACATTTGTATAGATTATTTCATTAACTACCCCACTGGAAATGAGTGTGTACCATACACCTGCAGTGTGTACCATGAGTCTGCTTTCATCTCTTATTTTCTTAATATTTTTGTTTTTTAGATCCCATTCTTGCTGGCTGTGCTCTTTGAGTCTACTTTTTAGCCACGTTACATTATACATTTTAATTTAGTCATATCTGTGTTTACCCTGAAGATGGCTCAAGTGCTTCTGAAAGAGCAAAAACAGGCATTGGTCCAAGCTTCAGTTAGTCTATAAACTAATCATAACTGTAAATATCACACATTTGGTGCAGAGAAGCACATATGAGTAATGAGGTTTCAGCCTCTGCTGCAGGCGGTCTTGTAATGAATGTCTTACAATGTACCAAAGTAAGTTGCTACTTCAATCTGCTTTTTCTACCTTATTTTATTTACTGCTGCCAGTTAATCTACAATCCAGTCACGATTCCTTCCTCTCATTTTAAAATGGCAACGGCTCATGATCTTGTGCCTTGCTACTCCCACCTGATTTAACCACCAGCTCCACCAGTTTCTGCTTTCTGCCTTGCTACACTTTGCTTTCCGTGCTGCTCCCTTTCCACCTGCACTGTTAGTAGTTTGGCATGGGTAAGCATAGCAGGCTTTCAGAGCTACAGACTCTTCTCATCTTCAAATTCTGAAGCGAATCCTTCATCTAAGTGCAGACATGGTGACAAACCTGAAAGTGTTAGAAACAGAGCCCCAGAGGGACACTTGGACCTCAGGGGTTTTAGAAGCCTGGAACTCAGAAGAAGCCACTGGAGGATGATAAGCTCTGTAGTTGTAAGCAAGAAGTACTTTGAGCAGAAGAAAATTTATCTCCATTGTATTTGGAGAGCAGACAAGGGGAATATAGACTTGTCTCAGTAGGAGAGATTTATACTGTGGATACTCTTGCTCACCTCAGCTGAAATAAATTGCAGTTAAGCTTGTCCAGACTGAGTAATTAAAAACATACCAAGACAAATTATTTATCCTTTAAGTTATCTTAAAATCAGGAAATGTTTGCACATAAAAGACCCCTTGATGGGCTCTTCTGGACGGCTTAGTACGTTTTTGTCGTGTCTCCCCTTTATCAATTACTGAATCACAGAATGGTTTGTGCTAGAAGGGACTATTAAGATCATCTAGTTACATGGGTAGGGACACTTTCCACTAGATCAGGTTGCTCAAAGCCCTGTCCAACCTGGCCTTGAACACTTCCAGAAACAGACTATAAAACGTTATCAGAGTATTTATCCCTAGCCTTTCACTTTTTCTAATTCAGCTGGCAAATGCTTTGGTTTACTTCCTGTCAGACAGACTTCAGTTCTGTGTGTCCATTGAATCCTGTGGCAACACTGGAAGAAACATGTAGTGTAGTACTGAAAATCCCCAAATTATGAAAAATAAAATTCCAGAATTATTATCAGTATACCTCTGTTTTCATTTTTCTTTTGAGTTTTGAGCCATTAGATTTGCTCTACTCGTGCTTTGTAAAGGACTACACTTTGTTTTCCTTAACAGAGAGACAATAGAAGAAATGAACATAGCAGTGATCTGAGGTAAGTGCCAGAGAGGTTGGTAGCTTGGATTCCAAAACAGCTTCAGTGTAGCCTTCTAGGGGAACCTAATGAATCTCTGTGAAGTGCTTTCCTGCACAGAGTAGACAGAGTCCATGACATATGTGGACTTTGTATGGATCACTTGAAGAGCAAAAAGTTGAACACCTGCTTCAGTAGACTAGCTTGAATTAAAAAGTTGTCAACCACTTTGCAAGGCAACTTCAAGAGACAGATGAAACATTTCATTGATTTGTAAATAGATAGATTAGCAGAATGAGAAGATTTTACCCCATCCTCTAGTAATTGATCATCCCTAGGAGCATTGAGGCTTCTAGATAGAGATTCTGTATCTTTGTGGAGGACCAAAGGGAAATGCTGAGAATCTAACTGTAAGGAAATGGATTCCTTTTCTACTACAGGAACTGCTGCTCTTTAAGTCTACTGTTGACTGGCTGTTGTATTTTTGTATTTTTTATAGTTTTTATTAATAACCTAGATTAACTGAAGGTCTTGATCGTTTGCCTGAGTCTTGTTGACTTCCGCTGAATTTCAGATATTGCTTCACATGCTCAGCTGAAATCCACGTCCAGCCTGCATCTAGGTTGGACATAGGAATCCAGGTTCTTCTGAAAAAATAAGCAGACTCTTGAGTGACATTTAAGATTGTCCCCAAAATTTTTCCTTTATGTGAATTTCTGAATATGTATATGTGCTTACCTCCAGTGTATTTTTCAGGATTGCAGAAAAATATGTAAAGACGGATCAGTAGAATGACTACAACAATGGGGAGTAGCTGCAATGGGGAAAAGGCAGTCCTTCAGATAGCTTCTCCTGTCACTGGTGTAGTGTTGTCCTCAGGTGGAGTTAAGAGTAGTTCTGTCTCTGCATTGACCTCCCCATGCAAAGGGAAGAGTCCATCACTGCCAAAGGAACCAGAAGTTACCTGAGCAACTCCTCAGGGCTGCCAGTGACAGATGTCATTCAGGACTCTACTGGCTGCAGAGCATACTAGATCTCTGAAGGAATCTGAGGCATTTTGCAGCTCCAAACTGTAATGAGGGTTGTTGGTCTGCAGAGCAAGAATTTCAGCGAGTGGGAAAATAATGCCTTCTGGCCAAACAAGCTATCAGTTTTATACACATCTCAGTCTGACCTCAGCAAATCTTTCATTTCCCTATACTCTCTAGGCAAATGGCTGGAAATTGAGTCCTCATATATACCATGTTTGCTGAGATAGCTTTAATCGACAATCCAGCTGGAGAAAACAGCTCTTCTGGGCCTTTTAAAGCTGGTCAGTGATCAGCTCTAGCAAGCTTGATTATGTACATTTAGCTCACCAGTGCATACTGATAGCAAGAGAGAAATAAAATGGGGACTTAAAAGCCAGCAGAAATGTGGAATCTTGCACATGGTGGATTAAACAGTACTTATGAAAAATAATATGATGTTCACAACATGACCACTGAACCATGATCTCGGTACAAAGGCTGGGAACCTAATAATCTGTGGCTCTTTATTTTTCCCTGTCCTGCATCTCAGTGAAGAATAAAATATCCCTAGTTTCTTCCTTACACACTGAGAAAAAGTAAAAAATTATGATCAGTATTTCCCCTGTTCAGCTGGAGCTTTAGTGATTTACTGGTTTAACAGAAGCCATTGAAAGAAGCTTGGCTTCCTCTTTCAAGCCAATGGTGACTTCTTTACAGCAGCGGGATTCTAGATGGGAGCAGAATATTCTGTACTGAATGTTGTTACTATTTGTTGGATGTGAACTTAATGGATGAACAGCAGTGAGTTTATTTGCCAGAAATATCAAATGTTAATGAACAGCTTGCTGTAGTCCTGGCCTTGGCTTCTGTAATTAACCTGATTAGACCAGAATTATCTACAATGTTCTTGGATGTTCTTTCACTAGAAGGTCATTAAACAATGGGCGTATATTCTGCAAGCTCCACTGGGATTTCTTTTCATTTCAAACAGGTAGACAGGGATTTCATGTTTCATTTTGAAATGCGATTTTTTTTTTATATGAGTTTGGCAGAGGATGCCTGAATTGACTGCATTTTATTGCTAACATTTTTGTTGTTTTCAGTTTAATTGTAAAAATTGTAGCAGGGTTGGTTGGATTTTTTGTTGTTGTTTTTTTGTTTGTTTGTTTGTTTGCCTTTTTTTGTTGTTGTTGAACATAATGTTCACCATTTAAAGATCGCTTGAATATCATCTGTTTTGTTTTTCAGATATTTTGTTTGTTATTAAGGACAAAGTGATTTCAATCATAAGGGAAAACTATATTTACTCGATTAAATGTATACTGTTCTGGTGTTTATTATTTCTATAAGCAACTATATTACATATTTATGTAGTTGTCCATCATGGCAAAAATGCTTGAACCTCACAGTTGAAGTATAGGTAGACAAATCGGAAGAAACTAGTAGGTGCTTGCAGAGAATTGCTAGCAGGGATAAGTATAGCTCTCTGGTATGTGATATTATTTTGTGGGCCTTAACAGTGGGTAAACTCTTTGTCTCCCTGCAACGTGGCTACCTGCGTCTGGTTTATTTTACTCTAATACTTCCATGAGTAGACCCAGCAAGTTCAGAAATGTATGTTAGAAGTACATAACTTCAACATACAGTGTTCAACTTTTAATAAAGAGACTAGTATTTAAGTTCTATGCAGGTATTTTTCACCTCCTGCCTGTAACAGATTCTATCCAGATGTTTTATGTCTTTGTTCCAATGCAAACATTGCATGAGTGTTTCTTACAAATGAAACCATGCTATTGTACAAATCCTAAATTGAGCAATTGCATCGCTATAGCTTTTCATATCATACTATCAAATATCAGCATTTTTGTTATGTTCTGTTATTAGCCACCTTAATATTCCCAGTGATGAGAGATGAATTTTTATCTCAGATTTTCTGGCAAACAATACTGTTAACTAAAGCATCTCCAGCAGACTCCCCTGTGGTCCTGGTTGGTACAGCTGTGGGGAGATGTGGTGCTGAATTTATCCTGTAAAATTCCAAATATCGGCAAAAGGTGTAAATGGGGGCAGGGAGTCCTGGCAGTTCTGTTGGCGGTATGTTGCGGAGATCAAAGAAGCAGCTCCCCACTGCTGCTGAGGCTGTCGCTTACACGGGTGGAGGAGCTCCTCCCATAGCAAAGCTTAGGGAGAAGGGGCAGGGCAGACTTACTCATTCTGGGAAAGTAATTTTTGCAGAATGTGGCTAATGAGGACATGCATACGAGCCTCAGACCTATAGACACTTTTTTTTTTTTTTTTAATTCTACATTTTTCTAGCTTGCGTGGTTGTGATAAGGGTTATTGCAGTGTTATTTCCTCTTCCTCCTATACATACAGTAGGAAGCTATTGTAAAGGCTGAGAAGTATGGCCAGATGTATATGCTTAAACAATTTTTTCCCTAGGAAACCAGCTTTTACTACTTGAATGTCCTTATTAACTGTTTTACTGCTTTCATTTTTAGACATTGAGCTAAAAAGCCTAATCCACAATCCCAAGCTGCCTCCAAGCTGGCAACACCCTGTAGTCCTCTGTCAAAATCTTCACTTCCCGCTTGACAGTATCTGATGTTTTTATGTGGCTGCTAGTACAAAATACTGCAGAGTCCTGCATGGTAAAAATAGAGAGTAAATAAAATAGATGTTGATATGAAATTAATAATGTGCTTTTGAAGAGACTTTTATTAAATAGCATGAGAAATTCTGTATGACCTTTCTCATTTTAATATTTAATTCAGTAAAATAATTAATTATACAGTAATCAAAGATGCCATAGGTTTTCCACTCTAGTGCACTGGTGTATCACAAAATCCAGTGCTCTGCTGCAAATGAACAGGGACACTTAGTCATCTAAATACATATGTAATGCATTCAGCTTACTGAGTTAGATCTGGACAATTAATGGAACATGTTTTGGGACAATTTGATGACCTCATTCATACTGGATATTTGCTTTACAGCACCAACATTTCTACTGAATCCACTGAGGCTGTAAATGAACAGTGAATTTCTCAAAGTGGCTCATGATTGTGGTTCATGTTAAGTGATGTTAAGAGCATGGTTGTCTGCTCCAGCCCAGGGCTCCATCCTGCCTGCCTGCTCCTGCATGGAGCTCAGCTCAGGGACCTGGGCTCTCTACTTGGGCTGGGGGATGCAGCTGCCACTTGCCCGTTTTCCAGTTCAACCAGTAGCAAAGCTGAGCATGTATCCCAAAAACACACAAAGGATGCTGACAGGGCCAGGCACATAGAGTGCCATGGGCAAGGTACTGTATTCAACGACACCTGCATGTAGCACTCACACAAAACATAAACACAGATAGTCAAGACCCCTTCTTCCTTTTCAGCTGCTAGAGACAGTGAAAGTGCACACATGTGATGCTCTCTGGGATCACAAGCACAGACACATTCATGGATCTTTTGAGTACCAGCACTTCTTGCATTTTTCAGTTACATGTTTAGGACATACAGTAACACCACATTTCTGCATCAGTCATGTGAAGGTACAGAATCACATCATGGCAAATAGAAGTATTTTAAGATTGCAGTGAGAAAGAGCTTATGCTGGGGAGTATTTGAAAGCAGGGCTCAGACAGGACAGCACAGCTACAGATTCCCTTCCTCTTGGGGACTTGGTGCCAGATGGAGGTAGCTGGCAGGCCTTGGAGAGGCAGAGGTGCTGCAGTGTTTCACAGCTAGTGAGATACCAACAAATGCAACTGAGAGACTGTGAGGTGGGGGCCAAAAGGCATGTCCTAAATAATTCATGGTACTTGACATGTTAATTGAGGAAAAATAAAAAATATTGCCAAACTGGCTTTTGACTTTTTGGGGTTTGTCATGTTTCCTACCACTCTGCTCTAGTTCTACCCCACCTCTGTAAATACAGATTTGTTCTTTTAAAGATGAAGAGTTTCAATGGACACGTAAATAAATGCTTCTGAATCAATGGTGTACAAAAAAAAAAAAAAACAACAACAAAAAACCCTAACCCTCCCATATCCTCTTTAGGTTCTTGATTTCTATTGCGATGCCTGAAAAAAAAAATATAGTTGGCTATGAATAAAATGAAATGTATCTGTCACTTTGCAAACAATGCAATCCAGTGCACAATGATACCAAGTAAACAAACAAAAAATCCAAGCTTATTGTGTTATGAATGACAAAAGTAACTGAGAATGCTGCTTGCACATGGCTGTGGTACAGATCCTGTGTCTCTGCTGACAGCACAGCTCAAAATTCTTCAGTATAGGGAGGAATACCTGGATGACTGCAAAGCTCAGATTTCAAGTTTACTGATATTTGGGGGTATGAAGATTGCATCTTTAGAATGAGGAGACCAGAACTTTGTCTGCTCTGCCAGCATTGCTGACATGCTCTCCATCTGCTCTGTTTCTTAGTTTCTGTATCTGTAAAATGCAGTAATACTGTTTGGGAGGAGTAGGAAGCACAACTGTCTTTCATTCTTGAAATGTTATTAGATCTTTGGATGAAAGTTGTATAGAAAGCTGAAGTGTTTATTGACTACCTAGATGGCAGGGTCCCTCTGTTTCAGTAGGGTCTGAACTAATACTTACTATTAATAGTTCGATTAACTCACTGAAGTGGGGATATGGCAATCATATGGACCAGATCTGGCTGCTACCTGGACAAATAAAAATCTGGACTCTTCCAGCAAATCCACAAATTTAAAAAAAGATAAATGATGAGACATATCAGAGGGATTCGCCACTGATGTCTGGGGATCCTAGGGATCTAAACAGAACTAAACAACAGTGTGACAAATGTAACAATTCTTGGTACCCACCCCTAAAAATCTAGTTTCCTAAATACTGATCATTATTTTTCTTGAATCTTAAAATGGAGGAATTCACAGTTAGTTACTTAGAATTTTTGTGGCCTCTTAATGTAAGTTCTTTTTCATGTTGATTCATGAATATGGATTTGAGATGCAAACCCCAGTTTGAAAACATCGGTCTTCACCTGTAACTTACAAGATGTTTTTGTTGTGTGCTAGGACTTTTTTTCTAGCTTAAGAGATGGGTTTGCTAACTTAAAGATTGTAAATATGTTGTCTTTTAGGATCTTATAATGATTGATTGACTTATTTGTACAAGTAATAGAGCAAACAGTGCTTTTAAGGCATTCAGGACAAATCATGGTCTTGTTCCTGAAAAGTATCTTTCCCGTAATACCATCTCTCTATAGTATTTTTCCTTACATACTTTAGCTGTTACAAGGAAATAGATAAATGAAAGAGCCTTTGAATGCTCTTGCAGTGGTTTGTCTTGCAAGCTTACATCATGTAATTTGTGGATTTGCTCAATGGAATGAGCATCACTACTGCTGTGGTTAGATTAATTAATTGCAAAATAAGTTTTTATTAACTCTAAACTTTTTACCTTTTGCATGAAAAATAAAACCTGAATAAAATAGTCTCTAAAACTTCTGAGACTTCCTTTCTTTTTTGCTTTCTTTTTTTTTCCTGTCATCTTCAATGTTTAATCATGGTTTTGCTGGCAGTAACTGAAATTAGCATCTAGTAGTAATTAATTTGTGTGATCATAATACTTCCAAGATGTATAGAAATTTATGTCTGTGCTTGTTTAATTTGCTATTCTGGAGATTATCTAAGAACATATTACATTACAAAAGAACTTTATGGAATGAACTAAATTCCACTTATTTATTCTCTCTCTTTTATTACAATATAGTTTCTTACTCTGTCCATGTTGGTTCTGCAAAAATCATATTTAAATAACTAAGACAATTCAACAGTGTTTTCAGTGTGAGCATAGGGATGAAACAGCTCCTAGGAGATGAACGCTTATTGACAGTTTATAGAGAGATTTACATGATGCAAACTTTGCATTTGCTCAGGTGGCTCCAGGTGACCTTTCAGCAAGTTCCCCCTTCCTATTAAACCTCTGTTGCTTCAAATAAAGTGACTATTTGATAAAATGGAGCAAAATGCCTTCAGGGCAACTCACTTCTAAGAAATAAACTGAAACTATCAGATAAAGCCGTCAGGGCTTGGGCTTTATCTAATGCTGCACACTCTTTTATAAATTGATTCACTTTTCTGCCAACCCAACATGTCCATGAAATAGCTTGGCTGCTGTTACAAGTACAATTATTATTCTACCTGAGGTGATTTGTGTGGTCTTAGAGCCCAGCAAACATCCATTTATACTCAAAGAGATTGTAGATAAAGTAGGCACAAGCCTGCACTCCGGGCAGGGAATGATTGGCAGCTTCACCATGACATGGCGTGGCAGCCAGGATCTGCCTGCAGGAGCTGGCAGGGCCAGGGCACCGGGACCAGTCCTACCAGGAGAAGTGATAACCTTGCTGCCTTGTCACATGCAAATCCCACCCCAGAGGAGTCTCAGTCTGGTTACTGACTCTGTAGGGAAGGTGATTCATGCTTACAGGTATCCACATGCTTTTAGAAAAACAAATATTTACGTACCTATTTTCTTGTACGTATATCATAAATACATGCAATTATGTGCATATGTGTTATGACAACTTTGTAATTGCAAGACATTGTTTGCAATTCTGTATAAATGAAAAACAGTCTTTCCTTTTTTTTTTTCCAGGAAATAGTTTATTTATTTTCCCTCCCAGAAGAATTAATATTTAAGCTCATTGCTTTCTTGGAGTGGAAAAAAAGTCAATTTTTAGATAAGCACTAACTTCCCAATAACAGACCAGGAAGTATGTTATTTAGAGCACATGACTTCCTGATATCCGTGTTGTGGATCTTATATTTTCATTTCTTCTCTGTGTAGCCCTGAATTATTTTGCTTTCTAATGTACAATGGAATAAAGGATATACCTTTATCTACTTACCTCAGAAAAATCTAGCAAGGATTAAATGTAGAATAATCTCAAAATGTAATGACTAGTGACAAAAATAAAATTACTGTAGAACTACAAAAGCAGACATTAGATACAGGTATAGGTGTAGTATATGCAGGTATTTAATTTTATTAAGAATGAAAATAAAACCCAACAACAAGCAAGATTTCAAATAGTGTCCATTCAACCATATATTTTTTAAAAGAAAGAGCATGTAACCAATGCAATAAATAAATGAGATAAGGATAAGTACAAAAGTAAAAATATGGCACCTCAAATAGCCATTATAGGGTGTTATTGTCTCATATATAGAGTTAGCCTGTGAGACAGCTAGAGAAATTACTTTTTGCTAAAAATCTAGTTTGAAATTGGGAGTGATGTGAAGGGTTGTGTCAGCTACATAATCTTTTCTTAAAGCAGGAAAATTTACCTTTGTGGGTGATTTTATGTGATTGCACAGCCATTTGTATTGCATTATGTTAAAATTTGATATTGATAAAAATTTGATATTAAAATTTCTATTTTTTCCAAATAGAAGATTCAAGAAAAGTCCAGTGCGAGTGAGTTTTGAGATTTCATAGAGAAGAAACTTCTTTCTGTTGTGTTCTGCTTTTTTCCATAGGGAATAAACTCAGCTGCCCTGCCCCAAGGGACTGGGCGGGGTGGGGGGGGAGAAGAGTAATTGCTTTTATAAAAGCTTTTTATCTAACTGAAATTTTAACTTAAACTATCATGAAAATGCAAAATAAAGAGTTCTCAGTGTTGGTAAGAAAGAAAGAATCTGTCTCTGGTCTACTGAAACATACTGACATGTGCCCACTGCTAGTGGAAGTACAGCTGGATGAATCACTTGAGTGATTATACTTCTTCAAACAGAGCACTGAAAGTTGTTATTGTTTTGTTCTGCTGGAAAAAGATCCCACAGATTGCTATTAGTAACATTCTTAAAATGAGGACCTAAGGGTAGTCTCTAAAGCCTTTTTTAAATTAACTTGATTAAAGAAGAGTAAATAAATACGGAAGTGTTCAGAGACCAGCAGTTCTCAGTGATGTCATGGAAAATGTGTTGACTAAGCATTTTTGAAAAATAAGTCACACATTGGAAAGCAGTTCATGTAGTGCTAAGAGCAAAGGAAAATAAATATGTAGGCAGTGGAAAATAAAGACAATTCTTTAAAAGGGTATGGCAACATGAAAAAATGTCTCTCTCCTCAGACAGACCTCTACCAGTGTTCACAGCCTTATTTCCAACCACCAGCATCAGGGGTCAGAGAAGAAAAAGTGGTTTGTGTTTCATTTACAGTACTTTTTATTTGCTGTTCATGTACTGAGCAGGAAGACAGTTTCAACCTATGGAAAGTAACAGTATTGCTGAACTTTACTGTCTGTCAATAAGTAAATGGAAACCGCTCATGTCTCTTAGAGATCTAAACCCAAAAATGAAAGGTTATTGAAACATGTGCCTAAAGCAAGACAAACGTGTGTAGAGCATACAGAGCAGTATCTATATGCTTTTATTAGGAATGTGCTTGTATACTGTGGTGAATTGTGGCTCAAGAGTTAGGTTTTTTTCCATATTAACTATACTACCTTTTGAGGATTGAGTTTGCAAATTAAGATGTTTCATAGGCTTTTGATCATTGAACAAATATGTGAAGCTTCTTTGAAGCTCCTCTGTTAGCCTACTGTGCTGTAAACCACTGGGAAAGGATATGACTAAGTCGTAGATAGTTTAATGCTTCATCTGGCCTTCAGGCTTCCAGTTAATGGTTTTGAGTGTAACTAAATTATACAATTTTAAAAAGTCAGTTGTTTTGGTTTGTTTTTTTTTTTTTCCACTATTTAAAGTGTGAAAAGAATTCTGCTGGAAGTAACTGTAAAGTGGCAGAACAGAGCTTTCCCCAGAGAGAGAATGTGCAAGATCAAACATACAAATTGTAGGGTCCACTGAGTAACAAAAGATACAAGAAAAACTCATTTTGAAGAAGCTGAGATCAATATTTCCTACAGCAAATGCTGGCAAAAAGTAGCATCAAGAAGAAAGATTCTGTTACACTGAGAGAAACAAGATTTACTGTATTACTTATGGCATAGAAAAGGACTGAGGTATTTTTTTAAATGATTGGTGGAGTAAACTCAGGGCTTTGAAAGATATGGCTGTACCAGAATCTTAATATAACATACAGATGAACATAAGTCTCACAATTTATCTTAGTTCAGTTACTCCAGAGTACAAAACAGATATACTGGTAATTAAATTAAGCTTGTTTGTTTCTTTCAGTATTTGTTAGCTAGAAACCATTTTTTATGACTTAAAAATAACAAGCATTGATTTGTGTGCCTTGTAATCTATTTGTTCTTACATGCACCGTGCCCACACCCACCCACGCTCTCTGCTTCAAGTAATCACAATGTTACAGTGCAGGGTGGGGGGAACACAATTAATTTTTAGCGTGTAATCACTGTGAGGAGGTCATAATCTCTCACCTTTAGCCAGCTGTTGTCACAATTTCACACTGACAACTCTGACACAATGACTGAAATATATAAAAATTGGCTTCAACAAGAAATACTCCCCATTAAGTTACTTGATTATATAACACAGAGTGACTGATTTATACCCTTATGCAGTACATATAGTTGTAGTCGATTTCACTTTAGACAAAAATGTTAAATGAACTAATTAAGGAATAAACCTTAACCAGCTGGGTTTGTTGCTGCATCAGTAAATACAGACCAGTAATAAATGATCTGCAGATTCAGTTTTTAAACTGCCCATGGATAATTCTAATTAAATTGCCTTGCTAGAAGTACACCAAAATACCATATTAAATGCAAAGTATCTGATCCCGAAGAATTGCTGAAATGTGTTGCAGTGTGTTAGTCTCATTATGTAAAATGGGAGCCCCTGAGGGTCACTCCTTCCATGTTGTGTAACCTAAGGTCCCTGCCGGAGGTTGGAGTGCATCAGAGTAGCTGCTTTCCCATGGGTAAAGACTTAACAAAATCCTGTTGTGTATTCTTCTAGAAGTGTCAAACCTTGTTTTAGCAAATAAAGCTTGGATATTGCTTCTATATAAAGACATGAAGGGGGGAATAATTTTATAGACAGTTGTGGATGACTGTTTCAAAGTGTAGTTAATTTTGAGCTAATTATCTGAACAGATAACTGAAAGTTCTGACACATGGTCACACATCTCACCTGGGAGCTCTGGTACGGGAGATCAAATCTGGTGTGGGAAGGCAAGGGTCTGGGTGTGCAGAGCTTTCCAGCCGCTGCAGCACTCAGTGCAGCTCCTCCTGCCGCAGACAGGGAAGTCATTAATAGTGACAAACGAATCAGGAATATGGGCATTTTCCTGTGAACATAATCCTTTTTGTTGTTGTTGTTGCTGTTGTTTCTTCCAAGAAGGACATAACACATCCTTAAGGCACTGGCAGAGCATAATTTGGGGTGAACACAGTCATTTTTCAGTAATATAATATAACCTTACAGTATTAGATTCTTACCAAGTCACATATAGTTTTTCAAACATGAGCTTCTGCTTACTGCCTTTGTGACACTGAGAGAAAGATAGTTCACCAGAGTGAAGTATTTACCAGGGATGTTTGCAGCATTTCATCAATAGATGCTCCAACCGTGGCAAACTGTAAAAAAGAGACCGCTGGTATAGGTGTCTTTTAATCCCGCTAACACATACAATGTCTTCCTCACTAATGTGGCAATTTAATTAGCAGAACACTAATTACTAGAACTGTGGGATCTTCACAGCCTCATCTTACAAACAAGCTCCCTTTT
This sequence comes from Patagioenas fasciata, assembly GCF_037038585.1. Classification (NCBI taxonomy): domain Eukaryota; kingdom Metazoa; phylum Chordata; class Aves; order Columbiformes; family Columbidae; genus Patagioenas; species Patagioenas fasciata. Next base: position 12,508,979 of record NC_092528.1, read on the forward strand.
CCACATGAAAAACAAAACAAAACAAACAAACAAAAAAACCCCACAAGCTCTTTGATTTGTCCTTACCTGGAAATCTCCTAACCCCACAGACTATTTTATCATGTTTTCTCCCCCCAATTCTTCTATATCTTCTTCATATTGAGGAAATCCTCACTGTTTCTTATATTATTTTTTTTTCTGATTTTACCTATCTTTCCTTTATTTCATTGGCTACTAGTTTCTCTTGTGTGTCTAGGAAGCCATTTAAATGATCGTGCTCACGTTTGTACATCCTGAACACAGCCATATCAATCTCCAGTGCAGGAAAAAGATTTTAAAAAATCTGTTCTGTTGGTTTGTTTCTGTCGAGCAGGATTTCCTCCTACATCGTATTTCTGATTAGACTCCAGATTTCTTATTTAACCTTACTTAAGAAGGCAGCTCAGCAATCTTAAGCCCTTTTCGATATGCATCCTTCCAAATTTAGACAAAGCCAGTCTCCATAAAACTACTGGCATTTTAGAAAGATTATATGATTTAAGAACAAAATGGAATAGATTAGAAATATATTTTTTTGATACTGAGCTTGCAAGTGTTGAACTCCTGGACACAGAGAGAACCTGGGACTTGCTGTAGCTCTGGAGCCAGCTCTGCAGAGTTTGCACAGCTGCCAGTGCTCCCAGTGGCAGGGGCACGAGAGAGCCAGGGTGCAGCTGTGGGAAAGAGAGAAAGAGGAGGCATTTTACATGCACTGGTTCTTTTCTTTCAGTGTTGTGTGTGTCAAGGCTTGGATTTCTTACATATCCATTTACTTGATATTTTGGGAGTAGTGGCATACCTTTACTATGTGCAGTTTCTGTGTCAGTCTTTGTCAGCCTTTTACACTCAAAGTGAAGCTTATGTAAGTAGTCAGTGGCCTATTTCAATATTGAAAGGGATTTTTTGTATGTTTGTCTGTTTTTCCCAACCTGTAGTAAAAGTGGTGTTATCTCCTTCATTCCCTTGATGCATTTTAAATTTAAAACTAAGAACATAGTATGTATCTGACAGCCTTAGGTGTATTTCAAAATGTATTTGAAGCTAAAATTGAAATGAATCACTGGGGCAGGAAAACATTTATGAATATTTTCTTGTGGGAAAAGGAGTGTTGTCAGATTTAACATCTGTCATGTCGCTTCCTTGAAAGAGACGCACATCCTAACTTCTGATTTTGAGACAATCTTGATAGGTTAGTCGTAATATGCAGATATTTGTTAAAGAAATTTCCTTGCTTTTAAAAAGGGCAGAGAAGAGATATAATTCCTTCAGGGGATAAGAAAATCTTGAGGATGGTCTTTTCTCTTTCTTTTTAGACAGAGTGTCTCTTTATGTGAAGAGTAAGGACCATAACACATGTAAAGGTGAAATGGTGACTGGGAGGATATTTCGCTGACTAGGCACAGAACAGGAATTCAGTTAGGTGCAGCTAAGGTTTCTAATTTTAGAATCTGGTTTTCCAAATGCTTCAGCATATACATAACTCTATTCACAACCAGAGAGGAAGGAAGCATAAATTTAAAGCACATGCACATGTTCCTGCGAGACCTTTTGTGCAATCTATGAATGGATTTTTTCCACAAGTCCTGATATAAATTGATGGTAGCAATTAAGCAGCTCAAATTTCTGTTTGGTTTGTTGTTGTGTTTGGTGTGATTTTTATTTTTTTTTATTGGTTGTTTTTTCCACCCCCCCCAAAAGACAAAAATCCCTTTTTTGTTTGAGGTTGCAGAAAACATTTCTGTAAATAATTACATATCTTTTCCATATGATGTATTAAATGTCATTCGATAAGGCCCCTTCCCTCTTTTAGGGGACTTCTAAAACGCATTTTAAAGTGAGTTAACATTTCTTGTTCCTCTTTCCTTTTGTTTGTAGCCTTGATTTTTTTTTATAATAAGTGCTGTCAACTCTCAAGTCATCCTGTGAGTGAATATTATCTTTCAGAGACTTGTGTGGCTTTTACTGGGCTTTTTCTTATTTATAGTGAGTTTTTTCTCAATGGATTTTCCTCTTTCTTTGCTGAATACTGTTTTAGTGTGCTGGGGGTCTATTATCCGTAACATATTATAAACATACTGTTTATATATGTGTTCTGTAGCAATATCTTTGGAAGGAAAGAATAATACTTTTCTAGAAGTGGGAGGTAAATAGATTACTTGTAAAAAACAGGGTACTAGATAAAAATAGCTGATAAAAGAAAGAAGAGATATTTAAATCCAAAGCAGAAGGGTACTGTAGTGAACACTAATAAGAAGGTTATCATTTAGGAAAGCAAATCTTATTTGAATGCCTAATTTCAAAGACTAAGTTTGCAAGGTGGTTTTGGAGCACTGCAATGGGAACATCAGCGTGAGGGCAGGCCCATGCTGGAGGACCACCATGCAGAGCAATTTTTTAATATCATAATTACAAAGAGAAAATTATTAGTGGCAATTAGATATGACTAAAATTATCTTGTCATTACCTAAATGAGGTATAAGATTATACCAACTGGCTACACTGAGATGAAAATGGTTTTCTAACCTTTTGCTTTTGGGAAGCCATGACCCATTTCAGTCTTCAATCTGAATATTCTTTTTTTTTAAATTCTGTTACCCTAGCTGAATTCAAGTGTATCCCACATATACATGCCTTAGTTTATGGCATTACAGTGGAAAAAATAAGATATTGAATTACTACTAACTGTAGATTTTAATCTCTGACTCATAAAATCACAAGACTGGGTAAATGAGTGGCAATGATATGCACTCAATTACATGTATATGCGTCTGTGCATAGATTCACCTGCAGAAACAACATAAGCCCTTTGGTTTGGGTTTTTTACAGGATTAAATTTACCTGAAATAAGGCAGTCTCAAACTAAAAGATATATGCCTAGTAATACTTATTTAATTATTTGTTAAACACTTTTTTAATCCAGTGAGTGTTATTGGATTTATTTATGTATTTATTTATTTATTAGGTTAGGGTGATTGGATTTATTTCTGATTTTCAACTGAAAATAATTTGTATTTACAGAAAAGTGTTTCTGTCATTTTCCTTGCAAGTTTATTTTAAAGGATTTAAAGGAAAACAGGGTGTAATTTAGCTGACCACCCCTCTAATGCCACTACTTTATCAGAAATTTGGGATGTTTACATACAATACAGTCTCCACTGCATTTTAATTCAGTTCTCCCATTTGGTTTGTGATTTCCCCTGATTAGCTATGAATCATAGCTTAGTTTTGGTTTGAATAAGAGTCGCTGCTACATAAGTGTTTTTAATTCTGGGCTGTGAAGCCGTATGAAAAGTGTAAGGGATGAATTTGTCAGTTCAAAATGACAATTCAAAATGCCATTTCAAGTTTCTCTGAGTTGCCTTTTCCTTTCCCAATCTGGGTGAATCATAAGGAAAGTGGTCTTGTTTACGTTCAGAAACGTATTTCAGAATTTGTCCGAAACACCATACACAAGAGAAGCTGTGCAGGATGATCATGTATCTCATTCAGGAACATCTCAGAAGTGCGTTCCCATGCGCTGCCCGCCTCTGCTCGCAGCGGGGAGAGTGTTTGGCAGAAAGAGGTGTCCAGAGCAGCAAAGCGAGTCTGTGTTATTACAGGCATACTCGCTTGGATGAATGCTGTGACTTTTTGTGCACTGGATGGTATTTGATTGTGTGTTTCGTTTCATTGCACTCTCTTACTGTCTTCTTAGGAAAGTCTCTCCAGAAATGGAATAGGTTTTTTGTTTGTTTCATTTCTTTAGTTTGTATAGCCTATACATATATCTACACATTGTATATCTATATGCCAGTAGTGTCATTTATCATAAGGTAGGGTTTTTTTTCCTTCCCCCCTTTTTTTTTAAATGTCGTTAGTGTTCAACATACATTTCTGTTTTAAAATGAAGATGACAGTTATTGCCCCTTAGGATTTCTAGTGGCAGAATTCTGTAGTAGTTCATCTATGCGTTTCCCACACAAAATATAAGGAAATATTTGGACACTGAAATCTTGTGTATTTATTAGCACAGTTCAGATGTCAAGGGAAAATTGTATCACAGTATCACAGTATCACAGTATGTTTGGGATTGGAAGGGACCTCAAAAGATCATCTAGTCCAATCCCCCTGCTGGAGCAGGAACGCCTAGGTGAGGTCGCACAGGAATGTGTCCAGGCGGGCTTTGAATGTCTCCAGGGAAGGAGACTCCACAACCTCCCTGGGTAGCCTGTTCCAGTGCTCTGTTACCCTCACTGAGAAGAAGTTCTTTCTCAAATTTAAGTGGAACCTCTTGTGTTCCAGCTTGATCCCATTGCCCCTTGTCCTATCATTGTTTGCCACTGAGAAGAGCCTGACTCCATCCTCATGGCACTCACCCTTTATATATTTATAAACATTAATAAGGTCACCCCTCAGTCTCCTCTTCTCCAAACTGAAGAGCCCCAGCTCCCTCAGCCTTTCTTCATAAGGGAGATGCTCCACTCCCTTAATCATCTTTGTTGCCCTACGCTGGACCCTCTCCAGCAGTTCCCTGTCCTTCTTGAACTGAGGGGCCCAGAACTGAACACAATATTCCAGATGGAATTGTGATTGTGATGTTTTGCCGTCTTGGAAACATTTAAATTCAGGTATTGTGGAAAAAAAAATAAGGAAGTTGATGGTACTTGAAGGCTACACAAATTTTGTGGTGAAAGACTGACAAAACACACAGCAGTTTGGGACAGACATTTAATATTTTGATAATGCGTTGTATGTCAAGTCCTATTACAAAAGACACTGTACAAATGTATAATGAGACATATGCTCTGCTCTGAGTGTCTTATGATTTAAATAAAGGAGATTTGGGTTTTTTTAGTGCACTATTATGCAGGATCATGCAGGAAGTGTCAAAGCCATGATAACAAAGTATCATTCAGTACTCTTCAGATAGTGCCCGTGGGCAGGAGTTTGAAGCTTGTTCTTGAGTGGTTGTGCAGAGGAAATCTAACAAACTATATAATAATTCACTAATGAAGTTATGAAGAAATCTAAGAAAATTAGTAGAATGTAAGTATATGAGATCTGCCTTCTGCACGCATAGCTGTATGTAGACGGTCAAAGCTTTGCCACTGTAAGGCAAATTGATGGAGAGGAGGGAAATAACCAGCACATGCTAATCTGCACATAAACAATTAGGTTTGTAAAATTTGTCTGGATTGGTGGGCTGGGCTGGACAGTCACAAGTCCAGCACAGATCAAGAGCAGGTGAAGAAGCTCACAGCTCTGGGATGAAATCCAAAGCTTTAGTTCAGTGATGGAGACTTAGACAGGAAAGGCCAACTAAAAGCCCACAGGTTTGGAAATGCTGAATAATGTTACCACTATGCAGAAGGTTTTCTTTTTTTTGCTTCTTAGAATCAAAAAACTGCTCAGTGGCCTATATATATATATATATATATATATATATATATATAAAAATAACTCATGCTATTATCCATTTTGAAGCAAAAACTAAACCATAAACTGCAATAGAGGTAGGAAAAAGAAAAGTTTTAATGCAACCAATGACTTAACTTCAGCCAAAATCTGTACATCATAAGATGGTTTATTGTTGTAAGCAAATTAATATGGTAGTGAGCTTTCCAATTAGGGCACATATGAATTTATTTTTATGGAAATGTGGTATAGTTTATATTTTTAATACATTATGAAATGTAAAGAAAGTCTACTACCCAGAACATAAGGCTCCCTGAGGCTCACACACGTTACTTAACCCAGTTGTGCTAATACACAATGTTTTGCCAGCTCAGCGCTTAGCACAGCCGCAGAAGCTCAACCTGCCCACATTTGTGGGAAAAAAACCAACAGCTTGAAAAAAATAGGTGGTATTAATAATGAGGGGAGAGGGGAAATGAAATGTTCTTGTTCTCCTCACTGGGAAGACAAATGATGAGATACTTAAAAAAAAAAAAATTCCAATAGCCATAGTATTCCCCTCCATTTCTATAAGAAAAATTACTCTTAAGAAAAAGAAATTCAAAGATCATAAAGCATGAAGAGAAAGAGGAATTGATCTTGTATCCAAGATGGGATTGAGTTATAATATAACAAGTTACAGGTTTTTTCCTACTGAAAGGCAGAACCAATTGATTTATTATCATGACTCCCAGCTTGCATTTTTTAAGAAGGAACTGTAGATACTAGGTAGCACGTCTCCTCTGATTTGCCACACTATGTCTTAATTACCAATGCTGGAAGTTTATGGTACTATTTTCCAACTTCAAAGGATTCAGCAGCTTAAAAAGCGAGTGGATCAGATTTGTAAGAACACAGTGACAATGATATGGTGTCTTCATATTTTAGAATTTTCGGTCCATTTTTTATTTATTGTACATCAAAGTGAAAATAATCACACAGAAAAGATAATAGGTTTAGTCAGCATTCTCTTCTTTTGCTATCAGAGGAATTGAAAACATTCTCTTGTTTCAAGAACTGGGATTCAGAGCTACAGTTCAAGTATTTATTTAGTTCTTATGGCAAAGGCAAATGATCTTAAATTTCTATTCTAAATATCTTTGAGTCTTTCCCTACTTACTTGTGATTTACACCAGTATAACTCCATTGAAGTCTGCAGCTGTAGTATTCCGGGGAAAGGCTGGTGTATGTGAAAGAAAATGTGGCCCATGAGATACAGGATCCAGGGCATGGCATGGGGAATTTTACTTCTGTAGATTCCTGTTCAACAGGTCATTTAGGTAGTTCTTTTAGTTTAAGAATGTAAATAGCCATTCCTAATGTCACCGCTATCTCATGGAGAGGTCAAAGACACGAGCAAATCTCTTTTAGTGGAATTGCTGAGGGGAGGTCAAATTGTTTGCCTAGTGCGGTGGTGAAATACAGCATAATGATGATACAGCAATAGCACACGATCCATGCCAAACTGAAACATCTTAACTGGTGGGGACGGCTAGAGTACTGAGGAATCTCTAATCAGGTTGGGGCTGACTAGAGGATGGTTAGCCCAATTTGATATGAATGCCAGTTTTAAAATATCAATATTTGTAATGCTATAGCAATGTATTTTATATTGCAGTAGATAATTGAAATGTAGTCCAAATTCTTATATAAATTGTCTTAAATGATTATCTAGAAATGAAAATATACACAGCATGAGTTTATACCCTTCCATTTATTCAGTCTAATAAGGATCCTTCTGTGTATTACCTCTTATTGTAAGTCAAATTATCTTAAATTAGCATTACGGTTTATGAATGCTCTGCTGGAGACTTAAGAATTTATTGGTTTCTCCTGCAATGAAAGATAGCTGAAAGGTCATTACATTTCTTGCTGGTTTGTGAAACTCAAGCTATAATCAGTGCATCAGGTGAAAAATCTATTTTCCTCATCCAGTGATTGTCAGAGGGGATGGGTTCAGATATGTTTATCTCTGTACTATAATAAGGAACAAAAAATATTGCTCTTCCAAGTGCTAGGGCTGTGACAATAGATTAAAATAATCCATGTCAGCACAGAAAACAAGAGGAAAATATTATGATGAAGCGTATGAAAGTGAGAGAGAAGGTATCATGCATTGATATAATAATAAAATCATAATATCTTTATAAAATTATGGAATTTTATTGTCCAGAGCCTTTTCAAATCTCTCATGCTTGAAAATGGTGAGAGTTGTAAGTAATATGTGTAATAGATCAGCATGTTAAGCAGTGATTTTTTTAGTAATATCTGCCAATACAGCCACTATCAGGACATTTTTTTGTATGTTGTGAATCTTACATAAATGTACATCTTGATCAGCTAAGATTTTCAATGCCCTTTTTCTCAAAGGAAGTGGCATCAAGTTGTAATAAACTTTCCATTGTTCCTAATGGAGGACTTTTCTTCCTTTTTTTTTAATTTTTAGATTTAAGAATTGTTGAATTGATCAATTCAAAATACCTACTGGTGCGTAATATTATTGTACAGTGCACACCACTTGATCAAGACATGCTTGATCAGGAATCTGTTTAATCTTAGGGAACTGATTTCCAGCAAATAGTGATAACTGTTGCTTAATTTGAATGGTAGTTCTATAAATAGAAGACATCTGTCTTCAGTTTTGCCAAATTTGCATCCAAACTTTGCATCTCTGTGTCATAGATTACATAGCTCAAAAAAGCAAAAGGCTGATTTATTTGAAGTGAAATAGGAGAACAAGCAGAACATATTATCTCCTTTGACTCTTTCCTCCCTCAATTTTGTCTTGACCACTCCTGTTTTTCATTCCATTTCTCTTCCTCTAATACATACCTGTTCCTTAGCCTCAAAGCACAGCCTCTGTTTCTCAAGCTTTACAAGATGAAGCATTGTACGAGGATCTCAGTGAGGAGATCTTAGGCAAAGGTAGCAGAAGGAAAATTTTGTGCCTCCCATCTGTCTCTCCAGCTGACTAATAATTCCTCTCACCCCCCAATTAAGCTTCTTGCAGCCTACCTCCACTGTGTAATCTGTTTCGTTTTCTTTCCTTGGAGTCCAGAGTGAATTCTGTCTATATTTTTAATTATCTGAAACTGGAATTATGAAGGTTACAAAAAATCCAGTTGTATCGGTGTTATCCTGTTGGTTACACTCCCCCACCCCGCCCCTTACCCAGGTGAGGATGGGTGTTCCTCTCCTGCCCTAATGCTGGCCCAGCAGTGGAGCTCCTCAGCCTGCCTGTTATCTAAGGTGTCTCTGTTTGCCTATCCCTGTTGTCTTCTGACCTCTGTTTTTCTTAAGGTGAAGAGCCAGGTAATTTGCCTTCTCTGCTGCAGATGTCAGTACTATGAATAAGGAGCAGTAGATAGTTGTATGACTGGATAATAGAGTATTTATTATACAGAAGCGGGCACGGAAGCTGTTTCTCACACATGATGTTCATAGCTGTGTGTCTGCCCAATGTGATAAATCCTCACCTAAATTTTTAGGGACTATGTTTTGCAAAATAGTCTTTGTAATGGATACTAATGGATGGTAGATTTATGGCACTGTAGAGGGCAGGGCTTGCTTTTTCATCAGGAGGGAATAAAGAAGGCAGTAAAGTGGTTTGTGTGTGGTGGCTTTTTGATTGTGGACTTTTTTTGTTTGGTTTTGGCTTTTTGTTTTGTGTTGCTGGGTCAAGGTTTGACTTAAATAATAAGCAGTGAGAGGAGAGTGTGGTCACAGCATCTAATGGTGATGGTGGTATGAATTCACTTTCCTCCAGCTTCTGGTAACCTGTCTTAATAGGGCCCTGACCTCTGCTTTCACAGTGTCAAGCACAGTAGAAATAACAAACCATGAAAAAGTGAAGTCTGATGGCAGGATCTATTGGGGTTAAATTCTTCCAGCAACCTTTGAAAACTTGATTCTGTAGTAGTAGGAAGAAGCAGGATATCAATGACAATCAGTACAGTGATTGTATCTTAGCAACTTGCAATAAAAAAAATAGGTAACACTTTTACTCTCCATTTTGTTCAAGGAAAATGGAGAGAGGGAGACACCACGTGTGTGTGATCATTTGTACTGTTTTAGAATCTCTTTTGAAAAGACTGATGCAAAGTTTAATATTAATGAGAAACAAGATCTTAATCTCTTATTGATATATCTCCTTTCCAACAGTAGTTCAATTTTTTGCCTTACAAATACTGTGATGTTAAGTGGAAAGAGATGGGAATAAACAAATGCATGACTGCACTTTGCATTGGGCCCCATTCTGTCCTATTTAGACCTCAGTGAATGCAAAAGCTAATAGAAATTACTCTGTGCTGTGCACATGACCCAAATTCTTGCTTGAGAAATTCAGGATCAAGATCCTTTGTCTCACTAACTTCAGTTTAACTGATCCAAAGTACAAATCATGAATATATTTTTTCTCTAATCTAAAGGAGTGATTTGAGACTTAATTAAGCCTTATAAATCTCTCCACTCATCAGGCAAAAGGTACTGTATTGAACAAAACCGTTGTCGTTAGTGAGAATTCATGTTCTTCCTGGAAAAAAGTGAGCAGATTTTTGAACATTGTGACCCGTTTGAGTATTTACGAGTTGCACAAGAATATGTATAGTTGGAGGAGGCCTTGGGGCAGAAGTAGAAAAAATTGCTTTGGCATGTATACTTAAGACAAAAAAAAAAAAAAAAAAGGAAGAGAAAATGTCAAGTTACAGTTTTAACTGATTTCTTCATAACTGTATAGACTTCTGTTATAGGGATTCAGACTGCAATCTAACCAAAATGAAATATCCAGCATAGAGCTCCTTCACCTACGTGCATGTGCTACAAATCTACTTAATTCTGGAGTGAGAAAATGAATATGATTTTGTTCAGCAGTCTCTTTAGTGAACAAACAGATTTGTGCCTCAATTAATATCTCTTTCTTGGAGTAGGTTTAGATTGTAACCTCTTTTCTTTCCACTAGGACAGACTTTTGGGAGGAAAGTGGGAAAGGACCAGCCACTGCGGTTTAATGACAACAGCTATTTTATGATAAAACCAAATGTAGATATAGCTCTGTTTTGGAGGACTTTGGTGCAGCTCAGTTCATTGTGACACTGTGTAGTTTGTGGTAAGAAAGATACAGGTTAAAAGACACAGAAAGAGAGGCGAGAAAAACATGCAAAAGAATATTTAGGGCATACTAAGGGCATTTGTAGCCCAATGCATAATTGAGAGCATCCCTATAGCTATTCTGAGCTTATCCGTACCGCACTTAAAGATTTAGGCTTTTCATGATGAGTCAGGACAAAATGTTATTCGGAAATTCAATTATTTATGTGGAATAGAAAATTTCTTGCCATTCCTCATGTGATCTTCCATTTGAAAGTCTGAAGTTGAATTCAACACTGTTCATGTCATCATAGTCTGTAAAGGTCCAAACAGATCAGAGCTCTTTCGGACAAGGTGCTGTAGTATCAGCACTGCTATTGGCATGTAGAAGAAAGCTGTGTTTTGAAGAGCCATTAAGACTGTTGAAGCTGAGACATAAGCTAAGCATCACAGAAGAGGAAAGAGGGGATAACAAGGCTGAGTGAGGCTCAGAACTCATGTGATTTGGCCCATTTCAAATGTTGTGTCCATTAAACTATTTCTTCTCTCAGTGGATGATGCCTGCTAGACATTGAAATCTAAATATGAGAGGAAAAAATATTATCTGTGTGTATGTGTATATCTGCATACATAGGGCCACACTTGAAAAGGAGCAGAGGAGGATTATTAATGATGAGAGAAGATGGGGAGGTTTGCTAAAGAACGTGGAGAAAGGCATCTAGTATACGTGAATATGAAGGCTGTTCCAGATATGCAGCAAGACAAAAGGTGTGTGTCGAGAAAAAGACCAAGGGAAGACTGAAGGAAGAGCATTGTAGAGCAGGGCAAGAGGAAGAAGTGTGGAGGAAAGGAATTTATGAAGTATTGTGATTGAAACCATGTATGTATTGCTCAGTGCTCTCCACAGCAAGTATTACACAATGAAGAATAAAGTGCAATGGAGTTCAAACAAAATGTACTCCATTGTTAGAACAGTGCTGTAAACCACCTGAAATATTACAACTGTTACCTGTGGCATCATTAGTATCCTGGGATTATTTCATAAATCAGGCCCTGAAACATAATAGAGTAGAGAGGGTCGGTGCCTTCTATAAAGATGAGATTGAATTGTAAGGGAATTAATGATACCATCATTACAGCCTTTAATCTATTTTATAGAGAACTGCTTCTCCTTTTATGAACAATTTGTCCTTTGGAGAATTCTATAATTTTTCTGAGTTAGCGAATTTGTTGAAGTTTTCTTCTGAGTGTTTGAAATAAAGGTCTTTTGTTTGGTCTCTTCCCGAGGAAAGGAATAAAGTCTGTAACAGTTTGTTTGGGGTTTTTTTTTGTTTTAGTTTTATGCAGATTACAATGGGTTAATCTCAGTGGAAGCAAGTAAATACAAGAAGTTGCACCAAGGCCAGGTTTAGCTATATGCACTGTGCTTCTGACTTTGAGCAAACCACATGGTCACCAGTCCTGCTTGTCCCCCCGCTACTAATGCATGACTAATTGGATGGAAAGATAGACGTGTATCTCTGGACACTTTGCAGAAATAAAGATTGAATAGCTTAACTGCAGCAAGAAATAACAAAGAAAAATTCTTTGTTTCTCAAATAGGACATCTACTTTCTTTGTTGAGTGTCTTAATAGAGAAGTTTAATATTTTTTTATTAGTGTAGTTTCAGCTTTGCATAAGAGAACTTCTACTTTTCATCTTTACTCATTAGGTCTTTGCTCTTTACTTTAATGCATTGTACATTGGACCCACCTTCTCTTTCAGAAGTTTTTTGTGGCAATTACTTCAGTTTAAAGATGTTGCCCAGTCTAACAAATCTAATGAAAACCTGCCCTTCAATCTAATCTGTAATCAGTTTATAACAAGCTCTCTTTTCCTGTGCTTCATTACTGTGACAAAATATCTTTTTCATACCTCAGAATGATAAGGCAAGGTTGGGGGGGGGGGGGGAAAGTGATTTTCCATCACCAGGCGTGAAAGGGAGATGGGCTTAAGCATGCAGAATTGATTTATTTGCATTCTTCTATTGCCTTGGTTGCTGCATCATTGAAAGAAGTTAATATATCTTTGATTTGGCTTCTGGAATGGCAGGTCCTGGCAATCAAGCATGCTTATTACAGCAGACAAATAATTTAGACCAATGGAGTCCCAGTATGTATTGATTCATTTGGAAATGTGGCAGACTCATAGCAGAAAACATTTTGCAATCTGTTAGCTGGCTTTGTGCTAAAAAAGTATTTTGGAATTGGTTAGCCCTTCTGACAAAGCTGTCTTTATCTGCTTTTCTTAACGCTGTGAATGTCACCCTAACCCCACCAGCCAGTTGCTTGTAATGTGTCTCTTTTCCACTCATTACTCTACTCCTTAAATTTTTGATTGTCTCCTGCTGTCCTGCAGGCTCCTCACACAGTGAGAGTCATTGGTGTCAGCAGCAGCTGATGACATAACCGTAGGTTTCCTACTTGCTTTAAAAACAGTACAAAACTCTTCTGTTAAGCTAATATCGCACATAATTTACTAGAAAACAAGGTTTATTTACTCAAATATCTCCCAGTCTAATTTTCTGGTTGAGCCCTCATCCTCAAGCAATCACAGTAATATCTCTTTCAGCTCATACAGTGAAAAGTAGAAACTTGCTGGTCTCTCTGGTGTTGGTATGATTTTGTTCATTAAATTCTGATTTTGCAAAGGTGATTTTTTAAGACAGCAAATTAAAACATGATTTGCCAACAGTTCTGCTGTTTGCTGATCCTGAAGAGGGACCATGTCTTAACCACAGATAGTTTTCCACTCTCAGAATAGGGAGTTCTCAGTGAAGTAAACAACACACCATGCCTTGAGCTGATCGTGATAAATATCTCCATTTTAGAGAGATCCATATCTCCAATTCAGAGAATGGTAGTTGGAGGCATAATATATTTTTTTTGAAGTGCCAAATTTGACACTGGAAAATTAATGCCCAGTCAAAACTGGAACCCAGCAGTTAAGTTGTTGTCTATTTAGTCCCTCAATGGAGCATTAACAGATTTACTCCAAATGAGGGCCATTTTAGCTCCCGACCCCTTGAAACCCAGCTGTGTGCTTTGAGTTCATCTTTCTACCTTCCAAAATGTTAAAAGAAAAAAAAAAAGGAAAAAACCAAACCCAAACAAGAACACAATAACAATAACAAACAAATCCACACAAAACCATAACAAACAAACAAAACTAGAAAAACAAACCCCTGACCTGAATTTCCTCGTTCTTTTCTTTCTATATTAGAGACTCAGTAGATTAATTAATTTAGTCCTTTTTATTTTTTTATAAGGCAAACCTTTATAGAGATAGAGCAGTCAAAAATGCTTTAGAAAAAGAGTGTACATATCTTTCTGCATCTAGTTTTGCATGAGATAGGTATACAGTTTAAATATTAAACAGGAAACAGCAAAATGTAGTCAGGAGGTACACTAACCAGTAGCACGTATCTCAGCTCAAGTGGAATATTGATCAGGCAATCAAGGAAGCTGCTCTCCTGCCTTTCAGTCTAGAAGAACTTTGATACCCAACTCAGTGTTAAAACTGCTGGCCTGTCAGTGAATTCAGATTAAGTGTCTGCACTTCAAGAGAAGGAGTCCATAAATTAACTTCTAATGCTGATGACATTCAGAAAGAAAGAGGCTTTCATTGGCATTCACGGTTAGCACCTTTGGACTGGCAGACTTTTAACTTGCATTTGCCATCCAGTTCCACAAGCCACAATGGGTTTATGATTTTAGGGTTGCAATGCTTCAGAGAGCTTTGTGAAAGTAGCTGAGTATGGTTACAATTTGGAGCGGCTAGCAAAAGAGAGAACAAACCAGCAATATGTTTTTTTCCTTGGTAAATGTGCTTGTTAGAGGTGACCACTGAGAAAACCTATTGCCTTTTTCATCATACACATTTTGTAAAATTTTCCATGTAATTTCTGTTGAATGGGAAAGTCGCCATTTTGGGGTCTTTGTTCTTTCAGATGTAGACATAGAAAGAATAAGAGAACTGTATACGAAGTTATTAAGCCCAAATACCTCTTTGACTTTTGGCAGTCTGCACTTCTTCACCTTCTCTCTCCCCAGAATCACCTTCGAAAGTGAAGCAGAGCCATTTGTTAGGAGCCATGTAATTCTTGTTCCATTACAGATTTTGAGTGGTCTTTTGGCAGAGAATATACAGAATTCCTGCTGTTGATGTAACATCAGAAGAAATTATCTGTGTGGTAAAATTTTAGTTTAGCTTGTATGTTAATAATTTCCCATATGTGTCCTCATAATTTCCGTAAAATTTAAGAGAACAAAAGTAGCGAAGTCCAAGAGTGATTACTTAAAAATAGAAAACCAAAACCCAAAAAGCATTGTATGCAAGAGAGTAACATTTTTTTTTGTGTAGCATTTCTAAAGCTATTTAAAAAAAAAACAATGATAAAGAGTTATAGTCCCATTTAATATTCTACAGGAAGGTTTAGAATTTGGATGAAACTGCTTGTCATTTTATACTATGTTTTGCAGGACCTTTCATAAGTGCTTATGTGCAATTTGAACAACGATTCTATATCTTTATACCATATCCTGGATAAAATTCTCAGTACCTCTCCAGTAAGGAAAATATCTTACCACATCCAGCAATAAAATTCTCCTACAATTAGGTACAAGAATATGACTCTTAAGTTTATTGCTACAGGAGATAAGTGAATAGCTTTGGAAGCTTTCAGGTGTGAAAGCTGAGCTTCCATCTATTAAGCAGAGCACAGGTGAACCAGTTTCATGGAATCTGAAAGCGGAATGTAAAAATGTAATGTCAGGTCAGCGATTCCTTGACTCCAGAAAGGAGGGTTTCAGGTTCAGCCTTAGTAAATGCACATCTTTGTACATTCAATTATTTCTGCAGTAGTAAAAAGTCATACAACTAATTGTGAAATAAGGAATGTTCATTAAGCATAAAAGAGAAAAATGAGAAAATTGAGAAGTTGCTTTTGGTAAATGTATCCACCAAAAAGAAATTTTATCAGTGGCGAGTTCACATGTGCTGGTTATCTAGTGAGATACATAGTTATTTTTCACTAAGAGACATTGATCACATATTTATGGCATGAACCATGTGAATGTCCACTCATACACTCAGAATAGCTTTCCCGAGAGCTGCCTCCTGCAGAGCTGGCTAACTGTTTTGTTTGAACTCTGACTGGTAAAGTTAAAAAATATAGCTGATTATTGATTTGATTCTCTGAATTAAAGGTGTACTGGAATTAGAAATTGTCTGCAATGAGTAAAATATTACTGTCTTGTAAATATTAATGGTTCTGTTGCAGAAAGGAAATCAAATACAAACTTTTTTTCTGAATAGCCTGTCACTTGCAAGACTTTTTAATCAAAGTACAGTCACACTGTTCCCTATGTCCTCCATATTCCTAATTGTAGTTCCTAATTATTTGGGGTTGTTACATATCTTCCATCTTCCAAAGGTCAAAGATACTTATTCTCTTCATGAATAATTTATTCAACAAGTGATTGGGTAATGACTGTAATATCTGAATACATTTTTCACTGGAAAATATTAGACTATTGTTGTAGTTTAGTCTCAACTTCTCCCCCTGTTGGAAACTAAAACCACGTGCTGCTTACTCACCCCTCCCCTGCCCCTTGCGGGCTGGCGAGGGTGTCAGGAAACAAAAAGCAATCCCTGTCTTGAGGACAAGATTAAATACTTGCTCTAAAATGTGGAAAAAATCCTCCAAAGTTACTAATGATTCTAAGTCCAAATCATGTTGGTTCTGTTATTTATAGGTGTAGCTAAATAGGTGGCAGAGTTGTTCACCTGAGGAATGTAGAACCTTCTACCTTTTGGCTTTATCCAATTTTATCTAGCCTATATGCTTGTTGATCTGGTCACCCTATCTGGTGATCAGGTGTTCATCAACACTGAATGAACTTTATCATAATGTTGAGATGGTACTGGTTAGTTTTCTGACATACAATATTAGCATTCTGGTTGATCTACCTCTTCCAATCCCTGTGCTTCAAACAAGAGTTGGACTCTGATCCTTGTGGGTCCCTTCAAACTCAGGACATTCTATGATTCTATGATCTGCTATAGGTAGAATAGAGTTAAGCCTTGGTCTAAGGATTGTGGGCACAGGAAAATAGCC
Organism: Patagioenas fasciata; assembly: GCF_037038585.1. Classification (NCBI taxonomy): domain Eukaryota; kingdom Metazoa; phylum Chordata; class Aves; order Columbiformes; family Columbidae; genus Patagioenas; species Patagioenas fasciata. The sequence continues at coordinate 12,525,673 of NC_092528.1, forward strand.
ATCCTCTATTACCAGTTTAAGAGTAACAATGTAAAGGAAGGTCTCTCAGTACTAGTTAATATTTTGTTAAAAGACCCCAAGGTGGCCATTTGTATTGTGCATGAAATGGCTTTAAAGGGTATGGTAGATCATGCGGGACTGCTTAAACAAAGAGAAACATCAGAGAAGTTGGATACTTTTAATTCAATGTGTTCACCTGATTACTGTCCAGAGTAGACATAATTAGTTAGAAGGAAAATTTAGGAAAAAAAAAAAAGTAGTACTACAATTTCTTTTAACTTCAGTCTTCATGATCTTTATTGGTTGCCTACTTCTCTCTACACTGAATTTAAGGCTGATGTAAATCTACAGAGTGTACATGACTGATGTCTAAGCTGTATCGAACATCACGGAGTGATTCCAAAATGACTAGATGTTACAGAGACTGCCTGAAGTCCTTTTCTGCACGTGACTTGTACAACATTTTCAGTAAGCAAAAAAAGCTTTCAGCTGCTGTATAGTCCACTTTCTAAGGCAAACGGCATTTTTGTACTTCCAGGGCGCACAATGTGGTTACTGAGGGAGAGACCAGGAGAACAAAAACAATAGTGAGAGAAATACCGTTGGAAGACACCTGGGAATAGACACCAGAAGAAGGGAAATGGTAAGAACAACTCTAGAACCCACTCAGTGGGGACTGACTTTTCATTCTGTACTTATGTTGCACATGTCAACGAGATGGCCTAGTCCACAATAAGTACCTTTATCATAATATAACTACATAATCCAACAATTAAATTGAAGACGCAGCTGAGTAAAGTAAGAATTACATGTGGATTTAGATAATTCTTCATCAGTAGAACACTGTGTATATACTTAAATACCACTAACACTGCTTCATCGAAGAAAGTGCTGTGATGTGCTGAATATGATTCAAACGTTTAGTGGCAGAGTGTAAGGTATTCTCTATTAGTAGTATGCTTTCCAACAGATTGTCTTACTACAGCTATTAACCAGCTATGCTATGCTGAACTCCTAATAATGAAGAGACACCATTCTCAAACTTGGGTTTAAATGTATTCTTGTTTTAATGTAGGTTGAATGTCTAAGTTTTAATACAGAATTGTTGAATTCACTAGAAAAAACCCAACGTAACAGTTAAAGCTTCAATAACAATTAAAGTTCAATATTTGGAGAGCAAATCCTGTCCACCAACCTGTCTATTTCAGTTTTTCTGACACATCTTATAACAAATACTATTGTGTGATTGGTGAGCAAGGCTGGTGCTCAAAAGATTAATTTAGGAGACTGTTCCGTATAACTAAATGCAGGAGGCTCGAGGACACTGCTTCTTTCAATAGAATAATACATTTTCTTCAGTCTGAACCATATTTGTTTCTAGTCAGTTCCAGTAGTCACTGTTCTCATACATAGACTATGTAATTTGGGCTAATGCTTTACAAAGTGTATATCATTCTTAGGCTAGATATCAATAAACAGCAGTCCATTCCTATGCTAAAAAACTTCTGCCAAGTTCACAGCCATAGTAAGTTCAATTTTATTTGGCAACCTAATAGCTACTTCTTATGAAAGGTTATTTCACCTGTAAACATCTGCTTTCTATCTCTCTTTGCACTATGATTTTTTTTAAAGATACCATCATTTTTTTTACTTACTGTATCTCCTAGAGCTTTTCGCTTTTTATAAAAATTGTTAATGTTGTGCTGTGTGTCTTTTTGACACTAAGAAATATGGTCATTTTGAGCAGCAAGGTAGAATACTTAATGAAATAACTTAAATATTTCTTTTCGCTGCCTCATTTTTGCAACTTGTTTTAGCTTACCTGTAAAGCAATCAATGATATCAAGTAATATAATGAAGTTCAGGGTATGTTTCTTTGTTATTCTTAAAAGTCTATGACTCACTAAACCAAAGGCTATAATAAAGCCAAAAGCTCAGTTTTATTAAGAGCTGCTTGGTATTCTATATCCAAATGATACACCTTAATGGGTATCTCTTCCCCTACATAGCTGCATTTGAAAGCTGATATTTTCACTGAGAACATTATATGATACAAAACTCTGTGTGCTACTTTCCGCTGAGTGGGTTTTGCAGATTTGTAGCTGCTATTGCAAGGAATATTCAAATGCTTACTATTATGCAAAGATTTGTATCATTCTCAAGACAGTGTATTCACAGAATTAATGATGTCATTGATGTTGGTTTTCTATTAATCTAAAGACAACAACCCTATTTGTAAGTGTGTTGTATAATATACATATGAATAGATGCTGGCAGTTAGAGATGACCTTTCTGATCTGTGAGTTTCTGAATATAGATTAAGAAGGTCAGTCATTAATGGCATTCAGCTAACAAGTGAGCCATTTTATGAAATTCATTTTAGTCCCAGAGGACCAGCTCCTGCATATATTAGTTTCAATATGCAAAACATATTATTGTTCATCATTTCCAGTCAACTGCTGGGAGAAGAATTCTACATACTGCTCCTGTTGATCATGCTGAAAGATTTGGTCAGTGGCTTAATTTGAATAACTTTCCTAAAAGATAATTGCCCAGGTTTCTTCTGTGGTGATTCTGTTTTCAAGTTGTAACTTGCTCTAGATTACCATGCTGAATGTCTTATTTTTCTTCAGAAATTGTCTATGCTAACAACTTTAATTCCAATAGAAGTCTTTCTATAACAGAAGTACCCTTCTTCTCAATGAGTTGTAAAATATTTTTAGGTCCACCTCTGTGAGTTTTCAAACAGAAGTCCTTTGGTATTCTCTTGAGTTTAAGATCTCTCTTCTACTACCCAATCCTTCAATTCACAAGGAGCTTATTACTTTGTAGATTCTGGTATTTGTTAAACTGGTGACTTGTGGAACTCTGTATACTGGTCTGACAGTCTCCCATTTTTCACAGTTGCTACCACACTTACTGTGAAGTTTGCATACTGGAGGGAAACTAATGTTCTGAGGCTCAGAGCTAACACCAAAAATGAAATTGAAATCTCAATATCTCATTTTACTTATATGTACTAGTCTTAGTGGGATATGTAGGCATGAGTTAAGAACAAGACACAGGAAGAAACTACTTACACAGTTTATCTGATTCATTTACTTTACCAATCTCTTTCAGTTCCTCCTTCAGAGGGCAGATCAGAACAGTTTATACAAATAGGTGTATTGGAGTAGGTCCCTGCTTTGCCTGTTCAAAGGGCTCCTAGGCAGATAACTGGACAGCTTCATCACCTAAGTTAGAGGGACTGATGAAGATGACAAGACGTGCTGAGGACAATGCAAGTTACTTGACCTCAGTCTTCCAGACAGAATTTAGAGCTATAAAATACCATAGGGAGGTGGCTGTGGTGATTAAGACCTTACATAAATACAAGTCAATGCAACAGCTAGATACAGTAGAATGAAAGAGGCTTGGATAAAATCTTTTCCACTATCTTCTTGAGATATAATCCCACTTCAAGGATTTTAACCTTCTTGTTTCAGACCAGGTCCGATTTCAATCTAGGTTTCTGAGAATGCCTGGTGAGGCTGTGAATATGATCAAGACTGCTTTCTATTTCCTCTTCTGCTGCAGTGTATGGGATTCAACCTGCTATGTCAGCCCTGCAATCAAACATATACTTACAGAGCTTAGTCTAGAGAAATGAAGGCCATTCATTTTTCATTTGTGAAATATGTATTCAAAGTTTTAAAAGTCCAGTGCAGTTTTAAGGTTTTTTGTTTGTTTGCTTTTGTTTTTTTAAGAAGCAAAACACAAACCCAAACACTGCTTTTCCTTGTTTTTCATGTCCATCATCTATAGGATACAATCCTCTCAAGCTGAGTCCCTGCACAAAGGGATCAGGTGAGTTGGTTTTGTTCCAGTGAAGAGCAAAGACAGCCAGATTAGTCCCATGCTGATAAGTCTTAAGGAACTAAATTGTTCTGAATAAGCTTCATTCAGCTCTCAGTTTCTATGTTTTACAATTTAGTTCATTAATGACTACAGTTTAGATTAATGCATAACTGTAGATGGTTGAGACTCTCTACACAACATTGATACACAGGAAATTCTGTTTAACCATACGACAAACTTTTTTACTGGAAACGAGATTGAATGCTAGAGAGGTTGGGGAGTTTCCGTCTTTGGAGATAATCAAAACCCAAGTAGACAAGGTGCTGAGCAACCTGGTCTAGGTGACCTTGCTTGAGCAGGGGGTTTGGATCAGGTGACCTCTGTGATTTGGTGGGATGTTTTCAGCTTCCAAAAGAGGGAAGAGCATCATGATTCCTTCAGCTAAGCATGCCCCAAATGTGAAACAGATCCCTCATGTAAGGCAGCCTTTGTACTAAAAGAGGTTAAACATGTTGTTATCCTTGTGTAATTTTAGCCATGAGAGAAAAGCACTCCTTTATTTTAAAGTCATACTAGTAAATACATGGGACAGGGGGAATGGCAGGTGTTTCCAAGGCAAATGTGCAATTGTTCTTTTAGCCCCTGAAAAGTTTCATTCAGTATGTATAAACAAGGGTATAAATACACAAACTCCTTCACTTGTAAATGTTTGTAAATATCACAGAAAAGATTGCATGTGTCCAATTATATTTATAATTGAATTAAAAACTCAGGAAAATGAAATCAGTGAGGGAGAGGTGGGTGAGAAATTTACATCTCTGGTTTAACGACGCTACCAGTTACAGATAAGTAAGGAATGTCTTATGAATACAGCAAGGATAACAAAAGAAGTAGCAAGCTGTCACTAGAAAAAAATACAGAAAAGTGTATGACCAAAGATCAAGCAACAAAGGAGAGTGAAATTGAAAGATCAATGTGACCAGGGGCTGCTGAACTCCCTGTTTTCAAACACAAAGTAAATCCAAGCATAAGCTCTCTTTGCTGTAAAGAACCCGTGCCCACTTTCTGCATGAGGTTCTCTTAATACATAGCAAGAAGTGACCTTTAAAATACCTTGACAGAGAGCAGCTGACTAGAAAATTACAGTCATTAACAGGATATCTAGAGAACAGAGTATTGTAAAAAATGATACTAAAAGGCAGATGTTAACAATTTGCAACCCCAAAAGACAGCTACAATAAAACCCTACATTTCTAGTGTTCTGAAAAATTGTTATTGAGATTCAGCATACACAAAAATAGAAGGTACGTATATTTTTTCCCATCTCTAAAGCCAAGTTTCTGTGAACAAAGGGTAGAAAATATTCCAATTATTCAAACAAAAAATTGTTATAAAAATGCAGTTGCTTGCATTCACTGAAAATGAAGGTTCTACATTAAATCAGTTTAGTCTTGTCCAGTACAGATATTTATGTCAGTTGAAAAACATATTAGTACTGATATTTAATATCTTTATTTGAAAAACACTAAAAAAAAGAATCCAGAAACAACATCTTTAGAATTTCTCTCTTCCTAGATGGCAACTGACTCAAAAAACAAACCCAATTAATTTAAACCTTTCTTTCTGAATTTTCATAGCAGTACAAACATAATTTTCTTTATTAGCAAACATAGGTGACATTAATCTGTGGACATTTTTGCACTGTACAGAAATTTCTGGGAAATCATATCAGAATATAGTTATATAAATCATTTTATTGTCCAGAAAAGAAATAATGTAGAATTTTTCAGTGTTTGTTTTTAATATTCATAGAATCATAGAATACCAGGTTGAAAGGGACCTCATGGATCATCTAGTCCAACCATTCTTGGCAAAAGCACGGTTTGGACAAGATGGCCCAGCACCCTGTCCAGATGAATCTTAAAAATGTCCAATGTTGGGAATTTCACCACTTCCCTGGGGAGGTTATTCCAATGGCTGATACTAATTGATGTCACTTGGTGGAGCAACTGGAAATACAATACTAAGCAATACTCTTATTGATCATTGTAAGTTCATAGCAAAATTATGAAGCCACAGAGAGGTACGCCTCAAATGGGACAGAAAGATTCAGATGGCCAAGAAATTTCTCAGGGGTCCGTGCAACAGTCACAGCATGGGACAGCACTATGGAGCTTCCTTTGTATGCCACCATACCCAGATTGATTCACAGTGTTTTGGCACTTTCTTGCCAAACAGGTAATAAAAATTTGGACAGAATTCAAAGAAGCACCAAGAAAGAGGAAAAAAGAGTGACATATGGGAAGAAAACCTGGTGGAAACTAATAACGGAAAATTGTAAGTGTACTATAAAAAAAAATATAAAACATAGCTTTAGAGTATGGAATAATATTTCCCAAAAAAAAAGTAATGGAAGACCTAAATTCTAAATTTACCTTAGATAAGTGTATTTCAGTGAAAAAGAATATTTGCATGTGGAGAGAATGAAATTTAATGAACTAAACAAGGTTTTTCCTGTTCTTAGATATGACTCTATTCAGTAATTTGGTTTCACAAGTTACTGAAAAAACATATCAAAGTAATAACTTCTGTTCAAATGTAGAACTTTGTAAACACACATTGTGTTATGATTCTTGATATGAAGGACTTTGTTCGAGTCATAAAATTTGTTTTGTTAAAAAGTTTATTATCATATAAATCAAAGCCATATTTTTCCTTTCTGTCTCATTTGAGGCATCCCACTGTCTGCAAATATCCTTGAGTAGAGGCCTCTCCTCTTCTCCAGATGTTTCAGGAATGTGGTCATTCTCTTTCTCTCTCTCTTTCTTTTTTTAATCGCTAATTGCTCTGTCTTTTAAGGTGGATGGTTAAAAGTTAAGTGCTTGGGAGAACGTGACTGTGAGGCCATGCAAAATTAAGGCCAGCAAGGGCACAAGCAGGGACCATAACTCATGTATGTTTCTGATCACTGACCCTGAACTTGCCTTACAGTCTTTCACATAAATTATGACAGACTGGAAAGAATTACAATGAAATATTGTTTCAGGGAGTGACAGGCTTCCCCTCCTGGCTTAACAGAGACCTTTGGAAGCAGAGTGTGTTGCATTTGTATCCTCTCATTCTTCAAATACAAAACTTGAAGCATTTGTATCTTGGGTTTCTATTTGTCTCCTCATTCTTCTTAAGAGTTTCTTGAGGGTTCCTCTCTGTTGTGATATCAGACAAATTGCAATTTACTGATTAGCTTATTACTTAGTCCTTGTCTTTTGTAAAGCATGTGTTGACTAGATACTTGTCATGACTTCATTTGGCTGGTTGGTGGACTTGAGGTTTCTTTAGCTGTAGCATTTTGCAGAGTTTTTTTCCAAAAGATGGGTTGACACCTTTGGGGGGGAGCAATAGAAGGTTCTCCCTGACTCTGCTACCACTAAAGCTTTGTTTGTAATGCTGTGTTTAAGCAAAGCTAAGCTATATGTCACGCTCCTAATAGTGACTGCAAACTACCGGATCATTATATCAATACTGACCAAGATGAAAGTAACAATAGACACAAAACCTAAATGCAGAAACTTCTTCTTAGAGACTAAAGAGAAAACAGTGAGGGAATATAAAGAATAAAAGAATCTGTTGGTTTCACATTAATTTACACTCCTGATCATTGCACGGACTGAGTGTTGGTATGAACTTCTTGGGCTGAAATAATTTACTGTCAGTTCCTGTTTTCCTTACCACTAGTCACCCTTTTTAAATTAAGATGAAATTTTGCAAACTTTATTTCAGGCAAATTCCTGCCTTTCAATCAAAAGCAGGCTAACAGTCCTACATGAGCAAAAAGGGGGAAATATTGTTCCTCCTTATTAGCTACTGAAACCTTTCAGAAGGCAAGGTCTGGCACAGCCTCCTCCTGCCTCTTTTTAAAGTTGGTGGAAAAAAAATCCTGATGTTTTTACGAACCAGAATTGGACAAAAGAATGAGAACAGATTAAAGCAATCCATTCTGTTTCTGAGGAGTGTAGTTTTGAAGTGTTTCAATTGTCTTCTATTTTTAACATTTTTAACACTATTTCATCATGCATCATAAACATTTGAATACAAATTCATTCTGAACCTTATGTATAATTTTGACATAAAAAATTCAAGAAGGGTGTTCTTTTCAGTCTTTTCATTTTTCTTCTTTAAAGAAAAAAATTTCCACCCTGAAAGCAAAGTTTTTATCAATTTTGTGTGCTCTTGATTCACTGTTGAATTGCTGCTATATTTTAAACAGTATATATTAACAGAATATGACATTATATTAATAATGAATAAACGTAGTTCAAAGCCATAGAATGTGTGCAACCTAAGCATAAGACATATTGCAAGGTTCTTTTTTTCATCCCATCCAAGGTTTATGTGTAAGACCCTTTAGGGAGTATGAAATCTGCTGGAAAACAGTGGATCTACAGGTATTGGTTAGAATGTGTCAACAATTCTCATCCTTCAGGTCTGTCAATTTACTCTTCATGTTTGAAAGTGTAAATTATAATCTGTAGCTAAACAGGAAAACAGGTAGTAGGTTCCAACTGATTTTGGTTAATTGTGCAATTTTGTTGGGTGGGTTTTTTTTGCTTTTCATCTTTTCTGCGGCCTGATCAAAATGTGATTGAAGGTCGGTATAAAAAAAAATGTCTGGGTGACTTAGAGCATGACTTGCATTTGAGAACCAAACGGACTTGTGCTCCTAAATCAGTTACATGTGTTTGGGAATCCCACTGAAGTCTATAAACAGTCCTCTAACTTCACTACAAATTAAATGTGACCTTCATTCCAAAGATAAATTTCATGGTGTGAATTAATTCTGCAGTCTTGTTTTGTCTGTAGCTGGGTGAGACGGACTCGTAGAATGGTATTGGGAGGTGTCAGTACAGTTTTTTATATAGATTTATGCTGTTTCTATTCCCATAGCAACAGTGTAGCCCTCGTTCATATTAAACAGCTCTTAATTTAGAAGCTTTATGGCAGTTTGAATAATAACACATAAAAGACAATTAATTTGTTATTGCTCTTATCTATTATTTGTGAATTTCTCTAAAGGGATGTTTAAGTTTTGATTTAGGTTTTTTTTTTTTTTTTTGTCTCAAGAGTGCTCTTGGAGGAAATTGTCAGAGAAGAACTGGGGAAAAAAACAGCAAGGGAGGAAGAGTTTCTCTTACCCTTCTATTAATTTTTTTTCGAATAACCTGTTTTCATTGCTACACCAACTTTACCACACTCAGTAACTGAACTGGGTACAGGGACAGGTTCTAACACCACACACACAAAAAGAAACAAGGCTGAGGATATTCAGTGCTGTGGTTGAAACTGTGCAGGCACCGAGTAATGGAGCGTCTACCAAATCCTTCCATGTGATTCCCACATATAGAAAAGTCAAAGGGCAAATTTTCTACTGAAATGTGTTGAATCAATTAACATTTATGATGTAAACCAGACTTTTACAGTGGGCGAACTGCCCAGGCCAGCCAAGCCAGCACTGCACACTTTGATCCTGGGCTGGAAGACTCTCCTGGCTTGCCATCTTGAATGCCTCAACTTCCAGGCTTTTACCTGTGTTTTATTCCAGCCTGAAAACTGATATGCTTACTAGTTACTTGGAAGGCACTAAACAAGTATATTATTAGAAAACACTATACATAAATATATAAAGTTTTATATTATGAAATCCCTATAGAACCATATGTAATGAAAACAGGAAGCTTTGTTACGTACAATGTGTGTGTATAGAAATATATATATATTGTGTGTGGATATCTAGACATTATGCTAAATACAGAATTTTATGTATGTAAATTTTATATTTATATACGTAAAGCATCTCTATTTGATAAATAAAATGCCAAAACTAGAAATTCCAGTTGGTGAGTATGTCATCTAATTGACTGTGTCATGATACATACAAAACCAAATTGAACGCCAGTTGTTACGCTGACAATGAGCAATAAGAATACAATGTACTGATCAGAATACAAATTTCAAAAACATTCGGCAAATAATGAATACAATAAAATAAAAATATGGAAAGACTGAAAAGAGAAGCATATTATAGTTATAAAATTGAAAACTAAATTGTATCGTGTAATTAAAACCTTAAAGTCCAACTTGATGAAGTTAAAAGGAAACAATTTAACCATGCTAGAATGACACAGTTAAATGGGTTGTGATGGAAAAGTGATATTTCTGGGCTCTGAAAAGTTTTGGGGAAGTTCACAGTACTTTCTGAAATTTCACCGATCTAGAAATTTTACAGGATGTTCAGTGAACATTCTGGGAATTTCAGTGCACTTTAAGGAATTTCCCATTGCATTTGAGGATTTTAAAACTCGTTTCTAGGACTTTTTCTGTTCAGAACTATTATGAGTTCCGTAGTACTTTCTAAGATTTTTTTTAAATGTTCTCCAAGAATCCCTTGATTTAGGGCCTTTCTAGGAAAATTCTGATGGTTTCTTGGTATTTACCCATCATATTCCCTTCCAGAAGTTTGGTGGGGGGTTTTTTGTTGTTTTTTTGGGGGGGGGGGTTTGGTTTTTTTGTGTGTTTTTTTTTTTTGTCTTTTTTTTTTTTTTTTAATTTAGAATATTTCTAGGTATTTTACAATCTAGAACCATTCTGGGATTTGTTAGTGTAATAATAATAATAATAATAATAGTCTGTGAATTACAGTAGCTTACAGAAGTAATTTAGGTCATGGAACTTTCACCTGCACTAATTATAAAATGTACCTGCCAAATGTGTACTGCTTGGAGCCAAGTTTCGATATCAGACTGATTAAATTAACACCTGAGCACAACAGGACCATATGATGCCAGACTTCGAAACACTGCAAGATGATTTATAGTTGACTCGATTTTAATGATCAGACTCAGGATCACTGTTCTTGAATAAGTTTCATGTCTGCTATGGCAGAGAGACCTATAGCCATTTAATTCTCCTGCTGGCTGTAAATTAGTTAAATAGGCTGTATATAAATAAATAACATTTATTTCCTGGCTATTTTTTATCTTGTTCGTAGCGTATAATTACCGTATCGTAGTCCTGTCAGATATATGTTAGGATATATTTAGGGAGAAGTAATTTCACCATCTTTCATCATTCTTTGTCTCGTGCCCAAAGAGAGTTTCTGGATTTATAGACAGAGGCATAAATTTAATCAAGTAATAGTCTACTTGCTTAAGCCAAATGCTATTCCTTTCGAAACTTAGTAGAAATAATTCCTTGCTGCAAAGACTACTTTGCATTTCCAGAGCATTTTTTTATCTGCAGAATCTGCAAGTGTTTTATAAATGGTGGCTTTGAGAATCCAAAGTACTGAACTGTGATATCATCCCATGGTTTCTCCTTCAGTGAGTAGTTTTGTTACGTAGCTCTGTAAATACAAGCAGGCATGCATGTGAATGCACTTAGGTAGGATCCAATGCCAATTCCTGTCAAGGCTCTTGTAGCAGAGAGTGCGGCACCTTTGAGGAGTAGGTGTGCTCAATGTCATGTCTCTTGTAACGACTGTTAGAAACATTCTCTTGTGCCTCTAGGCACAAAATGCTGGGCATTAAGGAAGCACTAGAAAATCTGAAAAGGTCACATAAAAAGTAGAGCACAGCTGAAAGCGAAATATAGGGACTACAGATGAAGGTAACACAAGTATTCCTCAAAGAGAACTTTAGGTAAGGAGTATGTTATAAGGGACTTCAGCCATGAAGGGAGACTTGAATCTCTTGACTTAGTTGTGTACATAGAGATTAGTGAAACAGTTGAGAGGTTATTCTACCTACCTACCTGCACTGCCTCTTGGATTGGGTCATTCCCAGTCAAATTGCTGAGCATTTGGCAGAAAATATTACCTAAAAGTACAAACCACCACTATTTTTGGTATGTAGCGTATTGATTTGTCATCATTTGAACAGGTGAGGGTAACAATCAAAATCTTTCAGCGTTAGCAGTTTTGTCCCAGTCAACTAGAAATAAAGATATTACTTGAAACTAAAAAGTCTTCAGAGTAGCAGTCCTTTAAGATACAATAGTTCAGACTCGTCTGAGATTTCATGGATTCTGTAATAATGCAGCTGTTTTCCTCAGGGTGTTCTCACAAATTCATAAAAAAATCTATTTGTTGTGAGCATTCTGAAACCCCAAGGAAAGCAGCTGTGTTTTTGACAAACTGGGCCACATTTTCAACACCTCTAGCAAAAGAAACGTTTATAGAGGAATTCTATGCCTTATATATCCATGAGCAACATATTTTTTTTATCAGTAACAACATACAGTGCTCTTAGCAGAAGTTTACGCAGCAAGACAGCCAAACTGAACATTAAGTTGAACCACGATATGAAATTAAAAACCTGACCTCCAGCAGAAGACTTGCCCTAAACTTAAAATGTGCCACCCAGAGTGAACTTAAAGACCACTAGGGAGATCACTGAATGATACACACAGGTTAGATGTGAACTTTCCAGAGTTTTTGAACTATTTTTTTCTTTGTTTTTAATGCTTTCCTGAAACCATAAAAATGTAAAGAATGTGTGCTATTAGTAGAGGATCCTCCTGAACATGCTTACTAGAGTATTAATGAAATTAATATTAATGAAAGTCTGGACAAGACAGGAACTTTCTTGTCTCTTATGTAACCTATTCCTACAAGGGATAATTTTCTTATTTTTATCCATCAGTCCAACAGTGATTACAGACCCAGGTTGTATCCTTTTCACTGCTTTCAGTTATGCACAAGTTTCATATATGTTTTAGTCTGTATGTGTTTTTATACCGTATAATTTCTTCTGCATCTGCTCAACTATATTCAGTCTTTCCTGGTGTTGAAACTTTTTTTTTTCCTTTAGTATGACATGCTTCACAGACCCATTCTTTATGCAATAAAACCATCTTTCTTGAGTGTTTTTCAACAGTATACCTTTTATGACAACAGTTTCCCTATAAGTTTTAAAGTTTATTTTTTCAGTATTGAAATTAAGTTTCCCACTCAGGCAACCCAGGTGAAGTGTCTTTAACTCACTGACTTTCCTCAGCCTGCTGTTCCATTCTGTATTTTAATATAAGCATGGAAGTTACTCAGATAAACCTATTGTCCTTACCACTTGAAATATCTTTACCTCTAGATGTCGCTAGATTTTCCAGTTGAGCTGTGGCTAACCCATTGCCTTTTAATATCATCCTTTTAGTGCCTCATTCTTTGATCCTAGTCCCTCAAGATATGCTTTCTCCTGGTCCCTTTCTTTGATCTTTATCTCTTTATCTCTTTTATTGTAGTTGGCTTTCTGAGGTACATCTCCTTTTTGCCATACTTCATCTTACACTTGCCACTCCATTGCAGGGCTTCATCCATCAACTATATGCATCAGATACCTTTTTTTTTTTTTTTTTTTGGCCTTTCAGGACAGCACTTATCTGGTGGGTCTTTTGATCCCAGTCTAGAGGCTGTTTAATTTCATTTCATAGTTCATTCTTCCTTTCTCAAAGATGTCTTAGTTTCCCACACAACTTAATTGTATTCTTCCCTGATATCTAGCTCTTCTGTTTTCACTTTTATGGTTGCTCTGCTCTTAACCTCAGTCATGTTGGTGACAGCACAAGCCTATGGTCTGTCCTAACACTCCTGATTGAAATGAATTAAGTGAAAAATAATCAGATTTTTCTCATCAGATTATAAATACATCCAGTTCCTTTAAATTTGCTCAAAAGACAAGACTGTTATCACCAAATCATTCCCTAAGCAGGAATTCAGTTGATTTTATCCATTTTTGTTTTCATTATAAGAATGGTGTTTCCAAAAATGTTGATACTCCTAGAATTAAAATTTAGTTTCTATTCGTATTTATTAAGCTCTCCAATTCCTGAATTTAGAATATAGGTATGAAAAATCAAAATGGAGATTTTTTTTTGGTAAGCTATGAAAGACTATGAATGATAGATGGGTGATCTGCTGAAAGTGAGATTCTTACTAGCTGCGTATCAGTGAGCAGAGTGCTAAAGGCGGCACAAAGAGTCTGCCACTTCCAGTTCTAAGCACAGGTCAGAAATCTGTTAACTGCATGTAAAATGATATTTTTAGAGGTATTTTTTCTATGTCAGGTAAATTCCAAGGAGTATTGGCATTGTTCTATCTTCATCCTTCCCTGTGACAGAAGACATGGGACAGTTACCGGAGCATTCTCTGAGAAGTTAAAAAAATTTGAAACATACATGCATTTTGGAATGCCGTTCTTGTATTTCTTTATTGACAGACTCATGGAATTCAATGGCCAGACTGATGTGAGAGATCTTAGCATCTCTGCTAAAGTAAAAAAAATGACAGTAACATAAAATATCCTAAAACCTGGTCCAGTTAACATAGGCTTTTGAATCAATTCTACTAAAGAACAATTAAATGGATTCTTTCTCTTAATCAACCTCCATTGATTCAACAGGAATAAAATTTTAGAAATATGAAGAGAATGTATTTTTTAAATTTACATTTGTGAATACAGTCAAATGCTCCTAGATGACAGACCCCTGTGTAAATAAAAATACAGAAATTAATTGAGCATCCTAATTACAGGTTTAGAGCATAAGTTTCACCAATTTATATCTACTTCTATTTCATCAAGTTATTTAAAAGGAGAAGTGTAAGAATATTAAAACTTCAGGGTCAGATACAGCTGTATGAATGGCTTAATGCAAAGCGTCATATTATTTAGTGAAGAGACTCCCATTAACTTTGGAAAGATTTGGATCAGACTTGAAGAGTGTTAAAGATTACACAGTATTTTGAAAGTGCTTGCAGTTTACTATTGTTAGTCTTGCTAGTAGTTAGTCTTCACGATTAGTTTCTCTAATTCTCTTAATGTACGATGTATGTTTACAACTCTTTAGCTATGACTAATGACATTTTGGTACTTTCATATTTGTCTAGGCCAGGAATCTCTCCAGGAGGTAGAAATAGTAGACTGGAAAAAACAAATACATGTTTATGGAAAGTTACACTCCTTTTAAAATTTTTTCTTGGTATATTTTTCCTGTTCCCTCCTCCATTGAAAGAAGTGGGCAGGAGACATAATCTAGAAAGAGAAATAATAGTGATTTCCTGACAGAACCCTCTCACACTTTCATTCTTATGTGTAGATTAAGATTATTCACATGAAGAAAGAAATGTGACTCTTTCAGGAGGGCTAGTATACCAGCAGGGGACTATATAGAAGATAAAACCTAGGCATTGCCAATGTATGGCTTGGCCATGTTCAGTGCCTTTCTCATTTCTCTAAAGAAATTACTAAAATGTAAAAAAAAAAAAAAAAAAGAGAGAGGGGAGGAACATCACGAATGATGAGTCATTTTTGCTCACTAAAAGTGATTTGTGCTACTGAATGTGTTGTATTTATTTTTCCTTTTTGTTAAATTTTGTGATTGCAAAGCCAATCATATTTTTCAACAAGTTTTAGAATGCCTGCAGTTCTCTTCCATCTACCTCCTACTGTGTCAGTGCCAAATAGGAAACAGTCAATTCTTTAGGAAGCAGTGAAGACTCAGAATATTTCACTCCAAAGAGTCACCAGTAAAACTCCTCTAAACTGTGTCAATTGTCACATTTACACTGTCAAAGGAGCTCTTCCACAGACTGTCTCAATAATTTAAAATATCCCTTCATTAAAAACTGTTTTGTTTTTAATGGGAAACAATTTAGTGGGTAGTGAAAAGTGAGTGCAATCTTTCTTTGCTTGTCAAAGAGCTTCATTCAACTTACAATGCATGTAATACCGCATTCTAATGCTTACAGTTATGTAGATATATACTTTATTGCATCATTCAGTAGATTCTACAATACTAAATATTGATGCAAGAAAACCATAAGATGACCTATAGTGGATGTCTCTTATAAATGAAATATCAGCCAATTAAATAGTGAGCATGAAAGGGAGAAGAAAATAAATTAGTGCTCACATTATCTGTTGAATATTAAATCCATCCTGTGAGTTAGCTTTAGGGCGAGAAAAGACAGGCGATGATAATGAATCCATGGACATTTCATATTGTGTATGTACAGGAAGGCAGAATTCATTTTCCTGACTTTTACTGACACATTTTGTATCCTTAACAAGGATTTTATAACATGTTAAATTGTCCAAGATTTTACAGGGTTGCTGACATTACTGTTTGCAATCATGTTAAAATGCCAGGCATCCCAGATATTTCATACTGAAATTATCTCTGTGGAGAGTATGATCTTTAGAGGAAAATGTATCAAAGTGTAAAATACTTTGATTTATGACCCCCACAACTTCTTACTGACTAGGAAATTAATCAGGAAAAGCTTGCAAGACTGGAGATTTGGGGGCTTCAGGCTGTATCTGCACTTAGATATTGAGAAAGAAAAGAATGTGCTGATCTATCAGCCGGAGGAGCCCCTGGCAGCCCAGGACAGGGCTGGGAGCCTGTGAAGTCGCCCTGTGGGGGACAAGAGCAGCATGTGCTCAGGTCCTACCCCAGGCTGAGCTCAGCAGAAGTGTCTGCAGAGCTGGAAAGTGGGAAACAGCCCTGCTTTCTTGGCAAAAATAAAAAATGAGGAATCTACTGTGCATGTAACTGTGGCAAAGCTTGGAACAAGTGCCAAAAAATAAAACCATAATAATAATACAAATCTCCTTGTTTTGCAGCACGTGCACTCCAGCAGTGTAAGAGGGCATATGAACAGGATGTCTCCTAAAACATTATTAGTAGTAAAAGATGGTGGTTGTGTCTGATTTTGCAAATACTTTTTAGAAAAGGTATTCGGAGAAAGATACCTGACGTCTTGTCTTTCTGAGCTGCTTAATACCGGTCCTAATGAACCTATTGTTTCACACTACAGCTGAAAGTGTAGACCTTTTGTGTTATAACAGTCTTCATAGAATGATGGTTGTATTTTTTTGAGAACATATGTAGAGAATGTGAGTCATTGCATGGATGCATATTTTTATGACAGATGACTGGGGAATAGCTAATTGGATTTTACTAGTATTTTTCCAAAACTGTAAACTATCTTGAAAGGACAGTCATTTTTTGTTTTCCTCTTTTAAACCCATTATACTGATGTTTCAAGGACAGTGTAAATTATTCAAGACAAATTCCAGCACTTGGATTTAAGATTATATTCATGCTTCTCACAATAATTAAACATGCAAACTTATTATGTTTTGTTTATGGAATAAATTTTTAATATACATTAAATACAATCTGTTTCATCTCAGTAAACATATACCATTTTAAAACATTAATTTCCACTTTGTTTGTACCAATACTTTTCATTATTTAATAGACCATTTTTTGTCTGTGAAAGAACTGAAATCATGCAGCAAGCAATTTCTGTGTATTTCAGGTTTACAGCACTCTTATAACATGGGGCAGTATCTTTCTTTTCAGACTTCAGAGGGTAAAAAGTTTACTTGATTTACATATTGATCAGCTAAATGGATTTTGATAAAGTAAATTCCGTAATATTCTCCAGGAGAAACAGACAATATTAACTTAAAAACTTGTAGTCGTGCTATATGAGCTATGAATTAAATAATAAGCTTTTTCCATTTAAACATTCATTTCAATTAAAATTTTTTTTCCTGCTTCAAATAAATCAGCTACCTAGTCCCGCAATATTATTAAGATCAGTTTATAAATATTCATATATACAGAATCATAGATTGTATTTCAACATCAGAAAACCATTTCATTTGCAGTCTGCAATTTTGGCAGAGACCTTACAGTAAAGCAGTAATTTTGTGACTCTCTCAGTTCCAGTTGTATCTTGCAAGCCTTTGGCCAGTTCTGCAGATATGCCCATCCTTAGAAAAGTACACCAAAAGGTACTAGGAAAATTCCATGGCTTAGAGATTGAATCACACCCCATTCTGGTTTAGAACTGAAAAAATGTGCTCAGTTTTCCATCAGCTTTTTAGGACACCCACTGTGGCAATGCCTAGAAGATGGCACCTGGCAGTGAATGCAGCCACCTCTGCACAATGAACTGGTGACTTTCAAAGGGTTTCCAATGAGCAGTGACTGCATGGGAAGTCACCAGACTTTTGTCAATAGAAGACACGGGGTTAGATACTGAAAGAGTGTAGTTAAACTACTTTTTCTGGCCCAAGAGTAGTTTCTCCTCAAATGTGGGAGAGCTTTAAAATGCCACTCGGTTTTGCTGGGTGATTTAGTAACAGTCATATCAACAGCTTCCGCATATTTCACTAGTAGTAAATGTGTTCCTCTTCTTCAAGAGACTGGAGTGAACTACTCAAAATAGGCTTTACATTCTTTAACTTGGATGTGTCCATTTAATATTATATCTATCTGGTAGATATGTAGGAATTGTATGGGATGCACAATTTGCAATTTCAGATTCAGAGTAAACACAGGCATTTTTCCTTTTCCAGGAAAAAAAATGCTTACATCATTAAGGTTCATATCAGGTATCATATTTGATCTCTTCAGCTACACGTTAAAATGACTTTTGGCTAAATTAAATCTTTTTCCTCTTAAGATGTCTTCTATGTTTGCTTTAAAAGATCTCCAATAGAACAGTTTTTCACAGGATTTTTTAGAAAATGCAAAGGTTTTCCAAAGGGGGGTAGGAGCAAAAGTAGAGCGTGGAAACTCGACAAGTTAAAAAGAAAACTCAAGTGGTTTCTGCAGATGGAAATGCTTCTGTTGAGCTCCAGAAAGTCTAACGCTTTCTTCTGCAATTCTCTATCTGACCAGTTACTGCATCATAATCTTTACAAACTTATCTGATACCCAGACCAGATTTTCTAGGAAGTATCATGAATCCTTCATTCATGTAAAGGTCAGAAATAGGATTATGAAGACCACGGGTTTCAGAGCAGTTACTGATAGTGAAAATGTCCCGTGCTATGAATATTTGTCATACTGAAGAAGAAAGAGACAAATGGTCAGACTTCTGTTCATAATAAGACATTCACCTTCCTAAGTCTAAACCTAGAAATACTGAATAATTTTAAAAATGTGAAATTTGAAAGAGGTGACCATCTCTTGTCATCCTGACCTGGGTATTTTGTTAGTCTTCCATGTAGTATGTCTATAATAATCAGGACTATTTTGTTAGATTTGTTTGTCTTACAGTAACAATACATATATTAAAACAAAAACATTGTGTTTATGTGAGCATGTGTATATTCCTGCATCAATTCTAGAAAGTTCTGAAAAAATACTTTTATGAACAATGGCTATGAAATAAAGCTTTAACGCTAGTTCGACAAAAGCTTGGCCTATGTGCCTTGTGCTCTGAATAATGCAATTTTTTCAGGTTAGTGGTCTCAATAATGTTATATTAGGAAGGAAGCATGGAAGAAAAAGTCTTAACAAAAAGTCAGGACAATTGGCAATAGAAAAAGAAATAGACTGTCAGGTTTTGGTTTGGTTTTGGTTTTTTTTTTTTTTTTAATAATGTATTCAGAAAACTGTTTAAAATAGGAAAACTGGAGTAATATGTCAGCTTCTGGCAACATCTTTAAATACTAAATCCAGTTTCCTTTTAGAGTGCCCAGCCTGGCACAACTGACTTCATTAAACATTGTATTTCCTTACATTTTTAACATTTTATTCTGCATTCAGATCCGAGGTTGTGATTATTGTTGTGTGGTGAAACAGATCAAAATATCAATATAGAGCTCACCAAAACATATGGAAGAGTAAGCAGATTTTGAGGATCCTAGCACATGACATCAAAATCTTGACAGTTTATATATCATCTATGCTTCTATAATTCAACTGGATTCTTTAAGAGAATAAATAAATACGAAGTAAAGCACTCCTACACTGGCTTTACAGCATCAGGTATGGACCAGATAGAAATAAGCATTGTGCTGGGGAGAAGAAAATGCATCCTGAAGCTGGGAAGAGGTCCTGGAAAAAAACTTTGTAGCGGGAACAAGTGCAGTAAAGCTGGATCAGTCCCGTCAGACTGGTGAGCTTGGTTCTGTTGCCTCTCTCTGCAGCCCCTGCACCCTCATATCCAGAGGGCTGCAAACTGCCCTGCTCCAATCTGAGCACACCAGCTGCTTTCATCCAACAATCTGAGGAACTCATCTCCTCTGAGATTTTCCTGAGCCTTTTATGTATTAGGCAGAGTAGCAAATACAAGTATTTAGAGAAATATTTTAGTACTGCTATTTCAGCAGTTTTTGCTACTGTTGTTAGCATTATATCTTCTAGCTCTAGCAGCTTGACCTTTAAGTGTAAGTATCTGCCAGCATGAACCAATAAAAGAAAAAAAAATTGTAATTATATAAACTAGTATATCTATTTTCAGAAGTACGTGTATGCAGCAACACATATATCTGTATGCACACACACTGATAGGAGACTAATATCTGGTTTAGGATCCATTAGATTAACTGAAACCAAAAGGATGTGTGCATGTCATAATGAATAATTTTCCTCCTTTTCTGGCAGAATTAGCTTCTCATACATGCAAACAGCTTTTCTCTTGCTATAAAATCTTCATTAAATGACTACATTCATTATGCTACTGCCAAAGCATCTCCATCTAGATAAGAAATACTTGCTTCTCTTTGTTTTTTGTTTTACCCCTGCCCAGCTCGCTCTCAGTTTGCTGATCCCTTCAACTGCCTAAAGAACTTCACAGCATGCAGGAGTTTACAAATGCAGCTGTAGCAAAGCAATTCAGCAGCTGCCCTCTGCCTTCTCAAACCACTCACCTTCCTCATCATTGCTATATCTGGAGAAAAATATTTTGACACCAGTTTGTTTATGAGTGATATCTCTACAGAAAAACAAATCCAACTTAAAGAATCAGTTGTATAGAATACTAATGTAACTGTTCCATAAATATTTGCTCATATTCCTTAAAGAAAATAGCCAGATGAAACCTCAAGAGCCTCACAAGGACAGAGTCACTCTTTGAACTCTTCTATGAGTAAATATGCTAGTAAAAGGATTGAGATTTTACTGCTTCCAGGGTTTATTTTTTCATACAAAAGGTGAAGTCCTATGCAAGCAGGACTTGTGTGGGAGCAGTCTATTGGTCCTAACATGACAGCCTGTGGTTTCAGTAGTCAGAACCAGAAACAGTACTCTCAAAAAGAAATGTACATATACATACATATATATACATATACATAAATTAAAAGGATTTGCATGCCTCATGCCCCAATTTAAATTTGTATTAGCTTTAATAGAGTGATGTCAATTTACATCAGGTTAAAAGCTGAAGCAGAGATTTCAGCAACTTGGCTGCTACACTGACTGGGAGGGACTGTCAGTTGAAAATAACCATGTTGTGATCCAAAATGTAACCTTGGTTCTTATTCAAAGCCCATTTGCCTTAGGACTCACTGAAAGTTGAACACAGGTAACAGAACGGCCCACGTTTACTTCAGGAGGTTTTCGGTGGGGCTGTCAGGTTTGGTTTTGTGGGGTGTGTGTGGTGGTTTTGTTTATTTGCTGGTTTTTGTTTGTTTTTTTCTTCTTTTTCACACTTGTACTGTTAACTCAAGTTAACAGAGGGAACTGCAGGAATACGTAAGCATAGCTAACTCTCTGCACTCTCTGAAATCTCATATAAAACAAAAATACAAGTGAATGATTCCAGAACTTTCACAAAACAAAGAAAACTACTTCCTGTTGGTAGTTTGTGTTTTGAAAACAAGCAGTCTGCCTAGAGTTAAGAAGTGCAGTCATTAGAAATGTATTAACATAGCAGCATCTTTCTGGACAGCAAGTAAGCACAAGAAATAAAAAACAACAACATGCAATGTTTTAATTCGGTATGATCTAGTTAGTTTTATGTGCCCTTTAGGTATCCAATTACCTCTAGAAGTCTAGCCCCAAATTTCTGAACTCTAAAGAATGGAAACAAAAGAAAACATGGGCAGAGTTCCATTATGAACCGTATATTAATAATTGTCTAAGAATGCATGTGTAAATTGTAAACAAGACATTATTTTATAAATTTATTAGATGCAAACCTAGCAAGATAATACACAGGTTAAGCTATGGCCTTATTACTTTTGACTGTTACTAGCCAAGGTCTCAAAAAAAGCTAAGAGATATGGCCAACATGTAAACAAAAAAGAAGGGCTTGTCCAGTAAATCAAGAATAGGTAATTATATTGTTGTTGAATACAAATTTTCTTGTTCTATATGTTGAACTATCTGATAGAAGCCAAAGCTGGTTGAATAAAAACACAAGAGTGACACCTATTAAGGTATTTTTATACCCTAGTTGTGTTTACACCAGAAACTGGCATATTTCTCAGTAGAGAGTTAGTATGTGATAAATCCGATCTGTTTGGTTGATGTCTAAACAATCTCTTCTCATCCACTTTGTGCAATTTTCCCATCCTGTGCTACTTTGACCTTTAGTCATGCTATGTATTGATGATCTGTAAAGACATTCAGGTGCCTCAGGACTGTTGATGTTTAACGGTCGGTTTACTACCCACCTTCAGTTTTTCTTGGAAATCCTTCAATATAACACAACGTCTACTGTGTGTAGGAGAAAAAGATCAGTAAAAGTGTGTACTTTATAGCTGAGTTGTTGATACCATACATGAAGGTTAGAAGATTATTCAGTCATTCTAACTAGAGCAGTATTATACCTGGGTTTTATAGCTTTATAGTTATTTTGTTATTTCTCAACCTGCAAAATGGAAAATGTTATTTGAATTATTAACGATAAAGGGATTGTTATTTCCTGTGAAGAGATTGAAAGCTGGTGATGAGTTCGTGCTACTGCAAATCTTTCCACTGAATTAAGTAAAATAGAGAAGACTATAATTACTTGTCATCATAAAAAAAGAAGAGGTAAAAGAGATAAATTAAATAATTGCTAGTATCAAGAAAGTTATTTTTCATGCTGAAAAAATTCAGGACCAAGGTCTGAGCGCTGTCACCTGTGGAAAAACCTCTCTAAAATGAAGAGGAATTAGCAATTAGTCTGAACTTCAGAATTTAGCTCAAGGTTCCTAAAAGATGCACAAGTGTTTTTACAACAGAATGGGTCTTTGCTGAAGAAATACTTGCTCATAGAAAGAACAGTTATTAAGCCTTCCTTCTCAGAAACATTTTCTAGCCTTATTTAAATTCATAGAGTTTTTGACTGTGTGGTCTGGTGTGTGGCTCAGTGTCTTGCATGAATATGTACTAAATGAAAATACATTAGTGTATCAGGCAGCTCAGAAATATGGCTGTGCTACAGAAAGGAGATTGTCTGGTTGGATTGATACTGGAAACGGAAAATTTTGAATTAGTAATCCCAGTCATGCTGTTTTGGCAGTGTTATAGATTAGCTTAAGATCAAGGGAAGAAATCAGAGAACTGCTGAATTCAATTTTAATGAGAAATATCGGTCCTGCAAACAAATTAAAGAAAATATGACAACAAGCTACTAATTATCTCAAGAAAGTTAATAACTTCATTAGCCTGGTTTTATTTCAAAAAGAATGAAAGTGTCAATAAGAACAAAAAATAGCTTGTTAACTGAATTAGAAATACTGAGAGTGAAACATTTCAATTATCTATTGAGCCAGATTGCTTTAGACTGATAAATCAGGGGAGATATTTATATGCAGGTAAGGAGAAGAACACTATACACAAATACACAAATATATAAGCATCAGGCAAAGCTCTAAAGCTGCAAAAATCATGAAATAGTTGTGTCTGAATAGTAAGATGGGTCTTTAATTTTTAGAGAAGTAATATTTTTAAGAAAACCTTAAGTAGATAGGACTGGCTGAATAACGCAAAGAACAATTCATAAATATTTTCAGGAGTGATATCGAAACACCATCTTTGCAGTTACATGTTTTCTTATTTGTTGTTAGCTGGTAGATGTGTGGCTCTTGCATGTTTACAAAAGTGTTTTGAATCCCCAAAGCTTCATAAATGTAGCTCTGAATCATTCTGGCTCAAATCCATCTTGAAAGTACAGTGTTCGTCATTCGCTGCTGTGCTCATATTCATTTCCTGCTCCAGTCCAACACAGGGAGAAAGAAAGTAAGGCCATGACATATGTTTTAGCTGATCATCATGAAGAACAAACATTCAGAGTAATAAAATTAGAGTCTGTACATTGTCACTGTAAAACATTAGAGAACACTCTCACATATAATTATTATCTCACATAAGAAGTTTGACTGGTTCATCAAAAATTACAAAACCAGAATTACAATATATCTTTCCTACTTTGCATTAGCAATACTGTTCAAAAGAGTAGCTGCATTTTGGAGAATAGCAGAGAGCAGGTAGGAGTGGATTGTGGCAGGACGCAGCCTGTCTCTGGTCACCCTCTTTCCTGATTGTTCCAAAGTGACACATTCATTCTGACATCAGCTGAATGCAGTCACAGTACAGTTAATTGAAGCAGGCACAGTTACTCTGATACTGCCAATGAGCATCATACCAGTGGGGCAGGAATTTGTATTTGCTTTAGTCCTTAGGCTGTCATTGCAAAAAGTGACATACTTTTTCCATGAAAGATGGGAACCACTGCTCTAAGTTATAGATTAGAGATGGTCATTCATAAACAGCGGACAGTAAATAATCAGTAGAAAAACCCCTTTTGTCTGAAGGTTTCAAGCACATTGGAAAAGTAGTTTGACACAATAATCCCTTATTGTTTGGTGCAGTTTAAATACACAGAAGTTACATGAAGAAGGCAGTGCCACAGTTTTCACTTTTTCCATTACTGTTGCTCTATGCTGATACTTTACACCATGTAATCGAAAGGTTCTGTCATGTTTCTGGTATGTGGGAATGCAGCATGACACAGAGCATAAAGGATTTCAGCAGTATGATCTCTGTCTCTGAAATCTTGTTATAATTAAAACAAATGAAATATTGTATTATGATCTATGACATCATTGCTTTGCATAAGAAATCCACAGAATAAATTTAACTGTGTTCTGCAGCAAATCTATAACAGCTTAAGAACCTTGATAGATTTTAAGGCTTAAAAAAACATTCACTGTGCCGAAGAAGGATGCCAATGCCAAGCTGGATAGAGTATGTTTCTGTGCTGTCACAGCAGTGATAAATAGAAGCTAAACCAGGTGTGTTGAATCCCTCTGAAAGTTGCCTAGGTGAGAAGAGACATAACTCCAAAAAATAAACCCACAACGCCACATGATTTATGATGTGTCTGTTGATACAGCAAGAAATGGTGCCCACCTACAAGCTACCACTGCCATTGCTAGGCTTATAGGAACTTTGTTTGCCTTAAACATACCACTTCATTCTGAAAAAAATAACAGAACTGCCACCTCTTTGACTTAGACTGATGATGCCACCTCTTTGGCAGGGAGCTCAAGCCTGAAAGTGTGTTTGTGGTGTTTCTAAAGGATTGCTACTGTCACAAAAGCATAGGAACGGGCAGTGCTAAAGCCCCTATTGCAGATGCTTCTCATGTTCCCTAACTATTCTCACTTGCACATTCCCAGACAAGGAAGAGAAGCCAAGTTTTTCATTGTTGTATCCAAGCAGACTATTGGGAAGTGTCACCTCTTTCTTTATAATAAATGTGCCTGGGAAGGAGATATATAGACATTATTAAGAATCATAAGTTTCAGTTTTAGAAACACAATGCAGTTGAGAACTGTTGACATGCATTGCTGTCAGTGATATCTGCATGGTGGGTACCAGTAAAACGGGTTTAATTTTCAACTGTGAGTACTACTCATTTGGAGCTCTCAAGAAAACCTGCAAAGACAGATGTTGCTGATATGGGACAGAGAATTCACCATTGATTGAGCTGGTTTCATGAGTAAATGTGTGCTTGAGACATAAGCAGACAAGTGCCTATTTTCTCCATAATGTCTCTTACTTTCATTTACTATTTCTTGGTTCAGAATTTTTTATTATTTTTTTTTTTATTCTACAGTCGTTTCTCAGTGCCACACAAATTACACTGTGGTTTGTTAGGAAGAGAGGCAGGGAGTGACCGGGAAGTGCAGATGCAAGTTTTCAAGACATTTTGAAATGGAGACCCAGACTCCATCTTTCATGATTTTATTGGTTATAGCAGTTACCTGAACTTTATTTTTCTGTGGACAACTGCTGGAAAAGAACACAATATTCTGGAGTATAAGGACATGTTACTTTTTTCCTACAAATTTCCTACCCAATGCTACTTCTGACACAAGCTCAGCTGGTATTTAATCCTCCGTCAAACTCAATCTAGGCCATATACTTCCTGTGAGTTTCAAGGGGAACCTAAAATGAGCATGTTAACATATGAAAATTAAACTGTTTCACTAAATGGCTTTTATGGAGCCATTAGATGCCCAAATGATATCTGATTGATGACATTACAACATTTTTAATTCCTAACCATTCTGCTAAGTTTGTTCATGGGCCATACCACAGACATCCAATGTACTTTAGCCAGTCCCTTCTACGCTGACCGCTAGTTATTTGCACAGTATTATAATAATTAAATAGCAAATACTTCATCATGAACTCAGGCAGTCAAAAGTGCATATAGAGTTAGGATTTTGTATTGTTAATCAAGCACAGTCAGATGACAAATAGCCTGTGTACAGCGGGTGTGATAATGACTGGCACATAGCAATTACACAGTGTGGCAATTAAATCTAATGCAGCAGAACTGTGAGGGTCTGTGAGGTCACAACAGCAAGCTGTAAATGACTGATCAGGAATCCTATCAATCAAAGGTATTTTTTTCGTCTACAAATATAAAACTTCCTATCATATCTCCAATGCTATGTTAGCTGCTTTGTTAATAACATTGATGTTATTAATACATAGAGGCCTCCCTCAGGTCAGAAAGATAGTTGCCTACTTAGCTGAAATTCAGTGAATTCAATTAAATACTGCAGCCTCAGGCTCACAATCTGAGATAATATTCATGCTGAGCCTTTCTTACAAACTTGGAATTTTTCCTTAATCGTATTGAATATCCTCAGGGTCCACGTATCTGAGGAAGGAGGTTCAGGGTCTGAAACAATCCATCTTTTCAGATTCACCACCAGATGTGTTTGTTTAAGATAAGACCAAATACATCCAAAACTGACAGAGCAGAAAGAGGGATAATAATTACTGGCACCAGAAAAGTAACATTTCCTGAGCTAGATCCTCAGCTAGTGGGAACTCAAGGCAGTCTGATGTTAGCTGAGTTATGTACATGTTCACTAGTGTATCTGGTCCTCTGCTCTAAAGGATATTTCTGTTTATCTTTTGTTTCTATGCCTAAAAAACAATTAAAGCAGGAAGAATAGAAATAACAGTGATCTGCATTTTTTTTTTCTGCATCCAGTGCAGATGAATACTTATCAGCGATGAATTTCAATACATCAGTCATTGGTAGCTTTCATTATTTCAAGAACTGTTTACCTTCTTAATATTCTCTTTCAAGTATTTATAGATAAATATTTGCAAAAGAAAAACATAGAAAAATGAAAGATTTCAGAAACTTTAAAGATTCATGTCAACTCATTTGTCTTTTATTTAAGCAAATTATGATTTCCATTGAGAAATCCTAGAACTCACAGTCAGTGGAGAAACTTGATACTTCAGAGCCTTGAATTCCTTCCATCCAAATTCATTACAAGCCACAGATTAGTGGTTAAAACCCAAATTTTCCATACGCTATATGTAATTAATTTTGTTTGTCCTTAAAAGCTTTAAACCTATAACAAAGATAATGCTTAAGAATTGAAGCCTGAAGGCACAGCATGGAAAATAAAAAATAAATGGTAAAATGTCTTTTGTTTTATAAAGACTATGGAATGGCTGTAGAAGCCAGAACTAATTCTTTAGCTTTGAAAAACCAGTTAAAAGGTTGCATGCTTATTTTACCCAAGTTTTACCATCATTCCAGGTGATTTGGTGGAAGAAAAACAATGTAGTCTCCTAATAACCTAGCATTAAAATGTTCCTGTGATGCAGGTGAATACTGGCACCTTAAAGGACTCAGTAAAATGTAAGATCTTTTTGTAAAGAGCTTCTTTAATAGAGTCTCACAAACATCAGCAATTGATTAGATGGTAGATGTAGAAAGCTAAGCTTAAAGATAGCGAAGATGGGCTTATGGGCAAAGAGATAACATCAAGTGTTCCCCTTGATCGGATTGCAAAATAAAGGTTCAAATAAAGTCACACATCCTAAGGAAAGGTAATGTTGTCTGTATCACTCTATATGTCACATTTAATCAGACAGATGCAGTCATCCTGTTTTGAGTGCTATTATTTTGTACAACTTGATCAGTTGTTGTTTAATGTAAAAAAACTTATAGCATTAATAAAATCAAAGATAATAGCACAGCTGTTGTGTTTTTATAGCCAGGACACAAATTCTCATGCTTGAAAAAATAATGTGCTTTTATAATTTTTAATTGACTTTGTCTTCATTGGTCATATTCTCAGCGGATGCAAGTTTTCTTTTGTTCATTGAAATCAGCAGAGTAATTATAATTTATACTGGCTAAACATGTGGCTTACTCCTTCAACTAAAATGTTTGGTTGCTGAATTTATGAGGGTATCATTGAGATACTCTTAAAAAAAAAAAAAAAAGCTTTAATTTTCTTATTTATAGTGGAGGTGTAGGGTGGGAAGAAAGAAGGACCATGAAATGATTAGACAGCTTGTGTGACTAATAGGAATACTGTCCCTAAAGGGAAAAAGAACATCTTACCAATACAAGTGCACTCAATTAGAGTTTTAAATTAGAGTGTAATTATGTTTTTTAAGGCAGAAAAAAGAAGAAAGCTTTTAATCTTCTAGGTGGCCTTATTTTAGCAAAAAGACAAATTTAGGAAGTGTTTTGGTTAAGATAATGCTCTGCATCTCTCATATATTTGAACTAAATACAACCCCTGAAGGGCTGGAAACAGTTGTATTAGCTTTTGTGTGCCTGACTTTAAAAAGAAAAGAAAAAACACTCCACCAAAAACCAGCACAACAGCCTATATACGCAGTTCTTTCTTACTTAGATCTTATTTTTGGAAAATGAAATAATTGTTTACTTCAGTTACTTATATAAAATATAATGAAATGTTCTAGATTTTTTGCTTAGAGGTGAGTTGTGTCTGAGGACAAACAACAGAAAAACATCAAACACTCAAACCTGAATGTGCAAATCCAAGTGGCTGGTTCACATGTTTTTGGGTATTACCCAGGCCATGTTATGTGTCTTGTATCTTGACGCCTGTACAAAGAGCAAAGCTTTGACTTTTGGTGTCTCAGAGCTGGTGTGGTAAAATAATGTAGCTTGTGTTGACTTAATCTAAATCCTCTAAGAACAAGTTCCAGAGGAAAGCATATGGTGGCTGTCTGAGGCCTTATTTAATACTATCTGCTGTGATCTTGTCAGTTTGCACAAGCTAAGCTCAGGACCTGGATGTGAGGCTTCCCTGATGCTCCTTGATGCAATGGGCATAGGTGCTCCCGTTCAGCAGCTGGCACTGGATGCAGTGGCACATCAGTGGATAGTTTGAGAATGCAACTGGGAGAATGATGGATACGTTGTGTTTGTGGCTGAGCTGAAAAAGTAGAAAGAAAACAAATCAAAACAAACTCACAAACAAATAAAACCACACACACACGCAAAAAAAAAAAACAAACAGGTAGTGTTCCACTGAAAACACAATATTTTCTGCAAGTTGGTGTTTGTTTTTGAGAGGGGGTTATTTAAGCTTTCTGGTGCAGGTTTTTTCTTGTTATTTTTCCCACCAAGAAAGATTTAAGATACACAATGTGATCTCAAAATTCAGAGTTAAAAAACTCTGCCTTCAGAGTTTCAAATAACAATGTTTTGATGTTTCTGAGAAATGCATCAGAATGCAAAAAAATAAGTGTTCAAGTGACAGGAGCAGAAATCAAATAACTACAAATCCACGTGGCCAAAATCCAACAGATATACTAGGATTAAATAAACAACATTTATTGTTTTCATTGGTGTGAATTGCAGGCAGTTATCCTTTAATATGAAGTTAATTAATGACTGGGAGTATTTGTGATGGGAAGGAGGAATAACCATTATGGTCTGGACTAGCCCTTACCAGCAACACCTCCAGGGAACACTTGAAAGAAGCTTCAGAATAAGCTGAGCCATATTTTGAAATATATTTAGGTGCTTAAGGAAGCAACTAAGATAATGACAAGCTTTTCTTAAAACATAGATCTTTCAAGATATTTAGTCATCTAAGAGTTCCTGAAACTTTCAGGCCTTAGGGTTTCAGTTGTCCAATTGATGCTCAGCTGCCAACTGAGATTGGTTCCCATCCAAGTCACCACCAGGAAAACTTGCCAAGTACCTATATAATATTTTTGCCTCTGGGCTCAAACATCCAGTCATTAAATCCTAAGCATCCTTCGTTACACGCTACCCACTTCAGAAATTCATAAACACAAGAAGATGCTAGGGTTACAGGCACTGTCCTAACCTGATAACCAACTTATTAAAGAGTTATAAAAGATCATATCTCTTTGATATAAGGATATGAATCTGATCTCCAGCTTCCCCAGATAGCACTCACACTGAGCTCCTGTAGGATCTTGGATGATCTGTGTCTTTGTCTTCTTCTGAAGCTGTTAGCATTCACAGGGGAAAGAGACCTCGGGTATGATTCTGTAACTCTTTAGTTAGTGCATCTGCCACAGGAATCTGGACACAGTTTCATTCCCAGTGACAAATGGGGAACTGAAAACCAAGGTACTGCTGCTTCTGTCGCTTATGATGTATACAATGAAACAAAGGGAACCTCGTCACACAGATATGTGATGCAAGTTACAACTAGTCTAAGATGAAACAAAATTTTCCTCCCTACCTTTCATTAAAAATAAATTAGCATATCTTTAAATAATGAAGTCAAAACAAAAGCTTGCCCAATTATGTGTTCATCAGATTAAAATAAGAATCAAGGCAAATAAAAGTCCCAAATTGCAAAGAGGAAGTTGGCAGTATAATGCAGACAGGATATACACATGACCATGCTGTGATCTCTGTTCTCCTTCAAAGCAGCACTTGGCTTTTACTGATTTGCACTTCCTCTATGCCAGCATACAAATGGAATGCTAGCAGCTAAGGCATGAAGGCATTTGTAGCTTTCTTAACCATAAGTACAGTCAAAATTGATTGACTGTATCCAATGTATTAGAGCAGATAACCAAGTAGATAATTGCATACATTTTTAACAATCATTGGACTGGAAAACTGTAAAAGTGAAAAGAGAAGGTAGAAACAGGGAGTGAAATTTGCTTTGGTTATTAGCTGGGAATGTTATTAGACTGGACTTTTTCTTAAGAATATACAAGAAAAGGAAATTTTCACCCATGTAGTTTGAATATAATGAAGCCCTTATTTCAATTCTTTCATTTACTGTTTTGTCTTTTTAGCTTGTAATAGATTTAACACCTGCTGTTTTTACCTCATGCCTTCATCTAACATCAACATTTCTCTCAGGGTAAAAGTATTATCTTTTTACAATAATACCTTTGGAATTGCTTTCCTATTTATGGCCTAAGTATTTTTTATCAAAACAGAATAATCTAAGCAATAACCAGAAAGGTCTTGTAAAAGCATTCATGCTTCCCTGTTCCTTTCAGAATACTTTATACTAGAAATCCTTGGAATATAATTTGCACTCCAAAATACCCACATGTAATCAGAGGAAACAAGTGACCTGTAACCTGAAATAGTCCAGGTTCACATACTACAATGATTTTGTGGGTGTGCTGCAAACTTTCCCATCTTCATGTAGCACTACCCTGTAGCAGTTAGTGCAATGCCTTGACACCAGATGAGTATCTGGCTCTGTTCTCTGTCTTTCTGTATTCCTTAGTGATCTCTAATTGTGCCTATGAATCACACAACTGGAATAATAGAACAGCAAGGTTTCACATAAATCCTATGGTATTTCTGTTGGTGCTGCAAATGAATTGCCTGCTTTTTCACAAGTCAGTCAGGATTCTGGAGTTTGAAGTAGCTTTAGGCCCTAATTGGTAATAATTTACGTGTGGTGAAACTTAATGACTCCAACAAGACAGTTCTTGCACAGGACATTAAGTGTTGGTTCCTTATGTTGTTCGGAACATTTTCAAAATTGCTCTTAAAATTCCAGGGTGTGAGCAAGCCTCCCTCTTGGTAATACTGTTACAGCTTCCTGCTTAAATTTTTCATCTGTGACTCTGTGTGCTCTTCAAAAGCAACCCCTCTGACTTCAGCACTTTTTAGAAGGGTAATTTAAGAATGGAAAATAAGAGCATGTTACCAGTTGTATAGGACTGGATCGTGCTTGAGGTTGGTTGCTGAGAACTGTTGTGCTTTGCTTCACTGTGCATAGCCTGCAACTCAGTCTCATGCTTATTCAGTGTTATGTGTTTAATTCTGCCATAAACAGAGAAGGCCTTTCCCAGGGCACAAGCAGGTCCGTCCAAGGCTACAGCAAATCCTGGGGCACAAACCACTATGATCTATGCTGATCATTGTAGTAGTCTATATGAATGCCAAGGAAAAAGCTGTGTTGTGGTCGCTTCGATCTGCAGAAATGTAGCAAAGAAACCCATTTGAATACCTGCACAGATCTATTAGATCAGTTGGTGTTTTTCAGCTACATGGCACAATTCAGATAGTGTGAACCATCCTGGTACTTGGCTACATGCACTGGCATTATCTGGAATAATAAGTAATAATTATTTTCTGTAATGGGATCAGAAAGCAAATAAGCCACATTGCCATCTCAGCCTTTTAGTTCTGAGTCACAAAAGACTTTCTGCCTCCCCTGCAACTGGATGGCAGATTGTTTAGGGTGACATTATCTGGGTCCAGATGGTCCCACCTACTGCAAAATCTGTAGTGCTTGTTTATTTTGTAATGGTTCTATGCCTTGATCTTTTAACAGCTCTCTGGAGAAGGGTGGGGGATGAGGGTTAGTAGGCTCAGTATGTTGCTCTTCTATGTCACCAGTAAATGGTGTTCCCCCATGTTTTCATTTCAGTTTGTGACTGAGTTGTTTTCCAGAGAAGAATACTGAAGAAATTAGAAATTTTTTTTGAAAATAGAAGATAATTATTTAAATTGCCTAATGATCTGCTTCTCGTTAGGAATGGGGACACAGGGAAACTATACTTATGCATAGGATAGCACCTCCTTGAAGTACAACTCTGCTCCAAAAAAGTAAAGCTGAAAGTGTTACTTGCAAGTGAATATTTACAATTTTTCAGGGATCCCATGGTAAGCTGACTTAGATTCACAGGATTAATTCAGGTGGGAAAGGACACCTCAGGAGATCTCTGTCAACCTCTGGCTCAAAGCAGGATTACCTATGAGACCTACTAGTTACTTGGGACTGTATCCGATCTGCAGTTCTGCAAATTGAATTTGTAATCTGCGAATCATCTTGTTGGAGTTTGGTTTGTTTTTTAATTCTGGTTTTGCACACACAGATTTTGATATCCATATTAGGCCTCAGGGACAAGGGCATATTTACAGTAAAATTTGAATGACACCTTGACCTTGCGTCAGTCACAGGGAGCAGAGTCATGACTTTGCAAGTGCAATCCTATGGGCTGTCCTGAAGACATGCCTGAGCATACTAAACAGCTGAATGTATAATTTACCAAATTCTAGCTAGTTTACTGCATTTTCTGATATGCTGTCAATGTAAGGTCCCTGTGTGGGTAGGAGATGATCAGATTTGGATGTTCATATGGAAGCTACCCATGAACATGACCTGCTTTTAGAGTAGACAACCTTTTGATAATTACTACCAAATTAGGTTCTCATTGAAGCTAATTAGAGCACAATGTGGCAGTCTCTGAACCCACACTGGCCTCAACGGGTGCGTCAAAACGTTGCAGATATGCTACCAGTGGCCTTGATAATGTTATAGTTACAATACCACAAAACTGTGCCTGAGAGAGCAACCTGAATTGGGTCACTCAAGATAAACCTGTGTCTGTGATTTTCACATATGTTAGCAGGTTAAGGTCAAATCTGGATGTTATCACAGTCCAAAATCCATGTGAAGCCTACAAAGTGCCTGGTCCTTGCCAAGATTGTTCTTCAAGTTTGTTATCAGAAACAAACACATTCTCTCCTACCAAAAGTAAGCCACTAATCACTAGATCCCTGAGTTGTCCTAGTGGTCAGGAGATACTCTCTTGAGAAATGGAAACTGTGTATTAAGGTCTCTGAGGCTTTCAAGAAGCTAATATATATATCCACCACTTTGTCGGTCAATTATATGGTAGAAAGATACTAGTAATTCCTCTGTTAGCATTTTAGAATGGAACTCTGCTGACTTCTGTGTTTTCTGCTGAATTCAATGTGTTAAGACACACTAGGCCTGCTGAGTCAGGCCCTTAAGGAGATAAGCAGATGTTCCTGAACCCTAGGTGACAACAGTGTGTAGGCAAGAGTGAGAAGACTCTCTTCTTAAAATAATGTGCTCTAAATCAAACTTGGTCCTAATCTTATGTTTAGAGAACAGATACCATACAGGACAGCAAGGGTAGTGTCAGTTGAGATGAGTGCAATTAGCCAACTGATCCATATCCAGACCTCAGAATTATGGCACTTCTGACCTAGACTCGCCCCTTAGCAAGATGCCCCAATAATCTTCTGCCTTTTGCCATGAGAAGCCAAGCACAGGAAGAATTCAAGGCCTCAGTGCCATTCTTTTAACAGTTTCAAGACTGTCATGTGAGAAAAAGTGTTCATTTCACCTCTTAAATCACTTATTTATTGCAAAAGCAAGTGGTTTTCAAGCTTTTTGCTCCCTTTAACCTTTCAGTAATGTAGGCAGCTCCTGCCTGAGCTGCCTGTTGTTCTCTTGCAGTAGAGAATATTTGTGTTTTAACGGCTTGATTAAAACAGGAACGATTTTGTTTCTGTCTCGTTTCACAAATCATACTACATCACCGTGTGAACTGTAGGATATTGCAGAGGCATGAAGGTGATGAGAATTATTGGGTTTTTTTGTCCAGTATTTATGATGAAACCTCAAAAAGCATGTTTCTTCCCTTCTAGTTTCTTTTCTATAAATATGACCCAACCCACAAGAAGTTTCAGTGACAGTAATTCATTATTTGAGAGCCAGCTGATCATGTAAAAGTGTGGTAACAAAAGCTGATATACTCTCTTTCCTCCTAAATCCTCTGAAAGGTGCTGACGAACTTAAAGCATCAGTTCTGCTTCACAGAGAAACTCTGTACAGTTCCAGAACAACGCTAAGATTCTTAGCACGCTTGCATACCACCTAACCATGTAACTTAGCAAGGAGATTGTGATCAAGATGTCACAAAAAACATCTGGTGTACACCAAGTTCTTACTGTTGCCAAAACTAACTCAATATTTTATTAAGGTCTTTACAAAACAAACAAACACACAAACAAAAACCCAACCAGCCAACCAAACCCTATCAAATTAACCAGGGGTCTTAAGGAGCAAATAGCAACTGAAGAGTGAACATCACCCTGCCTTTCTGGGTGTCTATAAGAAGGTCCAGTCCCCAGTAAAATTAGTTTGAATTTATATGCTAGGTGAGGCTTATAATTCTGCTTCCTGAGCCAGTATTAAAAGAAACAAGAGTCTTGAAGGAGTAGCCAGCATATATCCAAGGCTATGTAGTACCACACACCATTCGTACACACATCCTTATGAGCTCTGTCCAAATGCACTCTGATAACATTTACCTTTGCATTCTCTGTGAATTAAAATAGGAAAAAAAAAAAGGTTTTAACACAGTTAAATGTGCTAAATCCAAATGAAACTTTTTTCCTGAAAAAAAAGGAAAGGTTAACTAAACTATGCAAGGTACAGCAAATGCCATGAAAACTTTTAGTGCGATCTAACAATCATTATTATATTTATACCTTTAGTATAACCTTTTTTAAAGGATCAAATATGCACGCTTAGTTTGATGAAGTTTTTTGACACTTAGTAATGCTTAAGTCTTGCAGACTTGGAAGGCAATAGCTATAAGCTGCTAAAAGGGCTTTCCCAGCCAGAAGGCAGGGATATCTAGACCTTAATCAATATCTGAGTTGATAGCTCATAGGGGAAAAAATAGCAAAAAAAGAAGAAAATGCTCATTTCCGCATACTGTTTTTAAGATTCTCTGTAAGCATCTGTGATATGTTCTTATCTGCTGAAATATTTTACATAGACTATTTGTGCTTTTATCAAAACTAAAGAAAATAACCCCCAAACCTCTTGCTGTCAGTGATCCCCTTGCTCAGGTAAATCATTTTCTTATGAGTTCCTGCATCACCACATCTCTTTTGTTGGAATAACAGTCGAGATGAACAGACCTTGGCAAATATAAAGATTCTGAGAACTTTAGGGGTATGTCATAAACTGTTGCTTTTATATAAATGATCTCAACATTTATGAAACTCTCACAAGGCTCACTTCAGCTCTCTTTACCTGTGCCTTTTCTGTTCTGTCTTCCCCTGCATCTGCTTGTGGTTAGAAATGCACGAGAGTCATCAGGAAACCTAATTCATTGATAAAGCAACTTTCTCCAGAAGCTCACCAGGTAGATTTTTCTGATATTTGTCAAACGTTCTCAACAGTTGTCTCCAACATAGCCTCCTTTATCCTCATGTAAAAGTCTTTCCTTTTTTTGTGGGACTATCAAGGTAAATATTTAGATAGTTGCCAGGTTCCATGCAGTTCAAATACCTGCATACTGCACGTGTGAATCATTTGCATTATCTTGTTCAATCAATAAATGTCTCTGCTTTACCAAATTCCAAATAAGTGTGGTAAGCAACACAAAAAACCTTAAATGCCAGTTATGTTTGTATCAGTACTTGTTGGTGATTCCCTCAGTTGCTGCCTCCTGATTCTGTACCTCATGGCACATAATGAAATGTAGGTGTGGGTGGGATATCTCACTTCAGCTCTTGCCAGCAAAACATTTTAATGTTTTCTGAAGGAAGTTTAAATTTTTCTTAGTCCTGGTGGCTTGATGCAACCTGTTCTTGGGGAGC
Organism: Patagioenas fasciata; assembly: GCF_037038585.1. Lineage (NCBI taxonomy): Eukaryota > Metazoa > Chordata > Aves > Columbiformes > Columbidae > Patagioenas > Patagioenas fasciata. Next base: position 12,562,490 of record NC_092528.1, read on the forward strand.
CACATACAGAGCATTGGGGAATTAGGAATCACAAGCAGTTGAAAATTTCTGTCTCCCAAAGCTCATACAAAACATTATGGGCTTTATTTCCTCCTCCTCTGCTTCCCTGTTAAGAATCAGTAGTTCCCAATATCCCAGTGCCCTGGGGTTAAAATTTGCTGTAATGAAACATAGTATCAGACAAGATAATGTGAAATCGTAGATAATACCTGGACAGCTGATCAATACTCTTTTAAATGAGTATAGGAAAGAATCGCTAAGTAGTTCCTACTATTACTGTGCTGATATCTGAGTTAATGGTAAACATTCTAAAGTGGTTTTGACTTTCTATTACTAATCTGTCAAAATACTTAAAATCTTGTCTTCTTCAGTTAGCATTTATTTCACCATCATTAAGATCTTCTCATTTTGCAGGTGGAGAGAAGATTGTTGGTTATTATTTACCTTACTATGTTCTCCAGTGCAAATTACATGGTTAGTCCAGGATTTACATTTCTGCTTCTTAAAAATTAGAATATTTTGAAATTTTATCTGTTTACCACCTTTCTCTCCTTTAATGGTAAATATACACTCATGCACACAAAGCTTCCATATAAATATTAGACTGGTATTTTACTGAGAACTGTATCGTCACCATTTTGACCTTTCAGAAAGTACAACACGTTCTCCATGGAATGCTTATTAAATGAAATACAGTTTGTTTGTTTGTTTGTTTGTTTACACCTGTTGGACTATACATAAGGTAGAACTGAATGGAAAAGGTGCAGTAGATCTCTCTTAGATTGGAATAACATGATCTGTTGTCCTTTATAAAGTACAGAAGCAGTACTGGCTGGTTTTCGTCTAAACCAGCAACCTTAATTTGCATCCATTATTCTTTCTTTTGTAATTGAATGTCGAAGAAGCGCTACAGTCATAAAGGTCATCACTTTATATTTGATGACATCATCTCATGTAAATGACATTGACATACCACAGTGAATCGACAAAATCTGAAAATATATATTGGTATTTTTGTTTAGGATTTATTTGGGAATGATACAGGATTATTATTACAGGATCTTAGATATGCACACTCACCTATTTTGCATAGCATAGTGACCCTGATATGAGCCTTTTCCTTTCCCCCAGGAGAAGGGACAGTAGGCATGGCATATTGCCACTTTGGCTTCTTCACAATAAATAAAAATGAAAGAGAGCAAGACAAAGACAGATGCCCACTTCAGAGGTTTTCAAGATTCTATTGAGCACTTGTCCAGAAAGTTACATAATAGGAGTGTGATTTATATTATTTCCTTTTATATAATAATATTGAATAATACATATATATATATATCGATGACACTATCAGTATCATGAAATACTCAATCTGTCTCTAACACATCTAAAAACCCCTTCATTTTCACATACATGCCAAATCTCAAATAATTTTTTAAATATTCAGAGCACTGGTGAATTTTTCTTTTTTCAGTCTCTGTATCTCACTGGTATCAGATATAATTATGTAACTTTTTAGATTAATGTAGCATTTCAACACGGTACTCAGGCAAATGAAATTTTAAGAAAATTTCAAACTAGTATCAGGAAATGCAGATTTGTCTGGAAATATAAGGGTGAATCAAGCATCTGTTTCCCTTCCCAGTTTGCCATTTATAACCATTACAAACATTCTTCCCTCAAACAGCAGCACAATCTTTCCCACATTACACAAACCAAAGAGCGGGGTGTAATTGTAGCCCTATATATTTCTCCTAATGCCATAGCTGCTTTACTTTCCATCAGCTTTCTCAAATCCTTGCAGTCTACACCCCCAGTCTGGGTGAACTACTAAAACTAATTTTTGCCATGTGATGAGGTGACAACTGATGATCAGTGGGTGTGTATAGCTGATTTCTTTTTAAACCAATGACTCTTGTATGTCCGAGGAGAAAGAAAATGCTCTTCTTGATTGGAAACTCAAATAATTTTTTGGCATGAGTTAAAATAACCTCCTCTGTGGCTGACGTGACAGTGCTCACTCTGCTTCCCTGATGATTATATGTTCTCTGCCATAAATGGGATGGAAAATCCACGTGCCATGCCAGTTATACAGCACATTCTAGTGAGGGGTCATTTCATAGGGCAGTATTAAATTAGTTTCCGAGACGATGACAAACTACAAAGTGGCCAGTTTCGCTGGCTGGCTGGAGACAGTAATGAAATCGAGAAAATGCAGTTGTCATTTGCAGTGGGACTTGTCAGTAAAGACCTCTTCTGAGAATCACAGGTTTCACAGGGAAGATGTGACAGTGAGAAGAATGCAACTGGAAAATCATTCATAAGCTTTTCCTAGTCTACTACTGTATCTCACTTAATGGAACTAAAGTGCTCTTGAAAGTACAGTCCTTTGTACCATATCAGTTGACCTCATCCCTTGCAGATAGTGATATTAATTTTGTGTTACAAAACTATTCCTTAGAGTAGGGAAACAGAAAACATTGCTTATATGATTTACAGTTTAATGAGTTCTTAATATTTGAACAAGCTAGTAAGAAGAAAGCCCAACTGTCTGTGGCCTAAGTAATCTGGCTGGAGAAGATGTTTCAGGGCAGACCTGAATATTGACTTTGGTATGGCAGGGGCAGAGCAAGGCTGTTATTGACTTTAGGCTTCTGAATATGGTTTTAAGCACTAGATGGGATCTCCCGCCCTTCTGCACTGATGTGTCTTGAAATCTCACACCCATCAGTGCTTCAGTCTTCATGGAAGTGAGGTCAGTCTCTTCCTTTAGACTGGCCCCAAAATAGTGACCCATGTATCACTGAAGCAAAGAAGAAAAGAGCAGTGATCGAAGGGAAGCCCAGGAAATCATCACTGAAAACTGCAAACAGCACAGGCTCATTGCCTTCACCACTTCCACATAAAAACAAATATTTGGAAAGAAACCAGCCACTGTAACCATAACAGTAGTTTGTCCCTCAGTAAACCCGTGCTGCCAAGAATCTTACTTTTAGAATGTATCTGTGCTGTTGCTATTCTTGCCTAGAAGGTATGGAAACTGAAATTCTTAGTGGAATAAGAAAAGGAAAATGCTTTTCTTCTTAAACTACACAGCTTTGCAAAGTTGTTTGCCTCCTTTCCCTATCAAGCCTATGAATTGTCAGCTGTTGGAGAAATGCAAATTTATGTAGTTTTATTAAAACATGGAGAGTTTTAACAATAGGTCAGTGGATATTCCTTTAGGGAATATTACCAGTTTATCTATTTATGGAAGCAGACTTCAGGAATTTTGTAAAAATGTAGCTACTTTGAAGATAAGACAAAGCGATCAAAACCACCCAAAGTCAGCTGAATGATTTTTAAAGACTGAGCATAAGATAACAGGGGTGGATTGGAAGGGATTTAGATTTGGTATCCTACTAACAAATCCATCAGTGTTTTTCTATTTCCTCTGAAAACCTTTAAATTAGATTAATAGAGTTGATCTGTTTTATGTCTAACCCAGTCTTCAACTCAGTCTCCCTCTGACAAAGCCATTAACTTGGATAAGACTTACAGTATGTGTAAGCCTGATTTTTTCCTACATCCGTCTTGCAGGTTCGCATGTTGGACCTGTATCTGTACTAATTGGCTGAAATATCTGTAAAGTCTATCTTCTTTTATACGCGTAGCAAGCACAGTAGATTTATGGATTTGCATACATATTAAAATAACACAAGTTATTAAAAATCTTTCCCTGCAAAAGCTGTATTACATTCTAGAAACTAGGCATTTAATTCTGGTTCCTGCAAACAAAATATATTTTTTCATTAAAAAATAATAGTAAGAGCACTCTCTGTTTGAAACTCATTTCAGAAAGAATAACATTGATTGGGATCCTTTTAAAAACATAGATCTGTGTTTGAAATACACTACTGTAAGAGAATGTATGATTAGTTTTGCTTTAGTATTCGATTAGCTATGATCAGCTGATTCATCATTTCTAATATAACAGCACATTTTGCTACTTGTAAAAAAAGGGGAGAGGCCAAATAGCTGGTTCTACAACCTGATACCTACAATAACTGCAATACTTCCAAGCTGTGGGCTGTTTACCTTATTTTCTGTCTTCCTTAATATCTGATATACAGCTCAAGTTTAATAGCTTGGGATTTTTTGGCAAGTATTGTATCTAAAACTGAAAGCATCAGAAAACCTGCTACAGTTGCTAAGCTTCGCTGAACTCAATGAGCATTGATTTTAATGACTGAATATTAAGTGTGCAGATCCAAGTGGGCTTTCTGCAGTCCCACCTGGAATGGGCAGTGCTGAGGAATACAGCACAGAGCCACTCACACGTTCCTACACACAGGCTTCATTCATACATATCTTTGCTGAGACAGATTGCCTTTCTTCAATCACTTTCTCCAATCTACTGACCTCTGTCTATAGTTATTAGCTCAAGTACAGCTTTAATGCAAGAAGATCTCTTCCTTCCAATGTTTGAATTTCTTCCAATACTTTGGGTACCGAGGATCTGTTGCTTCCAACTGGCCCATCTGTATGAAACCGTGCTGCTTGAAACTGGCTTGGTTTAGCACAAACTCAAGGATCTCTCTGTCATACTGATGGTTAGGGGAAGCCAAGGTGACTCTTGACAAGCAGGCAGTGGGTGTGACTGGGAGCATTTAAGGCTATATAGAACACAAGCAACATGTGGATACACACACAGCACTGTTCTTAGTTCAACCAACTTCTTTTGGTTGACTTCATGTCAAACCAGCTTCTAGGATGGGTTGTTATTTGGTCAGTCCTAACAATACAAACAGTGTAAAACACATAAAAATTTCTCACAAAACACATGGGGGGCATGAGTGGGGTATCGATTTCAGCAGAAACATATGGATATAAAGTATTGTTTTAGTGCAGAAAAGTGCATTTCAGTATGCTTCCAAGCTTGGTTCAGCATCAGCATTAAAAATCTCCTCTCCAAATCCTTAGATTTATATCGATGTTCCTTGATTGAATTTACCTTGAAGAGTTTTACTCTTCATAGGGTTTGAGGTGCATACATTAACTGTTTCATGTTGGGCTTCAAAAGGTTTTAATCAAGTGATCAGTATTAATTAAGCATATTCATCAGTTGACATATTCTTAAACCTTAACTTTCTCACTATCGAAAAATAACTATTGATGCTGTTTTAAGAACCAATAGTAGCAGAATATCTTCCCTTTATTACAGAAGCAGCAAAGTTCTAAATAGTCCTAGTAATGCCAAAATAAAAATCTTAGTAACTTGTGTCCTTTTTTGTTTATCCCCTGTGAAAATGTGTGCATATTCTTCCATCTGACTACAGTATGATATAAATGGCATAAAATATGTCTGCAAAGTAAAAACTGGCGACATCTCTGCTTTAATTTCCTTTGCATACAGAGAAAAAGAAAAAAGTGATTTCTTTATCACATACGCATTAGAAATAAAATTTCACTCCAGTTGACATCAGTAGCAAATTCTGAGCAATTTCAGTTGAGCTAGGATTAAGTTTCAGAAGTTTGTTATTAATATATGCCAGATAATTTCTCCATCTAAATCATGTGTTCTAGAAAGCACTGAGGTAGTTTCTGGTTTTTGTCAGAGGTAGTAGCAATCTGGCTGGATCAAAGCTATCCTTGCCATTGCCATAATTATTAATTAGGTATTAGTTATTATTAATTAGGTATTAGTCCTTAAATCCATATTTTGTTTGAACTTAGCATCAAACTGACTCAGAGAAATTTTTTACCATCTCTGGTTTACGTGTTAAATTCTGCTAAAATTTTTTTGCACCTCAGAAGATGACTTAAAAATGTCATTCTAAATGAGAATATTTTTTCTTAATTGTTCATTTTCTGATGTTGGGGATGTTCATACTGTTTTCTTTAAGGCATTTAAACAAAGTGCCTAAATATAGAACTTTGATTCCCTGTGTAATTATTGTTTAGAAATAGGCTTCTGCATAGGTGTTTTGATTCATTCCTCAGAGGATGTGAACTGCATAGGGAGCTTTCCTCCTAATTAAACCGTGTAAATTAAAGGCTTAAAGTTCAACAGTGTGAAAACATCCTATTGTGGCCAACATAGCTTTAAATGCTCTGAACAGCAGACTCCTCTGGTTTTGTTGGGGATGTATAAATATTTCACAGGTCACTTTACCATGGGATTGACAGTTTTGCTTTATATTGAATGGTAATGTGCTTTCTTTATTCTGTCAGGTTACACTTGGCTGTGGATGTTTGTTAGTTTATGTCTTTAAGGAGCTCTAAGGCAAGTGTACTGTAAGGGTAAGCAGGAGTGGTAAATTGGGAAGATTTAAACTCTTTGTAACAAACTATATGCATACATGTGCATGTTTATTTCATATATCTAGACATATATACAAGTATGCATGCATATGTAATAGTTACAAAGTTAATCTTTAACACCTATTCCACTCCCAGAGCAGCTTTGAGATTTTTTTTTTTTTTAATCACTTTTTGAGATCATTCAGTACACAATCTACTGTGTGACAATCACATAAAACTGTGTCAGACTCAGGCAGTTACTTTAATTGTATCACAAATGTAATGTGACACGAGCAATGCACCCTGGTGTTCCGAGGAATAACATGATGTGTCACAGTGGCGATGTGTAAATTATGCTTCTCTGAGTACCATTGTTATGGAAACTGTAGCCCAGGAGCGCAGGAATCTCAGCTCAGGAGTGAGCTGTCCTGTGATTTGATTATGTCTGCAATGAATTATTTTCTGAGATTTGTAAATAATTAAAAAATTATTCTAATTATCCCAGGTAGAACTCAAAAGATTTTACCTGAATGTTTATTCTGAAGCCATTTAGGAGATTGCAGATACTTTTTCTTTTTTTCTAACTGGGGCATAGTTAATCTGTCAGAGAGTAATCTGGTTCTGTGTTTTCAGAATGTATCAGTTTTTCTTTTTCTTGATCCCCACATCTATAAGTATACCTATGCACATAAGCATTTCAACTATTGTCTGTGTACCACATGGATATATTTGACTTTCAATTCAAAGTTCTATAAATCAGATGTTCCCCAATGTTTCAAAAACTTGAACAGATAGTCATTTAAGATTTTGAAATAAGCAGTAATCGGATGTCTTTCGTGTGATAGCATGGAACACTTAAATTGCACCCATCTCTAAGTATAATGTAGAGTCTACTGTTTCACCCACTCCAATAGTTCTAGACTGTCTACAGTCCGGTTGTGTTTTTCTCTATTACAAAGAGATTTTGATATGTACTTGGTTAGAAAAGCTAACAAGCTTTCACTGTTTGTAGTCCATAATTAAATGATATGCAGCAGACTGTGATATTTGTATGAAACACTCTTTTAGGTCTAGGGAGTACTATACTCACAGAGCTTGGTTAAATGTTATTACAATTTGGGTTCATTAATTTTTGTAATTAATCTGATTGATTAAAAAGTAGTTGTGAAGCCCAAATGGAAAATAAGAACAACAAAGTTTTTGAAAAATCAGCTAACTGTGGAAGAAGATCTGAAAACATGTTACTCTAAAAGACAACAAAAAAAAGAGTCCTGCACCACAGTCACAAACCTGGACTTCTTAGAATGTTTAGTCTTCACTGCTTTGTAGCTAGACTGTCCTAATGGTCTTAGTTCCAGCTCAGTTATTTAAGGAAGTTAGATAATGTCTTTTTTTCTGCATTTCACTATTCTTTCTTAGATCTTTCCAGAATTCATTTGCTGGTTTACTATCTGTCTTTCAGCCCAGCCAAACAACTCTTCTAGTGTAAGCCTGAGCCCCAAGTCAAACAACAACTTCACATTGTGGTTTCAACAATTATTAACTAATATGTTTTCATTGAAAGAGTAATACCAGAGGAAAACATACTGAATCGCTGGTTCCTACACATTATTATCCTGCAAGGATAAATGTTATCTCTGGTTATATCTAAAGTCTAAGTCCCAGGAATATAACCCAGGGTGTGGGAGTAGGAGACTGGCCTCGCAAGTTGGCTCAGAAAAGTTTAAAAAGGAACAACAACAACAAAAAAATTATATGATGATCCGCTTCTCTACTCACTGACTGAACACACCTACCTCTGAATTGCTGAGATGAGCTTTGCCAAATAACTGAAAAAAACCTACAGTAAAATATTTTCTTCAATAGTGTCATTAGGGTGCTCAGTAATTTTGTGTTCTCTTTCCTCATTATGATCCTGCCCATGACTTCTTTTTTTTTTTTTTTTTTCTGGATTACTGTTGTTTCTTATGAACATTCCTCAAACCAAGAGAATTCAGCTTAATACTGAATTCTCATGCTGATTTTTATCTGTGCTAGAGCAAAGCGCATCACTGAGTTCTATCATTTTATGATAGACTCCAACCAGAAAAGGATTTTGCTTTTTCTAATGTTTATGATAATTTCAGAAATGTAATGAGAACAAGAATCGACGGCAGTTAAATGTATTTTAAAATACATCAAAAGTTATTCACAAATGAAAAATACTAGTAACACAAATGTTAGATACAGTAAATGCTTGTAGAATATAATTAGATTGTTTCAGAATTCAAGCATCAAAAGACAATTCAGTTCCATCATAATACTCTAGTGTGAAGTGTGACAGCCAAAATTGCTTCAATGACCCCCATCTAACAGAGGACGTGGGTCTGAATGTTTGGACAGTTATTCTTATGCAAGTTTTTGTGTTACTAGATCTACCTGATGTACTCATTTCTTTTCATAAATACTGTATCATCTATCTTCTCTGCTATTTTTCAAATTAATTTCTTCTTATCGTATTCATTTTATGGACAATTGTTGTCTATGGAATACATTGATAAGAGCATAGAGAAAATGTAATGACAAATGCGCACATTGCAGGGTGGTAAACATTCCAATTAAAAGCCAGAAAAAAGAAAGGACATTTCTTTAAAAGCCATATAGAAGAAAAAGAAAAATCCTAGGAAGCCTTTCTTCTTCATTTAAAATTAAGACAGTGGAAGAGGTGTTTTACACCAAAAAAAAAAAAAAAAAGCAACGTGAAACAAAATGTTAGATATTAAGATCATACGCAAACCATACAGCTACAAAATGGAATTGATATTCCTCATGAATAGGTCTCAGTAATGAAGCCCCTAGTTCAGCCTTCATACATTTGAAGATCATATTTCACCCTCTTTAGCTCACATACAGGGAGATTTTCTGCTTGGCTATAAATTTACCAACTTGAGGATGACATAGGAAAAATTAATAACCACAGAAACATCTGGAAGGGTTCGTAGTTGCTGCAGGAGTACAGCACAGTTGTACAGAATGAAAGGGCACTGACAGTCATGAGTTTGACTTTGCTAGTCCAGACACCCTTCTTGCTTGAGAAATTCCTTTCCCCCTCACCTGTATACCTCCCATCACCAGAAAATCAGATCACTCGCTGCTGCATGAAGGTGATTAAGATCTCAAAACATGCCACAGCGCACATGGAAATTCACCGGCTGAAGGGAGAGCACAAAGAGTTGAAATGACAAAACAACTGCCAGATCCATTCCACTAGGACTAGATGAATATTTTTTCATTAATAATTTAGTCAGTGTTTTTTGTGTTCAGAAGTAGCGTCTGAATAAACTCCAGCTTACTATGATCCATATACTGTTTGAAAGTAGGCTTTATAATTTTTTGCAAACATTTTTTTTTATCCTCTTCTAGTTCATGAGCATTTCTTTGTGACTTCCGGTATTCAAGTTTGGCATCTTTTTAAGAAATACGCATAACAGTTTCTGTTACATTAAACGATTAGAAAATACCTGTATGTTTTTAATAAATAACAACTCTGTAGTATTATTAACTAGTGTAATTATCTACTAATAGGTTATGTCTACCAATTAAGCTATTAAATAGCCTACTGATCTACCTACTAACCTACTGAAACCTATGCGTAGATATTAATCACATAGCAAGGGAACTGCAGGATAGACACCTTAGGCTGTATGCTTTCCAGGGCATATTCCTGTGAATACTGGGGCACTAACATAAATGTGGTAACACATATCAGATAAATAGTGGCTTCATATCATATCATATCATGCCAGTACTTTCCCTTATTACCACATCACAGTGTCAAACCCCAGTATCACCCTGGAATCCACCGCACTCTTCAGCCCCACTATCTTCCACATCATTCTGGTCTCAAGAGCCTTCAGCAATCACTGCTTCAGGCAGGAGTGGCTGATGACATCCGTATCCTCCCTGCCACCGCACCTCTTTCAACAGATGTAATTTCAGTTAATTCAAGGTCATCTCCACACAGATCCCATCCTCAGGATTTTGCAAACACTGCAATAATGTGCTAACTTAGAAAATTTACTATCACACATTCCCAGTGACTATCCTACAACCACTCCCTTAAACCATTATCATTCCAGCTCACAGACGATTCTACACCACCATACAGTCATCTCCTCCCACCCTCTCACTCTGAAGGGCTGTGTGAAGAAAAGCAAGCATTACCTCACACTAATAAGGAAAGCATGATTAATATTTTCTCTATATTTAATCTAGTCAGCTCACTCACTAGATGACATAGCTAATGAATGTATAGACTGGGGTTCTTATTTCTGAGGGAAAATGACCTCTATTCAGTGTAACAAGTAGGCAAATATCTTGCTCATAGATGATTACCTATCATGTTACCTGTGAGGCAGGAAACATGAGAACTTTCTCAAAAATTGCTCAGTTACAGAAAGACTGGGAAATGCTGCTATTGGTATTTCCAGGCATACACTGGGCAGTTGTACTTCTAGTCACAGTTAAAAGAATTTTGAAGGCTGCATGCTTTAAGAGACATGTAAATCACCTCCTTGGCTCAGAATAGTAAAAGAAAATGAATGGTGGGATAACTTGTGGCAAAGTGGCTGCTGGATGTGATAGTTGTGTCTCTTCCTATGTTGAAGTCACCTCAGCAGTATGGCCAAGCAGAGAAAGAGAGAACGCTGTTGGGAGAGAAAAGAAAAAAAGCACGTTGCACAGAAAAAGGAAAATAAGGTAACATTTGGATAAAAATCTGCCTCAGCTAAGTGCTCATTACACTTTCCCTCATGAGTTTGCTTTGCCTTTGCTGCTTTTACACGACTGAGTCAATCATTAAGATACTTTTACAAAGAAAACAGCCAAATAGTAGAAATGATGGAAGAAAATGGTTTTAACAAAAGCATCTATCCTGACGAAAATTTTCTTTGTTGGATTCATCCAACTGACAGCAGAGAACTAAAATTTTATGACAAACCTCAGAGAATATGGGATATATATTCCCCCACTGAGGTTATCCACATTTTTTTCTTCCTTTTTCTTTTGGCAGTCGTGCTCTCTTCACCCTAAAGAGAAGTTCATGAAATTAAATGCCTCTGTGGAAGGTCCACATCTGGGTCACAGTTTAAAGGCTGTCTTTTTTTGTGCTGTTAAGATGATACCTTGTCAGCCACATGAATGAGTAGACACATGTGCAAGCAACCAGGCACATTCAGGCAAGACATACTTGTCAGACAGTGAGTCTTTGCAGTGATTTATTTGAATTTAGGGTTCACTCCTGCTTTCTGTGCAGATTTCAAAGGAAATTGCAAACATACATACTCATCCACCTCTGTTAATTGAGGGACAGAGTCAGGAACTAAATTATTCAAAGCTACAAAACAAATAGTTTAGGCTAATAAATACAGTGTTTTTTATAAATTATTATGTTCTGTGAACTTTCCACACTGACTGATAACACTGTTATCCCTTAGAGGCACATTTTTGATGCCAAGCACACTTGCTTTAGAGTAAAATGTACCAATATTTAGATCACTTTCGTTTTCCTTTCAGACAAATAAAAAATCAGCGGTATGACTGTGTAAGCTGTAGATTGTCCCTGGGGTATGATATTCATGTTTGAAGTTCATTTGTTTGAGTAAGGAATATGAGTTTCAGGCCCCTCCAAACTTTCTCCATCCTATAGTTGATCAGGTTCAAAGAACAAAATGCGAACCATGCTGTATAATTTACTGCTGAGCACTCCTTGCAGTACTATGGTCCTCAGTTGTGGTAATCACCATGTGTCTGACCTACTCATGTAGCCTGATTAACTGTAGGATCTGAACATCCCACAATTTCAGATTTATTCACCCTCACAACACCTAATAGAACATTATTTTCCTGTTCTTATGGTTGAGAAACTGAAGTATATGAGAAAAAAAAAAAAAAAAGACCAAATAACTTTTAATATTAGAGTGCAAACTGTTGTACCATTATCCAGATCAAGAGAAATATTAAGTGCCCAACTGCATCTGATTTTAAAAGCAGTATACTGAATTAGGCTAGTTAGGCTAAGATCAGTTCACAGTAACATTCACTTTGCATTAACGGGTATGACTTAGAGAAATAAAACTTTTCTTAATAAAACTCTACTATGAAGTATGAGCAATATCTTATATATTGTGTCCAGCTTTTGTATGTGTAAAGCTTAGGTGAAAGGAGTCAGGCAAAGATTAACTGTGTAGACTGGGGCCCACCAAAGAAAAGCAAGTGCAGTTTACTATCAGCATTCTGTCTCTTCTTCCCTTTCCTGAATGATGAAAGGATTTCTTTACAGACAGGATCAAGAAATAAAAACAGAATATATAACTTGTATTTGTAAATGTCAGCTCTGACTCTCCATATATCACTGAACATCCAACAGTTCAAACACTCCCTTTAGCTTGCACATCATGTTTCAACGTCATTCTCATTTACTTGCATTCTAGCCTTACATGCACTCAATGCACACAACAAGCAGTGTGCTCTCCCTGTCTCCTCAGTCTTTGCACACTTGTGCATTTGTGTAAATACAAAAGCAGACATTTTTCACGTAGGTGTAACCAGCTGGAATGATTAATGGTGAATATCAGTGCATCTCTCCTACTTCCTTTGTTCTTTCAAGCATTACAATTGCCATTGCAGTATTTAATTTCATATTGCCTTTTATCCTGAGCGAGCATGCTGTATGTACACAGAGGAGCAAAAACACAGCCACTTCAAAGCACAAAGGAAGCATTAAGTTGTAGAAAGGGCAGGTGAGGAGATAGCCTTCAGGTTCTGACCCACCAAATTTGCATCTTTGTTGCCTACACAGAGAAAAAGGGTTTCGTGTTTAAAGCTTACTCTTGCAGAAGTACCATGGGTGGAGGATTGTAAGGGTTGCGTGAGTCTCATTTCCTCAGGTGTGTGTTTCTGATGTCTAGGAAAGTGAACCCAGACAAAGCTTTCCATAGGCTGCAGGAGTCACAGCATTGCTGCACTTTTTATTAACTATCTTGCAATTCACAAAACTGTGCTGCAGGTTATTAGGGGCTTTAACACGGTTTCTGTCTGTTTTTCTGAATTTCATGTTTTAAGTCTCTCCCAACCTACTTGTCAAGTTTGTTGAAATGTTGCTTGAAACTGCTTCAAAATTTGCAGTGAGGACTGGACAGGCAAACTGAAACTTGGAGCAGAAACCTGGATTGTACAGTTTTAGGGAAACAGTTTCAAGATATATATAAATTGTTTGTACCTCCCTACTCATAACGGCCCAAGAAAGGAAGAACTGGCTAAGGGGGCACATGAGCTCTCTGTGTCAGAGTTTTCTTCAGGATGGTTCTGCATCTTCTCATCTCCCCATTGTATGTTCTAGCCTCTGTTCTGGCGTAAAGAGGACTCTCTGCCACTGCTCCTAGATCGGTGAAGGTCTATTACTTCATCTCTTATTTTGTCTCAAGTGTTTGGACAGGTAGCTCGATACTACCCTTTCCACTTTAATTTGACACTTTTCTTCCCTTCTGCATCCACAAAGGGTGAAAGCAGTTTAATTCAATTGCATTTATAACGAAGTAATGATTGTGAAAGTTTCTTCAGAGAAATCATTGAAATGTTGTGCATCTGTATTATTGTTATCCAATTCCATTTGGTAGTGTATATGTAAGTAATCAGAAGTCAAATAAAATGGTGTAAAGTAGGAAACAGCATTGAAAGCCTATACAAACACTATACAAAATTATAGAGTGATGAGTAATATCCCCTTACTTCCCTGGGTTCTGGATCAAGTCTTTATGGCAGAGAATAAAGAACTGGATTCATCTCTCTTCCAATAAATAGTAAAATTGTCATTCAGTGGCAATATGCACACAAGGAGTGCTATATCATTATAATTGCTTTTTTTTTACAAAAAAAAAAAATCCTAGTTATCTCCAAATAATTCCATAAACAATGTAGATATAAATCTGTATGAAAATGCATGACAGCTGTAACCAGAATTACACTTCAATATTCAAGGTTTCTTAATTAAAAACTGCTTTATACCCACAGTGTATTACATAGAGCACCCATGTTATCTGATTATTTTTAAAAGAATGCACATGCAATATTACATCTTGGCACTACATAAACCTTCAAAAACTCATAATGAAAAGAAGCAAACATAATTTATCTTTAAAATCCAGACACTAAACTTGAATTTCCTCCTGGAAATTTTAATTAGCAATTTGAAAAATGCTAAGGCAAAGTATCTGCTCCCAGTTGTCTGTTTAGGTTAAATTAAATTATTTCTGAAAGTAATATAATTAAAATCCTTTTAGTTCTTAATCAATATTTTATTTACATTTATTTTCCTTGTAGTACTTGATTAGTTCTTTTGAAAAGGGTGGGATAGCTTGTTTTCTGTTTATTATATACTCAGATGTATCTGTGCTTTCACTAATAGAAAAACCACTTGCACTACAGAAACACTGTAGAAATCATAAAATGATACTTTTTTTTTTTTTTCCGGGTAGGCAATTGGGTTTCTCCCATGTCTCAGGAGGAATAATGTTAATAAGTTTTTAGCTGATCTACGTTCCTACATGAAAATATCCTTCACTGAAGATCACGTAAATTATACATTACACGAAGGGCCTGAGTCACTTAGTTTCACTTAAATTTCTGTAAAATTAAATGGATAGGGAAAATTAGTGTTTGTCTTTAGTTACACTTTACACCCCAACAGACCCAAAGTAAAGACCTAAAACTGGACTGAGCCAAGCCTTACACCTACTAGAGCTCCACTGATACTAAGGCCTCGACATAACTGTCCCCCAACAAACATGTTTAATGACTAGCAACACAACACAAAATATCATATCCCTCATATATAAAGAAGCTGTTGGCATAGAAACCACATGAACAATGATCAAACCAGCAAACATTCTCTTTTATCTGTGCTGGGTTTCTGAAAATTTTGGTTGCTCCCCTTTCTATTTTCCTCATGACATCATTTAAATCAATCTTGAACTGTTCTGCAAAGTGGTGTGAATGCTAGTTCCAGTTAGACTTAAATCACAATAGCACATGATTAGGTTAGACTGATGAAGCAACAGAGGGATATATTAGGCATTATGATACACTTCAGAAGGTTTTTTTCAGCTGTACTGGCTAATCATTATATTTTAATTAAGTTAGATTGTGTAGAGTTCTTGGGGTCTGTTGGTGTATTGTCTTGGGGACAGGACATGTGGTGTCAGTGACACAGATCTGTAACCATCTCTGTGGATGTTTTTAACTCGGCACATGAGATTCCCAGTGTCACAGGAGTTCTGCAGATGACTGCAGCCGAAAGGCCAGCCCTCCATAGCTGCTGTGAGGAGCTGTGCTCAGCATGCATGGCCCTGGAGCAGGAGGAAGGCAGTGTCTGCCCAGCTGGGAGCTGAAGGCATTGGCAGCAGGGGAAAGTCAGGCAAGGTGCCTCAGGTTTTATGCACAGTGCTTCAGACTTGACAGATCTTTTAAGATCTATACACTGGCAGACACATTGTGTTTACATCTGAGGTTTGATGTATTTGTGTATACAGTGTGTGTATGCCTAAGTAATGAAAATTAGTCAGTCCAGTGTTTCACCAGAACTGGAAGCCAAATGGTGATTTTGCAATGCAAATAAATCTTTTACATTTATTTTAAGTTGTTTCACCTGGCTTCTTCTTTTTTTCCTCTCCCGAGCCTGAAGTACTAACGCCAAAATGCTAACTAAAGAAAATGTCCTTCTGAGATCTTTGCACCTATTTTGTATAACCTGAGTCTATTTTGCATAACCAAGAGAGTAATTCGTCTACTTCAGATAAACATCCAAGCTGAAACTGTCAACCTTGAGTGCTTATAATGAAGCAGTTGCATCAGTATTGAGCAGTGATATAAAAGTGACTTGATTTTTTTTTTTTTGCAGTGTTTATAAAGGTGTACATGTACTGTTGATAATTATGGCAAGTGCAAGCTCTGTAGCACCTGTTTTATATCTTTACCCGCATATTAGATACAGGTTTCCATAGCCTAAAATAACTTCCCAAACTAAACTTTGGACCTCTAGCTTTAGGTTATGGTTTGAAAAAAATCTAAAAATAGCATAAATGTTTAAGTTTGTACAAAGGGAGAAATCAAAAATGATCCAGGTTTTGGGCAGAATGTCCCCTTAGCAAGTGTGCTGAGAACACGAAACTGGGAGATGTGGCTAATATGTCAGATGGTCATGCTGCCATCCAGACAGACCTCAGCAAGCTACGAAAATGGGCTGACTTCTGGAATCTCATGACATTCAACAAGGGGAAGTGCCAAGTGCTGCACCTTGGGAGGAACATCCCCAGGCACCAGTACGTGATGGGGGGTCATCTCACTGGAAAGCAGCATTGCAGAAAAGGGCCCAGGGATCCTGGTGAACAGCAAGTTGACCATGAGACAGCAATCTGACCTTGCAATAAAGAAGGATAATGGTATCCTGGACTGCACTAGGAGGAGCATTGCCAGCAGGTTGAGGGTGGTGATCCTTCCCCTCTACTCAGCACTGGCGAAGTCATACCTCAAGTACTGTGTTCAGTTCTGGCTCCCCAGTATGGGGAGTTCTGGCTCTTCTCTTCAGATATTCTGTACCAGACGTGTAATAATCAGAAACCTTTTCAGTTCTCTTCCTATGTCACCCCTCTCCCCAGTCTTTTCCAAACTGACATGTTCTAGATCTTCATTGCTAGTGGACACTAACTCATTCTATTTCCCAGAGGGAGGTAAAATACAGGCCTGCTTATATGTGCTTATAGAGACCTTCTTTTGCAGAGTTTCCTGGACTGTTCTATCCCCCATACTAACTGCTTTCATTTGTATACCTCTTTCTCATCCTGAGGTTCTTTCTAGTAGCAACAAAATGAATGATCCTGATATGAATCTTTTTGAGATCAGAATTTCTTTCATGTAGAAAGCAAATAATAGACTATCTAAGTCTAAAATAAATTTTGCAGTTAATTAGTTAAAATGAATTAGACTTCTCTGTAGAGAAAGCATTTTATTCACATTTTAAGTGAACATAAGTAGTTTATTGTTGCTTTGGGAGCAAAGTAAGCTGAATTAAATTAAAGCAACTTTAATTCTAGATAAGACACAGAGTTGTATGCAGTTTAAGGTAAACAATTTAAAACTATTTTTTCAGTTATTGAGCAGCAACTCTTCCAGCATCCCTGTGTGAATATATTTTCAATAGCCTCTTTATTTGCCTTCTATTTCTGGTGGCTGTTTAGAAAGACTGCTCACCTTTTCAAAGTGCTTCCAGACAAAGAAGAGCAGCCATCAGTGGTCTTCTCTGCTACTCAAATAAAGGTGGTCTCTTTTGGCTTCAACAATATTCTAACAGCATGGCCCTGGAGAGAGCAAGAGATTTGCCATCCATTAGAAAATGACATCTACTACCCTTATATGCAAGATTTTTCAGTGTAGTGACTAGTTTTAGAAACCGACATTTTAAAAGATACCTAAAGAAACTGGAAATGTGCTTGGCAAGTTGGAAAGAACAGCTCTATGCACAGGAAGTGATCCTCTGACAGCATATGCTGTTGTTGCAGATGAGTGATTTAGGGTCCTGCTTGCCACACAGCAGTGTTTAGATCACTTAAAAATGCAACTTAACAGAGTTTGATGGCAAGGTTTGCTCTGTTACTTACTGCATGGAGGAAATATGCCAAGCGTAATTGCATGATAGTTGTTTTAGAATGATCTCTGTGGGGATGAGATGCAAAAGGGCAGAGGGAGGCCCTCCCGTTGGGTCACCAGGTTCAGAATGGACCCCCTTGCTTTCTAAATTCCTTCTCAGAGAAGAGTATAGGTGCAGCTGGATCCAGACTTACTCCCAGACTTGATCAGCGGTTCCTATCTAACAGACAGCTGCACAGATAAAAAGTTTTGCTTTCAAAATAACAATTGCAGTTGTTTCAAAAGCATGGAAAGCAAAGACATCCAGTGAGTTTGGAGTAAAAAACTTCTGCCAGCTCCTTCCGATTTTTCCATGCCATCTTATTTCTATGCGTTTTCCACGGTATCACCATATGACATCCTCGTCATGCAGGAGAGAAATATCAATCAAAGTCTTTAAGTCTTCAGATAGATGGAGATACAGGACAGATGGAATAAATGTGCAGACACACACACCCCCACAAAACAGAGAGAAACTATAGAAGAAATTACCTATGAATACGATGGTAACTGTCTGGGAAACATGCATTATTTCTTCACATGCCCTGACTAAGATTCAGAAGACTTGACTACTTTTACACGACTGTGTGCTCATACGCAGGCACATCGCAAGAAGAGCCAGAGGCCATGGATGCATTTGCAAAGAGCAAGTTTTATTTTAGTTACCTCTCTACTGGGGGATCTCCGAAGCCACACCTGAGCTCCCAGGCAGAGGTGACACAAACGGGGACGCAGGTGCTGGTCAGTTCAGCCCTGCTGGAAGATCGCTGGGCCTGCTGAGCTCGCCTGTATTTCAAGGCTTCAGGCAGGCGCAGCCTCCCGCTCTTTCTCACAACAAAGCAGGAATCTCAGACGCAGTGATAAGGTGCCCAGAGTATCTCCCAGGCATGTGTTATCTGACACAGAGGTTCTACTCATCAAGCACACAAGGTCAATAAGACAATTAGTGTGATGTGTGTGCTTTTTCTACAGACAGGTGCCAGTCACTTGAGCGTATTTACATTTAACTAACCTCCTTGTCAAATCTTCTGCTATATCCCCATACAACGACAGAGCAGAAAAATCCGATAAAGTACAAAAACCTCAAAAAGGTACATTTTTAATGTAATTTGATTTTACCATGAATACAGTATGATTATATTAGTTGAACCTGTTCCTGATCACAATAACATTAAAGGGTTAGAAATGATGGCACATGAAGCCTCGCATTAAACTATTTTTAGGTCCTCATGTGTTACTTAAAAGCTAATATTATTATCAACAGAAAATGAATTCACTTGGTAAATAATCATGTTATGGTTTCAAACTAAAAAAAAGTGTCAGGACTTGGATAGCAATTAATTTGCCAGTCACACTAATGCATTATTCTAAGTTAATTAAAATGTTTTCAATTTTTTTGCTAATGCTTTTCATTTACTTTCTGACCATTTCCTGATGTTTCAATTAGTTTTCTTCATAGACGTGTGTTATAATGAGCATCAAGTTAAGACCAAAGGTTACTAAATTTTATGACACTGTTACTCAACCAACCCTTAAGCCCTGTTTGACTTACTTCATATTTCAGATGACTTGATGTGTATAAACAGATAGCTAATTCAGCTACTGTTACATATGTACTTAATGAATGGAATGACATTTATGGAACTAGTCAGAATTTTTTCAATTAAATATTTTCTGTTCCAACTGACTTTATGCCAAAACGGGAATATTTTGGAAACAAATACTGACTTTGATGAAGTTTTTATGGGATTATTTCTATATTGTAGAATAGAATTCCAGGAAGATGAGAGTAAAAGATGGAAAACCTGAGTTTCTTGAGCCAATATTTTGCTGAAGTCCCATTTTTGCCAAAAGCTTTTGCACACTTGGCTTTCATTCAAGAGTGACACAAAAAGATTTCCAAAGCCACAGAAAAATGAATAAAATGAGAGATTCTCCCACTTAGCTCTATCTCTTTGTCGAAAATGCCATTGTTGGTCTGCTTATAATTTATAGCTCTTCAACTGTGCTATGGTTAATTACAAAACCCTAAAAAAAAATGTGTTGGAAATGGAAGGAAAAGACTGTTTGGTGGAGCCATGTTCCAAATTGCTGCAAACTTTCTCCACAGATTGGATGGCACTGATGTTGCCCTTGGGACGAAGGGGAAGGAACTATACTCCTGCCAGAGGAAGAGAGAATCCAGAATGGGTGCCAGGACAGAGTCTGCAAGGCTGGACTGTGGATCCTCCTGATGAGGAGAATGAATGGCTGTTACCCTCAGTGGGAATTACAAGGTCAGTGCTTTTGAATATTCAGTTGAACACATTATTTCATCTTAAAATGCCTAAATACTTTTAATAAATCTTAATCTCAGAGACAGAAACAGGCATACTGCATGAAAAAATAAAAAAAGCACCAATTAAGATGTCTTAAGATAAAGGCAGGAAGCCTGAATGTGATTTGATAAAACAAGGGTAATTGATGGTTCGGAGAGGTCAGGCTGATCAAGTCAAAGTTGCTGAGGGACACATTTTAAGCAGAGGTTTATTTTTAAATGATTTGGAGAAAGAACTTTGAAATTTATGGAAACCAGAGATGGGGATCTTATAGCAATAGAAGAAACAGAGAATGGAGAAATGACAGCACATGACAGACAGAAGCATAGATGTCTCAACAGAAAAAAGATCAGATTAAGCATAGCCTGAAGAAACAACATGAATGTGTAAGAGAAGCAACAGGCAAAGCTAATTCCTCACTCATAACTGTGGAAATAAAAATAAGCTGGAAGAACAGGATACAATAACCTGAATACTTGACTTTCTGCAGTCAATTTGCTGTTGCTTCGCACTTTAGGAAGGACTGTGAAGACTGTAATAATTTTCCCATTCACTTGCAACTCCAGCAAAAAGATAAAATGTGGAATTTTTTATTCAAATGCCCTTTGCTTCGTACATGTATGCAAATAGGTAAGAGCTAGCTAGGTGCCTTCTCACTCAGTACCTAAATTCATACGCTTCTGGTACAAATTAGTACTCTGTGTTCAGTTCAAATGCCAACAATGTTCTGATTTTCTGAAACAGAGAGCGCAAGATATCTCAGAATAAACAGAGTATCCCATGACTTACCAAGAATCATATATTTATTACAGTGCTGCCAAAGTCCAGCGAAATTGCAAATTTCAAATTACTTATGGGACAAACATCCAATTTCAGGGATCTGAAAACAGAGCTGTTTAAAAAGAATTAATCTTCCAAAAATAATTTGCATTTCAGCAAGCTGTACCAGTAGCATGCCAGTCTGAGATATAATCCAGCCTTTAGCCTTTAGGCAGCCTTTAGCCTAGTACCATAACTATAGCTCATATGTTTACAATTATTTACTCTAGTTAATCTGGCTAACTGTGCTAACAGTATAGAAAGATATACCTATGATATTCAAAAGGTTACAGGTAAGCTGTTTGGCTATGTAATTATTACCATTCCTGCTGACATGAAAAAAAGAACTCTACGTTTAACCAGCAACAACGTGCATTCTACCAAAAGCACCACCTTGAAGTTAATTGAACATCAAATCCTGGCACAACATGTTAAAAGTTTCTTGGTCTTCTCAGTAAATTCTCTCAGACCTAAGAAGGTGCAAGAAGAAGTAACATCTTTTCATATTGCTCATGTATTTGATGTCTAGTTTACCAAATGTTAGCTCAGACACTTTTTTAAATAGCTGAACAATCAGCTGGAATACCTCATAGGCTGTTAACAGAAATAATGGCTAACAGCTAGGTTAGATCAGTCTGCACTGTGATTCAGACACAATGACCGTATGTGTATATGTGCACAGATTTTACAGCCAGGAAAAAAACCAGTAATGCAATCTTTTCATTACAGTTTCAGTTCCTGGCACAGCCTGTTTCCAGCAGAAGTTAGCAATGTCTCAGCACTAACACAACATGGAGATCTAGTACCTGATATCAAGAATGTAGACAATGGCATATAGTATCAGTCTCCCTTCTTTGCTCATATACTTCCACTACCGTAAAATCGTTACCTATAAGGTTTTAGAAAGAATTATTATTAAACTTTCCACTATAGCTTTCTTGACCTCTTTTTTTTTTTCAATCTTATCCAAATAATAAATTTTCTCTTTAAAGATTATTTCAAATAAAGAATCCAGTCTCAGACCACTTAGGTTTTCATTTCAGAGAAAGGTGAAATAAATTAGTTTGGTCCTTCATAATATCTATTGATCTACTGGACAGGTTTACAATAAAATACAATTTCATGTATAGGTTATCTCATAATACTGACATCAACAAAATGACATACAGTGGATTTTAAACACATTATCATAACATATCCATTGACTAAAATAGAAAAATATCTTTGCTTTATTTATTTATTTTTTTTTTAGAAATCCTTAACAAAGAAAGATGTTGTTCACCCTCAAGAAAGGAATTTCAAATGGAAGGATAACAATGAAACAACACCAGTTCATCAGTAAATATCTGGAGGCAGCAGTTAACAGGTATGCTCAGCTTGCTGGGAGTTACAATATAAAAGGTCACAATAAGTGTCATCCTCTATTGTCCTACTGCTTGGGAAGACATTTTCACCATAATTTGGTTGGTGTAAAATAATGAAGATAATTGGTTTTGTAAAACTCTTTGCTTATTTCTACTGAAAACAATTGCTAGTGAGAGTAATTATGCCAGAATCTGCACCTGGGATGGTGTAATTCTGGATGTACCTACAGACTGAGGACAAGAGGCTGCAGTGCAGCCCTGCAGAAAGGGATGTGTGGGTTTTGGTTGATGGTAAACTGAAAATGAGTCATCAACGTGCCCTGGTGGCTAAAAGGGCCAACCGTACCCTGGGTGCATTAAGCATTGCGTAGCTAACTGGCCAAAATAAATTATTATCCCACTATATTCAGCACAGGTGCAGACTCACCTCAAGTACTGTGTGCAGCTTTGGGCTCCACAGTATAGGAAGGATATAAAAATATGAGAATGCTTCCAAAGGAGGGCAACAGAAGTGGCGAAATGACAAGTGGATGTGACTTACGAGGAGTGGCTGAGGATGTTTGTTCAGCTTAGAGGAGACTGAGGGATGACCAGTTTTGCTGTCTACAACTTCTTCACAAGGAAGAGCAGAGAGGGAGGTGTTGGTCTCTTAAATACATGGTTTAACTTTTAGGTTGCCCTGTGTGGAGTCAGAAGTTGGATTCGATGACAGTCGTGGGTCCCTTCCAACTCAGAATATTCTGTGATTATGCAAGTCCAAGGTAGCAGAGAGCAATGTCTTAATATCACAGAGTAAACAAGCAGTAGGTATAATTAAAGAATTTTAAAATAAACTGTAACTTGGAAATAAGACAACTTTTTCTTGATTTTGAGAATTAAGAGTACTCTGTATACTGAGATTGATGTAAAGCACCCAAACTGCTGCATTTAAATACTGAACACCACACACCAAACCAGCAGCAAAAGCAGCAGGAAAGCAAGCAAAAAATATCATTATAATAGTAACAGTGTCTGGTCTTGATAAATGTATGTAAATTTTCAGTCACATTTTTCTAGTTGGTAAAAAAAAATATCACTACCTCTTACACACTTTTTCATCTACTACAGAGCTCAAAGTCTAAAATGAGCCTAAGATTCTTGTTAGAGTTATTTACAAATCGTATTTAGTACTCTTTGTTAAGAAAAAAGAAAAAAAAAATTACTGAAAATTCACATTTTTATACCAATTTCTGTATACAAGATTTCCACAGGCTAATACCAGCAGGCTGCCTGGTGGCTTCCACAGAGCAGCCATGACAGAAACAGAATGAGAACAGAACGAGGTTTAGGGAAAACAGGGAGATGAACAAAAACATCTCCAAAATTTGCACATTAGTAAGACTGTGAAGAGTCCTGTTCCTCCATTAGAATTGTCAATGTTTTCCATGCTTGGTACAGCATGAAAAAAGCTAATATACAAAACTGAGGTCATTTGGTTTTCTAAGATTAAATACTGTAGAAGTCAACTTTAGTGACACAATAACTCTATCCATGGTTGTTTTGGTGCCTTTGGTTACTTTGATTATCATGATGACCAGTTATGGTTTAATCCAAGTATTACTGAAGTTGAGAGATTCCTTTTCTTTGAGCTCAATCTGCAGCAGGTTTTTAGAAGCTACTTTTTGTAATAGTAAACACTGAAAAAGTAAATTGAGGCTCCTGGAAAAAACCCACTGGTAATTCAGGGCTGATCAAAGTAAATTCACATTTTCTATCTACTGAAATCATTAGGTGATTCATTAAGATCATAAAGATTAGACAACATACTGAGCCAATTAAAATTTTGTGTGTATAATATTTAGTATCACATTCAGTTCTCCAACCTTTGGGCTTATGTTGATGCCATTTTCCACTGAGATATTGGCTGGCTGCCTGTGAGCCCTGCTTTAACTTCTTGGTTTTGTATGAAGTTAAGAAAATAACACATCAGCTAATACATAAAAAGACACCTAGAACAACCACACTTCCCTTGGCCTTGGTCATTATTTGAGATTTTCAAATATGGAAAATATTGTCAAGACTCTTAATCAATCATTTAGCGTGACAAAGTCAGCCTCATGGTGCTCATGTTTTTTTTCTATCAGCCTCCAGACTGGAAGATTCCTACTGACAAGTGCAGACATTCCTGTTAAACCACTAACATGGTCAAGAAGTAGAAGCAAGAAAAGGTACACCTAAATCTGATGCAGAGACTCCTAATTCAAAACATTTGCATTAAACAAAGAATGACACCAGCCATTTGTGATAACCTAGTGGCTGAGTAATTTCAAATCAATATAGTCAAACATGATAATAGGAACAGTCAATGCAATTACATTCCAAATAATCAATATTTTTTTGCCATCAAAACCACAAAGGACAGGGAATCAAGTTACTGTAAGAGCACTACAAATGTCCACTACAAATGCGAATGTAAAGGGAGTAGAGTTTTTTATTAATTTCAATGAAAGTGTATTTTCTAGCTTATTCCATGCCCATTCTGGTACAAGAATATACTGAACATCCTCTGTTCTTCCTGGAACAAGTTCCAAGTTGCTCTTACCTGCTCCTTCTGTTGTCATAGTTTCTCCAGGACTTACAATGGCAGGAGACATAGAAGTGAGTCAGTGCACCCTCTGTAATAGCCCTATTCAACCACCATTCCAGCCTGTTTGGTGTGGCACAGCGGCAGCAAACCCCAGGCTGCTGGGGACAACTCTTACTGCATTCAGTAATTCCTGCTGTCAATAAGAGGGTCCCCCCTTTTGGAGAGGCACACAGCTAAAATAGCAGGAACAAACCTGTAGTGTCACACCCATACACTTGATCATTCTTTCTCTCCAGCTTTGCCTGCACATCAATAGAACATCTGTAATAAACTTCAATTCGTGACCAGGTCATAGGTCAATGTGAATTTGATTCAGTAAAGCTATTCTGAATGGTGAACGTATTTCTGTATTTTTCAGTATTTCTTTCCTTGAACTATGCTGTCATGTTTTGGTTTTTGTTTGGTTGTTTTTTTTTGAGGTTGGTTGGTTGTTTTTGTTGTTGTTTTGTTTTGTTTTAACTTTGCAACTTCTTATTTGTCAAGCTTTTAATTCCAAATTCATTTCATTCTGGGCAGGGGACAGAGGAAACTTTTAAATACTACATCACATGTGCTAGCTGATGTTTCTGTCTATATTTCAAAAGTCTGCTGAATTCTGGAGATATAAGTTATTCTTCAGGACAATAATTTTGCCAGACTCCCGTCTGGGAAGAAGCCCAGTGCAAGCTTCTTGTTAGAATTTTACCAAAAGAGGGTAACACTCTATTTCTTCAGTGCAGCAAGCACCGAAAAATAAAAGCATGATGAATTTTCACACTTTTTAATGTCATAAATAGCAATATAATTTTCCTCTGTTCTTGTTGCCACTATAACCATTAGGAAAGCTATCTGTCACAGAATAAAATAAATATCATATTTCAAAAGGCAAAAATTCAATATAGGAAGTTTAAGAATTAAACAGCATTGAGGAGTGTCTTTTCCACCCTTTTGTTGCAGTGAAACAAATGACCACAGAAGTTACAAGCAGTTGAGAAAGTAGCACTCTACTCTGCAGTTAAAAATGGATAAAATGAGAATAGAACTGCAAAGCTGTCATTTTCAGATATTAAAAAGACAAGCATTTTTGTAGGCTGACTGGAAAAATCATTTGCTCATCTACTTATTCTGCTTAGATGTCAAAAAAATAAAAGCTTTATGGCATTTAACATTTTAATAATTCAGGGAAAATAGCAAACCTAGGCCTAATTTTCTTCTCATTGAACATGATGAGAATTTTTGCCTTTAACTTCAAAGGAAGTGGACATAGACCCTTGGCTTTAAAGAAAGCTAATATTTGAGAAGGTGGTAATAAAAATAAATTGCAGCTTGATGGAATAAATCTGGAGGTAAAAGTATCACTTGTTAATAATAGAAAATTCAGACAAATTCACTTATTTTCATCTTGAGCTTTCTGAACAGTTACATATCTGTGAGACAGACATCCCAACTCTAGGAATGAACCACACAAGACTCTCCTTAGAAAAAGGGCCACACTCAAATTTCCACATTCCCATTAAGCCCATGTAAGGCTTACAGTTGCCTAGACTCAAGAGGAGAAAATTCCTGCGAGGCTCTGACCTTTGCAGTGGGCTAGGACAGTTTTAGTTTTTTCCTTGAAAGCAGGGTAGTTCCCTAGCTGTACACAAATGCTTCAGATTTAGGGTCACAGCCTCACATAAGTAAGTAGCAGCAAAATATCCAGTTCCAAAATTCACATTTTTTTGAGAATTGGTCAGTGAGAGCTCACCTGAGAGAGTATATTAAATGAACTGCTTATCTGTTCAAATTCTGAGTATTAGTATGACAGTTAAAGGAACATCATAAAAGATGGAAGCTCTGGACTGGGTTCTCAGCCCCTGGAAGCACCACAGTTACATTGGAGTCACTAGGTCAATGTAGTTTTATAGATGCAAGGGCTTGACCATCCCAAGGCATAAAAATGTGTCACAGGGCTTGGTCTACCAAAGCCTGTTTACAGTTCTCCCAGCACAGGACAAACTGCACAATGTTCTGCAGAACTTACTAAGTGCAAGAAAGATCACAGACTGCCACACAACACTAAGCAAATTATTGTTCACCTTATAAAGAGCAGCCAGTGTACGACTGCAAAAAAAAGGTGATAGCTTCTTTCCTAGGGGGATTCTGTGTTGTAACAGCAGCTCATTGTTGTGCTGCTCTGTCTACCCTTACTACTCAGTTGTCTGGGACATCATCTCTGAGAAGTGTGTTGAACTAGATACCACTGAATATGGCCCTGTCGCTGTGCACTCCCAAATTCCTGGGATAATGTAAAGGTATTAAAAACTATTTTCTGCATCTAAATACTTCTCTCATTTTCCTGTAAAGGAAGTTAAGTAGTATCTGTGTCAGCAGTAAACAATAAGCGAGGAGCCTCTTGTAGTACCAACATTATTGTCTCAAACAGTGAATTATGACTCTATCAGCCATGATGCAAACAAACCACATGTGGCCACTGTCACTGGATCACAGTAGCATCTTCCACGGCCAGGTTAATTTTATACCATATTTCAGGTTTTTTTCACCTAAGAGCAAACCTAATGTTCCTACCTGCCCTTTTAATCACTTCTGTTTCATACCAATCTGTGTCAAAGAACATTACAACAATAATATATAACTCTAGGGAACACTGATATTATATAAACTGCAGCATAATACTTACCATATTAAATTCAATTTTTCAATTTAGCTATTCCCTGTCTGTTTTACTTGGCTTTAAACTAAACAAACCTCCAGTGCCAAATGCAGCAGTTGGAACTGACCACCTACAGCACAAGATTAAGGAAATGAAAAAATGCTGTGTATTTGTTCTGAAGCTAAAACCTCCTTCTCTCCAGCAAAGGAACTTCATTGATTACAAACAACACTGCTTTAAATTAAATAAAATGGAAATATAATGAGCTATGGTGAGCAAAGTATAGTTTATATAAAACTTTTCAATCACATAAACTCTAAGGGAGGTCACTCTTCTTCTAACAGAATTTTCCAGGCTAGAAGAAAATGTTTATCTGCAAAACTATCACCTTTATTATAAGAGACAATAGACGTAGTGAAAGGGAGAGAAGTTGATTTCAGTTCATAAGAGGCGCCTTTACTTCTTCAGTTTTACCCTGTCTGTAAATAACATCATCTTGACAGTGTCACATCATTTGGGGCTCTATGGAGCAAACCCCTGCTTTGCCCCTGCATTCAGACCTCCAGAGGCTTCAGCCTGACCATGCGGAAGACAGGAGCCACATGCTTCAGTGTCACCCAGACTCTGAACTTTGTCAACATCTCTCTAACTACTGTAGCATGAAGCAAGAGCATCACTTCCTCCACTTGCTTGGACACAAAAGGTGACCTGTACTGATTATATTATTCTACCTCAAGCGAGCGTGCCCAATGTGAAACGAACCTCAACAGATGAAAGAAAAGGGACAACTTCCAGAGACAGGATGGCCCTGCTACCTGTTTCTTACAAAAGAAAGTACACACTTATTTCTGAGGCTTGCCAGCTCACATCATTTGTAATGCTTACCCAATCATCTAAACCAAATGAAAATTAAGCTGTAGATTAGTTCAGAAATGTAATAAAAAAGTGATACAGTCTTAGAGTCATTATGATACTTTCTCAAGTACAGGTACAGTTGGCTGAAGGATGTAATTGTCTAGTTAAAAAGATGTATACAAACCTAAGATATATTGAAGTAAAAGAAAAGACTTTCATTACAGTTTGTGTGCTGGAGAACAGCAGTAATATCATGACTGTTTCTCTGTAAGCTCTTTCCCATTCCCTCCAACTTAAACCGAATATTTAATATGTCATTCAGTATAGATTTCAGTGCTGTCCTTTACATCCACTGAAGGAGTCCAGGTGAAGTCTCCACAGCCTTTAGCTCCCATGTGGTGCAAGTAATTCCTATTTTCCCATTTATTTTAAAGCTGCTTGACTTCTTATATATTTTTTATTACAACATACATGTGTGAAATCCAAGAGGCCTGTTTAAGTTACAAGTGAGTTCAGAGAGGAACAGAAGCATAGGAAAAGAAAAACATAGTACATGTTCACTTCATATTGAGTACTAGAAATGGGCAGGTCACTTAAAAACATATAAAAAGAATCTCTGCCAGACTATTGGAATTTAACCCAAATTATAACAATTCTTGATAAGTAATTTACACCTAATTTAAATATCAGTCTTCTTCACAGAGCTCCTACCTTCACTGTAGCTCATGATGAAGTAGTAGCATATTAGACAGCTGCTGCTAAACCTCCTGTTCATTTCAGTGCACCAGGTTCCATGTGTGGTAACTTGGAAGCTCAGGAGAATTCAGTGAATCCTGGTTAATATGTGAGATATCAACAGGAGTAAAGGAAGGTCTGTAAAACTAGGGAAAATAAGAGATGATACAGTAAAAGGTCCATATAACACTAACAAATCGTGGTTTGCCATGTCCCTTCTCAAGTAAAGAAAGTTAAAAACTGTGTTCTCTCTTGAATGACTCTCATGAATGAAAGCATCAAGATTGGTAACTAATTTTTCAGACAGTGAATAGCAACAGATCTTTTAAGAGGTCTCAGAAAGAGGCCGCACTACATTGTACAGAGTGATGTCAAGAAAGACAGAGAGAATGATGTTAAAATGAAGAAAGACCAAAAGACTGAGAACAGGCATCACTGGAAAGGCCATGGAGGTGAGTTATGTGTTAAGTCTTCTCTGAGTCAGCCAAGAATTACTACTCAGCCTATTGTGGAAAGACTTTTTAATACCCTTCCCTATAATTATAGAGAAAATGAAACTCCAGTTATTTTATAGTTAACAAATTCCCAAACTGTTACTTTTATTCACAAAGATGGCTCCTCTTAATATATTTTACTGAGCTCCACTCTAGTAGATCGGTAATTGTGGCTTTGGTCCAACAAAACACACATAAAAGTGAACCTGTGAGCACTTGAATTGATTTTAGTGAAGTATAGATATGTTTAAGCTATTAATATGTTAAACTGCTTTGCTGGACTGTGGTTTAGATGAACAACATCTCTATATCACCCTATCAGCCTGTCCAGCAATGCAATGGAGCCAGCAAAAAGTTAATGTGATTGTTAAGTCATTGGAAATAGGGCATGCACACGTCAATGAAATTATCTCGTGAAAGCATTTGTCTAAAATTAGTTTTTATTTTTTTTCAAATTAGCTCATTTTTCTGACTAGGAGAGCTGACTATTCTGTGCAAAAAATAGAGAAATTAAATAAAAGGAACATGCAGAGTTATTAATCGAATTAATAGGTGGCACCAAATTGTAGCTTTAGAGCACATCTGAAAGGAAAAAGGCTGTTCAAAGATCAACTGCAAAAGTATATATGTTTTATTAATGACAGAAAAATATTATCATTCATGCATTTTATTAGTCCTGGATAATATAGTCTTAAGTAAAATTAGTACCTACTAGATTTCTTAAATAACATTTCAACAACATTAAATAAAACAATCCACATTTCCTGTAAAAACCTTGCTGCACGTTAGAAATAATTATTAATTCATTTGCTTAAATACTAGGTTTGTGTTTCAATAGTCGATGTGGCTTGTGCTGTATAGCCAATTAAATTTCAAAAACCAAGCATGATCAGAATGCAAGGGCCTATATTGAAAAATCAGGAAATTATATTGAGCTCAGCAGGTAAAATTATTCCTGAGGACCTGTGCAGCTTTGAACCGCCACCCTAGATGGGCAGGAAGAGCCATGTGCTGACAGATGCTATGGGACCTGGAACCATTTGAGTTGTCTAACCAGGCTTGACCCTCAGTCTGGTGAAAGGAGCAAGGGAACATTTGCAGAACTGCCTGGTTGATTTAGGAGATTAGATCCCATTTCAAAGCTCCCTGGACATTTCAGTCTTAAGGAAACCCGATCATACAGGCTAGGAAAGCCCAGATTTTTTTAAACAAAGCAAAAGATACATAAAAATTCAAATAAATGTCCCACCACCCTAAAATACACCTCTGCATGCACCTGTGGTTATGTTCTTAAATAACTTTAAGACATAGGTTATTTAATTTAATTTTTTCTCTTTTTCTCCCTTTGAGAACGTGGTTCAGAGGCTGCAGAAATCAATGGATAGCTTTTCTCTTTGTCAGTGATTTTTAATATAATTTGTGAAAAACAGTCATGCATCATCTCAGTTTGCAGACAGACAACAGAACACAAGCACTACACTACACTACACCCTGTGCCTTGTCAGAAGACTGTCTGAGAACTCATTAGAGACCTTCTCTAACCTGTTCTGCACTAAAGAAGATCAGAAGTAAAGTCTATTGCTTCTCCCTGCAAAAATAGCCCAAGGGCATTAGGCCTTTTAGGACATAAGCTGTGCACAGGAGCATTATCAATATGTCTTCATGATTTTAAGAACAGTAAGTGAAGAATGCAACACTTTATGGAGTTATTGGTTTTCCTCAGGTGATTAGATAGGGACCTTACCATAGAATTTCCTCTATCTATTACAGTAGGGTTGTTGCAACCATGACCCAAGGATATAAGAGAAGCAAGGCAGAGAGTATCTTTCATTAGACAAGTAGTTAGATGAGGAAAAATACTTGGCAAATACCTATTTCCCAGGGAGGCAGTCATGGCTTCAAGCCTGACAGTATTTAAGAAGTGGTTGAACAATGCCCTCAGACACATGGTGTGAATTTTGGTGTTGTCCTATGCAGGGACAGGAGCTGGACTTGGTGATCCATGTTGGTCCCTTCCAACTCAGGACATTCTATGATTCTATTCAAATCTGAAAATGAGCAGCAAACCTCCAGCTAAGTTAGGATTAGAAACAATTGGTCCAAGAGAGCTAAACAGTTACGAAATTTAATCATCTTTCCTCCTTCTCTCAGAGTATTATTTTTTATATTTAAAGATATAAAAATATTTAATATTTAAAACCTTAGCCTTTGCAGAAGGGTGGAGAAAAAAAACATACCTCATCCAAGAACTGTGTGCAGCAAGTTAAAATGAAAGTGGAAACTATTAAAATATCCCATAAACTCAGTATCCCTCCTTAATCCATGGAACTATTTCCTTTTTATCCAGTAAAAAGATGTAATGTGTTTCCTAGGTTTTGTTCTGAAGATATTTTCTAAATGTATGATAAGGACCAGGACTGAGAACTCGGAGATTAACCAACTTTTATGAAAAATAATCTCTCATTCGCAACTGGGTATTTTCATGTTTTGTTGATTTGTTTGTCTGAGCTCATTTCCACGCATAGCAACTGTATAATTTTGTTATCATTGCTGTCCTCAGTGCCTCTAGTGGATTGGGTAACCTTCACTTTGTTTTGGGATGCCCATGTGCAGCATCCGTGGAGTATGAAGGTTTTGCTGTACTAGACAGGTACTGCTTTAATTGTGAACACAAGTTGGTGAGATTTGCCTTGTCTGACGGAATGGGACTCCATTCTATTTCTTGGCCCACTGTGTTCTGAGTAATTGTGAGACAGAAGCACAAGGCAAAGAAGTGTTTGGGGGAACGCTGAAGAGAACATGTTCTGGGAAAGAAATTTAAAGAGGGTAGTTTTTAACAACTATCCATGCAGTTTCTAGCGTGTTGTTTCTGACAGCTGAGGTTGGACAAGGTGGGGCAGGTGTAGATTATGGATTTTCCTTTTTATAGTGATTAGCTTAGCTTCTTTATTCTGTCAAGGTTATTCTCATGATGAAAATGAAAGGGGAGGGAGTTTAAAAAAAAATCACCTCTTAGAGGTATTTTTTGCAGTGCTGTAGTTGGGTTTTGGTTTTTGTTTTGTTTTCTAATGCGCAAAAAATGGTTCAGCTCTGTGTCCTACCTTAAAATATAAATGCTGAAAAGTTTACTTTTTCCTGTTGCACAAAGACCTCAGTTTTGCTCAACTTTAAAGATAAGTAGTTAGTTACCCATCAGTCTTTTTATCAGTGTTCATATTCTTAAGAAAAATTGTGGAGCAGACTGCTATTAGAGATGTGTTATATACTTTGCAACAGAAAGAACAGTATTTTCTTCCCATCCAGACAATAGTAGGATAAACAGTATTTAAACACAATTTTCCTGTAAATATTTTCCTGTGATTAAGCCAAGATAGTGAGAACTGGGCCTGCCAAAACCACCAACTGACTAGTTCTATAAAACTATGTGGGGCAGAAGGCTAATACTTTCGGAAATAAATAAAATATTTACATTTATCAACCTGGTGGAAACATACTGAACACGTGGGAAAAAGTCTGGCCTAGAAACAAACAAACAAAACCAAACCTGTTTTCTGTTCAAGTTACCTAAATATTTTTTTCCCGTTTTATTTTGGTAGGTTTAACAAATTTACATCCATTATTTTAAGCAGGAGTAGGACCTTCATCTAGTAAGTACCATGTGGAAACTTACAGAAAAAGACAATCCTTGTTCCAAAGATCTCAGTATCAGAACAAGAAGCATAAAATGAGAGAAGGGGGAAGGTAGTTATGCCATCTCCACCGCACATGGGTGAGGCCAAGACACAGACAGATACAATCTGGCCACGTGTGTAATGATGGCAGAGTTAGCAATTTAGCCTAAACAGAGTTACAGGTTCAGGATGTGTGAAAATCAAACCAAATTGTTTATGTCAGTCCCACACATTAAGAGGGAAATTTTCTAAACACGATCTCCAAAACAAAAATTCACCTCAGCTGACTTTAGATAACTAGCCTTTGAATCATTTCCCTAAACATAAGTATCAAATGCCATTTGAGATATGTAAGGATATCAAGGACATCTGCAAGGGGCTGGCAGATAGAACATGGCATACAGGAAATCTGGGCATCTGGGTCAGCAGCAGTGGGGCAGATGGGGTGCCCTGCAGCATTTCAAATGGTTCAGATGTCTGTGTTGGGCAACTTAAACCTTTAATTGAAAAACATTTATCAGGCATGTACATGTGTCAGGGTGTCTCTATAAGCAGTAAAATGAGATATTCACGGTCAGCAAGATGACCAGCTTTCTGGGGGTACTGCCCTTTCTCCACTGGCTTTAGAGAGCACCTTGGCAAACTGCTCCTGAAGAAGACTCAGAATTTAGGCAGCAATTTTTTTGCATATTTTTTATGTATTTTTCAGAAGGAGTATCCTGTGCAGCTTTAGGTGAAAAGAACAGTGTCTTTAATTGCTATTTTGTTTAGGTTTTATTCAATAATATTGTATTTATTTATTAATTGTATTATTTTAATTAAAGTATCTATTTAAATGGTAAAAATGCTAAGCATACATGAAAAAGATCAGCAGCGTTCATTATGTCTTCATCAGAAGGCAAATCCACAGTAAACTTTGGAAAAAAATTATTCTCAGTAACCAAGTGCTGTATTTTGCCTAGAGCACCCAGGATTTCAAACAGCAAATCAAACATAAAGATCACACTGAAATACCCTTAAATGAGAATGACATTCTCATTTATTAAGTAAAAGCCCTGAGAGAAATTAAAAGGCTAAAATAACACACTGATTGCAAGTTTCATCCAGTGAGATACTCAAGAACTTGCATGTGGAGACCTCACATGCCTTCCCAAAGTCAACAGAAGAATTTTCAAGTGCAGGTACAAATGCTTCCATTTGCATAGGCAAGGTCTATTTTTAAACCCTTGTTCAATCCTAGCTGTACTGTAGTGAAAACAGTTGTGTATATTTAGGAACTTTTCAAGGTCAGAACATACGTGATCACTTCTATATAGCAATGATGGCTGGTTTGGGATGTAGATCCTCTGCACCAATTTTTCAAAATATCTCAGGTTATCTCCTTGTGACAAAACGCATATATGTCATATGGGAAGTTTCTCTTCTGAGGTCTGTTTTCCTTATAGGATCCAATTTAAAAGCATACACTATTTTGTTTTGTATGCTGGTTTGCAGAGTCCTGGGTGGTCCTTGTCCTCAGTTATCCTTGATTCTGAAACCAGCATTTCAGTGTTGACCTTGAATGAGAGCTTTAAGATACCTCACAAGAAACTTTCACCTACACCTTTCTCCAAATTTTATGGTGCAAGTCCAGGACTGTTCCTCATCACTTCAGAAAGTATTTGTTATCTGGTTTTCCTCCTTTAAATGTTGCCTTTGTTCATATTTTCCATCATGCCACACATCAGCCCAACACTTGATCCCTCCCTAGTGTCTCATCTGCATTTTGAAATTCTCTGTCTCGTCTCATAGACAGGTGACGTAGGCTTCCCAAAGAGCATGTGTCTCTCAAAGATCCCTTTCAAGGCTAAAGTGACAGTCAGTCTGTTTGGAAATCAGCAAATGTGTGAGTGTTCAGAATTTAGTTAGAAATAATCACATTTATCTTTTCAGAAGTTTTGGCTCTTTTACCACCCTGGCATCACTAGAAGTGTTTGTTTATTATACACACTTGCTGGCTGTCAGTGAGAGTTTCAATATTTCTCATTGGTTTTATCGTTCAAACAACACCTTAGATGAATGCAACCTTGTGTGCTGTTTGTAGGTTAACCCTCTCTGTCCAACCCCAAAATATTGTATTTCATTTAAAAAAAAATCCAGTCAAATATGCAACAAAATAACTGACGCTCAAACATAACAACCATGATCACATCTGCCAACAAAGACTTACCATGAATGGCTTCATCTAGATCTTCTTACCTGGGTTGAAAAGCAGGAAGGTTAATCAGTATGTGATGCTGCACAGAACACATCTCTGAGGTGATAGCCGTATTCACAGGCATTCTCAAGTGCAACCCCTGAAATCACAAAGAAACTAGACAGGCTCTCTCCTGTGAGCAACTCCCTGTGACAGGTTTTGCTGACAAGTGAACCCACAAACACACTTTCACATGCTCAAAACTTTGCAATTAAAAGATATATCTTTGAAATGTTTAGAGTCTTTCTCCTTTCAGAAATTTTAAGCATAAGTGTCTTGTGACAAAATGAATAGGGAGGCATTTATGCAATTTATGTTAGATTCGTAAACCCATAGGCAGTGTCTAAGCAATGCACAGTAACCTGGGAGACCTGGGGGTGCTCTGACTCATTTAGAAAGATGTTACGTTGTAAAGATGAGGGAAATAAGCTGTGCTTGACAAAGCTATTGCTGAAAAACAGATTCTGTTTTGTTTGTTTGGTATTTTGTTTGTTTTGTTTGTGTTTGTTTTTAAATGTCTTTGTTTTTATTCAAAAAAATCATAAATATGTGATAGAAAGCATTACAAGAAAACAGTGTGAACAGGCTTAAGGGATGCAAGTGCTTATTAAGAAGCACTTTTTGGAAGAGGATTTTCACAGTTTCATAGAAGGAAATTCTAGGAATTCCACCACCCTCTATTTTAAACTATTAATGATGTTTCAGTCTCAAATGAATAAAAAACTAAATAGTGGCCTTAAGCTTCAAGACCGTGCCTTCCTATCACCCAGTTTCAACAAACGGTTTGTATCACTCAGTGGGATACAGAGCAGTACAGAAAAGTGGTGTTTACTTGTTCGAGTACAAAATAACTTGCAGCTGAAACCAGAAGGAACATCACAGTTTAAGAAAGTAATTTCTACTGTGATTTTCTCCCTTCTAAGAGGGGTGTGGTTTTGAATGCTGGTGAGATGGTCTAAGACTGGGACTTTTGTCTTCTAATGACTTCCGTCTAACTTGTCCATTACTAAAGGTCAATTGGCAAAAACCTGGTAAATCTCAGATTAAATATGTATTCTTTGTAATTATAAGATCTAAAACAAAAGGATTACAATCTGTGAATGTTCCAGCCCTGCAAGAAGAGCTAAAATATGTAATATACACTTGAGGACTATCTATTGCTTTTAATCTGTGTACCATATATCATTTTTCTCTAAGGCAAATATACAAACCATCTTTACACTCCTTCAGCTTTTTTAGACTGATGTCATTTTATTCTGCTCAAGGTCAAGCTGAGAAGACTGATATAACGAAGCAACTGCTCTTAGGAGTTGTGCCACGTTGTGTTAGGTTCACAGGTAAATGGGCATTAGCTGTAGATATAGGTACTTACCAGTTCATCAAATTCTTTCACATGTCTGATATATTGGATTATGTATTATTGGGTTCAATTTAATATTTTATATAAGTGTGCAATTGTTTTCATATATTTGTACCTTAAATACAGAAGGAGTGGGTGTATTCTGAAGGACAACTGTCTCTTTGTGCTGCTCCCTATGATTGGCCACAATATAGAAAATCATGATTTATTATTATGGGTAGTAATTTGCCTGCAAGGAATCATATTTTGTCAAGAAGTTAAATTTGAATTTGTGTCTCTAAAGAATTGTTTGGGTTTTTTTCTCTTCTTTGTGTCTCATTTGTAACTTTTCTTTATAGCTTGGGAGTTTCATGACTCAGAGAGGTGAGTGTCATGGGGATGGAGCCAGGCTCTTCTTGGTGACAACCAATGGCAAGACAAGGGGTAATGGGTTCAAACTGGAACACAAGAGATTCCACTTAAATTTGAGAAGAAACTTCTTCTCAGTAAGGGTAACAGACACTGGAACAGGCTGCCCAGGCGGGTTGTGGAGTCTCCTTCTCTGGAGACATTCAAACCCGCCTGGACCCATTTCTGTGTAACCTCGCCTGCTCTGAGTTCCTGCTCTGACAGGGGGATTGGACTGGATGATCTTTTGAGGTCTCTTCCAATCCCTAACATTCTGTGATTCTGTAAAGGCTAATGGATATCCAACTACTCTAAAAAAGCTTTGGAGACCACCATCACTTAAGAACAATCTAGGCAAATGTGTCAGAAATGACATTCATAGGGTAGATCCTGACTTTAGCCTAGAGGTGAACTGAATGAATCCTCCACGTGTTTTCTAGGCTCACAGCCTAAGATCTGAAATCAATTGTACAGGTAAAATGGAATACAAGGACTTAGGATCTAGCTGTGGCCTAATTTCCTTTGTAAGTACCACTACACTAAAGACCAGAGGTTCGCTGGATTAACAAATATTGCGTAAATTTATTTTAATGTTTTAATTTAATGAAGGACTGATCCATAATGGTATAGACAAGACTGGAATTCACTCTCTTTAAAAAAATAAATAGGGAAGGGAAGAATTTTCCATCCTTGACTGACTGAGAAGGCTAATAAAAAAGTCAGTATTTTTCGTTCTGCTCTCTGAAAGAGGGTTTGTTGTTATTATTTTTCGGTCAGGTGTGCATTTGATACAGAAGTATCTCACAGGTTTTCACAGAATTGTATCTGAATATGTTGCAAGGTCAGTTCTTGTTCCAGCTGTCCAGTTTCAGCTCTGGTTCAGAGCCAAAACTACTGCATAAAGCTCAGCTTTTAAAATCATATTTAGCTGGGGTGGATTTTTCTTCAGAGAAGCTATGTACGAACAAGTCAGTATGTGCAACTTATTAGCAGACAGAAATAGCTGAACTTAGATAATGCAGATGCTATTTATGGAAAATTAAGTTACATTAGTAGCTTGTTTGAGAGCAGCAGACACTTTCTGTTTGCCAGTTCATTTTGACTTGAGAGAAGCAAGGCTGGATGACTTTTAAGGACAGAAAGAAAGGCAGACCAAGGTTTGGTGATGGCACAGAATAGTAGAAAATAAATATGTCTCATCTACTAAGAAAAATGTAATGGTCACGTTATTAATCCTTGATTACACATCTTTGTAATGAAAACGTAATGTATTGGGATAACAGTTAATGATTTCAAAAGTAGTGGTATCCATTGTGCTGGGCACCGAACAACCTGTGCAAATACAAGGGTTTTTTAAAAAAGTATCTGAATCTTGAAAACTTTACTGTCTAAGGAGACTGCAAAGATTTGAACACGTACCTAATAGCATGTATTGTCTGTTGGCCACCGTCCATGTTCTTCTTTTGTGACTGCAGGACTAACAGGATTGCTCCTACATGAACTTTGCAAAAGGACAACGTTTTTCAAGACTGACACCTGAAAATGCAAACAAAAGATAAATGGCAAGAGTGTAACATTACCAATCAAAAAACTAAGGTAAATATGCAGTATTTCTGGTGAAGCATAACATTAAAGGCTGGCTGCTGCTTCTGTGCAAATTGCTTTTCAGTGATGATAGAACCTGTGAGCATAAGCAACCTGGGATGCTTAGGCATTTGTATTTGCCTCTGTTTGTATTCCTTGTAGCAACTGTGTATAGAACACA
The DNA here is from genome assembly GCF_037038585.1 of Patagioenas fasciata. Lineage (NCBI taxonomy): Eukaryota > Metazoa > Chordata > Aves > Columbiformes > Columbidae > Patagioenas > Patagioenas fasciata. The sequence continues at coordinate 12,601,749 of NC_092528.1, forward strand.
CTGCAGACAGACATCTGAGGACTTCGGACTTCGATAGCTGAGAAGAGAAAGCATTAGAAGTTGACTGCAATGACAGTGTTCCCACATGAAGGTGCAGATTTGACCCAGAAAGGTTTGAGTGTGTTTCTGAACAAACTAAATTACCTTTTGTGCTTCTCAAACATGGGTTGCTTAAAAAAAGTGCAGAAGTTTAGCTCCAAAACCACATCTTTGAGTGAAATGATTTTATGTTATTCCTCAAAAAAAGCCCTTCTATTTTACTTCCAAACTGCAGTGAAGTGTTAAACTCTAAATAAAAACTGTCTTTATCCCTGCATATTGTAAATGTGGTGCATTATCCCTGGCAGTCACTAACTGTTTAGATTTTTATTAATTCTAGACTTAGCCCATTTCATGCCATTCTTGATTCCGTTTTTATGTAGATCTTTTTTTGCACAGTAAGAACACATATTTTCTGAGCAATGGCTTTAAAATTTGGGCCTTATACTTTTATAATACTATAGAGTATTTGTGTTGAATACAAATACCACAATCTAATGACATTATAAACTGTATTTAGTCATGAATAATGAAGACCTCTGTCTCCTGACAAAGCTAAACTCTCTCCATCCTGGCTCTATAATATTCTCATCTATGAAAATATAGTTTTCATTATTCTGAAACATTTCTAATGATCACATCTTGTTTAGGGTTATTTGATCACTATCGCTTATTTAGAGCAGCACTTAAAAATAGTTCTAAAAACTGCGTCATATTTGTAATATTTGGGCATATTTCACACTACTTTCTCTACTTTTTTTATGTAAACTGTTTGCTAAATTTAAATTAATTGCTGTGATTTCTCTTGGTTCCTACAAATCTTTTCTCTGAAAATTTTATACAGCAAATGATCAAGCAATAATTTTTGTCTATCTACTACTGATATCTACAGCCTATCATACGTTGATATTAGAATGGCATGTTTTAGATTATTTTAATGCATTGATTAACTTCAATATTGAAAAGTTAAATAGTTAATAACATTCATCCAAATACAACAATAGCCAAGATACATGTCATCTTGTCATGTTGCAGTATTTCAATACTTTTCAGTACAATTCAGCATATTCCTGTTAATGATTAAACACATCTTGTAACTGATTAAAGGTGACCAGTTCCAAGAAGAAGAAACATGGAGAGATGCACTGTAAGAAGTGAGCTAATAACATTAAAGTCTGGGAAATAATTTTCGAAAAGTCCGAATGTAGACTTGTGCTTTATAAATCACAAACCAGAAGTAACTGGGGATTCAGCCAGATCTCATTAATTGCATAGGAATAGAAACTATAAATACTGAAATTTATGTAAAATCAGTTCACTGGTCTATTTTTTTATGGGAACTATTTGGAATCAGTCTGGGTCTGCAACTCTTCTATGGGAAATGAGTCGAAGAGCTACGGCAGGTGCTTTAAAGTAATAAGGGATTTCCTGTGAAACACAGTGGACTGATGACTCACCAGTTTAATTATGGCCTAGTCTTCTGTTATAAAAGCAGGACAATCATTTTTAAAAGGCTCATGTTGAGTAAATCAGTTTGACCAGAAAATCTTTGATAGGGGAAAGCAGATAACCATATTTTATTTTATTTTATTTTATTTTATTTTATTTTATTTTATTTTATTTTATTTTATTTTATTTTATTTTATTTATTTTATTTTATGTAGCATAGGTTTTATAGAGAATGTCTTCAGACTGACATGATGATTAGTATTGCCTGAGTATCCCCAGAGTAACTGGATGGATCAGCAGTAACTGGTTTTGTGCAGTCTGGATTTTCCTGATTTTCAGTTTCTGACTTTTTTTTCAGTTCAGTCATTTGATTTATTCCTAAATTATATCTATCCCAGACATACATTACCATAGTTTATGCTGCTTCAGTATGGATGGAATGCGGGTTTTGTTTGTTTATTTGGATTTTGTTTGGTTTGGGGTTTGTTTTCTTTGAAAAGAAATAACTTAAATTACCATTACTATTTCTTAATTTCACAATACCATTCTCTTTTAGCAAGTCATGGGAAACACGGCAGGGTTTATAAAATGGTGAACTACCTCCTGTTGCTGCCTATGGGAATTTTACTGTTTGCTTGGAAAACCACAACCTTTCACCCCATAAAATGGGAAATAAGATCTTCTATATCCACTGCATATCTGCTCTAAGTAATACACACCTCAGATCTGATGAGCGCTGCAGAGGAGAATTTTCTTGTCAGTTTTGAATCCCAATACTTTTGGCTGCAGCAAGCAGCAACTATTCCTCAGGGACTGTCCCAGAGGAGTGTAATGATCTGTCGATCCTGACAACATTGTCCACTTCCCATGACCTTTTTGCAGTTTGCTTTGCAGAGACTAGAAAAGATGCATCTACAATAATGTTCCTCTTTTCCTTTTCCCAGCTGCAACTCTGCGTAGTGATGGCACCACCAAGACCTCTAAAGGTAAGTGTGCTTTTTCTTGAAATACAGAACAAGGGTGAAAGTGGACACTTGGGAACACATTTATTCAAAACACAACATGTCATCCTAACAAGTGATAAAAACTCAGGGAATCATGATGATAGCTGAACCAGAAACACCTGCTCTTTACAGTATTTATTAGACCGTAGTAGTTTTCTGTGAAAACTCCAGTGATGAAAGTGAAGACGACTCTGATACTTAGGGTATGGTAGACAACAACCATTAAGCAAAATGGTTCTTTTCACGGCCAGATGGGTCGTGTAGCCCAGTTCTGGTACTGTTCGTTTTCTTGGGTGGTTGGTTTCATTCGACTGTGCTACTCAGAAATCATTAACCTGATTTTGCCTGTGTCTGTCATACCACTAGCATAATGCATCTTCTTGATAAAAGGTAAACTTTCAGTATCTGGAGGGTAAAGGAAATAAAAAAGACTCATAGCCAATATAAATCAAGAGAAAAAGGAGAAAAGGAAGCCACTTAGAAGAGCAGGTGTCATTGATTGACTGTAATTTTAAAGGGTCTTTCTTATGATGGACAAATTCCTGAAGTGTTCATTAACTAATGGAATTATGGTGGCAGACTACTGCTGCCTCCACAGACCATCAGGTTAAAAAGTGCAGTGGAATGATGGGCTTTTCTTCATCATGGATCAGTGTTCTCACTGTCTGGAGCTCACTCAAAGACACTAGAAATGATCAAGGGGTTTCTACTATTGAAATTCATGTTTACACATCCCTCTTCCTCAGTAATAGTACACACATATACTAATGGACTAGATGTGGTACAGAAAAAAAGAAGTGTCACTGTCAGAGAAGAAAATTCCCCTTTTGAAATTATTGGTAACAAATGCATTTCCTGCTCAAAGCATCAACTGAAGCTGAACTCAGAGGGTTAAACAATAAAAGAATAGCACCTGGACTTTAATATATTCAATTACCCAGAAAACAAAATCAATTTTGTTTTTGTTAATAGCACTGAAATATGCATTACACTATTTTAATTAAAGCAGTCTATTATGCTTGCCATTCAGTTCATTCCTGCATTTTCCCTTAGGGCAGTAGTCATGTACTGTGATAAAACATAATGAAAATAATTTATAAAGGAAACAATACGATAAATCAATCTGGTGCCTAATGAACCTGCGTTACAAGAATGGATACAATTATATTTTTTTTTAGAATATGTAGTGCTTTCTCCTCAAATGACTGGAAGAATGCCCTGCAGCACGTAAAAATAGCACCTTGTGCCATCTCAGTGTGCTTTCAAAGCACTACAACTTACAATTTAAGCAAATCTTGGCAAAACAAACAGAAATCTCTTTCATTTACACTAGCTTTCCGATTTTGCTGTTATTTTATCTTTAGGCAGATGCATCTGTCTCATAGGGACACCTGTGAAGACCACAGGGATTTAACTGATCTGCATACTTCAACAGTCAGCTCTTTATTGTCTGTATTCCAACAGACCTAAATTTTACAGCTCAGATCAGAGCTGTCTGGAGCTGTGAGCTCTTCAAACACCAAATATAAGATAGGCTCTTCCCTGAAGACCTCACAGTGCAAAAAGAAAGATTAAAGGTGAGAGGGGGGGGACCATTAACACTTTCATTCCAGTAAAAGCAAGAAGGGCACTGAGTAGAGGTGAGGTGTTCTAAAGGACTCAGGTTCCCAGCCCTAAGTGGCCACAAATGTACTGGAAGAAGCAGAATTTGTCTATGGTCAAGTCCAGTCTTTCCATCAGCTGTGTGTTGGTCCTAAATTGGTGTTCTTTTCTAGTACATGACAGCAATAATTCCTGCAATTGTGAACAAAGTTACTCCGTGAGACTTTCAGCTCTCCATCATAAATAAGAACAAAAATAACATGAAATGTCTATTGGTATTAAGTGCATTTTTCTATATGTAAATGACTCTTAAATACTTCTCTCACAATCACCCAACGAGTCTATTATTTGTGAATTAGTTTTACCTGAGAACTGATAAGGAATACCTGTCACTACATAATGTTTCCATTCTGTGACAGAATGTGCACATACCCTGTTTCCCCCAAAATAAGACCTACCCTGAAAATAAGTCCTAGCAGGTTTTTTCAGGATTTTTGAAGATGTTTGAAAAATAAGCCCTAGGAACAGTTCATAAAAAAGTCAATTTAAATAATGTCCAGGTGGCTATACATGTAAAAAAGTAAGTGTCTTTTGGAGCAAAAATTGTACAAAACCTTGTCTTATTTTCGGGGAAACAGGGTGACAGTTTGATTTAGTGCATTTGGTGTGAAACGTGTCTTTATTTTTATATCTGCTACAAGATCTTCCCACTTGGAACAATCCTTCTGTAAGAATTTGATCACTAACATATTTATAGAACATTCATTTAGCAAAGTAGATTGACCAGAAGAACTAGGACAGCAATAATGAAACAGATGATACAACATAGCTCAAAGCCATTGAAAGAGGAATCACTCAGGGTTACTTGAACATGATTCCTGCTGACACAGCCTAGAGGCAGTCTGCTAAAGGTGTATTAAACAGTTTTCCCAAGTTGGCTGATGAGTAAGGAGCAGGTAAAAGGACGAACTTTACCTACCACAGCTGAAGAAGCTGAGGTTGCTTATGAAATTGCAATGAATTTTTGTTCTTGTAGCCCACTAGTAAGTTGGGAGCAAAGCAGAAACAGGGAGTGGAGGTGATGAGAGAGAGAGTAGGAGTTCAGCAAATTTTCTCTGGGTTTTCGCTTTATCATTGCAGGGATGGAATGGCTTGTACATCATTTAAGTTAACTAAAATAAGATAATTTATCTGCTTGTCTTTCCCTTTTTCCATCAAAAAACCCAAACCCTCAGAATAGAGTACCAAAATGTTTTCAAGATGGTCAGTTAAATGCCTCTTGCAAAAAGGTGAATTGAGCCAAAAGGTATTTCCTGAAGTGCTGTAACCAAGCTTTCAATATACCTCAAATCCCTGTGTAATAATTTAGGAATAAAATGTATTTCTCTAGTTATTTACTAATTTCCAGGGGGAGAAACAACAGCCAAACAAAAGTAAACAGATAGAAAGGAACAGATCAAGATAAATTCTACCAAATACTTAAAGATGGTTAGAGAGCAATGCCAGAACTATTAGCTCTTTATGTGTTTTGTTTCCTCTCACACCAAACCACTAAACTGCTCTGGAGCACAACAGCGAAATTTAGGACAAGCTGCTGAGGTAGAGTTGCAAGAGCCACTCGGAAAGCTTTAGGACAGGCAGCCAGAGGAGCAGGGCTTGGCAGTCTGCTGGAAAGGCCCAGCAGGAATGGTTTCCCAAGGTAACATCTGCTCAGAGCTCAGTTCACAGAAAAATGTCTCAGCTCACACTGGGCTAGAAATCTAGCAAAAGGCAAGAATCCCCTTATTGCCCCTCATTGAGGCACTAGCTAACATTAGCTGTTCCAAAACAGCTTGTCTTTTTAAGAAACAGCACCTCCTGGCTAGTCAGTGTACTGTTGCCACCCCTCTCACTGCTGTTACAGGTACCTCTTACAAACTCTTATTTCAGAGAGAAGGTGTAATACTTTCGTTAGCCTGCTGACATGTGGCATTAAATGTGTCTGAAGAAGACCCAGCTCCCTGGATTACCATCAGCAGCCTTACGTAGATTAGAAAGAAGATAGGTTGACTATTCTGTGGTTCTACAAATTGTTTCTTACCTCAAATTTTTATTCCTTTGCTAAGAGAACCAAAAACCTTTCACTGAATTAGGTAAGCAAATATGAAATGGTCAGATAAATCTTCCACAGTCTGGCAGTTGAAAGAAACCCTTTGAATTTTCTCCCTTCTTACATTCGTTGCTTCTGCTGTATGTGACTTTTTTCTGGACGAATAATTATTCTGCTTGACAGCAACCTCAGGAAAAGTGTTTGTATATGAAAAACTATCCTAAATGGAAATGATTTTGACTCTTTGTATTGCCATGAGTTCTCCCCTCCTCCAGCCCACTGTTTTCTGTTGGCTTCAGTGTTTTGAATATGGAAATCAGTGACTTTGCTCCACTTTAAATACCGCTATAACAGCACAAAAGAAAAAGAAAGACAACCATTCCACACAGTTCTTAGACTCATTTATAGACAGATCTTATCTTTCTAAATAAAATAAGTGAAAGGCTTTAGATGTCAGTTGTTTTCCCTGTTTAATGAAGATTAATCTTAGATTGAATAGAAATGGATAAGAATATAGAACCTCCCGATTCACAGAGAAGGGAACTACTGATTGCACCCAAAATTGTGCTTCTCCAGGGCTCTGATTACTTTACAATTATTGTTTGGGTGTTATCCTCAACTTTCTTTTACTTTCTTTTAGCCATCCTTAGTCAGACAATGTATTTGATAGACTATTGATTCAACAACGATTCTTATCTATATTGTATTCATGTGCCTTATGGTATATTAATTGTGTTTAAGAATGTAGATGATTAAAGTCAGATTTTTATTTATTATTTTCCAAAAAATAATTGGCCATTCATTGCAAATATTCCATCTTATTCCATCATTGTAAAAATAGACATTTTCCTTTGTTTAGAGGCCAGAGAAAAACTTATGGAATAAGCTACACTGTAAGTTTCATTTTAAGTTAATTTAAACATACAGTGATAAAATTACAGAATATGTCAACCTCTGTCAAGTATTTATTGGACATAGGTGAACAAAAATCCATGACATGGTCAGATTTGGGCTATTTTCAGCCAGAAAGATAAAAGAAGCAGATCTCTGATAAGTACACAGCAACTACTTTCAGTGCAAATGTTGAAACTCACTTAGAAGTCTACAGTCTGGAGACTTCTTTCCTAAAGTCTTCTCTTGACCATGTCACAATAACATTACTTTGGTTGGGGTTGTTTGTTAGTTTGTGGAGTTTTTTTGCAGACAAGAAAGATTTTTAAAGTGTGCTGGATATCCTATAAGGAAGAATTTTCATTCTGAGAAACATGGCAAATCAACAAGAAACTGGAAAGACTTTGGCTATTAATGGAAAATTTAGGCAATCTCTAGATGTAGGCATTACCATACGTGCGCACTGTAACACACATATACAGGTGCTCATTTCTGTATACATCAAATTCTGCTCTCTATTATAAATCAAAGTCAATACCTGTCTACCAAATGTAAGTCAGGAGAGATCGTTGGCCCACTGCCTCTTTGGAGCATCTCATTCTATTAAATAACCTACTTCTGAGAAACTTAGCTAGACCTTCACTGTTCAGTAACTTATGATTGCCTTTTTAATTAAAAGCTTGAACCTACTTTATACTCATTAATCATATTAGATTGGACTGTTGATACAATGGACATAGTTCACCCTTAAGACACAGTAACAGACGCTTATTGAAGGGCAGGGTAAGATATGTGAGGATTTAAAGATGCTCTTTTTTTTTTTTCCCAATGTGCTCTGCTTCCACATGCCTCACCTAATTTCATACATGGCTCAACCTCCATTCCTCAGGACTCACTTTGAGCCCATATGATAACACTGCATGAGAGAACTTAGGCTAACAGGAAAACACAGCAGGACATGCGCCTCACCTTTGTGTGCCGATAATCTTTTTGCACCAAGTCCAACATCAAACCCTCTCCTTGGCTTAATTAGACAGTGCTCCCACTCACCCTGATACAGAAGTAGTACAAATCAGGGTACAACTCAAGCTGTAATTCACACCTGCAAGCCCAGTAATCTTAGTTACTTATGCTACAACCTTTCTCCTCAATTTGCTGAATAACACATGCTGCACATATGGATGTGTAGTGCTTACCTGTAGCAAATGGCTCCTTCGGTGAGTGTCCTTTTTCCACAAAAATCAAAAGCAAAAATTCAGGTGATTTCAATGGTAGCAGGACTGGGTCTAAAAAGCCTGGCTTTTATAAGAAATACAAGCCTCAGCCTCTGCTGGTATAAATCAACATAAGTCCCCACTGGAGCTAGGCTAATTTACACCAGAGCAGGATCTAACTTTACATATTCTTTTCTTTTTGCTCTGTCTTACTGGCAAGAACCCAACAGCAAAGCTTTTTGTGCATTTGTTTCATTTTGTGTAAGGTCAGCTAAGGTTTTATGTAAAACAGATGGGCAAACTTAAAAATGATTTTTCACATTGCATTGGAAATCAGTAAAAGACTAAAAGGGGGAAAATTACTCTCTCTGCTCTTTCAGAGGTTGTTGCAATGACCTTTATTTTACCCAATGCCTCAGTTTTAAAAAAGGAAAACAAAACCCTGTTTTTATTACAGTGGAGTTGTTTTCTCTGCTATTCATAAAGGTCTTAAAGAGGATCAGCAAGAAAAAGAAAATTCCCAGTGGTTCATTGGTAGTTTTAAAATGCGAATATAGTGCCCAGATTGTGAAATAAGGACTATATTTAAACATCCTTTAACTTATTCTGCCACATTTTTCTTCTCTCAATTCCGTAATTTCATGGTAACTGATGTTGTAGGGCTTAAATATAGCATACAGATATACACATTTCCAGCCTGGATCAGGATACAGCACAACAATTTAAATAGCCTGTCCTGTTCTTTTTAAAAAAATTACACAAATAGGTTTTGTGATTATAGAACTTTTCATTCTAAGGCACACAGACCAGAAGTTTATAAGGCTTCTGTGACTGTTCTGATTGCTGAAACAGGGTGGATTTTCTAATGAATCAGGTTCTTTGTCTCTAATTAGGACTGATACATTTAGATATTTCAATTTGTTTAAATGATTGTAGGCTACGATCTGCTACCTCTACTGCTGAGGTATCCCTTAGAAGCCAAACATATAAGCTAAGAAGTCAGTTTGTGCAATCTGCGTATCCTTGTGCCCTTCTCCTTGAGCCTCAGCTCTGGGTACCATATTCGAGAGAGACAGAACAGGTAGAGAGAGTCTAAAAAAAGAGGTCCAGAGGAGCACAGCGAGTTCCAACAAAGTACTGTAAAACATCATCTGCAAACAATGACTGGACAAGTATGGCATTGGCAATAAAGAAGAAAGGCACAACAGGAAATGTGAGAACAGTCTTCAAGTACACAGAAAGAAACGGGATAAATTAGGTTTATAACTTATCTATATTGTTAATGAACTAAAAATAAGAGGACTGACATTTAAGGAAAATGTACATGTCTGTATCATGAGAGTTTTATGACTTCAGTGGAGTTTTGAATGGGCTAAGGTGCTATCAGGAAGGCTGTCCAGGCATTGACTTAATACTACAGAAAAAGGACCAAAATAAACTTGGTTATGCATGTATATGTATTTCATATAGGTTTCAAAACCTAAAAAAACTACTAAACGTGTTACCAAATTACTGCCTTATTATCAAATATTTACTTGCATGGTTTTTCAATATTTTAAAGCAATTAATATAATTCCAAACAAAATAATCATGTGGCTGTTTTGGCAGGCTGGATACCCATATTTCATCTAGTTTTGCACTTGCTGAATACTGTTTAACCAGTTCAGACATTCACATCATTTTTAGTCTGGAAGTAGCTGTGTGTTACCTTAGCCTGATGGATCGATTGATGGTGTTAGTAAGTGTTTAATTAATTGAACTCTACAGGAAGAGAGGACTCTCAGGATGAAGGAAGCCATGCTGACCGCGTAACTTGAAACCAGCCTACCTACAATTATGTGAAGGAAGCCACACATTTGAGCTTCAGGGGCTTTTTCAGAACAGCAATGTGACTGTCATTTAAAACAGAAAAGAATCATCAAGACTGTTTTCATTTTAGCTTACATTTGAACATTTCAGAAGACAAATAGTCTTCAAACTTTCCAAAATGCTTGGGGTTCTTCAAAATTGAAATACTTTGATGTACTTGGACAAATTGAATCCAGGATCCCTCTGCAAGGGCAGGAGAAATAATAAAGCTGCTGACTGCTTCCAATGGTTAAATGTTTAGTCTATGAGCTTAACAGTGATTCTGGAAACCAAAGCAAGAATGATTTTTATTGCAGATGGCCACGATGGTTTAAGTTAGGAGTGAAGTCAGTACTTTGACATACTTATGAAACTGAATATTTGGCTACTTTTGTATATTACTGAAATAAAGATAACTTTAACTACAAATAATATGAATTGATGTTTTGGCACTTTGTAAGGGAATTAAGATAAGCTTCTTTAAAAAATAAAAAAAAGGTACTGCATCCTGAACTTACTGTAGCTCTAGCTATCTCAAGCTGATCTCTGCATTTATTTGAACACACTGCCTGCAGATTCAATTCAAACTATCTGTTACTAAAATAGTCCACAGGACTCAGGTGAATGCTGTTTGCATGCTACTTTCAGGAATTGACTTTGGTATGCATACGTGGGAAAAAGTCTGTGGGCAGGCCGTATCTGCCTTGAAAAGATACCCTTGAAATGACAGATAAAGTAAGAATATAAGGAGAGGATAGTATTGGATACTCCATTATTTTTGCTATGAATGTAAAGAAACTTTAAAAAACTTATGGTAATTTAATTGCTAATTTTGACTTATTACCTGCCAGCTTATTATCTCATCATTTAAAAAGAGTTTGCTAATAGTGGAAAAAGCTCAGCATTACTTAGTGGTTTAAATTTTACTAGAGCAAAGCAATTGGATCATTTCCCTGAATGGAAATAACTGGTTTCTTATACAGGAAGCTAACAAAATAGACAAACATGAAAGGACAATCTCTATTAATTTAAAATCAATTTCTATGTCTATACATTGGAAGACTTCAATTATAGCTATGCAGAAATCATTGTCCCAGGTGTTGAAAAACAAATTGTTCTTGTTCTTCCAAAAATCATGAATGTCACATTTAAAGAGCTTTATTTTTTAAATAATAAACTTTTAGTTCTTTTTTTTTTTTTGCCTTTGGCTTTCAAGATTTTTAGCATGCACTTGGGTCATGTTTTCACACTTTTCTGTTCAGCTAAAATAAATTAATTTTTTAATATGGTGCCCAAGAGTCTCACATAATCACATTACCTCAGGAAATGGGGCTTGAGGAAAAATACTAAATATTGTGACACTTTTGATAAAAGCATGACAGTAAATAACTATAAAATAGTAGTATATTATGTGTTTTAAAACAGAAGTCCCTACTGATTTTAGGACATCAGAAGTTTGCCAGACTAAAAATAAGCCTCAGTTGTTTATTTATGAAATCAAACAGGTTCTAGGCCTAAAAATTCTGGGATACTCCTGATACAGAGCTCTTCCAACAACTAATAACTAGTCTGTGCTCCAGATAGGTAATTGTGGTGTTTTTGGTGAGAAACAAACAAAGACAAACAAACAAAAAACCACACACACTAAAAAATAGATTCATGGTGAGGAATCATCTGCATCTTGCTAGTCTTCAATGTGAAAACAGACAGAAGTTATTCCATCTCTACACCTCCAGAAGAAAAGGAAACAGCAGCAAGCAAAGCAAGGACTGGGGATGAGGAGGGAGCTTAAGAAGGAAAAAAAAAGCCCCAAAACCAAACAAAACCCTACAAATCAAACTGTGGTTCTGGAAGAACGTGAACCTTCCGTGCTGAGTGCATCTCACTGAAACAAATAATCATGTCTACTGAATTACATCAATTCAGGACTTCTGTCTTCATTATTTATACCATCCTAAATAATTTTTTACGCTGCTGAGCTCGGTGGTGTTACAAAGAAGTAAATAAGAAGAATTTCTTAATAGAAGAAAGACTGAAACATTATTCTGTGACTATACAAAGTATTAAATTACCGAATCTCTCTAATTTGTGAAGTCTGTAAACACCTCTAACTCTCTACAGGTCTAAGGTTTATCCAGCTAGTAGTAGTTTTTCTTGATCTGATCTTGGCTCAAACACATGAGGAGCCATTGTCATTAAATTTGATGAAGATTCTTTTCTGCTCCCAGAGACTGATATGACTGATACAACAGGTTATGGAAGATTTGGCTGCCAGCTGAAGGAAGCAAAAGACACGTCTCCTATACCAATGGGACTGAAGTGTTAAAACGCAGCCAAATAATTCTGCATGACATATTTCCCCCAAACAGTGCACATTTGAAAGCCTTTGCTTAAGATTCAAACACAATTAACTACGTTTTCCATACCCTCTAGTTTTCTCAACTAGAAAACTAAAGCGTAACATAAAGGTTCTGACAAAAAGTAATTATATACCAAAGGCCTTGAGAAGTCCTCTCTGTATTCACTCAATGACAAGTAATTCCAGTGAAGAAGCATCACCTCCTCATTTGCTTCAAAGCCAGAACTTCAGAATGCATCCTGCTTCAGATTACAAACCTTTTAAACCCTAACACACAATATGTATCAGTATGAATTTATTCTATTGGGCAGCAATTTCAGGTAGGGCTCAGTGACAAACACTATAAACAAACGCAACAACAGTGCCAGAGATACCCGAAGTGAATGTTTACAGAGTCCTTTGGTTTTATGTCACTAGGAACAGGTTGTCCTGAATGTGGACAAACTCAAATTTTAAACAAACACTGGTTAAATTTCTAATGTCAACCCCATCTTGTCTGACTAAATATAATTCCCTAACTGTCTGTTTCTAAGGTATTTTTGACATTGTATTCTGGAAGTTGAAATCGACACTTCCATTTTCAAATCAGTACCTATAGGTATATAATAACCCTTTCTCCGGAGGCTTGATTGCAACCTGCCGTGCGGTTTAAACTGATTGTGGTTGCCCAGCTTTGATCCTTTTTTAAATGCAATAGTTGGCCTAATTCTAATTTTTTTTGACAGAACTGCAGTGTCAGACTGAGCCTAAGAATTGCATTATAGCTTTTCTGAACTTAAACAATATCACTGAGGTTTTTTTTTAAACGTCTTTTAGTTTGTTGTGCTATTGGATGCCAAGTATTAGCTCACCAACTCTTCAAAATAATCGTTATTTTGTTGAAAAGAAATACAACAACCAAGGAGCTGGCCTTTATGTTAGCCACTGTTCAATGTAAAAAATAAATCACACCTGAACAATTCTTGTAGCTCACCCAGTACCAGAAGCTTAACCATGGAACTAAGAAGTGCTACAGTTTGTAGAAAACTATTAGAAAAAGCAGGAAGCCTTAGTAGAAGTTTTCAGGTAGTTCATTTGTTTGATGACAGCTGCTTTGGCAATTACCCCTTCTCCTGACCTTATGGTCTACTGCAGTATGCTTCAGAGATATCTGAGAAGGCCGACTATTGCACCTAATGTGTTCAGACAAGTCTACCATGTGTGCAAATTAATAAGAATGGCATATTCTGTTCTATATTTTCCTTTACAAATAATGTCCTGCATTTATGCAACCTGCACATCTGCTTACCTGCTCTAACTAATGATAATGGATCTAGGAGGGTACAGGGAACACAATATTCCCTCAAGTGTTATTTTCAGGGAGAGAGAGATCTCCTTCTTCTACAGAAAGGTAGGAACCTGAACCAACTTCTTAACATGGAGGATAGATTTCCTATGAAATTCTGCTCTTCAGATACAGGAGGAAGAAATATTCACCCATCCATGAATGTAACTCATGAAAGGATCTAGGAGGTGGGAAGACAACTGCAGGTCATACTTTGCAATACTCACATTTAAACCATGAGACGAAAATTTCTAATCTATTACAAACAAGCTGCACTTCTGCCTCTGGTATTAAAAACCAAACACAATTAATATTAAACAGTTCATGGCAACAGGTGCCTGGTATACTTCATAATGTCAGTTAGGTCTATAACCAAAGATACACTTCGGCTTCATTTCATTTTCTAACATTGCATTTCTCGTTCTAAAGTAGTCTTTAAACATTTTGCAAGCTAAACTACATGAAGCAAAAGAAGAAAAGGTGCTATAATACATTGCTGCATCAAAAAAAAAAAAGCCATTCAAATGTTTCTGCTGTCCTGTTTCAATGACATTTGTGAATAAACGAATGTCTGTGTTAAGAAAAGCTCCCATATTACATTGTTCATGCGATTCATTACATGAGCAGTTTATAGCCTTCTAATATTCACATTGAGGCAAACCCACCTGTATCAGAGATGAGATTTATAGCCCAGGCTCTGACTGAAAACACAGTGTACATTTTTTTCTCCCTGAAAAGCAAATTCCCTCTCTTTTTATGTGAGCACAAATGGCATGAGCACAGAACAACTGGTACTCAGGAGGATAGTAGCAGCAAGATGCAGATGTTGTAAGACTGCAAATGTACATAAAGCAGGATCTCCATAGAAAAGCAATATTACCAGGGAGGTTTGTGATGTTGCTTATCAGCTGCATGTTCAGCAGTATTGCAGAACTTGGAGTGTGATCTTGGAAGCTGTCAGGATTCTTGCCTGGAGGGTTCAACTCTACTAAATTTTGATAGTGTGAACAGAAATAAAATGTTTCTGCCTTTCCACGTTTTTGGCAAGGGATCTCTGTAAAGCCTGGTGCACTGGCAGCCATATGACCTGCTTAAAAAAAAATAGCAGAATCCTCCACATATTTGCATAACTTCCTGCTAAATCTTTACATATATGTTAAATTAATTTTTACATACATACCATGTTCAGGTTTTCAAAAAAACCCACCTTCTTTCCCATTCTCTGTCCAGCACAGTGAGACTTATTTACTTAAAAAATTAAGAAAGAAGACCAAATCCAAATAACAGAATAATATTTCTTTCTTTCTAAAATACTTTTCCTTTTTGGGGTATTCAGCTCTGTCTATGAGCTGATGCTAGATTTGAAGCTATGCCTCGTCACAATTTTAGCATTTTTTAACTTTACCTATGAGATATATGACTTCTAGATTATTAAATTATCCTGTAAATTGTTGCAACTGATTTAATTGATTGTATTACTTAAATTGCATGGTATTTTACACCCTGTAAAGAAGCCTTTTGCAAAAGTCACAAGGCAAAGATGCTGTAATGTTTTTAAAAGCCTCTTCCAAACGTTGTAATGCATACGAAATGACAAATATTCCTGTACAGCACTGATTACCAAAACACAGATTATATGAAGGTGGTGAGTGAATGCATGTCTGTGAGGTTCCATTGGTTCATTACTGGTGCTTATTAATTTCATAACAAAGTCACTTCAAAATTCCCAAGGTTTCTGTTCTCAGCTACACAGAGCTCTTGCTGTAACTTCAAATATTTGAGGGAATACTGCATGTTCTATCAGACAAAACAATAAGTATGACTATTAATAAGCTGTTGAATATTTCAGCTCTTCTGAAATATAAACTCTACAGCTTATAGGATCGAAGCTACTGTTTGCAATTTGCTGTCAGATGCAAAGGGATTGTTCTAATATGTTTGGTATTACTGCCAGCTAATCCTTTTCTGATTTCTGTGAATATGTCACAAACCAGTAAAATAAAACTATGGGATGGTGTTTTGTAAGCAATGCAATAATAAATACCCAAATAAAGTTTTCTTAAACCCAATTTAGCCTGCAAATAACAGCTTGAGGAACGCTTCCTGGAATCTAACCTATTAGGACTTGGAGCCAATTTTCACAGGAAAAAGATCTGAAATAGTATCTCCTCATTAAACCTTTAGGCCAGGATTCAGAATATACTTACTCTTTTTAGTATGTATAGGATATTTTTAGCTTAGTGCATTAGTAGAACCACACAGTAAAAGAGGATTATGAGTTTTATTCTGACAAATCCTGGGTGTTTTGCTCAAAATGTATAGGATGTTTGAAAAAGAACATTTTGATTTTCTAATTCTACTTTTTGTGGAGAAAGTAGGTTCATTTTGGATTTTATTTGGCTTAATAATATTAATAATAACAATTTTAAAATGGCTTGAGTTTAGGAGCCCAAAATCATATAATGTCCTGAAATAAATCTTGCCTTTCATGACATGTCCACATCCAATAACCTCAGTGGTGTTACAAAAACATAAAACTGAAGCTTTAGAGAAAAAGCAAGAAAAATCTGGTTTTAGTTTACTTTTACAATATCTCTGAATGATGCCCAGCTGATGTGCTGAAGAAAGAGGCTTGTGGTGCTTTGGTAGGTATATTGTGTTAGCTTGCAACTCATGCTATTGTCTTGTACATCTATTACAGAGTACCAGAAATTTTATTTTGGAGAGATTCATGATTTTTGAATGATCCCCTTTTGTCTTAAACAAAGTAAAACCAGAAAACAAGGGAGAAGCCTTGCAAAATGAAAGTTTAAGGGAAAAAAATGCCTTTTGATCAAATTAAACTGTTTAATTTCAGCTTAGGTTGCTCCCACTGCACACAGGGCTGTAGGAAATTTTAAAAAATTGAAACACACAATCATCTTGAAACAGAAAAATTAATTTCCCTTTTCAAATGCAAACTTTTGATGTCATTAGAATATCTGGTCAAAACAAACTTTACTCAGAGGTCACACCTTACTATCCTGCTGTAAATCCTGGACAAATGACTTGTTCTGTGATGAAAACAAGTTCGTCTGGAAACTTTCTGAACATGGGCACTGAGCTACCTCTTCTTTTTACTTTTGTTTGGCAGAGGAGCATTCAATACCTGTAATTTGGTGCTCAGGACTTCCACATCCCACATAACATTTATTTGAAGCATTTTTCCTTATTATAGCTTAAGTTTAAATCTTACTTTAAGGGGCCTTTCTTTCCCAGAGTTGTGAAATTTCTCCCACCTTGATCACAAAGACTCTAGGGAATGGACAGACATGAGTGGTAGCAGCAGCAGCAATTGGTATGTCAGTATTAGTGGGAAGATACGGTCAGGTGAAAACATAAAACATATATAAATACCTGACATAAAGAAGCAACACAATACAGAAGATAAAAATGATTCCTTAGTGAAATGGATCTTGAAGTACGAGGCATAGTATTTGGTAAGGAGAGGAAATTAAATTTTACTTTGAAATTTTAGATCACGTATCTTATCTTTTAAAGAGATTTACTGATAAGATGGTTATCAACATATAAAATATGGTACTAGATGGTCTTTTAAATGACAGACTTTCACAGACTCATATTTTAATGTGCAATGTTTTGGGATAATACAGTATATCAGAGCTTCCCAAATTATCTCACAGTATAAATCATCTTTAAATGAAACACCATGTTCTTAGACAACTTTTCTTTTGAATTACTTTTCTATTCACAGCTGCCCACCACCCCTTTAGCAATCAGGCAATGCATGGACACACCCCCAGCCCCCACCCACCCACTCTGCTTGAGACATGCACCTCAGGTTCCCAAAGCTTTTACCTGCAGGCAGTTTCAGACAGTTTCCCTGGTAGGCGTCATCCGTCATCCCCACGCTACAGCTGCTTTCTATGGGAACGTATTTAGGGACTTAGGTGCTCGTTTCCATAATCACTTAATGGTTCCTGTGGCTCCAGGGATGGGGCAGAGCAGCAGTTTGGGTGGCATTCCTGGTTGCTGAAGAGCAGCCGTCAGCTCGTGCTCAGTGGCAGGCTGGGAGCCGCTGGGGTCTGGACCCACTGGCCAGAGAAGTCGTTCACCACCAGCTCTGAAAGCAAATGTACACTCTGTTCTTGTTCTGTTTCCAACATGTAATTCAATGTAGCAATTAATAACTTACTTCTGTAAGTAATTAATTACTAACTGCTTAAGAATTATTGCCATACTGTATGTAGAATTAAAAGTTACTTAAGGGTTTTAGAAAATTCTTCAAGAAAGTAATTATTGCTAGTTGTAGTCAAAATTGTTTGTTATAATTATTAACAGTAATCTCTGCCTAGACATAATTAGACTGAAAGCAATTTTATAGTGGTACAATATAATTATGTCGTTAATAAGAAAAATAACAGATTATATTACTCTAATTTTACATATTATATGTTTAAGAGCTTGCCAAATTAAGAACAAAGCACTGAATTAAAAAACAAAGTGTGCACAAAGTTTTGGGATTATTTCTCACACTATTAACATGTTAAAGCAGAGCTTAAAATCCAGAGATGATTGTTAAGTGCTTATAAATATGAATTGAAGTTTTCAATATATTTCAATTTCAGATCTCAAGTTCTCTCCAGTAGTTCTAAACTCTTATGCAATTTCTACTCAACTAAATTTTTGGGGAATGTGTCTTTCAGAGATACCTATGTTTGTCTGATGAACAAAATAATTCATTTCACTTCTGTAATTGATTATTGGTTACTTTTCTGCTAGCATTACTCTCAGGCCCATTTCAGCATAATTTAAGCACAGACTTAGCAGTAAGCAAACATTTGAGGTATCCCACTGAACTCTATTTGTTCAGTCTTCCTTTTTTTTTCCTCTGTTTTTTCATAAGGTCTCAATACATGCTTGACAATAAGAAAATGGCCAAGGGGCTTTCTAAATTTAAGCACAAATTAGTAAGGAAAAAAGGTAATTTCAGAGTATAATCATAAAATATTAACTAGTGATACAAAATGTTTCTCTTTGAAACAACTAAAGAAATTAGTTTCTGGTTTTTAATAAAATGAAACTATATATCACAAATTAAAAAAATATTTTGCTGAAAACTGTTTGTAGGTGGGTTTTGATTTTTTTTTTGGGAGAGGGGGCACTGGGGAGCAGTATGTGAAACACATTTTCAAATCAGGTATACTTTCAGCAGTGAATAATAATATTTCTGATAAGCGCTTATATATTGCTTAGACAAAGATAAAGCTTTTTTTAAATTATTCTTCTTATGTGTTTTTTTCCATGGGCTTTTATTCTGCAGAATATTATCAATAATCAGATAATTTCATAAACACAAAACTACAATATGTTATAATAGATTTTTTTTTACCGGCACTGTGGAGTGGGAGAGGCTGGGGAGCTCCTGGGGTTACCTTGGTGTGGTTCAGTCCTGCGTGTGGCACATGGAGCGGGGACTCTGCAGGGTGGTTGCGATCACAGTCACTGGGGGAAGCCAGGATGGATTTATAGCCTTTCCCAGACCTATTCCGCAGTGGCCCTGTGGACAAGAGCATTTATTGCACAATTTAACCTGAACAGCCAGTAAGGTTTCCTAAGTGTTTGCAAGTATCTCATACAAATAAAGGCCTATTCTTTCTGTAGTCATCATCTTATAAAGGAAGGATGCGAATTAGCTTTGGTGCAGATCAAGATGCATCACTTTGATGAGGAAATTATTCCCATGCTCTTAATCTAAAATATTTCAGCACCTTTTTGAAGAAGTGGTATGTATAGAAGAAATTAATGTAATCCCTCTTTACCCAAAACCTTTATGTTTAAAATAAATAATTGTGACTGCTAAGGCATCTGCTAGACCTGCAAAAAAGAATTCTGCACAAATTTGGCCTAACTCCTCCTCCAAGTTTTTCACTGTAGCAGCACTCATGAGGGACCTAATCTACTTTTATTAGAATCTGAGGCAAAATTCTCATTCAGGAGTCTGAAAATAATTTTCATTAACTACTGAAAACAAAACAAAAGAACCAACCAAACAAAAAAAAATGCACAACACTGCATTAAAAAAAAATATATATAGGTAGCTTGTGGCTTTCAAAAGTGAATAGCTCGTTTTTGTATGCAATTAAGACTTTCACAGGAAATTAGTACCATTTGGTTTTTTAATCTACTTTTAAATTATAAGTCATGGTAAAACTGGAGTCTATTTATGGAGCATTTCAGATTTTTAGTTTTGCCCATCATATTTGGTGCTAATGATAAATCCCTTTTTAATGAAGTTAAATAATAAGCAAAGTTCATGTAGCTTTTTTTTTTCCACATGTTCATTTTAGATCCAACCTCTTACTGTCCTGGCTCATTAGTATTATGCAAACTAAAAATGCCATATAAAAACTGTAGTTTTAATCCCAAGCCATGGGTTGCACCATAATTTATTGTACTGAAATTATCATAACAAATAGCAGAGATGATGTAACACTATATTTCAACACGTTTTACAGCACCACAGTTTTATTCTAGTGATTATACTCTAGTTGGAATAAATATTACTAAATTTGAGACAGATTTATTATGGGTTTAGATTTTTTTCTGCTTGGGCCAGGAAACAGGATTTATGCAGTAACTCTTATTAACATTAATGAGCATTAATTGCTTATCTCCCTTGTGTACCATGAGGAGTTTCTATCCTTCTGGCTGTCCTGTATGTTAGCACCTTTTAAGGTTTGATTTGGGAGCAGATTGTTCCTCTCAGTTTCAGCACCGTATAAAAAGGAGGCACCAAGCCAGAAAAACATTTTAATCCTTTACAAATTTTTCCCTTCATCTCTATTGCTCTTGAGAAACCACCCCCTGGCAGTCAGGCCAAACCATGTGCAGTCTTTTTGCAGACACTCTGCTCTCCTGTGTGAGTAAGAGCAAAAGGCACAGGCAGGACAAATCAGACCCCACCTTTCTGCCCCTCATTCCAGGTGCAAAGAGCAAGGCAGCCATATAAAGGACTCAGGATGAAGAATCCCATTTTGCTTTGTTGTCATAAACTGGTAGATTATGGTCTTGATTCCTCATTATATATTCTGCAAAGAATATATATAGAGAGAGAGAAAGAGAGAGGGAGAGAGAGAGAAATAGATTATTACCAGAGAAATGTGAATTTCTGTTGGAAATACATACAAACCAGACTTTTTGGCGAGTTGCTGAACTGTGGGAGAAACATGCATTATCCTGTTGACTGGTCACTGATCCCACATTTCTTAGAGTCAGAGAAACCACTCTATGACGTTGAAAATAACTTATGGTATTTCCAGCTAGCGCTAAAACAGCAGTGAAAAAACAAACTCCCAAGAGAATCTGTTCCTACATCAACGGCCCAGTTCTGTAGAACACTATGGCTCTGACTGTTCGAGTTATGAGGTTTTCAATAAACATTTGAATTTCTGACCTGCTTGTCAATATCTCTAATGAAGAAAAGGCTAAATGCTGTGTTCATGTGCACCACTGCATTCCTTTGAGTTCAATGATCTTGGCCTGAAATATCTGATTTCCGTTTGATGTTTACATGATAGTACCATTACATTAGAGGAATGTCTGTATCTGGCCTATGCAAATTTTCTTTCCACATTATAAAATCACTGTTTTACTGCTGTTCTCATATTTACTTTTTAATCATTTTAACATCTCAGAAAATAATGTATTTTAGATACAGGTCCCTGTAAACTTAACCTGTAATTAGACCTTATGTGCTGATCAGAATCTCACAGACCAAGTAGTTGATAGAAACAAGTAGAAACTGGACGATATTTCTCCATTACGAGTTAAATCTTTCAGTGTTTCAGAAAGGGGGAAAATACAGGAAACAGTTTCAGTTTTTCAGTTTGGAACCTGCTTTGCTGCAAGTCTGAGACATGGTCTAAAGCACAGGTAATTGATCATAATGAAAAAAATGCATTAATGAAAATAATTGACAAAAGCCAGTCCACCTGTCAAAGAAGAGAAACCTTGAAAAGAAATGGCAGGCTTTTG
This sequence comes from Patagioenas fasciata, assembly GCF_037038585.1. Taxonomy (NCBI): domain Eukaryota; kingdom Metazoa; phylum Chordata; class Aves; order Columbiformes; family Columbidae; genus Patagioenas; species Patagioenas fasciata. The sequence continues at coordinate 12,623,605 of NC_092528.1, forward strand.
AAGGTCAAGGCTCAGTGTGGTGTAATCTCTACCATCTGTGTTCAGGCTGGTGCTGTTCTCAGACTGTCATATACACTCTCTTCTTTGAAAATAATAGACAAGGAAAAAAAAGCTTACCCAACAGGGAGCCCAAATGTAGTTAGCTTTATAGAAAATGAAAAACACCACTGTATAAACTTAAGATGACCCTTAATTTTCCTTCCCCTTGACCTACACACGTCCACAATTGGTTTCAGAGCTGTAGTGGCACTGGGAATGAAAATAACTGAGCAACCAATAAAATGTAACAATATAACAACAAGTTGGAATAGTAGGCAACCATACCCAATGCAATCAGCCAAGCGTGGTATTGCCCTGCAAACACACTAAAGTGATCAAAAAGTTTAATCCCTCAGCTTTTGAAGGGAGTGTGTTTCTTGCCTTGAACATACAAAAAGCTATGGGTGGAGTCCTGTGCCCACAGAATTACAATCCTCTAAAGACGTGCTTGACTGCCACCCATGGTGGCATCGCCCTTTTGGGTGTTCAAGATGTCCTGCTCCCTAAAGCTGTGCTTCTGGCCATTTTCTGACAGTGTGGGGACGCTTGACAAGCTTGTACAGTCCTATGGAATTTGGTGACTGGGTACACATTCGTATGTTGCATTTGCAGAGCTCAGTTAGACATATTCTCAGAAAATACCCACTGTCTCTCAGTCTATATGCACATGGCTACAACAGACACCTTCAGTAGCCAGCACCCTAATATAGTTACTACTCAGAGCAGGAAAAGTTTGGTTCAGTGTCCTGTGTTTTCTGAACACTATTAACCTCGTTAATAATTGGTCTTGTATGCTGCTTGGACATAGAATGAATGGGAGTCTTCTTCACCCACAAAATACTGTAGCTTGCTGATCAGGTCACTTTGTGTGGTCTGGAGTTCAAATCCCTCAGGCAGAGGAGGAAATTGAATTCAGGTTTTCCACACACTGACAGGATATATTAATCACAGAATTGTTATATTAAATAAGGGCATTAGCTCCTCCATAGCAATTTGAGATAAAAGGTTTAGAAATGCAGCTCCAGAAGCTGGAATGAGAATTCCAAGTGTTGCATCCAAACATCATCTTATCATCCAAACTTAAGAGGGACAAGGTTTAAGATACAAACTTGTCTTAGTATATCATGTCAAGAGCAGAGGCAGCTGCATGCTTGTTGTTTTGATTCCTCTGCTTTCAAATATCCACCTGCATTCCCTCAGGGAGCCTGTTCTGGAAGCTGATCCTTCCAGAAGGTGGTCAGGTATCTGCAGTTGTAATGATCTAGCATTTGGTCTCACACAGGCTCTTTAGGTTCCTTTGCTGCTCTAGTCTAGGTTATGTCAGACAGGAAACTCAAGAACATGAAAAGATTTTCAAAACCATTCAAAAAATTCAAAAATTTTGTAATTGACTTTCAAAATACAGTGGATACATAGTCAGTAGGCTGTCGCTATCTTGAGACTTTTTTTTTTGTTTTAGGCAGACGTTTTCCTATGGAAAAGGTTCATCTATTAAAACAAAGAAATTTTCATAGAGCTTTTTACTCCAGAGTGCTAGACCTTCAAAGCTACAAAGCATAACCAAACAGATCCCTCAGAAATCATGTTGTATAAACTTGTGGGAAATTGCGTCTTATAAAAAGCTCAATATTTCTATTACTTTTAAGTGATAAAAACTAAGATAGTATATCTAAACAGCAGGTATATGTTCAATACATATTCCTTGCTTCTAAAAAAAAAAAAAAACAAACAAACAAACAAAAAAAACCCAACCAAACAACAACAACAAAAAAACTTGCCAACTTGCCTCTGTGCACAAAGCCAGAACATACCACATAAAACATCCCCCTGCTACATGCAGATTCCTAGGAAAACCACCACAATAATAATAACATATATGAAAAGAATATTGCTCCACAAATGTCTGATTAAAATGGCTCTCCACCTCTTTGGAAGGAACACTGAATAGTAATATGGGAAAAGAGACATGACAAAACTCAGTGTGAGACCTGATTGAAATGTCTTCATTTATATTAAAGTTACATAACGGAATTAAAACTTATAAAAACAGATAAATAAATATTCTAAGCAAATCATATGATCAGACTTACCTTTACTCATAAAAGGAAAGAAAAATAAGATAAAATGAAAAAGTAAAATTGAAATCTAAAATTGAGATGGAAATGCAATGAAGCCTGGGTATTGTCAGACTGTAGTGCTGAGTAGCAAAAAAAATGGAAAGGCAGAGAGAAAGAAGTGAGGAAGGAAAACCTAAAACCCATCAAACTTTTTATTAAAAAAAATACTATGATAGACTGCAAAAAAATCTTATTTTGAAATTTCCAAAGAGTTTGGTATTTTATGCACTGTCTTGCCAATCTTATGCAGCACCTGAAAAAATAGTGTGAAAGGATGGAAAACATTAATGGGCCAGCATTTCTGTGCAGAAAGAATGAAAGAAGCCACATCACAAATGAAGTTACCAAGGCAATAAAGATTTTCATTTGCAATGAAGCTCATCATCCTTTAGGAAGAAAATCTGGCACTGTCTGGGAATAGCACTCTCAGCTCACAATTCTAAGCAGTATATGTCAACATTTCTTTTCTTTATATCCTCAGGGATATGGGTTTTTTTACCTCCTACAAGAAGTGTCAGCTCTGGTCAACATGCAGTAGGCACAAAATTTGTACATTGCTAGTACTATCTCTTGTATTTTAGTTAACAGGAAAGAGAAAGCTACTTTTTTTCCTCTTTCATTTTTAGAAATAAAACTGTTAGGGAAGAGACTACCTTAACTTATTGAATTATGTGGTATACTGCTTCTTGTCTAACAAAAATATTTTACCAAATGAGCTAGTATCTCAAGGGGTAAAGATCATTCTACACCATGTGCGTGGGGGCAGGAGATGTTCTGAAGTATTAGTTCTACATTTCAATTTGTCACGATTGTTTCAGCTCTCAATTCCCCTTTGCTTTTTTTCAAAGCCACTGGAGAGCAGGCAGGAGTCACGAGACAGGGCACTTGCTGAGAAGGACTGCACAGTCCCATGCTCGGGCTGACAAGCTGGCAGTAGATATCTTTCATTCAGTACATCTCTATAAATTGCACAAAAAATGCCTGGGGAGCCATGGTAATGAATACATCAACTTTTACCCTGCTCTGTAAAAACAGCTATAAGGAAATTATTTCTATGCTACAGAGGGGGTACACAAGCTAAAAAGAAAACATAACACTTGCCAGAAAAATAAATGCCCTGCTCCATCAGCAAAATTAAGGAGAAAGATAAAGTGCTCTGTTTATGCTATGCCATCTGAGTTTAAGTAGACTACATACCCTTCCCCTTCCTACTAGGGGGGAAAACATCATCAACACAGGTACATACAGTTTCTAGTCTTCCATGCAATGCTGCTCACCACTCAAGCGGAAACTTCCAGGAGTTCTTTCACTTAAGAAGGAAAGCTAGGAGAAACAAATGAGAAAAATAACCTGTCATATGATATGTTGTTACCAGTCATAGAATCTTTATTTGCAAAATATAGCATACAAAAATGAAGGGTAATCATAGGACATTTCAGCTAGGAATAGTTTTTGTGTGCGTGTTTTGTGGTTTTTTGTTTGTTTTTTTCCTAATACATAAAGAAGTAAACAGATAAGACCCAGTTCGAAAAAAGAGGTAGAGAGAAAAGAAAATTAACATTCCCAAAATATGGCTGAGTCTGGTATTCAGAGCTTTACTGGTATGGTCAACGTGTGTGCTGAGAAATAGAAGTTGTATATGATGCTTCCCAACTTCTCCATACATGGTATGGGCTACTGATTTCACTGCCCCACTTTGGCAAACCGAAGTTTGGCCCAGTCCCTGCAAAGGCTCCACGTGTGTGGAGCCGTTGCCATGAGGAAGAACTGCTGCTCCCAGAAATCCTCAGTTCCAGTAGTGCTTCCATCCGACAGCAGGAAGGACCCCAGTGTCTGAGTTGCCCACAGTCCCCACCTTGCTTACCCTTTGTCAGGTGCCAGGTAAACCTCTACAATTTTTGTGCTGCACTCTGCTGTTGCCAGAATCTGGAGGAACTGGAAATGGGTGTTGTTGGGATAGTTAGGAAACAGCAGGAGTTTTGTGCATTTTACTCTCTGGATTCTTGCATTTCTTTGCTACAGTCCAGTTCTTAACTAACCATAGCTGAACTGAAAAGAAAAATAACCACATAGCCCATGACTGAGTTTTGATTGAAACAGCTTTCTGAATTACTTTCATCAGTTAGAATCCATGTACAGACCTGTGCAACAAACAGCAAAGTGTCTGAGATGGGGAATTACACGGCCCGTCAGCTGGCCAGGCTGGATGGGCTGCTCCATTGTACATATTTATGGTTGTGAGTTGAACCCTCAGGGTAAAAGTGAACAAAGAATAGACTGTTTTTCTCCTAAAGCATCTGGGTGTAAGCCTTATTTTGCCAGCAACCGTGGTGTTTATGGGCATGTTTTACTGGAAACCTGCTGCTTCTCACAACGTTTCCTGAGCGACTGTCTTAGTAAAACTGCATCTGGAAATGACAAGCACACAGCTGTAAATCTGAAAAGCAGTGTGCAGCCCTAATAGCTAGCAGCCACAGCACGGCTGTCCTGCTGAACATTGAAAGGATTTACAAAGACAAAGCAGAGCAAAGAACATGTTTCCGAGTGCTCTGTGATCACATTACACCTCTTCTTCTTCAAAGATTTTTTTTTGTAGACAGAAAAGGGGCTATCATTGCTCCTTGAGTTAATGCATATAAGGTAAGTGACCTGTTATTGCTTACCTGCCTAAGACACCCCAAATTTCTGACCTGCCCATATACCATGCAAAGCAATGGCTTGTACTGTAGTATATTGTTTTCCCTTTATCACCTGAATTGAATCCATAACAAGAGAAAGGCCACGAAAATGAGCTAACCTAAAAAAAAGGAAAAAAAAAAAAAGTTGTTACTCTGGTGTGCACCATTTTGTGTTACGCAGGGAGTGTTTCTGAAATGGTATCACCACAAAATATTCATACAAGAAAAAGAGAGCAAGAAGATTTGTACTTCTCATTACCATGTCTCCTAACCTGTGAAGTGCGGAAACCAGTCTGGAATCTCAGTCTCCTGATGATTTGAAGTGCAAATGCAAGGGAAGGGTGGCAGGATGGAAAAAATGGTGACCACCAACACATGTTGCAGCAATACTGACTCGGCTGACAAGGGGAAGCATCGCTTCATTGGACCGGTCATCGTCCAGGAGAACTGGGGCTGAAGCCAAGGTTTTGGAGTATGAACAACATGGCACATTGCCCAGCATTGCAATGCAGTATACTTGTTATCTTCAATATAAAAAGCTAGGCAATAAGCAATTTATTTAAAAATATGTTTAAAACTAATATTAAATTAATAATAAAATTATTAACATTTAAAACTAAAACAATCTTCTTTACATTCTTAGAGTAAGGAGTTTAAATTCTTTCATTCAAAATATTTTTTTTCTTTCAAATGCTCTTCAGTTTTACTAAAAAATACTTAAAGTTGCTAAAATCCTTCAACAAACCACCTTGCTTGACCTAAGAATTTTTGCAGTTCCTGCAAAAATTAGCACTTACACATATTAATATGTAGAGGTGTGTGTTTAAAACTTGTTTTTATTAGTTTTATAATAGGTTGTTTGCTTTAAACTAGGTGTTAATTTTATGCATATAAACATATATATGTGTGTGTGTGGTGGGCTTCCTTGCTTTGTTTTGGATTTGCAATGCCAGAAAACCAAACACCAATTATTCACCAACTTTTTCTGAAGGAAATGGTAGTGAATGTGCAAGATTCCTAGTTATGACCTTGACTTCACCTTTAGGTTTTAAAATAGCAGGTATTTAGCATTTGGGAAGAGTCAGCAGCCCCCTCTAAGTACCTATCAGGATTAAATCCACTAAAAACATTTCCTATTAGTCAGGCACAAAGTAGCTGGGAAGAGACGTACGTTTCTGTTTCTCTGTAGTGCCATTCCTTTGCTCTGGCCCTCACTGAATCAGTGATGATAATGCTCCTCACTCAGCTTGTTTGAAGATTAAATTAGCTGCTATTAGTTCAGCTCTTTGAAGATGTACCCAAAGTGGTAAGTGCTAAGTATTATTAGATGAATTTTAGTCATTAGCCCCTAGAGAAATGTGTTACTTTGTATTAGTGCTTGAGCGGTGTAAAGCCTGGCTGCTGGTCCATTTGAGCACCCTGGGTCCCCCTCTGCTCAGCACTGTGTCTGTCCTTAAACAGAGTCACCTTAAATGCATTTAAAGGACCAGTCTGCAAACTGGTTTTAAAGAATACTAGTTGGTTTTTTACAATTAAGAAAAAGCTTTGCATTTTCTGAAAATTTCTCTGCCTTCTTTTTAACCAAAGTTTAGAGAAGCAAATCATCTACATGACTTATTAAGCTGAACTTTGATTTCATTAAAAAAAAAAAAAAAAGAAAAAACAAAAGAAAAAACAAGCTGACAGTCTGTCTTTCAAATTTAAAGAAAAATGGACAACTAGATTTTCTAGTAAATTACTCCAGGTCGGAAAACGTGTAACAGAGGCAAGATTTAGGTCCTTATTAAAGCCCTCTAGTGGTAACTCCTGTTATACTATTTGTTAACATAGGAAATTGCCACATTAATAGAGTATTTTATTTAGGATTTTTAGCAGGAAAATAGATGCATCTGTCCTTAGAATTTGGGAGAGGAAAAAGAGAAATTGTTAATAAAAGTTGTCTTTCTATACAGAAGTAATTGTGATTTAAATGTACAATGTGGTAGAAATGCTAAATACCAACTGCTCTAAAGAGAAAAGGCAGCAAGTGCCATTATAATAAAATTACAAGATCTGTCCTGCAGGAACTGATAACTGCTATGGACTGAGAAAGCTTCTGCAAAATTCAAGCTGACTCAGTTCTACATCCAGTGTCACAGTGCCTAAAACTCAGGATTTGAGTAGACTGGTGGATTGCTGTGAAGTTGCCAGTGAGTGTGTTGTACCAGCCACAGGGATAAACAACCTCTTTCATTCCTCAAGGCCACAAATCCGACACACTTAATCAGCCACTATATTGACATTATGGTATATTTCTCAGACTTATTTCCTTTGTCTGTAAAGTTCTCTTCCAAAACAAGTACACAAGTGATACAGTTCAAAGCAGCAAAGACAATAACACAGAAATGGTTCAGTGAAAATATTGTCGAGATTAGGAAAAACAAAAAACAAACACAACGAGCTATTTTAAGGTGTATTACATCGTGGCTGCCTTTTCCCAAAAGAAACTGTGTAAAAAATTAATATTTAATTTAAGCTTAAACAGTTTTTGAAAGAAAGACAACCTTACAGTTTGTTTCCTAGAAGCAATTTCAGGATTTTAACAACAAAACCGATAAGGAGGACCTGCCCAGAGCCTGTCAGATAACCAGCCTGTCTGTCTCAGCCCCAGCTTAATAGACTTTATCTGTATATTCTACACAGGGTTGTACCTGAATCTATTTCAGTTGCTAAATGGCTAAATAGTAGCTGAAGTGAATGGCAGATCATTCAGTGTTTCTCAAGAACTCTCCCAGAGTTTTCTGGGAGGAAACAGCATTGCTCTGACGGCTCTGAGTGTTTCTTCAGCATCTCTTAACCATCTAGATGATTTTCTAGAGTGCTTACCTGAACAGAGGTGCTTATTACAAGTACTCATTTCAAGAAAGTGTTTTGAGAGTGAAAGAGTTATAATAGACTTTCAAGAGGTCCTCTGGGGAAATAAGGCTGGTACTGGAAAAGACAGAACATTCTTGCCGAATAAAAGATTTTTGTGAGGAATATCAAAATTAAGCATGACAAAAGACCACTTCCAGAAGAGGATGTTTTTTACCGTGGGTACTTCACTGTGACCTTTCTCATGTTCCATAAGAGCTCTAGAGTGTCCAAATCATCTTTAGACTACCCCAGAAAAGTGTTAAAGACATTTATTTGTATTGTATGATATTTTCTAAAATATTCTTTTAAAGCCAAAACAGTGAAGTGGTCCTGAACAATCTTACAGAAAATTAGGATAATAACACTTATGTTGGTTTGTTTGCAGTTGTGATATAGAACAAATAAGATGAATAGTAAACAATGAAATATGCATCAATTACTAGTATGAGGTCCCCTGAAAGTTACCCTTTGGAAAAAGATGACCACTTGGTAAGGTATTGGCCGTGTCCAATAAATATGTACAATGAACACACTGTGTGGCGGAGTTTAATTTCCTGACTCTTGTAAGACTTAAATCTCAACTTTAATAAGACTACACTGTTGCACAAAGGGCACTGTGAAGCAGTGTGATGCAATGGTCACAATGCAAGCTGAGTACAGAAAATTACGTTCTTTTCCTGGATCTACCACTGGCTTCCAAAATAATTTTGTACATGTCATTTCTACAGCTCAATTTCCTCTTTGATAAAAATGGGAATAGCAATGCTTTCTCACCTTTGACATTCATGGATGAAAAGTGCTAAGTATTAATAATTCATGAATTTATCAACCTCAAGCAGAGTTGTGACCTTGAAAGTGGAGAAGTTCCAAAGAGTCTGCAGAGGCTGCTGAGGAGATCATTAGCACTATTTATTTTAACAGGCAAGCACGTGGATGTTATGGTGAAGCTTGCAGGGCTGGAGGAGAAGAGGCAGCAGGACACACTAGATAGTGTGGTGGTTTTCATGCTTAGATAGACAGAATTATGAAAACACAGCACTGAGCAAAGGTTGGAATGAGCTCATGATGTCTGAGTGGAAGGCCTGCTCACCTCCTGGAAGAATCCGAGCAATGTTTTGAAAAACTCTGCATGCTTCCGTCCCGTACCTTATGGAGCAGTTATAGCAATCACTCGTAACTATTGATTAGTGTGGCAGTACAAGGGAACTCACAATAAAACCTACTTCTCAGTAAAGATCACTTGAGAACATTTTTCTTTTTTAAAGAATTAAAATGATCAAGGAAACTGAAGTTGTGAGCATTTGTAAATCTTTACTAAAGAATGGCAAACCCAAGACAATTATTAATCATTTGAGTTCTACAAATTTTCCCTAAGAATATTTCTCATATGGAAGTCACCTTTAGTTCATCGACATTTCATAATGCTGTATAAAAATAGGGCAATAGTTTGACTTACAAAAATATTCAGTGCTTTATTAACTTGCCTTATTGCAAAGAGAATTGAAAAGCCCTGAGTGAGTTGCAGCTAAGGGTTCTGCAGCTTTTCACTCTGCTTTACAATTTCCTTTATGCTCTTTTAGCCTATGTTAATTGTGCACCGTTGCTGTCATTTGAGCATCTGTCCCCTGCTGCACTGAATCACCAGAAAGCAGCTCCTCCAGTCCATCTGTGACAGCTCCAAGCTCAGAGGAAACACTCTTTGTGGAAATGCTGATTCAGTGTGGCAGGGGATAAGTGGGCTGGCAGAAGTGGCTTTGTGCATTTTAATAACTGACGAAGAAAAGGGATGGGAATGACAGACAGGAAGTTAAACAGAGAATGTAAATTCTCTCTTCTCAAGCAACCCAAAATGCTTGTGGTTTATTTGTATTTTATGGGACTAGAAGTTTATTTTGGACAAGAATCACATGCATCTCTCGTAAAATATTTTATATTATATCTCAGTACATATATAGCAACATATATATTTTGCATAACATGTCAGTATAGATTATCTACATTTTACCATATAAAAACATACAGTGTGTCTGAAAAGGTATACTTATGGGGTTTTTTTGGTTGTCGTTATTTTGCCTTGTTCTTAATAGGGAACAGGGACATATAGTAATAGGTTGTCTAATATTAGAGAATGAAGAAGAAGAAACAAACAAAAAAATTGACTAAGCAAAATCCTTTCCAACTATGCCCATCAGTATCTGTATGGGTAAACAGATGTAAGTATATAACCTTTTGTACTGCAGATTTATTCCTAAATCTGATATACACAATGTGCTTTTAATCCGTCAGAGAACTAGATACTCTGTTATCTATCATATAATCTTGCCAACGTAAATATAAAATCTAGAGATTAATATAGGACACATTTCTTCTAGCAGTCTTGCATCATATTGATGAAGACTGAAATAAATGTGGGATATCAACAAGAGATGATAATACTGAAAATAACCTATTTCTTTTCTACAATTTCTGAGCCTTCCAAACAGATTGGACTAAGACTTCAGCAACTTTCCTTACTCAAGTACAACAAATATGTCTCAATATTAAATGGAGCAGATACCAGTGGGACTCTCAGTTAAGAGCACTCTGATTCATAGGGAAAGTGGTGCCCCTGTGCATGAATCTGATACAGTGAAGCTATGACATACTGAATCCTAAAATACTCTTATGTCCTGTCTTAAGCTGTTGCTAAGCATTTATGTTCCATGTTGAGCTACTAAGACCAGATCCAAATGGAGGGAGTAAGCTACTCTAGGACCTCAGGGCTTACCTTAGATATTAATATTTATTTTGTGCTTAGCCTCCTTGACATAAACGAATTTAGGACACTTTGAATGGAAAAATAATTGCAAGTGGGAGATATTAATATTTTTTCCACTTTTTCCAATTAATGTCTTTAGTGGACTTTGGGAAAAACAAACAAACAAACAAACAAACAAACAACACCACAAAAACCAAACTATCACCATCCCAGCAAACAAAAGAAAAAGCAAAAAATATGTGATCATGTAAAATTACAAAGCCATGTGAAAACTCTTCGTGGCTTTTCCAAATTTGATTGGCAATATTTGATCAGCTCTAAAGATAGTAGGTGTGCCATAATCTTTAGCCTTTCAGTCTGAACCAACTATAAAAGACTCACTTTAATTTAATACATAAACAAATCTCTTATCTATCTTTCCTATTTTGGAAGTTCAATGCAAACATAACTTAATAACTAATATAGCAATAAAACTGCTGCAAGAAGAAATTTATAGTACATTAATCTATAGATTCTGTATTTGGGCTGGAAACGATTACATGATAATGGAGTATATACTTTGCTAAGTGAATACAAACTTAAATACTGTATATATCAAATGCAGACATGTTGAAGAATAAATCTCTAGCATAATAATTTACAGAAAGAACTTTCTTAAACGAAACCTTCTGAAATAATAAGTCCAGGGAAGTGAGCAGGCCATCATTAAAGGGCAGGAAGTAAATTCAATGTGAATCTATTAAAAGAGAGACAGCAAATCTTTCAATTGAAAATAGTGAAAAAATATCTACAGCCTCCAAAGTTTCCCTCCTCCAAGTATGAATCAAATCTTTATGTGGCCTGGAGATGTTTCCAGATTCATTAATGAAAATTATTCTGATTTTGGGTACCTGAACACAGCAGACTGCAGATTCCGAATAAATATTTCTTCCACAAGGAGAGGGCACGTGAAAGAACATCCCAAGACAGTACTGTTCAATCACCAGGCCATCCACTCATCACAAAGGGACCTGAAAGTTTACAGCAGTTCACACATACACGTTCCACTCCTACATTCACTGTCCCCTATTGAAAAATCAAATGCTATGTAAGGCTGAGGCTGCAACACAATATTCATCTTTTTAATGAGAAAATACATGTAACTGTGCTAAGAACAAATGTGATTCTACATGCATGTGAACATCATCAGAGGTCAAGAGAAAACAAAATCCTTCTACCTTGTTTGTTGTAAGGCAGTATTAGCATTTATCCATGTCCATTTCTATAGCGTCAAGTCAGCTGTGACCCTCACAGTCTTATGAAGAGTTTGGGGAAGGGAGCCATTAACAAATTTCTTGTGCTCATTTCTGTCTTTCTTCTCAAAAAACACTTCTATGCTAACTTAAATAAATAAATATAATTTCCCTCCCCTTCTTCTTCTCCCATTCCAGCAATCTTCAGTTAAAATTAAACCAGGTTAAACTGCTGGAGAGATCTGCTCTGTGGAACTGAAATAGGGTAAAATATGTTATTCTAAAACTAGAATTAATGGTGGCCCATGGATAGAAATGGTAAGATACTATGGGCAGACTTCTGATAACAGTGTCACACCTTTCTCTATCGTACCCTGGAACACAGCAGAAATACAGATGGCATAGCTTTGCTTTAGGCTGAGATTGAAGCATTTTTACTAACAGTCATGCTATGAATTACCAATATACACATGATCTAAAATTAAGTTGCATTGTTCTGTTTGAGATTCTTGAGTATCATGAAGGCAGCAAGGCTGCAATCAGGCTCTTGAATAAATAAGAAAAACACAAGGAAGGAGAAACAGTACCAGTGAACCAACAAATACTACCAAAGCATGTTTTACATCCTTATTTGTCACATTTCCTACTAACCTTTTTTTTTTCCTTTTTTTGTTTGTTTGTTTTTCTTTTGGAGGAATCCATACTTTCTGGGACTGACACCATTCTTTTCTTCCAATAAGTCAGTTACATCTGTGCAAAGGGATTGCAAAAAAATCTTTGTATTTTCAATTTTAGCTACCCACACTAAAAAGCTGTGAAGAATGAGGCTGTGCCATTTTATGTGAGTAAAGGCCTCTCTAGCATGTGTTAGAGTGGGTTATAGATAAGCCGAAGCATTTAAATGGATCAAACATTGCTTCATTCAGTCTTGCCCAAGTTTTCATTCTGAAAATTGAACTGTGCCATTTACGTCATTTCAGCCATGCAACACCAGGTAAAGCAACCTCTTTTATAAAACTAGGTCTTTGTGACTAATAGCCATCTACCAAAACAAAATGCTCACTTCACTGATAAGTGTATTGCAGGAGGACATGCAGCATTGTATTGGTTGGCAAATCATGTTTCCCAATTTGAGGAAACAACTGGGAAAGAAAATTGTCAGACAGGTTTGAGAACAGAACAGACAAGAGTAGCATGGAAGGTGAGGAAACATTATGACCTCAGCTCCACCTGAAGCACAGGCCACCCACATTCATTCTCCAATACTTACATATGAAACACGGATTAACTCTTCCCAGCTTCTCTCTGCTCTCCTCCCATGCCCTAAAGCAGTGAACTATGGCTGCAGCTCCTGCACAGGCTCAGTAAATACCCAACCCAATCACCTGTACCTCTCGTACATGAACCTCAGGAGATCTCCAAGAGCATGCTAGAGCTGCAAGAAAGGGCCTTGTCCCTGCCTGTGCACATTGTGACAAGGAGACTGAGGAAAGAAAACAAACCCCAAAGCAACAGCCAGTGAAAGAGTTGAAAAATAATCATTTTTTTCATCTCTCTCTCTCACACACACACACACATACACACACATAGAAAAACACTTTAAGGAATGAAAAGTTTCCAGTGAAATAAGAGCAAGAAGGTGGAAGAGCATAAAGGACAAGAATGTAGAAATTTTGATCAAAAGATGCATAATTGAAAAAATTCCTTCTCTTCCCCACCCCTGCCCCCCACAACCTGTCAAAAAAAGGCTTTTGGATGATTAGGTTTGGAAGAAAAGCTTAATATGAATGCAAAACTTAAAATTATGAACTCAAGAGGGATCTTGTAGTCTTCAGTTAGTTTTCCAAGAAATAAATAAAAAAGAGACAGAGAAATGTTGATTAACATCCTAATGCCCTGCCAGTGCTGGTATATGTATGAATAACTGACACCAGACCTGCACTCGATCCTCCTCTCCCCAGCAATTTCCAGCTGATTTTCGAAGTGTAGTGTCACACTCCCTGGAACAAGAAGTGTGCTGTAATCCCTTTGATAGCACTCACATATTTCTTTTCTGAATTTTCTTTTTTTTTTTTGGTAATGCTACATTGAGAAAGCTATTATCCAATGCAATCACAAAAGGAAGCTGCATATGTCAGATAGATGATCCCCTTGATATCCAAAGTTTTGCAAAAATTGCTATTATTTCCTTGTTTCCTTATTTTCTTGTTCTGGGTTCTTAAAAAAAATATCTGTTTCCAAAAAATCATGTACTGCACTCACCATTGGCAACTTTTATCACACAGCAGACTTAAGCAATCTGCAGTTAAAAACAATAATTATTACTAGCTTGCCATGAACCATTTACAGATTCCACCTGAACTGGAGTCATTATCAAGTCAGCACAGAGCTATTCTGTAGGTAAATTCATAGATGAAGTGCTTTACCTAAGCCAACAGCACAGATGACAGAACACCTTACTTATTTACTGCTTTTCCTTCCGGTCACTTTTCTTTTTGTTTCCCTCCTCGCGCCTTGTTCAGCCTATTTCCAAGAGCTGAGTCTTTTGAAAAATTATTTCCAATAATATAACTTGTGTGTATTTGCATTTTTAGAAGTGATTCCTGATATTCTGTCCGCAAGTGGGAGGAAATGAGTGATAGAGATATTAAGGGCTCTTCAAGGTATCCAAGTAATTTTGAAAAAAATGTAAGCCAACCACAACTAGTTGTCAAGGACTTAGCACCCAAGTAGTGCACATTACAGACTCTTCAAAGTGATCCTCCATTCCTTTCAAGTCACAAGGTCCCCCTTGATTTAAGTTTTGCAGGATCGATCCTGTTAGGCTAAAGCATATGCCAAAAATCTGTCAGAAACTAATAGGTAGGACATTTGACAGCAATACTTAATTCCCTGGACAAATGTGGAGGTTTACCTGACATGAATAAGAGTTATGCTTTCAGAGAGGAGTTTTCTGATAAACCCTCCAATATGTATCAGCTACAGTTGCTGTGAATTTTAGTTGCAGCAACAAACTCTCAGCCACATTTGCACCTCCCCTCAGTTTTCCCATGCAATTCCAACATCATCTTATTTCCTACACTGCCAAATTGCTTTTCACAAACTAGGGTGGGGCTAATTTAGCAAACTGTCTATCAGAAAGGCTTTGCAGATTAAGGAGAAGCAAAGTTTTCTATGAAGTGATTTTTCAAACATGCTTTTGTAAAAAATGTCAGAGAGCCAGAAAAAATATTGAAAAACGGCACATTTGAAAAAACAAACCATTTTTAATGGCACACAGTGGCCAACAGCAACAGTGGCTGAGGCTGGGACACTGCTGAAGAGCAGAGATGGTTTCTCTCCTAACACCTGTAAGTCTACAATGAACATGAATTTGAGTGAGGAATTTGAGACTGTAGCCATGGAGAATTATTAGCTTTCATCAGTCCCTCTCTGGCTCATTCATGGAATCTGGATGGATCCCAGAGACATGGTTTCTCAGCTCTCATTAGGCTTTGCAAAATGAGTCTCCCTTACTTGGAAATACCTACTTGGCAGGGATACTCTTCTGTCTTCTTTCAGTGGGTGTTTTGTTGCAGTATTCAGGGTTTATATTGAGTCAGATCCTTTTTCAGGAAGAGGGCTGAACTATACTCATAGCTTGCTTTAACAGTGAAGGCTGCTCATATCGTTTCTTACAGGTGTATATATGCACCAACTAAAAACATAATATTAAGCTCACATTCAAACACCATGAAAACAAACTCCATCAGGACCACCTTTGCCACTGTCTGCCCTCATTCTCTTTGATTCACTTAATGCACCAGACTCACTCACAAACACACAGAGTCAGTGACCTGTGAAAATGTTTCTGATCTTTCAAATATGAGCTCTGTTCCCCCAGCCCCTAATCGATCACAAAGATCATTTACATAATGATGCATCCACAAAAGGCTTTTATTTGGGACACACAAACGTGTCACTTTCTGCTCATAGCACCTATCATAGCAACGTGAAAGCAAATTCACATGGATGAGCTGGCTAAGAAAGTCTTTTAAGTGGCTAGTCCAACATTCAGTTCCCTTGAGCTGGCCAGATAGGAGCATTCCCTTGAGCTGGCCAGATAGGAGCATTCCCTTCTAAATTCGAGATGCTCAGTCTCCTGATTCAGAAATTCAGGGGGAGCTCAGCCAGAGGTGGCTTGTGTGAGCAATGTAGCATCAAAAATAATTGTTTTGCCTGCTAGAAAAAGAGACCCACTTAAGTCAGGAATGCTTTCTGTTTTGAAGAATGGGCATCAGTAATGGGCCAGATGACCTTCTTTTGATCAGGTGCTGGCTTGTTTTCTTCAAGTGTTTCTTGGACCTTTAAAACAATTCCCAATTTTACTAAATCTTAACATTTGGTTTACCAAATTTTTCAACTTCTGGGGAAGATTTGATGATAAAACTCACTAAAATTGCAAGATGATTTCCACAGCAGCAGTTCTTTTCTATCTTATTCTTCATGCTTCTCTGACATACCTTCTATCACCAATTCCACCATTATTGCAGTTAGACTAATTAAAGAAGTATCCTTTAGCCGCATGGTGTGCTCCATAACAGTAGCTTCTTTGCCTAAAGTAACATTGAACAGAGAAAAAAAAAAATCATACCAGTTAATTGATATTACTGAAATGAACTCTGATCTTTAAAGATTCATGTGAGGTTTTCGTGAGTATTTTCATGTAGCAATTTTTTTAATCGCTCAAGATTTTAAATGAGTTAGTTACCAAAAGTTTGGGCTTTTGTTAGTGTACGCTGGTCTATCTTTATGTAGATAAAGGACACACAAACCAAAAAACTATGAGGTTAATGGGAGATTCAGCTGGCATTGACTCTAACTGCAATCAAGGTTTAGATTTTACCTCATTGATGTCTCACAAAAGAGGCAAAGTTTTCCAATTGTTTAGTACAAAATACTCAAAATAAAGCAGTAGTATGTCATAAGCATGCAATTTTTGTTCCATGTAAAACCAGTAATAATATGGTCAGCTAGCATCTTTAAGAAATACACAGAGTTTCTTTGCAGTAGTGTTCTGTTCAATATTATAAAAATAAAAATGAATTACAGAAAGTGGACTTGAAAGACTATAAATATTACTGTTAATTCTGGGCTATTCCACTTTTCTGTTGGCAAGAATTAAGAGTTGGGAATTTGCTATGTCTTAATGGAAAGTTTGATATCAAACAGCTACCATTAGGCAGTACCAAGAAAACCACTTGTTCTCAACATATTTTCCCTTCCATAAACCAGGGAGCCAGAACATCTCAATAGAAAAAGAAAGAGAAAATAAATTAATTTAATATAAACCACCAAATGTTTTTGTCAGGCCTCAATTATTTTCAAAAGCTTCATAGGGTAGTAATGGTTCTGTTTCAAATTAGGGAGATGTCCAAAGCTGCACACATCAGATTGGGATTTGACTTCCTCAGAACACAGAGATGCTGTGATCCCAGGCTGATTCCGTTTACTGTAGAAATAAAAAGCATATGCACAGATTTAACATGAAAATAACCAAGGAATGCAGGTGTTTCTTTTGGAGTTTCATCTGCATTCGGTTCCTAGACAACTTCTAATTTCCCTGTTTCAAAACCATCAAGTGGGCAAAGGCTGACTTGCCCAGCCATGATTTGTTCTTCTCTAAGAAGCCTAGATTTTATACAACATATCTAGAATCATCTAGTTCCCAGTGTTGAAACTTGCTGCTATTCCCAGAAAAATTATAATTCTCATTATTCTGGCTCAAACAGCTAATTAGAGATCTTACCTTTTTATAGTCTCCTAAATAAGCGTCAGGGAATCCACAGACCCACCATAGTCCCCCCACAGTCTTTGAAAAACGTTTTAGATGCGGTGAGCTTTGCATATAATTAAAAAGTGAAAGGCAAGAAAATTTTTAAAACACAAGAAAATTCTTGTGAACTCATTTTCAGTTCAGACAACATAAATGACTTTCAAATTAATAATCTTATACTTTCATCAAGTCTGGTTCAAAGAGTAATACAGCTCTAAACCTAGGATTTAGTGGAGCTTCTTATTTTCTCACACCTGTTTTTAGAGAAACACGGTTTCTAAGAAAATCATATATATGAAGAAAAACAATTACAGATATCAGCACAATTTTGTAGTCAGGTGCAGTTTTTCTTATTGATTATCAGTATGAAACAGATTACAATTGAATTTCATTTCTGAAAATTGTTAAAGATTAGCAAGTCTCCTGTTTCACTGAAGTAGCCTCTACAATCTCAGAAAATACGAGTTAAAAATTTAGAGCAATTATTCTGCATCTTTTCTGCAGAGGGATGAGATTCAATCATTATTGAAACATTCACTGTCCTTTACTAGCTAGACAAGGGCAGATCTTTTAGGCAGTTGACTTTATCTATGCAGGTTACTGACAAAAGATGTTAAAAGGTCATTCTAAATTGTGTCCCTTTAGGCCATTTGGGCTTGAGTGGTCCTGTCCACAACTTATTTGCTATGGTCTACTGCTTTTAGGTAGATACAAAAAGAGCTTTGTGCAAAGCACATATTTAGACATCTCTGCCTGACCTGGCTTTACTTTTACATTTTACATTTTTGGAGATTATGGACAGATGTCGTCTTTGCAGCAAACGTCAAATGGGAGACATCTTGGAAAAAGCTACTAAAGCAACAAGAGAATGTGAACCTTTCTGCTCTTCTGCTCTCAGCCATGAAGCTACTGTACCTTGTGAGTAAGTTCATGATTATTTGTTCCTTTGAGACTACCTATTAAAAAATAAGCCTTTGAAAGCCCTGTTTCCAGTTTGAATCATATCATTACGAAGAGGATGCAGA
This sequence comes from Patagioenas fasciata, assembly GCF_037038585.1. Lineage (NCBI taxonomy): Eukaryota > Metazoa > Chordata > Aves > Columbiformes > Columbidae > Patagioenas > Patagioenas fasciata. The sequence goes on from NC_092528.1 coordinate 12,642,164, forward strand.
AGCACTCTTAAAATGTTTTCACAGGAGCAACATTTGTTAGTTGAGGGGAATGTTCTGTATTTACAAGAGGTGCAATCCAGGTCTATGAAACATAATCACAGAGAATGTATTAGTATTTGAAAATGACAGTTGTACTGAAAAATATCTTCTTCTTGAGTTACATTTTATTATAGAAATCTGATAGTTCAGGAGGCTTGATCAGTTGTGAAGTTTATAATGCTGTATTACTATTCTCTTTTCACATCCAAGACAAATAGAAGGAGAAAAATAATTTCAACTCTGCCCAGCACCACAAGTTTTACTAGAACAGTACATTATTTTTTTATAGTTTAAGATCTTACTGATTGTCTCTATATGCCCTCAAATAAATTCTGTTTCAGAACAATCATTTTTCTGTTACAAGAACTTACTATTCTGCTCTCAGTTTCAGAAGGAACCCTTTGAACCTCATTGAGATAAGCAAGTAATATGCAACACCCAAAGCAATATTACATTTATAGGAAGCATACTGTTCTTACAGATACCCAAAAAAGGTCAGTTATGAAAACAAAAAAACAAACAGCATTTCCACCTCTAGCCTGCCTGAAATGTTAAAGGTAAGAAGAGTTGTTAAGCACTTCTCTAAGCAGAAGAAAAGTTGTGGTTGTGCTGATCGTATGCCCAAGGCCAAGGACATTTTGCACTACAGTGTAGAGGACCATGCTCATGGGCCAGGCAGACAGCGGCTGTGGAACCAGCTTCCAGGTGACAGACCCTGTCCTCCCATAGCCGAGTATCAGTTGCCTGGTTGTCAGCTAGGGCTTAATTTCAAGGTTTAAATGGAACCTCTACCCTGTTGTGACACATAATTAATGGATTTAGAAACATCTGTATTAAAGAGATTTATTTTGAAACCACATTTCTGTGTCTTTCAAACATAGCCTTGGTATCACATGAAGAACAGGCAGCATTTGAAAAATAGGGGATAGGCCTTTTTGTAATTTGACTAATGGTAACTTTTGATACGCAGTGGTAGTTATGATTTCTATTTTGTAACGCACAGAGAATATTGATTTACTTGATGTAATGTCAAATTAGAGCTCTATGAAACTTAGTGTTTCTAGAAATGTCAAGAAAATGCACTCATCTCAAAAATAAAGCTGGCTTTTAAGAATCTGCATGTACCAATAAGTCCAAATATTTTTTTCAGTGTAAAACCAGGATGTGCCTATTTAGTGTAATATGACCATAACATTATCTAACAGAAGACCACAAACCACACAAAACATTTCTCTTGCAGTCCCTACGTGAACACGTTATGATTTTCTTCTTGTCACTCAACACTGAACATATTAGATAACAACCTATGACAGAACTGAATATAATGGCTTCTTCAGTCAATATTGGGATGAAGACTGAGATTTTCCTGATAAGATCTCAGTAGCCAAATCTCTTGGGCAGCATGGAAGATCATATCAGCCTTAAAAGTTAGCCAAGCAAATAATTATGTCAACATAATTTTAATATTGGAAAACAGTCATTGCCTTCACTATCTAAAAATGAAAATTTTCACATAAAAATGTATTTTCAATTAACTGGTTTTGAGAGAAACATCCTTTCCTCAATAAGCTTTTTTTGTTTTTTCAAATAAATATCTTCCCCATTCACCTAATAACACTTCAAGATTTTCTAAGTTCCTTCATTTTTCTATCTTGCTAATAAAATGAAATGGGAAAAGAAATAAATAAACAAAAAAATCAGAAGTTATTTTGATTTTTAGCGTTGTCTTTTGAATCATTTAGCCTCAGTAAAGTCTTATATGTGAAGAGGACTGGAGACTTTCATAGAGAGCAGGTAAGACGAGCTTCACTGGCTGACACACCATTGAAAGCTCTAGCAATGCAGAGGAAACCTGACAGCTTCACGTGTGCCCCAGATGTTCTCACCAACATCCGCTTAACCCAAGACAACTATACTAAAAACATATTTCCTCCATGGGTCACTTTTTATGGGAAAGTGAATACAGCTCTTCTAATACAATTTACAGCACCAGGCTGCCTGAGGCTGCACCAACGTTACTCAGGTAGCAACTCTAATGTGCAATTAGTTACAAAAAGATTGCAGATCCAGGCATTGAATACAGGCATTCATGAGGAACCAAACATCCTCTTCTGTTCTTTGATCTAGTCCTTAAAAATAAGTAGGTGATGAGAGGACAGTCTCACCTATTGTTCCATTTCCTTACGCAACAGTCAGTCACTTTAACAGAATTCAATCTGATCAAACAACTCTTATCCTCAACTTTTCTTGTTCAATTAACTTGTAATAACTAAAACTATCAAGACAGCTTAAAACCAGTCAGGAATTATCTTTTGTGTACATTAACATCTCACTCTTGGAAAATGAACTGTAATTATTGAAAGTAGTTCTCCAGTTGAATCCATACACTGAGAGAAGGCAAATATATATGAAGTTATTATAAAAGTGCTGGGGATAAAGAACAGGAAGCATAAATTGATTTATGTGAATTTAAATGTCATTCTGCACAATATAGCTGTACTTTATTGAGATATGTGTAATAACATCGTATTATTGATATTTTAATAATGCATAGCGGTAGTGGCAGTTGTGACACTTGAAAACTTTAAATTGTTCATATAAGTTGTTGTGAAAGTAAGCATCACTCAAAAATCTGTATGTACATTTACTTCTCATGTATAACATAGAAACAATAGTATTTATATTCTATTATAATATATAAATACATAAATACTATAGTATATAAATCCCTATTTGTATGTATTTTTATTGAGACCCCATCTTGAGTCTGGAAAAGTACAAACAACTAAGTGGAGAAATGGTGTCTTGCTGTAGGAGCTTACAGTATAAATGGACAATAAGGACAAAGGATGGGGAAAAAAAGAAAGCCTTATTGTGATGATTTTATGATCTGGAAATTAGTCATTGAGGGAGTAAAATTTTTCTCCACGACACCACAAGAAGCCTTTGACAGAACAAAGAATCAAACCAGAGCTGCTAAACTGCAGTCTTGTGCTATAACCACATGGCCACAAATGCCTGTAAAGTATTAAAGTTTTAGTAGGAAATGATGTTGTGACTAAACATGAACAGTTGCTAATATAATAATTGAGTTTATTTTGCATGTCCATCTTCTAAACTGCTGGGCATAGCAAAACTCCTAAGGGAGCAGGTGACTAAGCCAAGAAAAAGAATTTGCAAGTGTGTTTCAGATATATCTTTTATATCTTTTTTTTTTCCCCCACTGACCTTCCTGAAGGTAACTTAGGGCTGATGTTTTATTGTTGATTGTTTTTGTGAGAGAGAAGAACAACAAAGTAGATTCTAGATTGATGAAAAAAATAATTTACTGGGAAATTGAATAGCACAGGAAACAAGACTGCCTCTGAGCAAACCGAAAGAGCTTTGATTCTGGCAAAAATAAATAAAAGAGGAGGATCCTGAAAGGTGGATATACGGCACAGCTGTCAGTTGTACCACACCATGGTTTAAAACATGAATAGGCACATTTGTGACTAACTTACTTGACAAAATTAAATGCAGCTGCCAAAGCACTGTCTGGCTAATCTTTGGGTATGTTACACTTGAACTACATTGTTGAAATGCTATTCCAAACCATGGCATGTTTTACAGACATCATACAGATTAGCCCATGCTAAAAGTATCATTGGAAAAGTGAGGAGTTGTAAAATAAGAAGATAAGTAAATAGAAGCAGCTACTTCACACACACACACACAAAGCCAAAACAAACACAGAGAGGAGAGGGGAAAAAAAAACCACACAAAAAATAAAAGCAACAAAAACAAACAAACAAAAAACAAACAAAAAAACCCCACAAAAACAACAACAACAACAACAAAAAAACCACAACAAACAATTAGAAAAGTTTAGTGGTGCAACACTGGAACAACAAACAAGGTTCTCCAAAGAGCCTTCCCAGAGCAATATCCTTTTCCAAAGAGCAACAACTTAACAGGCAGGAGGATGTTTGGGCCACTGGACTATACAAAAGTCCTTCATTGTCCACCTATACTGCATTATCCTACAGTTTATCTCTGCCTATTTTTCATTCCCTGAAACAAAACAAAACTGACACCAGGATAAGTGCCAAGGTCGGAGGCAGATGCCACATCACAGTGCTGCATGTTGCCTAACACGTGATAGAGAAGCTGCATCTGAACAGAGTTCTTGGATCTGGGTGAGGTGGCTCCCAGCTTGTGTATGAAAGAATCAGCCAAACCTCTCCACTGATAAGGGTACAGTCTGACCGAAATCTCCAAGAGGAGCACCCAGTGTGGCTCTGTTGGGTGAAGGACTCTGCAGAAACCAAGTGAGACACAGCCAGGCAGGGTGAATAAAATACACAGTCCATTGCTGCAGATGAGCTCCACATGGGTGTTAACCTATGTGTCCTCTACAGGCAGGATCTATAATCAAGTCATACCTGAGCAGAGTCCTGAGCAAAGACTCTAAGTTTTCTTCTGACAAATCAGCTGCTTTGCTCCTGAAGCTTCTCCTGGCCTTAGCTGTATAGCCTTGAATTTAAACCAAAGCAAAACTTTAGTAACATAAAATGGAAATTTTTAAAAAATACAGGAAGCATTAAAAAACTGGGTGTTACCAAATTGTTTTGTTTTATTACTGTATTGGTAGAATGTGTTACTGTGCCTTGTTAGTACAGTGCTCAGAGTATTAAAAAATGCGAAAACTACACAACAAAAGTGTAGGAGAAGGAGGAATAGAAACCAGATGCTGGAATAAAGGTAGAAACAGCAGTGTAATTTGTGACACTGTACAATTATCCTCCATAGTCTTAAGTCTCACATGTCTTACCAGATCAGTGTAATACGATTGTCATCTATAAAAATCACAGTATTCTTGTTTCTATGCATATCTCATTCCTCCAGGCTGTAGCTCTTTCCAAAGTAATTTCTCTCACAGCATACCACAACAGCGATTAACTCCTCCCACAAACATCACTACCATTCCCAGTTACATTATGTCCAGTTTAATTCACAGACTTCCTGGAACAGGAGACAGCAGTTTTTTAAGCAGTTGTTTGTAGCATGCTTGACACTGTACAGATAATGTAATCTTAGGAGACCACATTTTCCCCGGCCTTTTATGCAGAAGCTGAAGGGGGTTCAACTTCTCTCTACTCCCACTTCCTCACACAAGAATCACAGTCCTGTGAGTTGTCCCCAAATTGCTGCTTGTGGAGAGCATTAAGTGTCGTATTCTAACAATAAATTAATATGAATAACATTTCAAAGCTTGTATACAATCAGTTGTTTTTAAGCATTCAGTTCCTCAGCAAAGCCTCATCTTACAAATGAGAAGGGCTGCAGGTCTTGCAAAGGGGATGGGTTTAATAACCCCCGATTTTAAGATTTAACTGAAAGATTGCTTTGTGAAATCATTTTAGGCGATTTAAGCAGAACTCATCACAAAACAAAATATATTTCTGAAGGGCCGAGGTGTAGCATCCCTAAATCATTGCAGCATGCAATTTTTTTTTAAAGTGGCTGATGGGCTATCAAGGCTTTACAATGAGCAGGAAAAGGTACAAGTCTTTGCTATTCAGGTTCAGCAAATAATTTAACCAGCACCGTTAAGAAAGATTTTTTTTCAAGGATAGAAACTTACCTCAGTCTTCTCTCTTGTTCAAAAGTTGGCGTAAAATACATGAAGATGTTTTCCAATTAGTAGATACAACCTACCCATTATGTTCAGTGCAGTCTTATGATTAACTGAAATTCCTAATACCAGCATACAGTACTAGAGAATGCACACAGCGTATTTCAATCAAAGCCTAATTCAGGTCCTTGCTGATAATGGTCCTTAATATTTATAAGCAGCATTAAGACATTTAATAAAACCTCTTATTCTTTCCTTCAACAGTAACCACAGCTTAATGGGAAAAAATATTAAACTTGTCATAGAACAATTTGATGGGTTTAGCATATTACATTGAATGTAAACCAAGGTCAGTAGAAGAAACTGTATGATCTGACATTGTTCTAACTCCAGTCTTCTCCAGGTTGCTCCAAATCGTTCTCCCTTTCTTTCATAAAAGCAACACATTTCGTCACTGTCCTGCTGACCCTTTTCTGGATCAGCTCTAGTTCTAGCACAACATTTTGTGATTCTTGCTTCTAATATTCTTCCAAGATACAAGTTCACCTCTTATTCTTCCTACTCTTACTTTTTTGTCTCATATGGTCTTTTGATTAATTACTATACTTTGACTTCCTGACTTCATTTTTTCTCCATTCTCTTGTGATCAAACTTCTCAAAAGCCTTTTGAAATGTAAACAAGTTATGTAGTTCCATTGCTTTCCTTATCCACTGCTGCATGGGTTTCTTCCAAATATACTAATAAATAGTGCAGCGTGATTTTCTTTAGCTTAATCTGTGATGATAAAATATCATCACAAGGAAGAATTTTAGATCATCAATTCTCACATTTTAACTGTGTTGAACATATTTTACATCAAATTTAAGAAAATGCTTTTGAAAAACATTCATATATATATTAATTCATAAACATGGTGGATTTTGACTGTATAGCAGACATGCACTAAACTGGATTTAATTTCTGCATATGATAAAAAGCTAATTAGAATATAGAGGTTTAAAAGTCCTAAACAGATGTAATGTTCACTTACTCTCACACATATGGAAACATGGGTATCTGCCTGTGCATGTAGAAGTGTATCACATTTTGTTCAGCCACGATTCCCTCTTGCAATATGAGAATTAAAGGGAAATACATGCTCTCAGACTGACCATGAATTTTTAACAAATGTCATAAGCTACTGTTTCTTCTTTGGTAGAAGAAAGGAAAGTGGCTGTTGGCAGTTGTTCTTAATCCTTCTTTTATGAAGGCCCAGTGTCCTAAAATGCAAAGATTTTTCTCCTTCCTCCTTTGATTATAGGGTAAACTATATTACATCCATATTTGCATCTTCTCCCCCAGCCTGTATCAAATGTTACAGCTGAAATACATCTCTGACAGAGATCTGGACTCTCAGCCTTTTAAAGTGAACGATTAGTCAATTATTTTTATTTTTGTGGAAGGAGAGGCATTTTGCTATTTGACATCTGGCAGTCATTTCCAGCACTAGCAAGTCATCATTCAGAGCAGCACGCATATCTGATTTGCCTTCAGTATTTTCTTGGTGTAAATGCCACCCTGTTGCTTTTATTTTTTTTTATTTTTTTATTTGGGGGGTGGGCAGAGGCGCGTTGCAGGGAGGACCCTAACAAAAAGAACATCAACCACCACACACACAAAAACTTCTGCTGAGTGGGGCTAGATTTCAACTGCTAGATTTTCATTATACCAGATCCATAAGAACCACTTAATGTGTAAAATCTGCTGTTTATACAGATCTGCAGCTGGCTCTGTCCCAGTTGCTTGAGAGAGATATCTAAACATAAAATAATCTCTGTATAAACTGTGGGTTTGTAAAATATGTAAGCACTCTGTGTTTCTTCAGTCTCGATCGCTTGCTGAAACTGAAGGTTATGGGTGAGAACCGTCAGAGATGTCAGTTCAGAAGGGAACCCAAATTCTTCCAAAGTTTAGTTATGTTTGAAGTCACAAGAACATGAGATGGGAACAGGTTGGGTAGAATTTTAAAGTATACTACCAGTACACATGAAAACTCACCCATGGTAACTGCACTTCCTTTAATTCTGTGGAAGTCAAGTGAAGTAAACAACTTTTAAATACATACCTAATTATGAGATCGCACCCTTTGAATCATTAGAGCTGCAATCAAGAACAATGCTGCTTTTCTGTTTACGCAGAGTGATGATCCTGCTATAATGATTAACTTTGGTTGAAGGGTAACACAAGGTAAGGTTAAAACATTTAAAAAAAACTTAGGCAACAAAATACATGACTGCTTGAATGACACAACTTCTCAACTTGTCACAGTAAGGGTCTTGTCTTCAGTACAAAAAGTAGGTAAAGGGGTAGTCATTTCAGTTCTGGTACAAGACAAATTCACCATTTGGTTTTAAAATCCCACTCTGCCATGGCCTTTGGTGTTTTGGAGTTTAATCTTAGGAATATAGAAACATATTAGTTACATCAAGGTTTAAAAAGGCATCTTTTTATATGGGAAGAGACTGACATAGACAACTTAAACAAAATAGTACTTGGAAAAAATGACAGATATGGTCTGGGTTTAATGTCTGCTTTATAGGAAAACCAACCAGAAAGACCAGCAGGTCATTTTGGCAAACTGATTATTTTAGGCTTTTCAATGCTTTCGGTTTGGTATAACCATAAATACCGCACCTTATTTCAGCTACACAGATTGCCATTTACTAGAACACATTCTCTACTGTTAGTAGAGTACAGCAATCAAAAGTATCACATACAGCCTGGTAAAATTAATTCTTTCATTTCTGATCCTTTTTCCATAATCTTCTGCAAGTTCTAGAAATGAGGATCTCCTCTGAATTAGATGTCACTGTATAAATTACAGGGGCCCATCTTCTTAGGATGATATCCCATAAATGAACATGTCAATGCAGCAATGGAGTAGCTCCCTGTGTGATGGGCTCTGATGTGAAATTCATCTTTCCTCAAAGTTACCACGGCACTGGTGCCCTGTCCTCAAAGCCTTTACCTCTGAAACCACCCACCACCATGGAGTTTGTCCACTACAAGCAATAAAAGTGTTGGGTGACTTTGGGTCAAGTCATACTTAACCACCGTGATCTTTAAATGCATACATATAATAAAAAAGTGAGAATCCTTGAAACCTATCACTCTTCAAATCTTCAAAGTGTCTTTTTACCTAGTTGACTACTCAAAGGAACAGAGTATAACTGTCCTAATTAAGACCTTCAATATAATTTGTCAATCTCCTCTTCCAAATCCCATCACTTCAATCCTCTTGGTGTCCTTTCTGTACTTAAATTCTTTTATATTAAATTATTGCAAAATACTCTTTCTGTGTTATAAGACCATTTAGAATACATGTGGTTTATCCAAAAGCACAGAACTAGTTGGGTCAGTAGTACAAAGGCTCAGGTGTGAGGATATGTTTTCTCTGTGTTACAGTGTTGGAAGTAGGGTAGAGTGTGCTCTCCCACAGCTACTGTAACTTAGCTAACATGCTGTTAAACCACTCCAGCTTCATTATTCTTACAAGCTTTTAGTCACCACTTCTCCTGTGATTGCATGAGGTCTCTATTAAGTTCTGTGGTAAGGCAGTGCACTTGCATGTCCTTCTGTAGCAATAACAAATGTTATTGGTTGCCTTTGCTGTTGACGCTAGATTCCTAGACCATACCTTTTAACTCTCCACAAAACGACACCCACAGTGTGCAATGGCCTCATTCCACTAGCTTACCTATGTCCATATTTGCAAACCTTTGGGATAAGATAGTGATCTCTCTTCCAGTTATGTTCTCCCTGTCAGCTGGAGTGATTTACTTTTCAGGAACCAGGAAGCTGAAGAGACACAATTTTTGTTCCTGTTTCCCAGTTAAGTTCAGAGTTAAGGTTACTTGGGTCACAATAACTATATATTTGGAACATTTCATGAGTTTAACAATTCATTGCTTTTTCCTAAAGGGTACTCAGGTTTGCATTTATAGGATTTGAAATACTACAGCATTTCCCTAAGGATTCAGGTAGGGGGAGGAAGGGCTGAGGTAATCAATACACTGTCTTAGAAATAAAAAGGAAGGGAAGAATATGTCTTTGTTAACCTAGAGAATTTTGGGATGAGGTAGATTTTTTTTTCCTTCAGGAATAGGTATGTCAAGATTACATCTGGGTTCTCTCTGTGGGGATTTTGAATGATCTCAGGTGGTTAATTCTGAGTTTTTACTTCTCCTCAGCCAGTAGCTGGCATGATTTCAGGCAGAAATATACAACTCAAAAATATAAGGTTGATCATGATAATCAACAAATTGCAAGCACAAATAAAGAAAGAGAAGTTCAGTATTTGGATCAGAGAGAGAGCAATATCCTGACATGCCGAATGTGCCTGTTGGGACAGCTGCTGCACCTGACAGCCTGTCCTTTGTCACTGATTGTCTGCCTCTTGTCCTCTAAATCCCGTGAGCCTGGTCCTGGTTACTGCCCTGGATGCTGTGATCTGTGCCTATTGAGAGGGCGCCAGGCCATCTGCAGCGTTCTGCAGGCTGCATTTTCAGAAGTGCTCAGCCCTCACAATGGAGTCCTGATTTTCCAGAGAGTCTGGCGCCCATACAGCCATCTTTCTGCAGCATACCAAATTTTCAAAAGCGCTTGGCCGTAAGCAGTTCCTGTTGACATTAAGCATGCCTGTCTGTTTATCCACAGCTGCTGCCTCTTTTGCAGGTCTTTCAAGCATCTCCTTTCCCAGTGCCTGTGTCAGCACAATGACCTATCGCATTGCCAGATAAATCTTTGGGATGTGAGGTCACACGATAGGGGAGCAATCACTGTTCTAGCTGGCTGGTGGGCACTGTGCGGCCTTGCTGGGGTTCTGCTAGCAAATGTGGCTGGGTCCCAGCTGCAGAGCAGAATCACAGCAACCTGTCTGTGGGGGTGGAAGGTCTCAGGACTCACCTCCCAGTGCTCTAAAATGAGTGAGACAGATTTCAGGGCTGGGGGCGGGAAGCGGGGGATGTTGGGGGTTAGGGAGCAATGCAAGGTTGCATTTCCCTATGTGAGTCACAGACTTAGCATGTCTGTACATGTGGGTCTGTAATGAGCAGAGACAGGAGCGGTTAAACACTGACTCTCTATCCAGTTGCACATTTGCTCATTATAGGAAGGTCTGATGGCATTTTGAAAATGGGTGCTAATCTTGAGATGAGGTTAGCAACAAATTGCCCATGTTTATTCCCTCTTTGGAAGGCTCCATGCAGATTATCCTCAGGCTTGTACCATGGACATAGCATGCAAGGCTCTCTCCAGACTTCTGAACATCATTCAGATAAAGCCAATCTTTCCAGAAATTAATCTGGGAAGAAACTGTATGCGCATAGAACAAACTATTGTTGTTTTGTAAACATTTTCCCTGTATTAGGCAGAGATGAGATCGCCAGCTATCTGAATAGAAGCACAAGGAAATAAAGCCAAATTCCATACTCCTCATAGGTAGAATGGGCATGGGCCACTCACCTAATTGTTTAGAGTAAATGGTTTTCTTGCAAGTGTGCTTCTCGTGATCTTCACAACAATTAATGTCATTCCCTTCCAACTACAATTAGCATTGGATTGATACTGATGGTATAATGGTGACTTGCTTTTATACTCTGTCAAAATGCACTGTGGTTTGTAAAATGCCAGTCCAACTGATAAGCAACAAAGCATAGGCCTACTCTGAAAAGGAGTGGATATGCAGAAAAGTCTACTGTAATATGTCAGTACAATGACAGACCCAGGCTGGAGGACAACAAAATGTGCTGTGGGGCAGAAGCACTTAACTACAGGACATAAACAGCAACAGATGACTGGGGTATCTGAAAAAATATCTAAAACAATTTTGTCTTCTAAAAAGCCATTTGCTTGCCTTCATTTTTGCATTTTCAAAGGTGATCCTCTTATTCATGAGTAAAAAGAGCCCTTTAAAAATGATTAATCTGTGTCATTTTTAAGTTCCACAACATCCCATGCTGTTATGACAAACTGTGCACAGTTCAAAAGAAAGGAATGCTTCTTTCAAAGTATTCCATGCACAAAGAGTACAGAGCCCAGCATGCAATAGCTAATGGCCCAAACTACAGCAAATTCTTTTTTTTTTTTTTTTAGGTTTTTCAATCTGAGAAGCATTCAGGTTTATCAAGCTGTGATCCAAATCTTTTCTATGCATACGGTGTCCTGCTGTCTGTCTTAATACTTGATTCTTAACTAATCACATTACATAGCAACACAGAGGTATTGTTTTTAAGGGCCCTCCATTCAGCATCAAAAATATGGCTTCAGAAATGCCTTTACTTGTAGCACGTATTTGCTGATGATTGCTCAAATGGGCAACTAATAAATGGCGCAGATTGAAAAGCAATTATAGAGGATGGTCCTTTCAGAAGGGGGTGCTTGAAAATAGTCATCAGTTCCAAGGGAACTTTGGTGGGTAGGTATCTTTCAGTGCAGATTATAAAGGATAGCAAGCCAGAGCCTGAGAAACAGAGGGAGTCTGTTCATGCAGGGAAATGCTGGAGGAGTTACGGTCTGTCTAGTGACCATGCAGGTCTCTAACATGAGAGTTTGTCCTGCCAAAATCAGCTCCAAAAATTTAGTTTATTTCAATGAGAACAGAATGTAGTTTTGTAATGTAAAGCCTTAAAGACTGAAAACTATTTCTTGATTTTGTGCTTAGGCTTATTTTCAGAGCACATGGATTGTAGGTCAAATGCTAGAACTTCACACTCAGCTCTAGTGCCACATTACCAGTCTGACAAAATGCTCAGATACATTTGTGGCTGAAGAAAAAGGAAGCAATGGTCACCTCTACTTACTAGCCACAAAACATGCAGATGCTCTTCCTTGAAATGTCTCCGTTCTTTTTCAGACCACATTATTTACTTTCCGTATGTAAAGTTCTGAAGATTTATCCAAAACCCACTGAAATCAGTGCAGACCTGCAGCTTCATAGAACTGCAAAAGAATCGTTTCTCCTCTCCTCACCACACTTACATGCGCTCACTAGAAAATTGCTCAGATGTTTACTGTTTACAGGATCTGGGGTATTGCTGTTACTAATGGTCCCTGGCCTGATATTTCTGCGGTGCACACAAAGGGCAGGATGGCCAGCTTTCTGGGTTGAATGAGCAGATTTACTTAACTTGTGAATATATGCAAACGTTCAAATACATTAATTGCATGACTCAGTACGCAGTCCTGACTACCTCTGGTTAGATAACAATCATTAACTATACCATATGAGGAATCCAGGAAAATAAGATGCTCTATCAGTCATTACTATTTTAATCATAACCTTTGCCTACTTTTATTAAACTGACTAAGTGTCCTCTGCAGTAATCTTGTGGCATCAAGAAAGCTTTTACTACTATAACAGGCCAATTCTATTTCATCTGACAGCCTGTTTCTACACCAACTAGCAGAAATTTGGAAGAAAAATTCAGAGTCACAGCACTAACAGAGGTGTCAAATGAAGATAATTAGTCCTATATTTTTAGCTTTTCAATCATTGTCTCTTTTCAGCATTAAAAAGAGCAAAAGGAGTAATAAAATTTTGCAAATGCTAATCTAATAGAGAAAAGGAACTTAAAGAAAATGGGTTTAGTTATAGTTTATGAAAACATAAACCACCAATATTTTGCTTCCCTGCTTGTTTTCATACCCAGTTCCATAAAAACAGAAACAGGAAATGAAGTTATGGATTCCAAGAGAGAAAGCAGAAAACAGACTCACACTGCAGATAATTTATTCTCTGCTTAATTTTTCCTCACTCCGCTTCTCCCAAACAACTGTGTCTTTTACACTGAAAATCTTTCCAACAAAGGTCAAAGAGATCACAGACTACAGCACTATTACTGCCATAAAGGAGGAAGTGTTCATTGCTTTGCCAACGTGCTATTTCCAGAAATACAGGTTCAATTTCTACAACGGCATTAAAGCAACAATTAACAGAATTGTTTTCTTGTTGTTCTGATGTTCAGGTACAGGGTAGTTCAACTGGCATATAAATTATTCCAGTTAAAGGAAGCTGCACTGATCCATGTGACATAGAGTGGTACCCTACCAGCATCTCATTCCAGACCTGCAACAATGGTGCAGCACTAGGAAGTGTTTCAAAAGTTTTTAGAAGTGTTTTAGAACCACAAGAAATCCAACTGCGGAAAATTAATCCCTCACCAGTGGTTTTAAAAAACAATAACATTTCAGACAAAAGGAGTAAATAATAGGCTGACTTACAACTTCCAAGCACTTATGCAATCTGGGGAAAATAGGTGAGCTTAGGTTACTTTAAGATACAAGGATGTATTGAAGAGGTGCACAAGATGGTCGGAAATTTTACATCACTGGAGATGTCAAGAGGCCACATGCTCTTGCTACATGCTAAGCCATAGAGTGATTATCAGCTAGAAACTCCTTGCCACATTGGCCTACAAGCATTTGTAGCTGCCCTTCTCTGGTTTCAATGTACCCTCTATTCTTCCCAGTACAGAGAATGAAATTAAATTTATCCCTGTATCAGCAGAAGAAAGGATGTTTATTTTGTTTCACATGTAGTGAAACCTTGGAAAGGAAGGATATATATTCAGCATACTGGAAGAAATCCAGAAGGAGGATGTCTCCTGAGGCTAATGCAATTATGATTCCATTTTGGTTGGCTGTGGGAGCAGAAGGTATCATCTAACTGCAAGAACTGCTAGGCAAAGGTTATGGTCCTAAGTCTGTAGAGCACTGTGTACCTTGGACTCTGATTTTCTTAGTAAGTGAATTTGTATATGATAAGCTAGAGAAGAGGGATAGTCCTGACACTGATAGATCTGCAAGCAGGGCAAGGGTTGGGAGTTCAAATACACAATCTTAGGCTCTGACACAAAGAACAGCTGCATAAGGATATGCCTGTGCATTTCTGCAGAGCAGCTTGCTGAATGAAGACTGTGAGGTAGTTTATTTCATGGATTATACATGTATTTAATTAAAATTCTAGATAAATATTTGCAGCAATAAGTTTTTGAAGTACTGTAAAGTTACATTGTATTAAACATTTATTGCAATCATATGAAATATTCCTTCAGTTAAATATTTATTGTTATTTTCAGGATATTGGTATTGAGCTTATTATAAACACAGCACAAATGCAAAGCCATCTTTCTCAAAGCAATATACTACTTTGAGTTGCTTTTAGACTTATTTCCTGATGGATATTTGCCATTAATGTACTATGACTTTCCTTTATGAAAAAAGGCTCTAGCCCAAGCTAAGAGAAAGCTGTAATTTAAAATATAGTTTCCACTGTGCTCAGCATTCTCACAGTAATAATAGTTTGTCCTTTTTCTTACTGCAGTTACTGTATTAAATATTTATGTTGATGTTTATTTTGTAAACAAAGAAACCAAATTAGGCTAACACACGAAGCCTATGATGTGTTTTAATATCTGCATTTGTTTCATGTTGTGGCCTTTTATGCAATTGATTCAAAGGAATGTGTTAAATAATATATAACATTTTAAAAATTACGTCCAAGTTGGGGTTTTTCTGGTTGGTTAGTTGATTCCTGCCTCCCCTCCAACCTCCCCGCCCCAACCTGGGGATAAATTTTTTAAAAATACAAATTTTGTGTGAGAATTTCTTCCTGATCAGTAGTTGAACAGTCCAAACAACTTGAAGGTGCTATTTGAAGGACAACTGCTCACATTTATAAAGTTTGTACCATTTGCCGTGTTACCTTGGCATTTCTAAAAAGTTTATTTCCTATATAATTCTTTTGCTGCTCATGACTGCACGAAATAGTGTGTTTTGGATGGGAAGCGCCTATGCTGTGTGCTAGAGGTGGGGTGCCAAGGAAAGGTATGCACCTGTCCAGACCTTATACCTCTGGGATTAGCACATACCTGCTTCTTTGGCCTCTTTTGCACAGTGGGGTTTCACCATGATAAGAGTAACTGCTCTCCATCCCTTTGGCATCAGTGCCAACGCAGTAATCACTTCACAAGGTCTTATAAAATGTCTGGCCTTTCTTAATCCATTCTTTAAACCAAAAGCACAACTGCCAGTTGTCTCAGCTCACCCTGTAGTGCAGTCTGAAAGGTTGGATTTTTTTTTTTTTTTCTTGATTATCTGGGGAATCTGTCACTAAAAAGGAAAAGGAAATAAAAAAAAAATCAACCAAAAAAAGTAATAAGGACAAACTGAGGAACTGAAGAATTTATTATTATTCTTCAGATAAGGGCAGTAAAGACTATCAATGAACCAACTGTTATCACAGAAAAGGTGCTTGCATTTTCCTGCCTAGTTAAAGCTGTCAGTGGTCATGACATAATGCACATTCCTCAAGCTTAGCTATCAACACAACTCAGAGAGACTTGTATATTTTTATGTTCCTGCTTTAGCCTGATAGTGGTCTTTTGCTGTACATTCTTTAGATTTTACACACATCTATTGGAAGTGTCAAACAGTCTGGTGTTCTTAGATCTGTTTTCCTTCTCTTTTCAATCTGATGCTTAGTGAAGCATTGAAGCAGCTGCAGTTAACATGTTGCTCTAAAGTAGGCTTGAAAGGGGAAAATTAAAATTTAAATATGTATCAAACTTAGGATGAATTCACTCCAGAATTAACATACTCTATTTTTCAAGGTCTAAGATAGTCCTTGTGTACAGTGTGTTTTGACCTGTATACCTACAAAACTGTTACAAAAATTCTGCCAAAACTAGGAGCAACTTTTTTTTTAAATACAGTGAGGAATAAGAGAACTGAAATGTATCTTTTACTGATATTAGTGCAATGGTTGTCTGAAAATCCTGCACAATTCATATATGGAAACATCTTAGGAACAGAGTTCCTAAGTGTGTATAGGTACAAAATTGAAGTAACTGACAGGAGAATTTTGAGGAATGTCCCAGTTGTGGAATGACTTTAGTTTACCTGAAAAAAATCTACACTACTTTGATGCCATATATGCACATTAAATTACCTGTGTGGTTTCTAATGAAGTCATAATTAACTATCTCCAGTTGTAAAATATTGTTCAAATTCTCCAAGCACTTGTTGATAGCAGTTGGTTCATCTTGCTCAGCATTATCTTTGATAAAGTTTGCTGACTTCCACTGAAGTAAATGAAGGCCCATTTCCCCTGCTAATATGAAAGTCAATCACGAGGGTTTCATGCATCACTCATCCAGTGAGAGAGCACCATAATCTTCTAAGATAAGATAAGAAAAATGAATTGTGTTTTACAGTGCTTTTTGTGCTTTTAACCCCAGTTTATCATTGGGAAGATCCAAACTTCTACAAAGTCCAGTGAGTCCCTTAATTTTGCTCCTGTAGCATTTTAGGATAAGGAAAAGTAACAGAAAAAAAATCCTTGGGGTGAGAGAACAACCTCACAGGGCATTCCTGGATGGCTTTCTGGAAACTGGGGGTGCACATACCAAAAAGAAAGAGCAGCATGAAGGTGCAGGCCTGGAGGTTACAGTTCATGGAACAATTAATAAAAATGAAACACTTTCCTCCTTCCAAAGATAGGTGCCATTCAACTGCAGCAGCCAGGGGGTTGCACTAAGTTTTACTGGGATAAGTCATACTACAGCCATTGACTGAACCCAAAATAAAGATCTATGTACTAGCAAATAAAAAGCAATGAGAAGCAAGCTCAAGCACTCGATCATACGTCAGCCCTACTGCTACCACGCTCACTGATGCAGCTTTGTCCTCTGGCACACAAAAGCCTTTGCGCTGATGCTCAGCTATTGCTCAGTGCTGGTACTGCTCCCAACAGGACACGTGGCCCAAACCACCCAGTGCAGCCACTTTCCCCTGCAAGGCTGCTTCAGGTTGTTTTAGCAGGCCTGACACCAGCACCCACACACTCATGTTGCAAATAGATATGTAAGTACCAAACATTAAGCTAACTCATCTGTAGGACAAGTCTAAATCCTAACTCTTTTGACCACAAAAGTTTGAAGCCATGGCTTTATACCCAGCAAATATTTAGCTCTAAACTTTATTGTCTTGTCTGCCGTTGACACTCAAAAAAGTATATAAACTCTTTGGTATTTCTGCTTTCTTGGGTGCATTGATACAATTGTTCGTTAAGATCACTTATTAATCTTTTATTGATTAGGCCCTGGACAAGGATCTTACTACTCGGTAGAGCTGAAGAGAGGAGAAACAGTCCAACGTCAGGCAGCCCATTGACTAGATGCAGGAAATAAAAAAGCAGGGTCTGGATAAAATGGAAATGTTGTGAAGTGTCTTCAAACCGATTCTTGAAATATATTTAAAGATCAAAGGGGTCTTACTTGGTTCTACTGTATTCAAAGCATATCAATGATGAATGGGATGCAGTATTTATACAGATAATTATTTTTTACATATATTTGTTGTAAATTTTTCATGCTTAATTCTCCTTCTGGCTCATTCTGCAGTGAATTGCAGAAGGAAAAGTCAACTGCAGTGATAAATTGCATAAGATACAATGAAGAGTATTCATTACAAAAATACTAATAGAGAAATCACCATGTCCCAAACACTTTTATAACTAAGCCTCAAGGAAATAGCTCTTACTGAAGAATGTTGTTATTCAGCATCAAACTCAGCATCAGAAACTTTGGCAGCCAGGCAGTTCCAGCAGTGTTGATATGCTGATAAAGTCAGTCTTACTTTTGGCTAGGTCATGTCCCCAAAATAACATCATTAGCACTTACAGGTAAACTCGTGACTGTGGAGATAAAAGAGAGTGCTGTGTCTATTATATCACCATTTTCAACACTAGTCACTTAAGGTACTGAAAGTTCAACTTGCATATAACGGAGCTCACAGGCAGAGTACTGCACTGGATCCACTTATTGCCTCCCAGTAAGTCCCACATAAGAATGGACACACTCCTACTGTCTTTTTCCAGACCTTGGTCACGAATCCAGTCTCTTCCCCATAAAAGCAAAAGGGAATAATACATTGCCAGGAAGCTTTGGCTGATCCTAGCAATATTGTAAAAATAGTTATTGTTCATCCATTCTAGATAATACATACTACTGGCAATCTTAAAATGAGTTGCGATATTAAAAAAAAAAAAAACATTCAGATGAAACAGTAAACAGTGAAATTATATTATCTTAATTAAAGGTTTAGTTAGTCCACAATTACCTAATCTGACACACTAGGTTAATTTTAGACCCAGCTTTTCAGAAAATGCCAGATGTAGCCTTTTCCTCAAAACAAGCTATTGGTATCTCTTTTTTGAGAGCCCTAAAAATGTCACCTTGCACAAGTCAGTTTAGAACTGAGATATCAGTACTAGAGTGAAAACAATGGTGTTCCTTTTCTGAAAACAAGTAAAATAATGCATATAATAGAAAGCTTCATAATCTAAGAGATCTCATTAATGCAGTAAATTAATGCAATTCACTCATCCTGGTATTGCCCTATAAAGTCCTTCATCCGATAATGATGTGATACTAAGAACTGCCTTGACTTTTCAGGTCAGAGTGCCAAAGCTGACTCAGAAATGTGATGCTGCCTAGAAAGTCTTTCCAAAAGCTGACTGGAAGACACCCTCTCAAAATAGTTAGGAGGAAGCCAACTGTTAGCAACACTTGCAAGTTTTATTTCTTAACTGAATAAAGCCTAAAAGAAATATATGTCAGATGCATAAAATAAAATGAGAAACCAAAAATAAATCTGAGAAGCAGGATAAACAGTTTCCTACAACTTTCTGTCAAGCTGCTTTACTCAGCGTTTCCTGGTATTCTCACTCAACGGTTCTGTGTCTTAAAATATGGCACTTTTCAGAATGCTGACTTAAAATAATAATTGCAATTAAAATATATTCTCTTGGTAAAATGAGATTTCTTGTGTTTTGCATCCATTGTGTCCTGAAATAACCAGTAAACTAAAAAGAAACTTCTCAGCACTCTCTACCCCCAAAATGCTATTATTTGTTTGCACAGCTCAAAAGAGATAACTGTTCACTTGACTGAGCATTTAATATCAGGAAAGTTTTTAAAGTTTTCTGTTGCAAGGAGGGATTGCTCAGAAAGCTCCATCATTGCAAAGATGCATAACTACATGAATTACTTGCCAGCAATAAGAAAGAGGGAAATGTTGGGTGAAATTGAATGAGATAGAGCAATGGAGGGAAAAAGGAAAGTGCTGGAAGATAAATGAGCGCTAAAAAGGTCTACTTGCAGCACATAAGACTGCAGAGCCAATACTAGCCATAATGGCAGTAGCATACTGGAATCACGCATGTGCAAAGGTGTGGAAGAAAGACTGCACTGTGCCTGTCTGCAGGAGCACAGGCTTAGACAGAACTATCAACCTTGATTCAAAACTTTTTAACATTCAAACCAAACGAAAAGGACCATCTGGGACACATAAAAGAAACAGAACTCTATGGGTAGAAAAGCCAGAGAGGATTTTGTTGCCGGCATAGCCTGAGATTTCAGGGATACTCCAGATGGTAGCTGAGCTGTTGCTGTGTGCAGAGCACCCATATTACTCCTTCACATGGCCCTTGATGCTGGCCCAGAAGCACTGTGAGCAGCACCTCAGTCCTTGAGTTCCCCATGGAGGCAGAGAGCATGCCAAGGCAGGTGCTGGCAGATGAGTTGATGCTCCATATCTCAGAGCTATTAAGAGCAGACAACGAGGAGGGGCAGGAGGCTGGGAAGGGAAAAATCACGGAGCTAACTGAGGAAAAGATTTTCTTTAAATGCTAAACCACCTTGAAGAAACATGATGCCAGTTGAATGATAACACTAAATGCTGGTTAAGGGGAGGGAAAATAGTTGTAAATACAAAGTTAGAGCAATAAAGTTCAGGGCAACTTGGATAGGTTAGGAGCACACTTTTAAATAACTGCAGTTCCAAGATGAAAGAGGCAATGTAATGAGACAATAAGAAAATCCACCTCTCCCCCTGTTACAAAACACTAAGCATGCTCTTAGCCTTTTCATGAATAAAAGTCTTCATGTCTTCTTCATGCTGCTTGGTGGCAGAAAAAACTTGTATAGCATAAACTGAGCACTGATACATGTAAAAAATGACTCGGGAGAGTAAGTCTGGTACTATGAAAATGAGTGAAGAGCCATTTGAATTGCAGTAAGAAATAAAAGAGAAAATGTCATATCTCACATTATGAAAGTTAGAAATAGCAAGGCTTTTAAGGGGTAAGGTACGTATCTGGGAGAAGTAAATAGCGGAATACATAAATGATAGTGCATAAAGGAAGCAGGAAAAGCTACATATGTTTTCTAAGTAATTTAAACTTTTCTGCATAAGCACAATGCAGACCTTCAGATCTCAAGCAAGATTCTTGTTAGTATCCAGATTATAGAAACATGTAGAGTTTGATGGATAGAACTGAAATATAAGAATATATTTATATAACATTTTGTCCAGTCCTCTGGAATTTATCAGTGTATATGCTGAAATACTGTGTCTGACATTAACTAATTTGGCAGTAAAATATTATGCAGGTTAACATTTTGCTACGATAGGTAAGCAAATCTACAGTTTCACTGCAATAGATTGTTTTCCATTAGCTTTACTTTTCCTTAACTAATGAATAAAGGCAGTAGAAAACTGCAAGCTCAGACACTAGAAGAATATACTAACCACGCAATTACTTACGGTATTTGTGCAGAAACAAGAACAGACATCCATAGAAAAAAGCCGAATAACCCTAAATTATTCCAACACTTACCTATATAGTCTATTTCTCTCCAACACCACGTTTAATTAGATTTATACCTGCAGTACAGTAATACCAAAAGCTTTTAATTTCATTATGTTGCATAAAATCAGTTACAGTACTTTTCATCATCTCATGTTATGAATGATGGGACACACACACTATTTGAAATGCTGGCTGCATAAACTGCATAAGTTATTAGAACCACATATTGCAGGAGGAAAAGAAAAGTAGGACTAAGGCTTGAGAGACCCTGACCTCACTCAGACTTTATTTTGGAGAATGTAATGCAACATATCTTATTTGCAACCATATAAAAAGGTATGATACATGTAGTAAAAAAACCCTGAAGTTCTAATTCCAAACTGAGCATTTGACATATTGGTCAAAACCTTACAGGTGAACAAAGGGATTTTTTGAATGATATTATCAATGTATTTGATGTCCTGAATCTGTACATACTATGAGAATAAAGGATTATTTGGTCTTTTCTTTGCTTTCAAGACTCCACATTTGCCTTCCAGTTGTGGATCACAAACACCTGCAACACACTGGGAGCTTAAAACCTCAGTGCCTGGGGTAGCGCTGCCTGAACTGGGCTGGCTGGGAGCTGTAGTCAAGGCCACAGAGGAAGAGAATCTTTTCTAACCAAACACTGCTGGCCCCATGGAAAGCAGAGGGGGCTGGGGTGGAAGAGGAAAGTGCCCCAAAATTGCTATTTCAGTAAAATATATGAAGTTCCCGCAGATTCAGAATTCACAGATTTAACTTTCTTTTTGCATGGTATTTTAATTATACTTTTACAGGCTCCTCTGACTCATAAGTAGCACTAATACATATAGACTATATCATACTACTGAAATCAAGCTGTTGGGGTGTTCCATGTTAAATGTTTTATAAATCATTAAAAAAATAAAATTAAGGCAGCTGCTGCTCCTTGCTGCTTGGTACCCCTTGTCTTTTCAAGTGTCCCCCTATTTCAGAACTACACAATAAAGAATTTCCCAGTCCCAGACTACAGAACATATATGCATATAGATGATAGATATGTACATTCATATTTTTATCCTCACTGAGGGTGAAAACAAACCAACCAAACCAACAAACAAAAAAAAACCACAACAAACCAACAACAACCAACCCCCAAACACAAACACCAAACCCAGAAAAGCCTATATAACCAGTTTTTGAATCAGAAATTTTTATTTTTAGCATTAGTACTCATGCAATTCCCGCGATGCAATATATTTTGTTCAATAAACACTGGGAAAGGACTAGTAAATCCATGGACAAGCATCAAACTTGGAAATAAGATCCTAGATAACAATCAGTCAAACATTGATGTAGTAATAGAAACAGAAATAAAACCAGCAACCCTGTTTGCCTCAGCCTTCTAATCTCCCAGAAAAGCCACCATTCTGTGTATTGAGAATGTAAATATAGAATCTATTTGTCATAGTACAAAAGATCATGTCCAAGTTATTGTTTTTGATGAATTTCCTTCTGCAGCAAGAAATCTGCAGCTTGTATACATTGCCCAAGTCCCACAGGTCATTCAGAATAACAATTCTTTTTAGTAAGTAATGCCTCACATACCATCATGCACAAGTGATAAACGGCAGTTGTCAAACACCCAATTGGCAATTCACTTTCTGACTTTAAGGGTCAGAATGCAAGCACTTGGAGAAAAATTCCTCAGAAAAACTCCACCAGCTCTCTATTCCATTTCCACTTACATAGATGTTATTCAAGTGATGAAAAATCCAAATCTGTTCCGAGCAGTATGAAAGTGATACTACGGTGAAACACCCAACTATACCAAGTTCTATTTAAAAATTGGTGTGCTATTTCAGGGATTCATGGTGGGAAGAATGGTGAAGAGAAGGGCGTCATCAGTTCTGAAGGTAATTTAAAAGTTATATTTATACCTGCCATAGATGAAGACTTGGCAACAGTATAATAAATATATCTATGTCAAACCTTTGAGAAAAGAAAATATCAGACCTATCATAAGTTATATGTTGTTGGAAGTTTGTCACTAACCTCATTATAAAGGCTGATACCTGCAAAACTTGAACTTTCCTTTCTGAAGTCAACTACAAGGCTTAAATTGTCACCTTTTTGGCATCCTTCTTGTAAAGGTCACCGTTTTGCAACAACATTGAAAAATCAATTGGTTCATCCCTGACATATGGTGCCAGATAATGCATTACATCTGATGCCACATGGAGCAAGACAGAAACAGTGACAGAATATCTTTGTCAGAGATCGTTAAAGTTCCACTGTTTTATACAGAATGATAATTGATGGAGTGTGAAGGAACCAGTTCCCTCAAATCGGCCTGATTTCTTGTTAATGTATTTCTTTGACTGATTGGTAACTGCCCAGTTGAGCAATGGTTGTGTCATCTTGCAAAGTCAAAACCCAAGGGCTGAGCTCCAGCCCAGTCTACCAAGAAGGTTTTGAATAAGAAGGTGGGAGAAGAGGCAGAAAGGGCCTTTCTTCCACACCAAAATGAAATTAAGCTAGAACACTAGTATCCTCTGAAAGTTAGAGTAAGTTTTCTCTTCCTGCTTGTCTCAATAAAACCTTCAATATTTGCAAAATACAACTTCAAATGTAGGCCTTACATGAGACAATCAGTTTTCTAAATTGAAAAAATATTTTTTTCTCTTTGTTTCTTTGTTTTCTAATATTATTTCTACCAGTAGTTCAACGTGACAGCTTGGATATGTTACCTGAAAGGGAATTACAGAGATTCTCACTCCTGAAAAGATATAAACCAAGTATTTCATGTAAAGAGTAACACTCATGGGAACATAAATATCAGTTCTGTGAAGATGTAGAGAAAATATATTCAGAGAACTAGCTGTGCTACTAAGAAACCTCTTCATTAAAGGGATTCATTTGTTTGGATTAGACCCTGTCAGTCGAACACAAAGTTTTGTTCCTGAGAGATCCCCTTCGTTCACTGACATTTGTGAAGTGCTATAAAATGCTAATTGGTATCATCAGCAAACGATTAACATTCTGTTTAGTCTTATTCTCAAAGCAAAAATTGTAATAGGAAATAAAATGTCATACAGCAAAGAGATAGCTGAAGACTTTAGCAAGAGGCAATTTTATTTTCCTTTGGATGTTAACCTTACCTCCGTATGACTGGTTGTCCTTACACCCTTCCAGATATCCTCTGCCTTAGCAACAAACATTTCTGCTTCTGACAAGTTGCCTCTGCCCGAGGAAGTTTGCTGCTAAAGAAAAAACAATATTCTAATAAAAATCTGCCTTTGAATAATTTTATTTAACTTTTGTGTCCCTACCATTTTTTGCTAACCTGCAGATAGACCTCAGCTGACCACCAGTTTGCTTCTTTGCCCCAAAGTCTGTTTTGTTGCCTCCTGTCCTTATAATCAGGTATAGCTTTTCCTCTCCCCTCCACCAAACCTTGGAAAGAGAATCAGTCTGCTCCACTGTGCTATAGTACAAAATGTTGTTCATAGCTCTGTTAGGCTAAGTACTGCAGAGTTCAAGCACAACATGGTATTTGAATTACTCTAACATGTAAAAACATTTCTGGATTAAAAAATACTTTATTGCCACCAATTTAAAACCATAAACATGCTTTGAATCCAATTCAATATATTCCTTATTTGTTCCTCGTTCTCTCCTGTTATTATTATTAGAAGGTATAAATTTCCAGCAAGGCTTGTGTTTGACAAGACTCCATTATTTGCACATGACAAGGTTTATCAAAAACAGTTGGATTTTTATGAGGAGCCTTTTATGTTTCCTCCATAAAATATAAATAAATGAAAAGGATTAGATGGAGGAAGTAGAGTATAATTCATCACCAATGTGAAGCAGAAGGAGCAGGCTGCAGATGGATGAACTGAAGAAGAACATGGTGACTGGTCTAGAGAAGAAAACTAACTCTCAAATGTTAGGGAGTAAAGAGCACAATAAAGGAGCATTGACTTTTCTTGCCATTTTTAGGTGTCCCTCAGCATGCAAAGTACAGAATCACCTTACAATGCAAAAGCACATACAAAATAGTAATGCAGCTGTCTAGTTTTATTCGTTTGGTTGGTATTTGTTTGTTTTGTGGTTACAGAATAAATTGAAAGACCAGAAGCTTAAAATTAAATCTGCTCCCTGTAGATAGTTAGAGAACAATTAGGAGGAAAAACCTTTTAAGGTGGCAGTGTCTCACTGTTCTCATTACCCTCATGTCAGCCAGATAAAAATCAATTTCATTGCCTTATATTCTCATAAAAATGGGAATGGTGGAGATAGTGGCCCACATTTTTTTTGTCCAAATAAAGCTGAAAAGTTATCCTACAATCCCAAGGCAAGTCCATAGGGTTACTTATACCCATCACACATGCCATACAAAGAAACTCCAGGAACGAGGTTGTTTTCTTACACAAGTTAGGCAACTGCATCACCTTTTATGTCTCTGTCTGTGGCAGTGACATGTACAAAATAGGCACATGGTAATTGTGTTTATGTGGATAGAACTTACAAAGTAAGTCACAAAAGGCTTATGATAAGTAAAGTGTTCACAAGCTTCAGGTGTTGAATGCACCCAAAGATCTATCTTTACAAGCCCGCTCTCTACTTTCCAGCAGAGCTGAAGTTCCTTTTCTGTTGAAACTCTAAAATTTGGGCATTTACTTTTAGTCCAATTCAGAATGAAAAGAGTTTTGCAGATAGGAAAAACTCTAATATTTGCTTTCAGTAAGGTAAATATGAAAGAAAACATGCACAAACAAAATGTTTTATTATAGCAGAAAGTCAAAATACCTTATTATCTTTCAAAACAAAGTAAAAACATTTATAACCATTTATTTAGGCATCAGCATCAGTGTGTTCCCATGGAACTTTTCTGTTTTGGTGAAACTGCAGTGAAAAGCTTCTCAGAATGTTACAGTTTAAAGTAGGCATTTCCAAGGACTCTCCTGAAATGAAAGCTGATGGTCATCATAGATATTTGGAGCAGAAAGCATGCCGTTCTTAAATGCAAGTGCTGCGTAAATACTTAGCTAGATGAATTATACAAATATTATCTTACCATAAACCATTGCAAGATTCTCTGTATTTTTTTCGAAATTAATAGAGCCTCCCCTAAGATGATCTCTTACTACATCGTGACCTTATCTATAAAAACTTATGGTTTTTATCTAGATGAGGTGTGTCTTTCTTCCCACACGTACCCAGGATTCTGCCTGTCAGTACTAAATCTCTTTCCAGTAAAAAAAGGAGTCAGAGGAGAATGTCTTTAGAGACAGAGTGAATTATCCAGAATAAGTAGGAAAGCTTAGGTTAAAATAATGGCTTACAGAATGATGGGTACAAGATGGAGAGGGACTGTCTCAAGGAGATAAATTTTGCTAACAGTTTCCACAATGAAAAGACATACATTATACTTAACCAACTCTCTGACTCAAGTGTGTGAGCCACAGTAGAAATCCAACAGAGAAACATTTTTTTGCCACTTTTACATCACCTCCCCCGAGCAGGAGTTAAATTACAAGTGTTACTGTGCAAAGTAAATAAAAATTTGCTATATTACAGACTTAGTTCAGAAAGAATAACTTAGTGTTTCGTTCTTTCCTTCATTTTAATATTGCCATTTTTGATCTTGATCCCACAAACTTTCATACATGTGATTTCCCATACAAGAAAAGCTGAATGCGTGCATTATGGTTTGCAAGATCTGTGCCTCACTTTGCAAGTTCTTCATCAACAATTCTATCAGTGCTAGATAAACAGAGAAATAATTAATGTGCAACATCAGAGATTCAGGTGCTAGTTAAGGTAAACTCATTCCCAGGAATTATTTTTTTGTTTATGCAGGTCATGTAGCATTGAATTGACTAGCTAAACTTCTGTGTTAATTAAGTCTATCTTTTATTCACGGGACTAACCCTGAATGTTTTCATTTGTTGGGAATAAATTGTGACCTCCTGGTACTTCTCACTCTGCTGGGCCATGTGATATTTAAGAGAGTTGTATATGCCTTGATATAAGCAAGTTGTACAAATCTGACTCAACTGTTGATAGAATCTGACCAGATAGATGACATTTATTTTGCACTGTTGGTTAACTCTTTGGCACACCCTGTAGTGGATTACATCATGGATCAAAACAGGGAGGGAAAAAAAAAAGGAGCAACAAAATGATATTTCAGTACATGGGAGAACACTTAAATCTGATCTGTAGACATGCTAGCAACAAGCACAAGGCAAAAATTCAACTCCGGGCAGTCTGGGAAAGTTACCTTATGTACTGTACACAAAGGCATCAACATTACATTTGCTCTTGTTTCTCCATTTGATCATTCAAAAAAACTCACAAAGCTGCTACAGTTCAGCCCCTCTTACTTGTCTCTAGATATAGAGCAGTGATTTTCCTGAAATCAAAATTGAAGAACTCACAGGGAAGTACTGATACTTAAAACAACATACAACAAAGGCATCTTGGAGCTGTTAACTGCTACAGCCCAGGAATCATTCTTCCAAGGCCAGTTCAAAAGAAGCAACTGATTCATTGAGAGAAGTCAGCACACAGTGTCCAGGAAAGAGCTGTCCTTGTGACTCTTTGATGAGAGAGAGTTCAGTCACCAACCAGTCACCTCTGGTTTTAATCCCTACTGACATTCTATATGTCAACAAAACGCCAGATGTGATGTCTCTGGGACACATGGGATCCCTGGGGCAGGGCATGAAACACAGAAGTGACAGTGGAAAGCTGGTTTATGCAGCCTTATTCTCTCCACCACATTAGGCATGTTAGACATCCAGAGATTGTGTCCACTCCTCACTTTGTACCAGAGACAAATACCAGTCTATGAGTCCCCAAAAGGGTGAACAAACAGGTAAGTCAGACCAGAGCAAGCTCAAGGCTCCTTTGCACTGTGCACTGAGCTTTGCCATACCAAGAAGGCATGAGGTAGAAAGATTGGGTTTATAGCATGGGCAAAACACATTTGAAAAGAGCATAACAGAGAAAAACACCTATCAGAATTATGTAGATATAAAGGAGTGCAAGGAGGCAAGTAGAACATCTCTGTTACAGAGAAGGGCTAGAAGAGATCAGTTCTCAGGAGCTGCAGTTAAAATACTTGTGTGTTGTTTTTTTGTTAGTTTTGTGGGGTTTGTTTGTTTGTTTTTCTATTCAGACTCAGTTGAAAAGGTTTTCCAGACCCATCTCAGTACATTGCACAATGCAAGCAGTATACATAAAGACCCAAGGACACAGAGGACAGAGACTGACTCAGTATGTGCAAGTTCTCCTTAGACATATGGATTCATTGCTTAACAGGACCAACCAGACACACAGGAAGCAGGCTGCAGGTGCTATGCATATGCCCTCATCTCCTATTGCAGTAGACATCTGGCATCTCTGAATACCGCAATTCATGTGCAGTTACCGGGCCATGTCCCCCGTCTGCACCCATCCTGCCACACTGGTGAATAAAGGTGAGAAGATCACCTACCAACCAGGCAGGCTTTGACCAAGAAATCCCAAAGCATCATAAACATGATTGTTCTGTGAGCTGAGCAGCCTATGCCTTGGTCTGCTTCAAGAGCACATGAAGTAGCTGGAATGGCTGTTGTGCACCGCTGCTTAATCCTCATAACATCAATGGCCTCATTGCACACCAGGATGAGCTATCTCCGAGACTGCCTCTCCATTTGTGGCTGCGATTTGTCACTGCTTTCACTCCCAATAACAGGTTCAGAGAAATGAATCAGGGAATACAGAATAATATCTCAGACCATCTGTTTAGAATGTGGATTTCACACCTGAGTGTTGATCCAAGAGCTACTAAAAAGGTGACAATTTTAGTCTAGCTCTTAAGATCTTCCTGTATTGCTTTAATGATACCAAAAAGCAGCTTTTAGCTCCAAAATTTTGCCACAGTCTAAAACACAGACTAAAATAACTTTTAAAGCAGGTGATAATCATATTTTATGGGTCAAATTCTTCTGCACTAATCACACCAGATAGCAGTTCATTCTTTCCATAGTCTGTCATTTCCAGGGGACTCCTTGTCACATGGTGCATTGCCATGGCCAAGATGGGAATCCCACACACTCCAAATTCAATTCATTAGTATGGACTAGATAGGAAATACATCTGACATTATTTCCCAGGGAATAGGAAAATAATAATAACAGTAATAGAAACAATACTTTATATTCCACTGCTTAGAAATACCAAACCACCAAACTCAAAGGAATAAGTAAGATAAGATGGGTTAAAAAAATGCTAAGTTAATTGAGCAGAACATCACTATTTTCTGTCCAAAAAAAATTGCTTTTCAACTTGAAGGACTGATTAACATTTTGCAAATTCTGTATATACAGAGCTGTACCTGGTCTGCGGGCCTATTTCCATAACTAGCAAGTGAGTTTTTAAATAAATGAACTGTGGTTATTTTCATTAGTGGTCTGGTAAGTTGGAATCATTTGCCAAAATAGCAAGAAAATATTTATTTCATGACAGTGAATGTTTGCTTTAGAAACGTGATTGTGCTCTAAAGACATCCAGTCATAGCAAAGTCATCAAGACAGCTTGCTTTGCACATTGCTGTGATACTATTTAAAATCTGCCAAAAGCCAGTTCTGAACAAGTAAAGAAATGTCTAAGAAGCTGTAACACTATTGAGAAGTATAGTAAGGCTCACAGATTCAAACAAGGATAGATCTGATTGACTTATGTTCTGCCTACCAGACAGAAGTTGTACAAAAGAGATAGCTAACATACAAAGCTTGGTAAAACATTTACATCTTTCTTAAAAACAAGAATAAAAAATTGGTTCAGACAAAACTTGGCAAACTCTTCAACAGCTGTTCGACGGTGACTCAGAAGGCTGTTGACAGCCTGTGTCGCAGTTTGCCCACTCCTAGGAACCCTCTTCTACATAGGTAGACTGAAGAGAAGGTGAAATTGGTTCAGAGTATGTTACAGTTTGTCCTGCAGTTTGACAAATACAGACCATTGCTATAAGTTTGGTGCACAGACTGCTGTTTTCATTATCTCAGCATTTTCTGAAACCTGAATCACAACAACCCCAAAATAAAGTAACACAAATTTAACCACAACAGTATTGGCCTACTGTACATTTACACAAGTTTGTGTAGGTTTAATTGGAAGTGTATGTTCATATATCAAGCCTGGAGTCTTGGCTTAAGAAGGCAGATAAATAAATGGTATGTGCCCCCCCTAAACTTTTAGCTGGAGGGAAAGCAAGGAGTGCTTTGAAGTTTCTTATAAAATGTAGAAAGCAGTACCTGGCTTAAAGTGAGAATATGCAGATTAGAATTCCTCAGATATTAAGCTCTTCTGGCTCACAGATTGTTTGTGTTTGAATGTAGGCTAAAGGAGAGGTAAATAAAAAGACCTGTACCATAAGACTTTTTAATGACACAATTGTGGAAACCAGTCCAAATCCCTGTTTTTTTCCCCTAACAAGGAAACTGTCATTTATGTTGGAAGCTGTTGTTTGATACCAGTAGATTTTCATGTTATTTATCTGCAGAGAACAAGCTATATAGTCATAATTTTTACAAGAATTTTAATTAACTGTCAAATTATTTTGTGTCTCAACCTAGGGGAGGTAAAGGATATTTTTTTTTATCTTATTTTTGGTACTGTTCTCAAATTCTAGTTGCCATCATTTAAGAAATGTTAATGATGCTAATGAATACTAAAGGTCAGGCACTTAGCTTGTGTAAATTAGCACAGCTCAGTTGATTTTTGTAGCTCTACTGATTTAAAGTTACTCAGGACCTTAAGATCCTGGCATTGCAATTTATTAGTCTTGGCTATAGATTTTCTTCCATACATTCAGCTGTTTAGAAGTGTTTGCAGGGTCAAGTGAAAATGCAGGTTAAGCTAACAAATGTCAGTCAATGTGAACCAAAACAACTTTTCATGTTTGTTCACATTTGCATTCATGGCTTCATAGATATGAACACACATTAAAAAGTGAAATTCAGTTTAAACTTTTCAGCTTTGCAACTGAAGCACAAACAGAGCATTGTACTTGGTTTCAACTAGCAAGCTCCAACCCCACCATTATTCATTTGCACACCTCTGTACTTTGAATCTCAGACCAATCTGCAATTTTAGTATAAAATCATAATACAGCAATCCTGGGCTCACAACTGAGGCAATGTGTTGAAAAAGGAGTAGATTACAACCACCATAAACTCTTTGGAAGAATCTAAATGCCATTGTATTTTAGCAAAACTCCTAAATGATTAGGTCTAGCATGGTTCTTAGTTTCATCCTGTCTGATTCACCTAATGATGTGGGTTTACCTTTACACAGTATGTCTTAGCATGCGTCATGTGTTTTGTGTCATATTTCTAATCACCAGGTCAAAGTCTACTGCACTGACCAGTGTGACCACCGCATTTGCTTTCTATCTGTATTTACCTATGTGAAATGAGAGCTCTTCAGGGCAGGGCCTACAAGCATTTCTAAATGAGTCTGGGTTTTAATGGCAGGTCTCGGCCATCACTATGACACAATTACCTATGAGAAAATTCCTCTTTATTTGCTCTAGGGCAGGAAGTACAGAAGTAACACAGACCTCTGCTAAGCAAAATAGTGACTCATCTGAAAAAACAAGTGGACATGTAAAGGCTGTTGCCTAATAATTCTGCATGAGATCCAGACTTTCTTAAAGTGGTCATCTAAAAACATCATAAGATGGATGAGTAGAGCCTAAACAAGACTAGCTGCTCTGAAGATTTAAAAAATATCAAAGATATTACCCTCAGGGGACAACAACGAAAATTATTCCACTGAAATATTCATAACAATGGGACAAAATATACAATGGGACAAAATATACAATGGCTGTGACAACCTGCCTTTTACATCAGGATAAACTGAAAATGACAGTAAATTTTCTCCCTTACATCAAATAACAAAATATTTAAACCAGAAAAGAAAATAAGCCATTCAGCTGTGAGATGCTGTAAAGCCACTAATTTGACTCTGGCAAAAGAAAGATTTTAATATAAAGATACCTGAAAACTAAGAGAAGTGTTTTACTCTAGAGGTTAAGGAGGAACAGTGACTGAGTGCATGAGCACACAAATTTCATTTGGGAGAAGCAAAAGAAGAATTTTGAAGGAAACATTTGAACAATAGCTTTTGTCAAGAAATATGCATTTTCTAATCAAAACAGACACCTGTCCAACCCTCAGACCCCATATTCTTCCACTGTTCTCATCATTCTTGGGAATTGTTCAACTAAGTCTAGAGCAACTAACACCAGAGCGCACAAATACACCTCTATGGCACTTTCCAGTAAATTACTTCCTGGCAACTCGAAATTTCAGGTGTCAATGTTTTTGAGTGAAGACACCTATTGCTGAAGGTTTGAGGCTCAGAGAAAGAAATCAGGTCTTTGAGTCTGTTAGTTGGAAGCTTTTTGCTTTTATGTCTTCCACAAGATCTTTCCTAACATTAAAAAAAATAGTGGAGGAGATAATCAGAAACTATAGGATGAGTCAAGTAGGGAGAAAATGATCACTCTGCTGCTCCACTTGGATATGCACAGTGAGGCTATAGGACTTCCGCCATCCTCATTGCCTGTGGCAACACTTGATGGGGCTGAAAGACTTGATTTGAAATTATTGCCTTAGCCTTAGTAGAATATCATTGCATTATGGGTTTGTGTCAGAAAAGGTGATTAAGTTAGAATTTACTTTTATCACCACATTAGCTTTTCTAGAGAACTTTAAAAGTTACATTTAATGTTTTAAGTCCCCAGACAAAAAGCTGGAAGAATCAATGATTTGTCTTGCCCTTTTTGTTGCTTTCATTTTCAAGCCTTTATCTCTGGCTTATGAATATTAGACCGCAGCAGGCTGTGGTAATATAAAGTATATTGGCTTCCCAAGTGTTAGAATACTTTAGAAAAACAGAGAAAGATAAGAACACTAATAAGAACATACTTAGCAAAAAAAAACCTATCACTCTGAGTGTATTATGAGTATTTATGTTTTAAGTAGGGTTGGACATACCCTGGTGCTAAAGATACGTGCTATATGTTGCAAGTGGGATTTCATAGAACAACAACAGCAAAATCCCGAAGCTTTCTGGCAATATCAATGAAAGTGGGGGAAACATAACTACCCCTTTTTCTGAAAGCATCAGAAATCCTGGAGAAGAAAACATTTTTAACAGAAGCAAATGGGACATCTAGAGGAATAGATAAAATTTAGGTGGACTCCTAGAACTTTTTTGTTTTCACCAGAGCATTATCAGTATCAGTCAATTCAGAATTTTACTGAAATTGGATGAAAAGTTGCACAGTAATAAAAAAACAACTTTTTGAAGATCAAGTTGTTTGAAAGGGGACCTTGGTCCCTTACTTCACCACATTAAGAATTTGAAAACACAACTTAGGTGTTTTGTGAGTAATGCCCATAGTTGCCTCTAAGACAGATTCTCACCTACCTACTCTCCACTTAGTCTGGCGTAGATTCTTGCATCTTCATAACAACCTGTTGAACCTAACAAGTATTTTGACTTTTGCTCCTATCCCTACTCAGGACACACATGAAACTGGGATTTGTATTTTAAATGAGCTACAGAGCTTCCTTTTACATTAAACAGTTCCTGTTCAGTGTACGTACTTGAAGCACAGCAGCCTCATCAATCTAGGATTTACGGTCTCTGTGATATTATTCTTTCTTCCCTCCCACAGAGTAGGCACAAATCTGCATTTTGCAGTCTCTACTTGTGGAAGCTGCCTGAATCCTCGCTCTCTGCAATTTGACTGCTGTACTCATTACCGTTGTCAGATCCATAGGCTTTTTTGACACTTCTGTCCAGTTTTCTCACCATAAGCAGACATCATTTTCCCATCTCTCCTAAAGTCATACAAAACAAGAGTTGTGACAGCAGTTTAATTTACCCTAGCTATCTTCAGTCCTTACTATGCATTAATACTGTTGCATAATGTAAATGCACTTATCCCTCTGGAACCCATGACAGTCCATGGGAGCTCTTCTTCCATTTCTAGAAGTTTTAGATGAATAACATACGTTAGTCAGCCTTCCATAGCTCCCACTGTCATTCACACCTTGTCCTCTCAGAGCTCATGCTCTGAGGCAGTGTGGCACAAGAAATTCAGTTGTATTCATGTAGCATGTTACCACAGTATAAGATTCCAAACTTAAAGTAGAAACCAGTCATTTCAAACAAACTTAAAGAAAAAGAGTAGGCAGCATGATGTATAGACAACAGCAAACTGGAACACAGGGACACTTGAGCTGTGTCAGACCGTGTCAGGAGCAGATACTCAAAAAAAGGTAACAAGGAGAGAACAGGCACCAATTAATCCTTCCTCAATACATCCCCAACACAATGCAGATGTTGAATACACTCCACCAGTAGCATTCACTTTAAATACAACACTGTTCTACACTGAGAAAGGTGCTACACCACGCAAATATAGTGATAGCAGTTTGACCCTAATTATTTCAAGGAAAACCCAAAACTAGACCTTTTCCACGTGACAAAATGTAAAATATGCACAGGAGCAAACCAGAGAAGAAAGATGAGGAGAGTGTTATTCACTCGAGCACAGCTAACACAACTAGATCACTTGCACCGCTCTCATCTGCCAGGTCAGAACAGAGGCACAGTCAGGATACATGTGTCTAACCCCACAATATAAATTTGTCTTAAAAGCTGCACTCAATCCTTCCATTTCCTTTGCAGAGAAAGTACTCCACTTTCTCCCACTGAGGAAGAAATACCTGTTGTGCCGCCAGTCTGTGTATTTCTCCCTCTTTCCTTTCCCATCCATGCTCAGAGAAGGGAGGAGTCCCAGTTAAACCTGTAACATGCATGAAGTGACCTCTTCTCAAAGGTGGGATACTAGGCTAGCAATAACAGGATGTTTTACTCTTTCTTCTTGTTAGGACCACGTAGTCATAATTATTATACATCATTTTTTCCGATACAAATCATTACTTACCTCTGTTGCCTGGGGGGAAGTTTAGGGTAGAGGATCTCCAACATACCTGCCTGCACTTATTGCCATTACAAGGTTCGCAGTGTGCGGAGGAGGCTGGAGCACCTCTGAGGGTTCTCAGGGATAGTTGCACAAGCATTAATGAAATCCCATTAATCACACCCCTAGCCATCACAGACTTGTCAGCACAGGAGGTTGCGGACTACCCACAGCAGGTAGAGAGGTTAGAAAAACATGTCACAAGAAGGTATGTGTATGACCTTTTCTGAGTCTGCAGTGTTGGTCAAAACATTTTTGTGCTTTGGCTAAACCGGAGATGGGAGAAAAATGCCATAGGGAGAACATCTGCAAAACTTAAAATGGCACAGTCCAGGAAATTTTCACAGTTCCACTCTCCACCTATCAGAGACTTGAATGGGAGTATTTCTCCATCAACTTTGCCAGGCAGATAATTATTTGTACTCCTCAATATCCATATTAACTACACCTGCAAAGGAGTGCTGTTTTCTATCTATTTTGCATGCAAAATATGTCAGAGAAGACAGAATTATTTCTTACCACCAGCATTAAAGTCCAGGGAAAAAGCCTTATAAGCAAGAACTACAATATTGTAAAGAGAAATAGCTTTACTTGTCATACAGTCTTCTCTCACTCTGCCTGTCACAGCTGTGCTAGACATGCAGTAATCCTATACCTCTCACATATAGCCCAGGAGATCTGGCACCCGATAAGGTTTCACTGTTCACTCTGGGCCAAGTTTGCTCAGGTACACTGGTGTGAATTTGCAGTTGCCCACAGTCAGCAGATATTCCAGCACAGTGTAAACCAAAAGTACACTTCTGGCCTCTTGTTACTATTCTGGACACCTCATTATCATGGAGGAATTTAGAATCTCTGGAGCAGGTCTGGTACAAGAAAAGAAGCCTTTACTGTTCTCCTGTGCCAGATAAAGTGTCTTGGAACTTGCTCACAGATGCAAATTCAAACAGAAATGCTGCACACCCACCCCAGATTTTCCCTGACAAACACAAGCAGATGTAGATAATTGATTGGAAGTGTCATTTAATATGAGGTCTCCTTCCTCACATTCCCATTACATTATTTGAGGACCAGTTTAGAAGCTGTGGAGCACACAGTTGGGAAGTCACACAAAAGCTTTTTCAGAAGCCTGGAAGAGGCTTGATTTGTCCGTATCACAAGTCAAAAGTAGCCTTTCTATAAAAAATACATGAATGAGTTGCTGGATTTGTATCTCAATATTTGTCAAGCTAGGCTTTTCTTTTTCTGTCAGAATGGCCTGTACTTTTCCTCTGCCCTTGAACAGTCATATTCTGAAAACCTATAGAAAAAGCTATGCACATTTCCTGCTATGTACATTTACAAGAGAAAAAGGGTATAATTAAATAGAAGATACTAATAAAAATAGATACCTTTCTGTAAACCATGTTTCTAAGTAATTTGTGGGATTTTGTTAACAAGAGATAGTGTTCAGTAATATCTTTCATGTTCAAATTTATTGCGATACAACTTCTTTTGTTCAAAAGGGACAAATTCCCATTTTTTTATATACTTTTGAGTGATCATCGAAAAAAACATTTAAAAAGCACAGAAAGATTGTATTCAAAGAACATGCACATATGAATTGAGTATTTCATATGGGATGCAATGAGAAGGGCAGTAATTTGTAAACTGTGAGATAAAAAAAAGATATCAAGAGAAGAGAAATTGCTTTATATAACAAGCTTCGATTGTAAATAAAATGTCTGGACAGGATATTTAACTGTAATAAATTGACTGTTTGGGTCTTTGCTGGCTTATCTTTTTATCTTTATTGACATTAGCTATATTTTTATGGAACTTTATTGTGTGGGAATGAGTTTCTTGTTAGGGATTTGAAAAACTGGCTTACAGTACAAGCATCTTGAAAACAGGAAAGATGCTGATGGACAGAGACTGAAAAGGTAAGAAGAAAAGTCCTGAGTTTCTTACATGCAAGAAAATCACAGGCAGGACAGGAGATGGAACGTGGATATATTTAATTGCACTTTAAGCAGAATCAGCATTTTTTTACATTTATTTTACTATGTGTTTGTAATGCAGTAAAAAAATGGCAGGGGAGAGGACGAAGGCTCTCTGTATTCCATTGCTGTAGCCTGAGTCACTAGTGAAATCAAAGGACTTTGACTTTAGTTAGGGATACCATTCCTTCTATCCAGTCCTAGCATTTACTGCTAAATGACCAACAGCTCTGCCCTCAAATTCTAAGAATACAGAAGCAGTGTATCAGTCAGGTTCTGCAATGAGCCTAAATATTACATAAAAGAATCAAATACCTTTCCTGGTGTGTTCCATTTAGTTCTTCAAACAAATTTAGTATTTTCTTTTTTTTTTTTTTTCTTCTCAACCATCCCTAGTTGAGATTTTTCCCGTGTTGAATTTTGTTTTGCTCACCCAGCAAGGTTTAAGAACCTAACCCAACACCATGAGACCTCTGGGAGCTGTGGTTCTTCCAGTGCATCAGTGAACCTTACCAAGATCCTGCTGAGAGGTGAGGGCAGGGGAAGCAGGGAGGCTGTACAGCACTGCCCTTGCCCCAGTTCAACAGAGAGGGCTCACTGCACTGGACTTCTCGATCACATTCCTACTCTCCTCCAGTTGATCCATGCATTCCCACAGCACATGTAATGGTAAAATAAGCTATTGTCACCCTGAATTATGCCAGGGCTTTTGCCTGAAAACATGTCATTTGATAACGGGGGAATCTGTCAATTTGGAGAAGAGGCCTATGTCGGGAACATGGCTGGAGACACCTTTATCCAACCAGCCTGACACAAGGTAATCACAAATCCCCACTCCCTAGGAGGTGTGTTCTCACTTGGACAACAGCAGAACTCCTCCCTGCCCAGGATTTAAGGTATTTGCTCAACTCAGACATGATAATTTTCATGGCAAGACCAAGGGAAGAAAGGTAAAAATCTCTGTTATACAACACAAGGCACAAAAGAGAATGCATATCAAGCATGTGTCTGGAAAGATCTTAGCACTACCTGAGTCTTGTGTTTGGGTTTCTAAAATGAAATATTAGGGGTCTGAAAAGATTAGAAAAAACTTACGTGGGAAAGGAAGGGCAGATTCCTAGAATTTCTAACTTATTTTTTTCTTTCAAAACTGACACTTTTTCATTTCAAACAAGATGGCTAGAAATTTATCCCTGAATGTAGTAAGCACATGAAATGCATACACCTTTAATATGTAAATTCTATTCTGCACAAGGGAATAACTAATGAGCCACTGTTTTAATGAATCAAGTTAAAATGGCAAGGTGACATACCTCATTTAAGGGAATGAATTCTTAATGCCATTGTAAAATGAGCCACTCCTTCTCCTGGGAAGGGAAGATAATATTGGTTTGTGTCGAAGTCCTACATTTTTTGTGTCAGTTGTAGATTTTCCAGAATCCTCAGGAGATATTTGTGAATCATACCTTTCCAAGAAAAACCCAGTTTTTGATCACAAAAGTTAATGAATATGAAGAAAACTAACCCAAGCAGTACTCAGCAAAGGCATAGGGTGACTATGTCCAAGAGCCCATCCACAGCCCACAGCAGCAGCCCCCCATGTGCACCCAGCCCTGGGGGAGCCAGCATGGCAGAGGCAGCCGGGGGTGCAGCCCAACCCAGGCTCTGCAGCTGCTGGAGTAGCGTCCTGGGCACAGCCCTGCAGAGACCAACCCGCATTCCCAGCCTCCCTCCACCTTCCCTCTGCTTTCAGCTCTTCCTACCACCAAACATCTTAACCCTGTCCTCCTCCATGACCTGTTCCTCACACAATTATTTCCAAACCACACATGTTCCTAGAAACAGGTCCTCGCTCCTCAAAATGGTACTTTACGCTGGATCTTGCTAATGCTTAAAAAAACCCTTTAGATCTGTTATAAAAACCAATCATCGCTCTCATACTTACTATCTCTTTCCACATTCTTAATTTGCATTGGGTGTAGGTGCCAAGGTGTTGGTGTGGGCTGCAGGAGCAGCCTCTGTGAGAAGCCCGGAGCCAGCAGTGCCTTTGGGAAATGCATTGAAGACAGGGGCAAATTCTGCCTCGCCGCAAGGCATGAGGGAAAGAGTGTGAGAACCAGCCAGGGAGAGCATGAGGAGGGGAGGAGGTGCTCCAGGAACCCCAGCAGCTTCCACTGCAGCCCATGGAAGAGCCCATGAGGGATAAAGTTTATCCTGAGGGACTGCAGCCCAGGAGAATGCCCCATGCTGCAGCAGGAAAAACACAAGGAGGAAGGAGCCGCTACAGACTGACCGCAGCCACCATTCCCCATGCCCTTCACTGCTCAGAATGATGGGTAGAGGAGTCAGAAGAGTGAAGTTTCTCCATGATAGGACCAGAGGCAATGGCCTCAAGTTGCACCAGGAGGAGTTTAGACTGGATATTAGAAAACATTTGTTCACTTCAAGGTTGTCAGGCGTTGGAACTAGGTGTCCAGGGAAGTGGTGGAGTCACCATCCCTGGAGGTGTTTAAAAGATGCATAGACAAGGCTCTTAGGGACATGGTTTAGTGCTAGTGTGAGGTTAACAATTGGACTCCATGATCTTGAGGGTCTCTTCCAACCAAAAGGATTCTATTATGCCATCTATGAAATGTAGTGAATGGAGATGTACCCTTCAGGACCTCTCCCAACAGGGATCCTTAACAACTGTGTAATACTTCCATTTTGTTACCGATATGTTTTATATATGAGATCAGTTTGCATGCATTGTTTGGGTAATCCAACAGATAATATTATTCTGTTTTAAAATTTATAGAAACTTATGTCTGTCCTACCCCTGCAGCATTATTCAAGACAATGTTCTGCCCAGTTAATTAACTTAGAAATCTGAAGAGGATCTGCACAAAATTTCTGCATACTGATGCTTAAGCTGCCATAAATTTTTGATTCACATTGACAA
This sequence comes from Patagioenas fasciata, assembly GCF_037038585.1. Classification (NCBI taxonomy): domain Eukaryota; kingdom Metazoa; phylum Chordata; class Aves; order Columbiformes; family Columbidae; genus Patagioenas; species Patagioenas fasciata. The sequence continues at coordinate 12,682,497 of NC_092528.1, forward strand.
GCCTGATCCAAATCCTAAGAAAGTCAAATAGGAATCTTTCTATCAACTTCCATGCACCTTCCAAGTCATTTCAAAATCCCACTTACGACACAACTTTTCTCAAAGCAGTATAAAAACCAAAACCAAACATCCAACTGTATTTGTAATATTATGATTGATCTCCTACCCCAATAAAAAAATGAGATGACCAAAAAAAATCTATAGCATTCAGTTTACTGAACTGATATCAAATATTCATTTGTTTGCAGACAACATTGCAAGAAACAAAACACTGATTTAGTGAAGTCTAATATTTCTTTTAAAGTCCTGGCCCATTAGTGAGATTCTGTGAGCAGCCAATTAATGGACAGGATACCCAGCTCTCAGCAGGCACATCTAACCATCGCTGAGCAGAGAAGAGCGAGCCTTCAGAATTATGTAAACAGTTCTCAAACATTGCAAGGTGCTACAGACAAGTATTTAAGCAACCTCTCCTGCTGAGAAGTGAAGGAGGCTTGAATCATCTGTCTATGGAAATGGACCAAGGAAGAGCAAGACTTTGATTCACTGAGTGGGAAGGACTCTGCAGCAGACTGCTCATAACCTCTTTATGTAAAGCCCACAAGCTACAGAGATGAACTGTGACTGCAGGAGAGATGAACAGCCATCCTGGAAATAGGCAAATAATTTATTCAGAACCAATTGTCCATTACTGCTCACAAATAAATTGTTAGAGTCTAAAAATGTAGTCATTATTTCAAATTGTTCTATTCATTTCTTCAGCAAATAAGATGTGTTCTGAAGATACTCAAGTTGTGAAATGTACAATTGACTATTCCATTCACAATCTGCATTGTCTTGGATAGCTGAATTATTTGCATAATTTAATTACATAACAGGGCAGGAAAATTGAGCCTCTAATCACCATGAGTAATGCTTACTTAAGGAAGAAGTCCGATTGAAGTCCAAAGAGTAAAGACTTTTCAGCATTCAAAAATGAGTCAGAATCTGGCCTTATTCATAGTTTCTACTCCAAGGTACTTTTACTCCTTGTTTTTCAAATAGGTACCTATCCCACACAGTATTTTCAGGAAGCAGCAATAAATACCTTCAACTTGCTTAGTCAGCCAGTATAGCACTAATTCAAAACTGAAATGCTGTGAAGAAGGATCTGAAGTTCAACTCCTCAGGTAAAGGAAGGAGAGGGGAGAAATACCTGTTTCACCAGAGTCTCCGTGTTCATGAATTACAATAATTCATATTTAAAACAAAAGGAGTTCAAGCTTGCTTCCAAATTTAGATAAATGTTAGTAGGATAAAAGAAAGTCTAAAACATCATACAGCAAATGAAATACAAGACAGAACCACACCTGATTAGCTTTTAGCACCACAAAAAAAAAAAAAAAAAAAAAAAAAAAATTGGGATCTGTTCTGTCATCGTTCTGTCATCATTTCTGGAGGTCTTTAGGAGGGATGTAAATTACTATTGTGGGAAGAGCACTAACAGAAAAGATTACAAACATATGCTAACTTGCGGTGTTTTGTATGCCAATTAACAATACACCAACACCCCCCAACAAATGAGACAAACTCAGCAGGCAATTTTCTTTATTAAGACAAGTGTTGTAAAGGAGATGGCAGCACAATGAGTAGGCAAAAAAAACTTCTGTACTCTAGCAAGAGTGATGCCGAGAAGCTGTAGCTGCAAATAGTAATCAGCAGAGACACCACACTACCCAGTTCCAGGCCAGCAGTGTCAGAACTGATCTCACTGGGCATCTATGACCTATACATGCACCTGCAAAGGAGAGGGTATGGAGGGAATAAAAGAGAAGGAATGTCCAAAATGAAGTTTTCCTACGAGTGAATGACACTTTTGTGGGTTTTGGTGGTTTTTTTTGTTTCTTTGTTTTGGTTTGGTTTTTTGTTTGTTTGGTTGGTTTTTGTTTTGATTTAGGTTTTTGTTTGTTTTTTGTTTGGTTGGGGGGTGTTTTTCTGTTTGTTTTTTTTTTACTTAAAAGGTCCCATTTTCCCAAAAATGTGGTTTCAGCACCAAGAAATTTGAACTACATCAGCAGTAGATTTATCAGCCATTTCAGTTCAGTATCTCCAGCCTTCCTTGAGAAAAGGTGAAGAAAAGGTTCAAACCTACTTTGTTCTATTTAGAAATTAAGTCAAAGCAGAACTAAAAGCAGGTCTAGCCAGTAATTTGCATGTCAAGCTATTTGCCTCCCCTCATTATTATTTCAGTTTGTACCTGCTTCAGGAGAGTTTTGCCAACATCTGTTATGCTTGGTTCATTACAAGACCTTACTAATAAATAAACTGGTTTAATAATACAGTTTTAGGTCTTGCAGTACAACAAAGTTATCATCTATATCTTAGGCCTTTTATCCTCCTTTTATGTGGAGGATGGAAGTTCCTTTTGTGGAGGATTTAACAATTTTGCATTCGTTGCAAAAACAAACCAAAAAACCCAACACAACTCTGCATTTGCAATCTTCTCCACATATTGAAAGTATTGCCCTGGATCAATATGTGTCAGTGTTGGTGGACTTGGTGAGGGATTGTTATGCAATAGGGCACAATAGGGCAGAAGAGGAAAAACACTGTCAACTCTGCATATCCCGGCACTACTCACTCCAAAGCATTGAGGGGATGTGGTTTTCTAGTGGTGGCAGTGGTTTGGGTTTTGGTTTTGTTTTAACATATACCATCTCTTAGATTAAGCATTCAGACTTCAGGTCTCTGAATCCCTCAATTAGGCTTGTGCAAATGTACTCTGTCTTTTTATGCTCCTCTTCTCTATTCCTGCTTCCCCATCCTCACACAGAGCAAAGCCTCTCAGACTTGGCAAGAGCTGCTGGGCTCCAGCCAGCTGCTACTTCAGACTCAGGTCATGCTTTCAAGGCATAGTCCTGTAGCGGGGTGGGGTTGAATTGCAAAGTACAAACCTGACCTGAAGTGCATGAAGCTCTGGGAGACCACACCACACAGGTGCTGCTGCATGTGGGAAGCCTCTCCATTCTCAGCCTTCATACAGGCCAGTGGAGACACAGAGCTGCCTCTGACTAAGCCAGACCAGATCCTGGCATGACTGGGTTAACACCATGTTGGGCCAAAGTTAACACACCCTATTGTTCTAAAACACACTAGATCGGGCAATAGCTTTTCCACTGAAACTGAGCTAGTGCTACTTTAGCTTTATTTATGAATCTCAGCCAACTGTTGTTTGGTTTAGTTCCTCAGTACTCTACCCCATTTAACAGGTTAGCTTAGCACTGAAGTTTAAGGGGATAAACCCAGCAACATGGAACAGAGGAGGCCATTCAGTATCCCTGGGTCTTCAGCTGGCAGTGTTAATCCTCAAGGCTCCAGAGTCACAAGTCCTCTGCTCTCACAGGCATATTGCTTGTGTGAAAAAGGAACATTCAGATTTGATGGGGACAAATAGCAGGTCTGCATTAAGTTCAGTCAAGCAAAACAGATCTATTTTTCAGTCATTCTATTACGTGTTATCAGCTGTCCTTTTCTTTAAGACAATTAGAATTAGCCACAGCAGACGGAGTGGTGCATTGAGCTGTCCCCACAGAAATGATAACACCTGAGCCTGATGGAAATCTGCGAGAGCAACTGTTGGTTTCTGCCACACCTCCTGCCAATCAGCATGCTAAGAAATCAGCCAACTTTCTAAGACTTCAGTAAAGCAAACTGAGAGTACTGTATGCAAAAAGGACTACATGAAGTCAACTTTGTCTTTGCAATAATGCAGAATGAATGAGTTAAAAGAAGTTCCCTTGCATGCACTCTACACAAACTCACATGCCCAGAGGCACCGCATTTGGCTTCCTCTACCTTCTGTTTTCCCTTTTTACTTATCCCTAGTCGTTCCTCATTACAGGCCTTTTGACTTGTGAGAACAAGACTCACCATTCCCTCTGGGAGTTTCGCTGCTGCCCTCTCACTCCCTGTTACTCCCTTTTCTGTTTATCCTCTTCCAAGTACCTCTCCCATTCAGGTTGGGAAAGGAGGTAAAAGGCAAAATTTCGATTATATCATGATTTCTTCCTCCTCCACAACTCTTTTCAAAATAATTTTGCTCTTAACAAGAGAAACACCACCATAAGGTGAAGATAACCTGTTGTCTCAGGCCAGGCAGGTTCATTTGGAAAGCAGAGAGGAAGAAACCCACAGACCAGCCTGACATCGCAGAGATATCCACACCACCTGCTGCCTCTGAAACGCTGGCTGTAATCTGCCTGATCTTCCCTTCCCTTGCAATCTGTCTGCAGTTTAAGCAAATCAGGCTCCAAATATTCCATGTGTGCAACTCTCCTACACTTGTTTGCAAGATTCAAATCCTTAAGGCTACTTTTGTACAGTAACAGTCATCTCAGTAGCAGGTGTTTGCAAACATGTTGTTGCACTAAAAAGAAGCCTTGTTTTCTGTTGGTATCAGTCAGATATTCAATGTACTCGTAGTAAACTTGATTGTATTTGCTGCATCATTTATTTAGTACATCTTTACACCCTGCTGATCTTTTTGTCTACTATACTGGTTGAAGAAACCAATTTGTATCAATCTGAATTTTCCCAATGAACCAATTTGTATATCAATGTGAAAAATATTTTAGTATTTTGGACTGTATTTTTCCCTCTGTAGGGTAACAGGTTGCTTCTTCCCCTTCTAAAAGGGAAGTGTGACACAAGGTTTGAAGTAGCAATGACATCCTTCTCCCTTTTCTCCAGCCACCTCTAACTTCCACAGGAGACATATCACCTGACTGAGAGAGCACGGGAAGCGGAGCTCAAAAGAGATGAAAATGGTTGAAATGGAAAGGTAAAAAAAATAACAATAAAAATAATTTTCTTCAGGATTTTTCTAAATATATCCATTCTCCTGTTGTATGCAATAGTGTGTACTGCACATGTTTTCCTTTCTTTCTTTAAGAATACATAATTTGCAGGTGCCTGAAGTTCAGCCACAACAAATCTTTCAAACTGAAGCTACATTTTCTTTGTATGATTAATACATTACATTACAGCTTGCTTATAAATTTAAGGAACAGAATGTGATGTACTGCAAAGGAGTTGTATATTTTCCCTGCTAAGCTACAGTGCCTGTAAATCATTTTGAACCACACTTCATTTTTAATTTGAATTCATAAAAGGTTTTACATTTCTTTGTGTTTTTAAATAAAAAAAAATATTAAAGACTGTAAGCTTAAATGTTTACTAAAGGAAAAGATACACTGATCTGAAACTTGAGGAATTAAAATATATGCAAAATATAAGAAGGCAGAACAAATAACATTTCCGGTTAACTCATTGGAATTTAAAGTTAAATCTGAGACCTTCCACTATAGATGCATCTATGTTTGGCCAGGGGAGGGTGGTAAGGAAACACAAGGGGAGGAAATGGAAGGGCTGGAACAGAAGTCCCTCCCCACAACCAAGATCAAAATTTTGTGAAGTCAGTTTAGCCAGTTGGTAGCTAATCATTGAAAGAAGGGGAGCACATGGAGTTAAGAACAAAGTAAAACTGAAACCACTTGGCACGAGGTACCACACCTCGTTCCTGCCCATCTGTAAATATAGGCCATCAGAAAGTATAACCAAATTGGACATTCAAACATTATCATAACCTCATGAGGCCAGATCTGAAGTGAAGACTCAGCTCTTACTTTTGGTAACTTCAAGGATATGCCGAGAGAGTAAAAGCTCAGAGGGAAGCTTTAGCAACAATCTTTAAGTGAAGCATTAGTGTTAATGTACAGGTCATGCTTCCATTGAATGGGGACTCCACATTCACATTCTGTTTATTATACCTCTCATCTAATTTAAGGAGAGATCACCATCACTAATATGATGACCAGCAAGGGGAAATCATTTTAATCGCATGAGCAAGAAAGTCATTAACATGGCATCGGATTGAAATGTTTTCTATTACATATATAGTAATCTAGATTGGAACTGCTTTTAATGCCTCTTTCACAGTAAGGTATTTTTTTCTGTGAGTAGCAATCTTGCAGAAGTCTACTGTTAATGAAAACAATGGCCCTGATTCTACACATGCAAATTCAATATTTCATAAAAATTAGCAGCATCCCTGCCACTCCTCTCCATTGACTGATTTCAGTGGGAATGTGTGTTTGAGATAAACCATGTAAGATTCTTTGATGTATCAGAATGCAAGCAAATAGTTCAAAATCCTTTTTGTCTTCCACACAGAATTGCTTTAGTATTGACAATAGCAGATCAAGCTTTTCAGAACAAAATGGAAGGCTACATTCAAAACGGTACATCACATTTTTTTCAAATGGAAATGGCTCCCTGTTCAGATCCTCACTGCTGGGAGTTCCCATTTCTAAAACTTTCAAAAGCTTCCCCAGAGGATAATGGTGTGGTATTGGAGATCTACACTCTGCTCAAAGCAGTTTAACTTGTACCTCTTCCATTTCATAGAGAAAGATGAGTTTCAAAAACTCTGAGCTCTGTCTGACAATGCAGACATTTCCTTAGATAGTACTGCATAGATATCTCAGGTTTATCCTTCAGACAATACTCCTGCAGTGTATGTGTGTGCAGTATGACTATATTGAAGTCAGAAGTTTAACATTCAGAGAACAAACAATAAAAACAAAAGCCCCTACCATCATGCTTTTGTCTATCTTTTCTTTAGCAGAAGAAGCCAGAAAAACAGGAAACTCACAAGTAGTTTAAAGTTTAAAATATTATCATCTTTACATTATGTTGTGTTTTACTTGATCTGATCTGGTGACAAGGGACAATTGCCTCTAACTTCCGTAACAGATCCTGGGTTCAGCTGATGAAGAAACCCCTCAACCTCTGTCACACAGTTGCACACAAAGTGATGCTCAGGTCACGTTGGGTGACCGTGCCACCACTGCAGATGTGCAGCACCACAGGTCCAGACCAGCTTTAGAGACTCCAAGTGCAGCACGGAAGCTTCAGGACTGTCTCACTCATAAGAGCAAGCTAAAGGTGGTATACAAGCAAAATAAGCATAAAGTTTGAGATTTTTATTCTATACTGGGTAATTTCTGCATCTCAGCCAGGATCACTAACTTTGCACTGCTTTGCATCTGCAGTGAGTGTAGGGAAGCCTCAGCCAGCAAGACCCAACAGGATGCTTGGACAATCATATTTATATCAGGCGCACAAAGAATGTTGTTTTGCTTGGCATTTCCTGCCTGACTGGTTCTCTTCCTAACAACCAAACTTTGTTTGTGTTAATTTAAGATGTTTACTTTTGCTGTGATTGCAGTAAAAGCCCATGTCCTCATAAGAAGCAATTTGCAGAAAACAATGCAGGGCAGGAAATCAACTCATAACAACGTCCAGCAAACTGAGCCTGTAACATTTCTGCTGGGGACAGTGGGAAGCTAATGAGCAATCTCCTAACTACACAGAGGTATTTTAGTAAGCACAATAGCCTAGATGACGCTAAAGTGACACCTCCTGCAGTAAAACTGCTTAGTCACAATTTAGCACAAGCAACAGCTGCAAACATCTATGTATGGACTGTTCAACCAATAAGCCTTTGTCAATGATGCAAAATGAAGGCAGAATTCTTTTTTCTTTTTTACAGATGAAGTTTTGTCTTGCAGATCCACTCTGCTGTAAACTGATATTTATTTCAGTCTACATTCCTAGCAAATTAAAGTATCACTTTGAAATCACTGGGCACTGCAAGAACAGAATCAATTCCTAAACTGAGGTCCAGACCCAGTGATGAAGTCTCATAATAAACCTCATGTGCTGCAGTGTTTATGCATTTATTTATGAAGACCAGTTCTACTAAATTGAAACCTCCTGCTACAGTTCAGGATTGTGTAAGGATAACAAGGAATACAAAACAGGAATAGCCACCAATTAGGAGAAGTTACCGATAATATTTGGCCTTCTTTTGACAGGTTAGACACATTGTCAGAAAAATTTAAAAAAAGTCCTCTCTGAAAGAAACATGTTTTGGACATGGTAGTATAACTTCTGTGTTCACTATGGCTTGCGTTCTAAAGCCAACTGGGTAAAGATCAGCCACTCTTTCCAGTTGTGTATCATCTGCAAATATGCAGAGGCTGCACTCAGTCCCACTATATGGGTCATTTATGAAGATGTTAAACAATGTGGGCCCCAGCAGTGACCTCATCCATGTCATACACCACTAGTGTCCGGCCTCCAGCTGGACTTTGTGCCACTGATCTCAACTCTGAGCTGGGCAGTGCAGCTCATTTTCAGTCCATCTCACTGAACATTTATCAAGCCCATATTTCATCGGTTGTCGGTGAGGGTATCATGGGAGGCAGTGTCAAAAGCTTTGCTGAAGTCAAGGTTAATAATATCCACTGTTCTCCACATCAAAACATGCTATCTTTCTGCACAGCTTCCAGCTAGTGTAGGGTCTGTCTTGTCTGCCTTTCTTTTCTTAACCTAAAAAGCTTTATCTGCCCACCACAAAAAAAATTTAAATTTAAAGTGAGTACATACACTTTTAATATTAACTGTAAAAATAAAATGCTATAGTTGAGTAAACACCAGTTATAGTTTGAATGCCAAAACAAAAATTAAGTATGAAGTGAACATACTGACTTTCTCCATGTTCTAAACTTACATTATCTTCAACTTACATTATATTATTACTCTTTCACAGCCCTCTAGAAGATCCAGTGCAACTAATTCAAGTTTTCTCATTTATTTTGGTTAGCTCAGGACCAAATTTCTAGATTTCACTATCAAGCAGCTGTCAGAAAACACCAACTTCTTTACACACCAGCTTCTAAGAGAGATGGGAGACACAATCTGGCGAGGAAGCTCAGGCTTTAAAACCACAAGGCAATAGAATGATAACTCCCATGAGACTATACATCATTTCAGGGGGTTATAGTTCAGTCACAAAACAATCCAAAACAAGACTTTTTAATCTTAACTCAACAAACCCAAGCATTCAAACATTTCTCACAAATGCCACATCCAAATTCTCTGTTCACAGACAGCACTCTGGGAAGCAAGAGGCTTTTTCCACTTAAGGTTCTTGTAAACACTTCAGTGATCAGGATTTACTATTGATCAAAACTACAGTCTGACATAAGTTTGTAAATATCCCAAAAGCCATCAGCTTATTTCCACCCATAGAGATTTGGTGATACAAACACGACAACACGCACAAAGCCAAAATCAGAGTTGCAAGGTAGTTCTGATTTTCTTAAGGATCAGAAAGATTTTTGGCCCTGTTTCCCTACCAATTTCCATTCCCACGCTTACCTTTAGGAACTGATCCAAAAGCAGGGAAGCTGTTCCGCCTTCTGCCACTGTCAGGTCCTTTCTGGATTTGCAGGGTACAGCAGCCTTCTCTGATGGGGAAGCACCTTGTGACTCCCTCACTGATGCTTAGAACAATCAGTGGTAGTTTTAGAGTATTTTCACGCTTTCCACAAGAGTTTTTGCAGCAGCCTGCTGGAATCCTAATGTTCACAGCCATGTCCACCATTTCAGCACACCTAGCAGTGCTTGTGAGAGGGGAAACTATGTCAAAACAAGCCTCTTCCTATGCGTCTCTGGTAGTAAATAAAGAACAAGCAGACTGAGTGCACCCCTGCAGTTTTCTGAGGAAAAAAAAAAAAAGTGATGTGTATTAGCTCATTTTCAGATGTTTGACAGACTTGTCTAGAAGACATGTTAAATTCCTACAGAGCTTAAAGCAGCTCAAAGTGTACTATACCAGCACAAATACATGCATTATTAGTTATGATAATACCTGATAATACATGTATTAGCAGTTCTGCTAATGTCAGGGAACAGCAAGAACAGGGCTGCTCTAGGAGGCAGGAGGAACCAGGGACAGAGGAAGACCATGGTACCAGCAGAACGCAGGCCCACAATGCCCCAGCACAGCAGGGTGGTGACAACAGATCTCATCAACAGTTCAACAATTGTCAGAGAAAGGCAAGGTAACAAGCCACATCTGAGGTCAAACAAGGAAATCCAAACAACAGTTCGGGACCAACAAGGAAGCAGATTGAAGGCCTGAGCTGAAATGGGGCTGCTGAAGCAATGGACCTCTGTGGGTGTGGGTCCCAGGTGAGGTTGATTATGGTAATTAAGGCCTATTGGTGCACTTTGGGCTCTGATAAGTAGTTTGATTTAATATTAAAGAAACATCAAGGGAAATAGGAGGGGGTTTCCTATTAAAGTGTATAGGCCATTCTTTTTAAGTCTGGGACCTCGCCACTTACTCTATCATTTTCATACTCTGAAAATGGAAGACTGATCCACAAGTGATGACTGTCCTTCACAGAAACTGTGAACTTCCAGCTGGACTGTGTTCAAACATAGCCTACTTGACAGTGCTAGAGTACTTAAGGAATGAGGTAGGACATTGCTTATCCCACATACTCTATAAGCTGAAAGTATCTCTTACTCTTCCAAAGTGGAACACAAGACTATCCGAATCTGCTCACACAGACAGGACCATAATAATGAAGGCTGATACATCCATTATTAATTTCATATTTGCTAACCTTGCTTTGCAATTAAACATTATTTACTAATAATTCTATACTATATACTCTAGCCCCTAAATGTGGATTAAAGTACCTTCAATTGCACACTGTCCTTGATAGTTCTATTCACTACTATCATAAAAGGCAGCACTCAAAAGAAATCATCTCCCTGAGACAGAAGGACTCACAGTATGACTCAGTGTTTTCTTTCATAAAAGGACTGCATTCCTCTCGTTCCCTGGTTTAAGTCTTATAATAGATCATGACAGAGCTAAGATATGCACATTGTATAGTCATCACTTTGCACATTGATTTACTACCACACAAACCATTTAGAGTTCTCCAAAGAAGCTTTGAGGGCTTTAATATCAGAATCTTTCTCCAAGGTCTGCTTTGGTATCAATATTTGATTAAATTAAAACCTAATTAAAGTCTAAAATGATGTGCATTTTCTCTACATTAGACAGACCTATTTGCATTCCATGAAAGATTATTGATATGGCAGCATGCCATTTGATTCAGTTTAATTCAAAGATGTCCCAATGAAATTTGTCTTTTTACCACCAGCTTTCTGCCCCATATAGGCTGTATTTCTCTTCTTTATCAGATGCCCATGGCCTAAAAGTTTAGACAGTTTTCATTACCTGATGTAGATAGTGCATAAAAACATTTAATTGGTAGCAGCCAGCCCACTGAACCATTCCTTTTCTTTGCTTTGTCCCCACCTCCACTGACACTGATTACAAGACATTTTGCTCAGGTTTTGTTCCTGAGTGCAAGAGACATTTCTTCAGTACCTGAAACCCATCATTAACTCTCTTCCCCTTCAGGTGTTCTTTACTTGTTCCCAGGTATTTTGCTCCACAGAAACTCACTAAAGCATAGCAGTGTCCACAACAACCGGTGAATTTTAATTAACTTCATCTAAGGAAAGTTGTCTTAAAGTTGCAACCAAAACAATTAAGGCATTTTAGCTGAAAACAATGGGATGGTATTTTGCTATTGGAGGTACTTTTTCAAGGGGATTCCTTGTTTTAAGGCACAAATCCCTATTGAGTCTGTATTGATAAAGACAGGAAAGCTCATCTGTGGCATAAAAAGTAGCATTGTTTGTCTTCCACAAACATTTGACACAGATAATTTTAGTTTTTAGAAGAGAATGGAAGTGGCTTGGTCATTTATAATAAAAATGAATCATGCAAATAAGAACAGAAAAGCAAAACCTTGATCATTCTATAAGCCTCTGATACTCAGTCGTTGAATTTGTGAAGAAAATATGAGTGCAACGATCATGAATGAATGAGATTAAAAAGATATAATTGGTTTAAAGATTTATTTTCTCAAAAGTCCTTCCTGACAGGTCAGATTTGCAACTGCTTGCTCAGAGTGCTGGCTGGTATTCTTTGCTTGTTTTTTCTCATAGAAAACAAGGCATTCTGAACAGGAATGTGAGGTAGGCCTTTTTAAGTCAGTGGCGAAGCCGTTCATGTCACAAACACAGTCCTCTGATTTTAGGCAGCCAAAACCTGTCCTTTATGAAGCCTTCCAAGTGGCAGTCCTGGTTTTTTGCTCTCAGACCTTTCCTTCTTCCCTCCTTTCTCCTGCAGCAGAACAGTTCTGCCTCTCCCATGCTTTAACCTTCTTTTTACCACTACATGAGAGACAACCCAGTCACACTCCTCTCCAGCCTTGGATTCAAAACCCCTACACCCAGATACATTTCTTGAGGCATTCACAGCACTATCTTGCTTCAGGATATCCAAGATCCTTCTCTGTTACTGCCTTCTTCTACAAGGTTTTACCATTCCTTAGAAAGCACACAGTAGAACTCCCTATACCACTTTCTCCTCCTTTTTTTTTCCTGTGTATCTTCACAAAGTGCAGATAGGGATCTCTTCCAGGTCTCATTATAAGGGGCCACGTCAAACTGTAAGTTGGAACTGAGCACCACATTTTCCCTGTAAGTCGCACAATGCATATCTAGGAACATTTTTCCTATTGCTCCCAGTAGACATCTCCTACAGAGCTTAATCAGAAAGGCCACTGAAAAGACTACTAAGCTGCTTGTTACAATATCACATTTAACCATAATGATTTGTTACTGCATTTTGGTAATAAGCCTTTAGGACAGGAATATTCCTTGTTTCTGCTCTGAATTAATGTCGTAAATGAACTTCACACCAACTTTATATTTCAAAATTAATGTAATAGATAATTGATAAATACTGTATTTGTGAAGCCTCCTACATGCAGGGCATATAAAAACTGTGTTGAAAGACCAATCAGATTCTCAGCGAACACATTTTTTTTCTTCGTACAAGTCACTAGAATTTTTCTGAATTGTAACTGCTGAGCCTGTAATAGAATTTGCTGTGCCAAAGGTAGGAAAGAGAGAATTAAGTGTTCTTCTGTTATCCCATATCTGTTAAACCTGAATTTGTTCTGCTGCTTTTCTAAAATGAAATCTGTTGGTAAGTCTTCTGTGATTACTTCTTACATTAGGTAGATCTGTTTACTGCCTGTTGCACTTCTATTTATTGCAATACCAAAGCACTACACATGCTTTTGTCACATTTCTTCTCTGGTGTAGGAAAGAGCTACTGTTCTCATTTCAGATATGGAAAACCGAGACAGAGCAGTCAGGATGTATATCAGTTAGGTGTCAACTCAAGCTCATGCATTAACCGTTGGGCATCGCTTCCTTCAGGAACCAGCAGAGTCTGAATTCCCTCACAACACCGCTCATTGTTTAACAGCTGATTTCCATTAACAGCATTATAGCTGCTAATCAACCATCAAGGTTTCCTTTGCTCTGTCACAGTTTTCTCATCTTAAGGAACAAGAGTATTTACAGGTTTCTGTTTGTTGTTTTGGTTTTTTTTCCTATAAATCTAAATTATGAGTGACTAGTGGTATCCCAAGTCTTAGCTGGGACAGGGTGTGGAACAGGGCTAAGCACTTTAGAGGTGTCAGATTGAGAAACTAAGTGAGAAGCAAGACATAAATGGCTAATGGCACCAAAAAGCAGTAAATGCTGCTATTTGTGGAGGGAAAAGTTCATTTGGCAGGAGAGAAAGCTTAGAGGTTTCTGAGGTCTGAGTTGCTGAGAGCTGAATGAGAAGTGAGAAAGACAGATGTAAGCCCCTTACCTTGTGCTGCCGCTTTGACTTCCACTGCCACAGCAGGCACTTTTCTCTGGCCTGATCCTTCAGACGAAGCAGCATGAGAATGTGTTTCCCGGGCACTGCTCGCACATCTAACGATATCTGCAGCATATCTATAACTCAGCTGAATATGTGACACCTCAGCAGAGAGGCATGACTACTGGGTGACATACATTACATATTCTCCATAATGTCCCCTTCTTTTATTTCCCCTGCAATGGTGGACCTTTTTGGAGTTAAAGAGCTCTATTTTCTCTGTTCACCTCACCTCCTGGTTTTGTTTTGTTTGTTTGTTTGTTTTTCAAGGCTATCTGTGGAGATGAGCTTCTCTTCTTGCTGGCACATTCGCCATAGTGACCAGTCTTTCCTGAGTGATGTGCTATGTCCAGACCCAGCTTACACAGATGAGTGGTTCTAACCACTCGAAGGACACTCAGAGCCTGCTCTGTCAGTCAGGCTCTTTGACCAGCTGGTATTATGATTAATAAAAGTACACCCTTGAGAAGCTAGAACATAACTGTGCCTGGTACAATTCAAGGAATACATAATTTTTTCTTATCCACTGGCCAGAGTTATGAATAAATGGCCATATGAAGAAAAGGAATTATATTAAGCTCATTAAAAATAGTTTGACAGAAAACAGAGGATTCACTTTCACAAAACTGGGTTATGAGTTAAATAATCAAACATACGGTCTTTTCTTTAGCAAGTCAATGTAATTTCTGTTATATTGCTGCGATATTTACAATATAGAACATCTACCTTGATAAAAATCTCTGTCTTGCAAGCATACTCAGGATTTGCTTGTGGCAGAGGAAGTAAAGGCAATGTTTTCCTTCAGTCTACACTTGGGCATGTCCTCTGCAGGAGTCAACAAATATGAGTCTTTAGTTATTTTAGAGTTGAAGTGATATAAAAAAGTCCTGGGTTGGTATGTAGCTTAATTCTACAGATAGGGTTTATTTAAACCTTATCTGCCCAGGATGGCCAGTTAGTATTTACTTTACAACTCTCACATTAAGGCTAAAGAATTATATATCCAACTATTTATCTGATCCATTAGTCTCTCTTCCACAGTTTGATAGCTGATTTGATATTCAGTGTTATCATAGATAATTATCTTGTTATAGCTAAATGAAATACGCATTTGGAAATGTTCATTAATACCATTATCATTAATTGGTTCTTACCTGAATCTCATTGCTGCAGGAACTTTTCAAGATTAAATGACAGATTGCTGCTAGCCTTTTTTTTTTTAAGTAGAATATTAATAGCCTCCATACACTGCAAATTAAGTCTGATGGGCCAAATCCTGTTCTCCTACTGATTTAAAAACAAAGTCATAGTGGTTAGGCTATTCTTACTTTACACCAAGATACCAGGGTTTAGAATCAATCCCAGTTAGCTTTTTTATATTTAGTGCAACATTATATGTAGCCATCTTAATCTTTGGAGAAAGAACACACATTGAAAGTAATTTCATTTTGCCTTTTACTGGATGCAGTTGCTGAGATGCATAGAGAAACATTCAGGAAAAGCCTGAACTTCAGTTAATCAACAGTGATCTCGCATTAAGTTCTCCTCTCACTAAGCCTCTCTCACTTCGAACCTCACCTACCCATGCTGATGTCCTTGTAACTCCTGAGTTTAGCTGTCATCCGCCAGCATAGCTGTGGCACTACGTAGCAACTGAGACACCGACTGACTGCAGCTGAGGATCAAGCCTTGGGAATACACAGCCACAGGTGTGTCTGTGGTGGTCATGCATCAGATATTGCATGTTCAATAGCCTTTACACCTAAAATTGCACCTGCGGTGTGCTGCTAAGCTGTCAGTCTGTAACATAAAACAACCCGGTAATTGGAATAGCAGCTGTCTTGTGACCCATTAAGACACTCATACAGCTTGCCCTCCCCAGATTGTTTCTGAGTGTCTAAGTGAAACACTTTCTAAAAGGACAGGCAAAGGAAACCACAGGAGTCATGCTAAAACCCTGGAATACAGAGTTTATTCACTTCTGCCAACACTGAATGAGTCCTAAAATCACAATGGGTATTTGGCTCCCAGCCTCTCCATCAGAATGCAAAAAGATTAAGCAGTATTTCATCATACACAAAGCTATATCCTGTCTGATTAAAAGAAAATGAGATTCTTGATCCAACTTGTAGGATTAAGTATCTCCTAGAGAGATGACACGGGTACTACAACATACTTATTATAAATAATTTACTCATAAGAAGAGTCCACACTGGGATTGACTAAAGGTGTAAAGAACTAATTTGTCTTGGTCAGCATATTAATTGACTTCTTGACTTCTCTCATGCAATGTAAAACAGATTATCTTCTGCAGCAAAGGAAATGTATTTAACCATCCAGCTGGTGAAGTCCTACATGGCAGACACTTGTATTTAGAACAGCCATTTCAAAGAATGCAGCAGCCATTTGCAGAATTTCAGCAAGGGAGATCTACTGCAAAAACTGATAACTGCTGACAGAGAGAAATGTGTGTGTGTGGACATCTGCATGAATGTAAAAGGAGGAAGGAGACTCTTCGAACTGTCTCTTAATCCTGCAAAGAAATCTCCACAGGACTTCAGCATAGACTTTTTTTTTCTTAACTTGGTAGCTTTCATTTTACCAAAATGACACCTGAAGTAGCATGTAACAAAAAACAAACAAACAAACAAAAAAACACAAAAACAAAAACCTGACACAACCCAGCACACCAGAGAAACCCCCACACAACACAATTCTTTCCTTTCTAAAACTCAGCCCCGGATCTCTACAAGTCAAAGAATTTACAGTGTAGGTAAATGACACAGATGAGTCAGTTTTTCCAACTGAGAAACACTTACCTGAAGTGACAGCAAGATGCAACTTAAAGACTAAAATATGTTAGGTGGTGCACAATATGCTCTTTCAGACTGAACAAATCTAGTCCTAGAGTACAATATATAAATGTACCTCACATGCAAGCACTATTATTTCTAATGAAAAAAACAATAATAATAAAAACCCTTTCCTCTAATAAAATTACTAGTAAAAGTTATCATTAATGGCAGGCTTTATAACAAATTCTGTTGCCCTCCTGCTGTCCTCTGCACCTGCTGACTGTCTTGCATAGCCTGCCTCCTGCCTTGTCCAGGTGTTTTAGATATTTCACTCAGCAATGCTTTTTAATGACAAGAGTTCTGGGAGGCTGCTTCTCCACCAAGTATGCTCAGTGTGAAACTGCCCCTCTTTGTCCTTATGACGCATAAAGGAAGCCTAACTCACCTGTTCTCCTCCTGTTGGCCCAGACTTCTAATTTATTGGTAGCTCTTTGCAGCACCACATCATTGCAAATCAGTACTAAACACAGTGGAGTTCATCACAGAAGAATCCTGCCAAAACAATTTTGGATCTAATTATTCTATTATTTTCACTACCACAATGCATGTAATTGAAGAAAGAAAAACCTAACTTGGTTTCTCAGGCTTTGTTGCTCCCCAGGTACCACAAAAATTAATTGGCCAGGCAGTGTTCACAGCCCAAGTTTTACCAAGTGAACAGGAAATCTCCTCACAGTAGATTTAACACAGAGCACACACCTACAAAGCAGGTGAAGGGAATAGTGAAATTCACCTTGTTGAACACAGGGAGTCTATTTAAAAGCATCATAAGGACAGACTCAGAACTCAGCAGATGAGTTGGAAAAATGGTTCTGATAAGTGTTGAAGTTACCCATCCAATGCAGTCACTGGAGGTTTGTGCCGTTTCCGTGCTGACTGCAGACAGCAGATACCATGCCCTCAATTCAAAAGGGAGACAATCTGCCTTCTGTATAGCACTGTTTTTATTTGAGCCAAAGCCAGTGAGCCACTGGGCTCCATGCCACCTAACAATGAGAAACACAAATTACAGCAGCAAATGGTCGTTTTAGCATAAACAATGTTTCCAACCTTCTTTGATTCTGCTTGTCCCTAATCCATATTTACTGGTTTGAGGGACTAATTCTTCCCATTTTCCTGCCATTATTTGTGTGATTGCAGCTGCCTTTACTGATATGTGATGAATTACATGAACATAAAGAAAGCATGTATGAAAAGGATATGAAAACTACAGCTGAGCAAGACCCACATTACAGGTGTCTCTTCCCCATTGCAGACACAGCTTGCCTTTGTTTCCCACACTCAGCTGATATGGCACAATCCCAAACTAATTTTAGGCAACAGGAATCCTTCTATCGGCTTCAACTCATTTCAGAGCAGAGGTAAGGAAGGAAAAGTTGTTAGAGTTTCAAAACAACATTTTTACTATTCAACAAGGAATCACTCAAAAACCAGTTTTTGCCAACTTTTAGCAGAACTCTTGGGGAGCAACAAGCTGTGCTGTATAACTCTATCCTCCTGGGGCCAATTCTTTTTTCCTAAACTCCTAATCTTAATTATCTTTGTTGCTGACCACTCAAGAAAAGAATAATTTGATTTTAAAAGTTGTTTAGCCTAGGAAGAGGCAGGAAATAAAAGAGAACAGCATATTCCTATATTAAAAGAGCAGTTTGGCCTCTTTGCTCCATTGAGTTTTAAAGCTTTCCTCCTAAAGTTTCTACTAAATTTCCCTCTGAAAAGACTGCTACTGCCAATCAAAGGAAGCAAGAAATTACACACTTTTACAATATTCAAAAGTTGTAAAGTGAATGAAACATCTTCAGAATAGTTTAATGAAAGGTCATCTGACTTTATGGATGCATATGCTGGTTCTGGAATCCCAGTACACTAGGAAGTTCTAGCATACTTCTTAGGGCTTCAGTAAAGACTCAGTTGCAGAACAAGCTGAATTTCTTCATGTTACAACAGAGTTATCAGTTATTGTTTCGGAAGCTTAGAGTGCTTGATATGTTTTTTGATAGATGTCGGCCCATTTTACGGTGATGGCCCACTAATAACAAAGATAGCTGATACCCATGGACTAGAAGTCACCTGGAAGTCCATTTCTTTAGACAGTCTTGGGACACCCTTTTCCTGAGTCACCATAGCCCAATACCGATAAGGAATTTTCACACTACGGTGACCAAAGTCTCTTCCCTTTTGCCTTTTTTACCAACAGTACTAACACCTTTCTCCATGTTGTGCCAAAATACATGTGGCGCAAGGTGACTTTAAGACAAAGATGTAAGCCCAGTTAGGCGACATCACTGCATTGACCTTATATATAGGTTAGTTGAACATTCGTGCACGTGACGTGTATATTAGACCATAAGGTAAACACATTAACATACAAATTACCTATCTAGCAATATGGTGAAGGGTTATCACAATAAGCAGCTTTGGAAGGCGTCTGCCTTTTTTTGCCCCCTTCTGCAACTTCTGCCTTTTTTCCCCAGCGATATTGGTTTGGGGAAAAGGGATTCGCATTTATTTGAAATGCAGCACCAAGCTGGAGATTCATAGTCAGATTCCTATTTTAAAAGTTCCAGTGCTCAGGAATGTTTGGATTTGGGATGTTGATTTGATTCATCACAAGGCCAGAGTTACTTGACAATGGCTTGCTAAAGCTCAGGTTTGTTACAGTTCCCCAGCTTTCAGAACTTTAGGGTATATGGGTTTTATTTGTCTCTGATTTTTCCTTTAGAAGTTGTGAACTCTTATAATCACAAATAATGAATTAAAACCAAAACATAACATGGCAAATTAGATGTTGAAAATGTTGCGTTTCCCAGCACTACACTTCAGTGCTTACACATCGTATTTTCTTTTTGTGAAACTAGTATGTATCTGTGACTTCTAGCAGGTAGTAGGTATAACTTCAATGTAATTTAAACATTCATATCAAAATATTATTTGTGGGAAGAATGATGTTTGTTTATAGGGTTTTATTCCTCCCAGAAATGTTGCTGTAAAAAGGTAACATGTATCCCTTTTATAAACACAGCAGGATTGGGAAAGCATTCCAGGACATATATCTGTCACTGTAGCTTATATCACCCTATAACTCTGCTTAGCTAAAATCACTCTCTAATCAGGAAGCATAATGGAGTAATTCTGATAGCACTGAAAGGCGATTGTGCAAGTGACAGATGTCAAAAACATCATTCTTACTCAATTCTCTCTTCACAGCTGAGATAAAATAGAATAGCCTAATTGCACTTGTGCTCATTTAGTGTCTTTGGACGTAAGAAGGTAGGATTTTAACACCTATTCTACATTCTTGTAGTCTTAGGTTTGAGCTTTGGTAGACAGAGATTAAATGCAGCTTCATTTTCTGTCTTCTAGGGAGAACAAGTTTGGCTCTGTCCATCACCCTGCACCAGGGAAAGGAGCCCAGGCAGCTGCCAATCTGTTTGTGCATAGCGGGCTGAGGGCTGTGAGGGGTGGAAAATGCAGGTCTATAAAGTTAGTTCCAAGGCAGACACAGCAGACAAAAGATCAGTTTAGTGCCTTTGTTCTTAGGCTGCAGTTGTGTGTGGCGTCTGGGAAATTCCTTTTGACATCCCAGTCACACAGAAAGGCTCTTCAGGTACATACAGCACAAGCACAATGTTCCCTTTTTATGGGTAACATTTACCTGCAAGGTTTGGCTATCTTATAAAGTGGCATTTAAGAATATTCTCAAGGGGTCTCTCATCAGCAAAGAGAAAAAATATACTTGTACCTACTTGTACCTTGCTTGGCTTCTACGTTCTGTATTAAAAAATCAAAAAAACAAAAAAACAAAAACAACCTGCTCCAGCCACACAAAATGTAAATAGATATTTTACTATCATCTCACTGTTAGCTGGCACTGAGCTTTAAAATTCAGCAGCTTGAACATACTGAAAGGAAAACAAAAGAAAAGACAAGAAGAACCCATGTTGTCTGAACCAACAAGTCTTGAATTGCTACAGGAGAATGGGAGAAAAGGATTTGAATTAAGTCTTTCACTCAGAATCTATAATATGCAGGCTTTGAGATAACAAGAAAAAAAAACATTTCTGCAGAGGGGTTGTGGTGTGGGGAGGAGAAAATGTGAGAAGTCTGCACAAGAAAACAAATACCTTGTACTCAGTCATGAAACTTATATAAGATTTGTAGCCAAATAGCTTTATTTTTCAATTACCAGACAAGCTCATTTATGGAATAGCTTGAGCCTTGCTTTCCTACAGTTCTTAGAATAATAGAAAACTAACTAGAGAAAACTGGCAGATGCAGTTTTTATCAATAAAGCTCTGCTTAGAGGAGTTGAAAATCTTTTCCTTTCATGCTTTCAAGTTCTTATTGTATACAATTGTTTTCCTCAGGGGATTATACCTGATCCCATGAAGCTTTCCCTGCCAAGACAGTCCAGCCTCATTGTGGAATAAGCAGACATTGATAGGCAGGGACCACAAGGGAGACTGTGGCGGCTCTGGGCCCCCCTCTCCCAGCAGGGTATTGCTGCTCAGCCTGTAAGGGTCACCTGAACATGGCTTAAAGCATCTGGAAAGGAGAGGATATCTGAAGGCCAAATATTTTAAAAATGCAAGCCCTTTGCCATTTCTTTATGAACCTCTCCCATCAAATAAAA
The DNA here is from genome assembly GCF_037038585.1 of Patagioenas fasciata. Lineage (NCBI taxonomy): Eukaryota > Metazoa > Chordata > Aves > Columbiformes > Columbidae > Patagioenas > Patagioenas fasciata. Next base: position 12,703,687 of record NC_092528.1, read on the forward strand.
TAGATTCAACATTGTTTGTTTCCAAATGTGCTGGAAATGAAAATAACTGCAGTTATTGAAGCTGTGGGAGGTACAATGGATATTTCAGCTGTAATGGGTTGAGAATGGCTGTTCAAAGTTTCCCTTCAAGCTCTTTGTAGCAGACAAATCTTCAAAAGAAAACATACTTTGTTAACTTTCATTTGAATACATCCTGCTGCAGCCAGACAGCCCACTTAAAATGACACAGAGGTAGTAAATTGTTCTACTGATTGGTTAGCTGGAGTTTAACAGCTTGAGCTTATCAGGAAAACGATAGGAACAAAAGTGTCGGACGTATCATCGTTCAGACAAGACCTTCCATTCTCCCTGAACCTCTGAGGTGAAGGCCTTTAATTCCTCTTTGCGGTAAAAGATGTGTCATGCAAACATTGGAAGATGGACAAAGGCCACCCAGAAGGGGTCTTATTCAACAAGCCTTGCATACAGCATCCCATAAGAAACCCTCTTAATGTGAAGTATTTCAATAGCTGCATTTGTGTATGGGTCCATGTTTTTCTAAGAAAGCGTTTGCTTCTAGAAGTCCCTTAAGAGGTAGAAACAACAGGAGATCTTGTCCTTGAGATACTTCCGATATCTAGCAACCAAAAGATGATGAGAAGTACAGGCTTCCTGTTATTTTGTTCTGAGAAATGGCACCCCAAAGCATTAAAATGCTCATGAAAATATGGAGGACCAGATTTTCACAGGCACTCACAGCACACACTGTTGAGTGGAGATTCAAAATGCTCGGTTCCTGTTCTCTGGCCAATCCATTTAGGCTGCCGACTTCTGGCTCTGAATCCTCTCCAGAGCTCAATGGCTTGTGCCCAATAACATGCACATGCCATTAAGCCCAGCATTGTCAGCTACAAGCTGATCAGAAGCATTTGTAGGTTTAGTTATTTCTGTTTGATGTTACAGTCAACCTTTGAATAATTGCCTCTGAAGAAACAGGAATAAACAATACACATCCAGTCTGGCCAAAAAATATTTTATCAATGCCAAAATCTCCACAATGTACAAGACTATACAATAGACAACGACAACCCCTCAGAGGCAACTATGATTGTTGCATGAAAGAGTAACAAAGCTCAATTAACCAATTTAAACGTCTGCCAAGAGACTAAGGAACTCACTACTCAGACATATACAAAATTAGGCTAAATAGAAAGTGTAGAGTCTAGAGAGATAGGATGGCCTTACAAGAAAGTTAATACCACAGGTATCAGTTGGTAAGGCAGCTCCAAAACTCAAGGTGAAAAGGAGACCATAGATCATGAAAAGTCCAGAGAGACAGACATTGAGCACATTCCAGCAGTGGTGTTAATTTAATACCCTGAAATAAAACACAACATGGAAATCCACCAGTCCAGTATGAGCTCTCAGTTGTGTCAGTTATGAAGTCAAAGATACACATATCTTATATCCTCTTAGGTTGTTGTCGTAAGAGGTTCTATGTGTGACACCACTACTTTGAGCTTCAGGTAGAGAATCTATATACCAGAATTTAAAACTAGATGTAACCTTCCTGATTTAACCCCATCTCCTATATTTCTCTGGTTTGTTTTGTAGCATTATTAAAAATGTAGCTATAGCCCCTAGTGAAATCAGACAGATTCATGAAAGGGCAATCATGCCTGACCAACCTGACAGCATTTTATGATGATACGACTAGCTTGGAGGATGAAGAGAGGACAGTTGATGTTGGTTATCTTCACCTCAGCAAAGCTTTTGACACTGTCTCCCATGATATCCTTACAGACAAAATATGAAGTATGGGCTAGATAAATGTTCAGTGAGATGGACTGAAAATGAGCTGCACTGCCCAGCTTAGAGTTGAGATCAGTGACACAAAGTCCAGCTGGAGGCCGGACACTAGTGGTGTATGATATGGATGAGGTCACTGCTGGGGCCCGCATTGTTTAACATCTTCATAAATGACCCGTACAGTGGGACTGAGGGCAGCCTCTGCATATTTGCAGATGATACGCAACTAGAAAGAGCAGCAGATGCACCACGTGGTTGTGCTGCCATATAGTGGCACAAGGACGGGCTGGAGAAATGGGCCAAGAGGAATCTCATTAAGTTCAGCAGAGGGAATTTCAAAGTCCTGCCCATGGGGAGAAATAACCCCCTGCACCAAGCTGGAACGCAGGTTTGCAGAAATGACCAGGGGCTCCTACTTGGACACCAAGCTGACCACAAGCCAGCAGTGCATCTTTACAGCAAAGAAATCAACTGCCTTATAGGCCACATTATGATAAGCAGCTGCTAGCAGAAATCTGGAGCACAATGCCGAATGCTGTGGTCCCCAGAACAGGAGAGACAGGGTCACACAGGAGCATGTCCAGCAAAGGGCCACAGAGATGATTAAAAGGATTTGAAGTATCTGATAAATGAGATGAGGCTGAGAAGGTTGGGGTTGTTCAGTTTGGAGAAGACAAGGCTTGAGCGGATCTTGTCAATGTGCATAAATACCTGATGGCAGGGATTAAGAAGATGGAGCCAGGCTCTTTTTGGTAATATCCAGTGACAGGTGTCAGGACAGCAAGAAACGGGCACAAATTAAAATATAGGGGATTCCATTCAAATACAAGAGAACAGTTTTTCTGTGAGGGTGGCCACACAGTGGGACAGGTTGTCCAGAGATGTTGTCAAGCCTCAATCCTTGGGTATAACCAAAACCCTGAGTGGCTATGGGCAACCTGCTGTAGCTGACCCTGCTTTGAGCAAGGGAGTTGGGCTTGACAATCTCTGGTCATCCTTTCCCGCCTCAACCGTTCTGTGAAAACATGTCAACCACAGTTAGCACGTATGAAAAATAAAGACATCTGTAAAGTGTCAAGTTTCTGCGTACATTTACTTTGAGGCTCTCTTCAGCTTTTCACCAAAGTAAATGTAACTCAAGTGCATATATCAAAAGAGAAGCAAATCTTATGACTGATAACTGTAACATTAAACTACCTTTAACGTCCATGATGCAGAGGTGGTGATCTTAAGCAGAGAAGTTGCAATTTAGCTTTGCACTCCGATGCATTTCCCACCATCTTGAGCCTCACCAGATCTATGCAATGTGTTTGTATACATTCACACACAGATCTTTGTGTACTTTAGAGAGTCTATCCTCCTCTGTGTTTTAGAAAAATTGCTTGCTATTTCTGGTAAAACACAGGTGATATTTGATACTTGTATTCATTTCTACTGATATTCTCCCAGCTTACCCCTCCTTGTATAATATAATATCATATCTTCTGTTTGTTTCTGATTTGCACCTTTACTTTTCCCAGTTTGTGATTCAGAGTCAGGTGACATCTCACGATAGCCATAACACATCTGAACACAATCCAAAATCACAGACCTGTCAGTTCAGTGCCAAAGACAGCCACGCTGTGTACAATTTGGCAAAGGCTAATTTAACTCTTTCCATCTGGTGTCTTTTTGGCTGTTGCATGGTGATTTTTGTTTTCTTTTTTTTTTTTTTCTTACTTGTCTTTTTGTTTGTTTGTTTGTTGTTTGGGGTTTGTCAAGCACACAAAGAGATACAGATAGACTCCAAAGAGGCATTAAACCCCCAAAACCAGCTTCAGGTCTGTAAACACTGCTCCTATTAGAGGAGGGAAACTCATCCTTAATCTCCAAAGTATCATTTAGGATTAAATTGGTAAGAACATGAGTGTAAAGAAAAATCTACTGAAGTCTGACCATTCTAGTACATGTCGTGTTTGTAATAAATCCTCCAGCAGTTTGTATTCTTAATTGCAGATGTCCATAAGCTATTTGCTTATTTTTCCAAGCTATTCAAGATTTTTAAACATCTTTTTTTATTTTTTCCCTCCCTTCCGGAAATGCTGATATGCATCGTATGGACAAAGTAAACAGAGCACTCTGTTAGAGTTTCCCTTTTTACAAATGAGCCATAAAATTGTCCATTAATCAGCCTTGTTTCCCCAGGGGCCGGGCTGTATTGTTGAGGTTTCCTTTTCCATTTCTGATCCCTGTTTTGTTGAGGAGATTACAAAAAAAAAAAAAGTAACAATGCAGTAAACCAGGAAGAATAGGCTTTTGAAAACTGCTCTCCTCTCCACAGTCCTTGGAGAGAGCTGGAGTTCTGATCAGCTGTGGAGAATTCTAAATTTAAACACTCCCTATTTTTCATCCTTTACCTTCTAGTAAAATAATAAACCTACTAGGGCTCCTTCACCTCCCACCCAGAGAACACAATGTTCCTACCTGTTTAAATTACAAGTCCCTTAGAACAATAGAAAGGTCCTTTAAGGTCTCCTGGGGTATCTACGACCAGAGAAATAATGAAAAGCCAAGAGAATTTACTGGGAATCTGGCATTTCAGAACTTTACCTCCTGTTAATTCCAGATAAAGGTGTCAGTTCTGACAGTGGCTGAATTTATCGGAAGGGCATATCCTTCTAAAACGGGGCAGGAAGAACCGTACATCCGTTGTACTTGCTACTCCACAACGCATGCCATCTGTGGGCACAGGGTCAGCATCTCCACTGCACATCAGATCTCTGGAGATCCAACTATTCACCCAGGACAGCCAACTCTGCACCAAGGTGCATGGGGGGAGTTGGGTGAAGGAGTCAACCTCGACTGCAGCAGGGTTTCTAGCTGACTTTGCTGTGTATTTTAGAATAAGTGGAAAGGTCACAAGGCTTACACAGGAGCACTGGAAGCTGATGTAGAATAGCACAGAATGAACAAAGTCCACCAACCTGTAGATGATTATGCTACCTGTAGATGTGGCCTCTAGCTATCACAGGTTCACTAGCATATAAAAGCTAAGGCCTTTGTCTTCTATGTGTTAGATAATTTAAAACAAACTTTCCAATTAATCCTGTCCCTAATTAAAACTTGGGTTCTTATATTGTCTCTTCTGCCTTCCCCGTCTTTCACTATCTGTCACATGTTTGGGGGGAGATGACATAAGCTCCTTGCAGGGATATATTTTTAGCAGAGCAGCTTATTTAACATGCAAACCAAATACATAATCAAAGTGATACTTTTTTTCTTTAAGGGGAAAGTCATCTCAAGGTTGACTTAAAAGCCAAACAGCTTTATCTTGCCAAAGTTTCAGTTAAGTGCTGCAGTGTGGAGCCCTGTATGTAAGACAAGACTGCTCTTTCCAGTGAGGCTCTGTTGATCTATGATCTAATCTAGGCTCTTTAAATAAGCCTTTAAGTGTGTAACTAAGACCCCCTTATTAATGTCTCGTTCTGTTATCACTGCAAGTAATTTAAATATACTAGTCCTATTTGATGAATTCCTCCACAGATTTCCTTTCCTCCCAGAAATATGTGAAGCTTGGTAAGGAATACAGAGAGGAGAAAAAAATTCTTATGAGCTCAGTGGCACTACAACAACATTAGCCTCATGCACATAAAACACTGAAACGTCTGGACATGCATGCAATGTGACTCACTCACACCTAGTGAACAAGTTCTCTCATTCAAAGACTATAGAAGTGTGAGTTTCTTGAATCACTGATTTTAATTTTATTAGTACAAACATGTTGAACTTTACTAACATACCTTTTGACTTTATTGGTGTACCTTATTTAATATGTCTTAAAAGACCTTGGCAGTTTTTCCACATTTAACTTAATCGAGATAGCATTCAGGAGAGGAAAAAAAAAAAAAAAAAAAGGAAAGAATACCTAACTAAATCATAAAAGGAATTTCTCTCATGGTAGTGGTGGCTAACCTAAGAAAGTACCTGCCACATAACCTGGCTTTTTCTCATGGGTGTTCATTTATTCTTACGTAAAGCCAAATCTTACCACAGCTCTGAATCCAGTTCAGTTTGAGCTATGGAAAGTGTCTTGAGTTTTCACATACTGTTAGGGAAGCCCTGTGTCCTTCATGAAACCTAAAGAAATACTCATTATGCATATTTGTGTTAGCTTCTCTGTGACCCAAGAAAATAGTTCTTAAAAAAGAGCAAATAAAAGGAAAACTTCTGAGAAACAATTAGCTGCCTTGGGAACAGTACCTGCCAAGTCAGCTCTTAACTCGTGCATCCAGTTGCCGCAGAATGTGATCAGCTCCATAGCACATTGTGTCTGACTTATCCTGTTGAGTCCCAGAACTGCTGAGCCTTTTTCTGGGGAAAAAAAAATACATCATAAAGGCCACATCCACCTTTTCTAAATCTTCCAGACCTAGAAGTGTGTTCCTTTTCTTACTGCTGCAACGACAGACATTTAGCTCAGTGGTGAGATGAATGAATATGCAAAAGTTAAAATCAGGATCATAGTTCCATTCTTGCTTAAATAAAAGTACCTGATGAAGTATTTTACTCTGATCTTCAGCTGTCTTACCCATAATTGACTTAGACTTATATCCTTCAGCAGGTATTACGTTGATGAGAATTTTCTGTGCTAGTTAGGGAGGCTTAAGCAAGCTCTGAGTTCTCTGTTAACAAGGAAGTGCCTCTAGGCAATTTCGGTTGAAACCCCTGTTCCTTCCTTCAGCAAACTATTGCAAAACTGGCTGAGTAGTATGATCCTGCTGCCTTATGCCAAGTCAGTGACCAAAAGCAGCTCTAAAGCCAGTTAAACTAAAAGAACTGGTGTAGAGCCTGCAGAATGCACCAGAGAATGTCATGCTGCTATGTTACTATATGGAGATATAAAAACAGTAAGAAATCACCTAAATGCCATAATTCAGCAACGTCTGGTTTTCCATTACTTACAGATCCAACAAGAGGACAGTCACAACCTTTCAACTTGTTCACACTGACATACGTATGTATACACCCATCCTTATATGTACATGCACACATACACAGAACAAACAAGAAATCATGGATTCAAGAAGAACCTAAGCATAACATCAACGAAGTAGAAAGTGCAGAGCTTTGAAATGTTAAACTCCCTTGCTAACAGAGTGTTTGTACCCATCCCTTTGTGGATACAGATCCATGAATAGTGTACAACATTCTAAAGACACATTCTTTGTTCTTACTTCATAACCCTGAGTGGTAAAATTGTAGCATAAAGGTTCCTATCACAATTTAATGTACCGCCATATTGTGATATGTCAAGATCCAGACAAGAAACCACTGAAACCATAAATCACTTCAATGAATATTACTAAGTCTGATGTTTCAGAAAGATAATTCAGCTAATTCCATCCTAATACATAAACTCTAAACTAGTAGAAAATACAATGTGGGTTATAGCATGCACTCACGAAGCAAGATTTAGTAAAAGACCCAAGGATATAGTTAATTCCTTATAATAGTCATCAGGAAAGAGTAAATTCTCTGCCGTCATGTCCTCCCTCCTCTTTCTAAACCCATTTTAGAACTCTAAGAGGTCTCCTTCATTGTCCTTTTGCTTACAGTAATGACCTGATTATTATTTTTAATTCCTTGCTCTGTTAACAACCTTTGCAATGCGGAGGGTCTTGCTGGAAAAAATATGCCTGAAGGCTTCATATCATTTGCATATTATTTTAAATACATTTACATGGCATTTTAATCAAGGAAAATGCAAACACAGTTATAACTTTTTATTTATAGAGTTCTTAAAAGGCACTCAGCAAAACATACAGACAAAATACGACCTCAGGGCTGAAGAGGAAAAAGTATCAGCAAGAAGACTGTTAGTATGTCTTGAAAATCCATCTGATTAATGTCCTGCTTTACATATAGCTATTATTGATTGAGGCTATTTAGGAACTTGTAATACTTGGATTTAATAATTTTTATGATAGAAAAGGTCTGTCTACAAGTAGCCACAAAGTGGCTCACACATAGAGCACAGATGACTCTCTTACTCAGTTCTGGATGTCACCTGACAGGTATCTACTGGGACAGAGATGATTTAATTCATGGGTGCTTGCTATAGACAGATTCTTGCAGATCTCACATGATCGCCCCCTCAGATTTCAAAGTACTGCTGAAAAGAGCACTGAGGGTCAGGGGTGTTGATTGACAGTCAGCTGAATATGAGCCAGCAGTGTGTCCAGGTGGCCAAAAAGACCAACAGCATCCTGGCTTGTATCAGGAATAGTGTGGCCAGCAGGACTAGAGAAATGACTGTGCCACTTTACTTGGCACTGGCGAGTCCCCATCTTCACCTCCAAGTTCAGTTTTGGGCCCCTCATCATAACAGAGACATTGTAATATCAGAGAGAGTGCAGAGGAGGGCAATGAAGCTGGTGAGCGGCCTGGAGTGCAAGTCTTATGATGAGTGGTTGAAGGAACTGGGGCTATTTAGCCTGGAGGTTGAGGGAGACCTTATTTATGTCTACAACTACCTGAAAAGGAGGTTGTAGCATGGAGGGTGTTGGTCTCTTCTCCCAAGCAGCAAGTGATAAGACAAGAAGAAATGGCCTCAAGTTGCACCAAGGGAGGTTTAGATTAGATATTAGGAAAAAATTCTTCACGGAAAGGGTTGTCGGGCATCGGAACAGGCTGCCCAGGGAAGTGGTGGAGTCACCATCCCTGGAGGTGTTCAAAAGGCAAATAGATGAGGTTCTCAGGGCATGGTTTAGAGCTAGAGTTAGGCTGTGGCTGGACTCAAGGGTCTCTTCCAATCACAATGTTTCTATGATTCCATGAAGTTAACCTGACACCTATTGCATACCCCCAAATTACTATGATTTGGTCAGCCTAGTTACATCCCATGTTTCCTTGAAATATGCTACCGGTAAAAGAGAAGAGTCACAATAATGAAATTGGCCAGGAAAAAGGTGTTCTATTCTGCCTCACACCAGCTTGCTTGTCACCTAGTTACAGGTCTCCCCACCTGACCCTTCCCAACAGCAGCAGCAGACAGAAGCTCTCTTCTTCCCACCAAAAATACAACTATGCTAGTGGCTGACTCACCTTTGTTCCCTGCAGAGCTCCCATATATTATAACTTCCCTCGTATGATCCCTCTAGTTGGGAAGTAGTGAGCTCTGGAGAGGTGGAACTGGAATATCAATTCCAAAAACCAAGTAGTAGTTCCTCAAACCCAGTCAGCCTCTCTCTGTAATTACAGATAAAGCATCTGTAGTGGAGGAATTTTGTAAGGTCATGCTTTAAAATGTCAAGCAATGCCACAATTAAAGCTAGTAGAAGAATCTTAACCCTTTTAGACACATACATTCTGATGACTCTCACAATCATACTGAAAGCCTCAATGAGAACCTGGGACAGAAATAAGACCTAAGTGGACACCTATGAAAACTGTTTAGATGCCTCATCCAAAGAGTTAGAACTGAAAATTTCTGCAGAATTAAAATCCTGAGAAAACTTTCTCCAAGATATTTTCCAAAATGTAATAGTCCCCACCTTCATCTGATTTCCTCCTGGGCCTCTGGCAGCTGGAGAAGCAGCTGACTGAAATTGAGAAGATTCTTCTGAGCTTAAAAATTATTCACAAAAAAAAAATGAAGAAAGTGTCATCTTCAATAGGTTTCTCCATCTTGAACAACAAATGAACTATCTGCCCTGCTTGGAAGGAAAGAGACAAGTATAAAATAATCTAAGTACTAATGTCATGCTAGTACAAAGATGGTGCTTTAAATACGTAAGCTCCCTAAATACCTGTCTGAATCTGACCAGTAGTGCTATGAGATTTAACAGGTGTTTGTAAAATGTTTAGTGATTTCTATGTGAAAAGTCCTTTTGCAGTATTTTTATTATTGTTTTTGCAAAAAATAGGAAAGGCCACAGTCTTACTAAAGTAAAGGAATAGAATCTACAGGAAATATATAAGAGAAAGAACAAAAAGCACTGTGATTTTGAAAAACAGTGCTTCTAAAGGCATCACTTACTGTTCCATAGATAGTCTACATTTTTTTCCAATCTTAACAAACCATCAGCATTTCAGACTTATATCTTATTCACATGACAGCGATATTGTATAATCTAAATGTCTTTCAGGGTAACAAAGTAAGCAAAACTGCTAGTGCACTATATAAATTTTGCTTAAGGGCTTTAAGGATAGCAATGACATAGGGTAAAAATCTGTTCAGGCCTATACTCATCTGTCAAGAAAGGAATCAAAGCCTTCCTTCTTTCTTTTGGGAAATACAGGACTTGAGAGAGAGAGGTGCAAGGCACAGCCAGAGCAGAATTGTTAAGTAATAGTGAAAGTTAAAACTGTCCCCTCCAGGGGCTTGGAGGTTTAATTTTGCTTTGGTTTTGATGTTGTTTTGGTTTGTGTTTTTATATGATGATGATGATGATGATTATTATTATTAGTTTGGTTTTATTGTTGGGTTTTTTTTAGTATAAAAAACTAAAACAAATGTTTGCCACCACTTGAAAAGTAGAGCTCTTAGAAATGAATTTTTTTTAATAACAGCTCATAACTCATCTTTTGTGTCAGTACCACATTAACCAGCTTTTCTGACTTTTTCCCCCCCCTCAAGGACCAGTTTAGCTATCATTGGAATGCTACTGTGCTCAAACATCTTATTTACAGCTATTAGAATGTTATTATTTCACAGCTGCATTATTAATTCCCAGATAAGCTACATGAGTGATCTCCACATGGGTATGTGGAGAGTTCTGTCTGCTGATGGGAAGGCTTCTTCCAGGTATCGTATGACAGCAGGGATGATGAGAAGACCCATGACAAGGAAAATATCAATATTTTCTTGAATTACCCGATACTTTCTACAAGTTACAAACCACTTTAAGTTATAAAAACCTGGAAGATGCCAAGTAACTTATTTTAAAAATAAATCACATTGTTATCTGGGAATTTTTGCAGAAAATCATAGGACTGACTCAGTGAAATAGTTTGCAAAAAAAAAAAATATCTGGCATTCCATAATTTTTGAAGGGGAAGATGTGATCCAGTTCATCTCCAAGTCAGTGTTTAAAAGCCAGTTAAGGCCCAAAATTAGGACTGAGCTTTGTAATCTCATATGAAGTAACTCAATAGGCTCCATCTCTTTCAAAATGGCTATTTACATCAAGCATCTAAACACTAATGCACTATTAACTGCCAGTTTATTTAAAAAATGGATGGGCTGAGCAGACGCTTTAACATTGTCAGCACCCACAGTTTTATCAAATATTCACTGTATTGGGTGTTTTCTTCAAAATCCTGGCTGCAAGGCTCATGTGACTGTATCTGAAGGTCAGATTTCAGAATAATTTATTACCTCTACTTTTAAGCAAAGATTGATAGCATAAAGCAGCAGAATCCTATCGAAAGTACAGAAACCTCCAAATAAGATGCTATAAAAACATATTGTTTTTAAGTCTCTTCTGAAAGCAAAGACAATCTCATGATTGTTATTAATAACAATACATCAGTGTAGATCAGACTTAGGGAGAAAACTGTGAAGGGTCACACTGGTCTTGGTACCTGTACTTGCCAGGTTTATTTATATTTAATGCCAGCCTGACTGTAACTTATAAAGAGCATCTATATTTTTTCCCAAATAAAAACATTAGTGTAACATTAAGATTTATATAGAACAGGAAAACAAATAGAAAAAACATGTAAATTCATAATAGGTTTATATTTTAAAATTACTTCTATAAGATGTAGTCTGAAAAAAGCTGCACCAAAATGTAGGATAAAAATATATCCATTTTTTATGTGCTTAGTCCAAAAATGAGAAATAAAAGAGCTTGCTATAATATATTATTACTGTTTGATAAACAATGTATCGAATGGGGTTTGTTATGGAAGACTAGTGTCTGAGGAAAGAATTTAGCTTCCTAAGGCTTAAAATAATGTCAAATATTAATTGAGTCGGGCAAGGATTTGCAACACCAAAAGCTTAACCGTTGTTCTATAAAGGCAGAAGCTAGCAAATAAAAGAAACATGCCTGTCATCAACAGTACAGTGAAAACTTAAGGAAGGTCACATTTGCCAGAATTTTTGTTTATTCCCTTAGCGAACACAAAATATGTCAAGTGTGTGATCATGTACTTGGAGGAACAGTAATTTGGTGTGGATGTGCACTCCTCATCCTTTAAGGTTGCTCTGATCTAAGAACTAATCCAGAGAAATGTTACGAAAATTATTTTACTTTGTTTCTGTAATATGGTCAGGTGCTTTTCAAGATCTCCAAACTGTAACAATGGGCTATGTCACAGTTTAGAATACAGCTTAAGTCAAGCATTGTGAAGTAAGAAGAAGAAAAAGTTAAATATGTCAACTAAAAAACCTAAAATACTTTCACGTATCTTGCTACCTATTTTTGGTTGAAATATGCAATGTTTTTAATATTTCAGTGTGATCACGTTGGCCTGTTTTCCTTCACTTAAAGAATAATACTAAACTACTCACAACACAGTATGTTAAAGCAAAGAAGTTTATGCTGTCAAATATCATGAAATATATATATACACACATATATAAAGCTTCTATTTCAATTCCACTTTTTCTTAAAGCCAAGCACATCTAAACTCTGTTTTAATTATTTTTGGCCTTCACGTTTTCTTTCTGAGTTCTGTTGAGAAAGACAAAACGTATCACCAATAATATTTTAAAGCCATCACTTAATGTTCTATCATACATCATCACACATTTCAGTTTCCAGGTCTCTCAACAGTTATACAGCTGTTATTTATGGCACTAGCTACTAGTTTTATAGACTGATTATCAAAAAGGGAATAGGACTTGGGCTTTTTTTCTGGCTTCTGTCTCTTCAAAAATGAAAGCAGAACAAACCCAGCACAAATAAGAAGGAAAATGATCTCCTGCCTTTGCTTAACTTCAGTTGTTTTCCTTTCGGGTTCTTTTCTATGGCCTCCCACTGAAAACAAGGCTCTAAGGAGCATTTATTAAGGCTAAACTGACAAGCTACTGGTGGCCTTTGTCTTCCTGTTTTTAACTATTTTAATTCTTCCATTATGGCAACCACCAAAATATTCTTTCTATATTTATATACTGGTGTCAAGTCTCATAAAGCTACACAACATTGAAGTAGAATTCAATTATCACTTGCTTAACAGCTCTCCAATATCAAGCACCTAAGTACAGCTCCAAAGGCAACACAACACAGTACAACACTAAGTGAATTTCAATAGTAAATAAAAGAAAGTTCTCTCTGTCTCTACCTGTCAAACAAAAATACATTGTATCTCTTACCTTATATATATGTGTGTGTGTATATATATAAAACAGAAAAGTATAATTATTACGATTTAATAAAACATGAACAGTGATACTACATTGCAAAAATCAATGGGAAGTCATTAGCATGGAGGCCAAATTTTCATAGGAGAAACAAAAAAGATAAATTCAGATAAATTGTTTAAAATAAATGTTCTGTTACTAGAAAGAGAAGATCATATGTGTCAACAAATGATACCTCAAGAAAGATCAAATTTTCATGCTCGCAAACTTAAGTTTCAGAAGCAAACTGGAAGATATATGCTCTTAGTGATAATTAAGAAATTAAACAATCATATTACAAATATTCATTACAGAAAGATAGCTTCAGTCCTTAGAAAACATTTCCAGGTTGCAAATGTGTAATTAACTTTTTTTTTCTTCCTTATTATGAAGGATGAAAGACCACAGCATCTGTTGTACTACACAATTGGTCTGTTCACAACACTGAAAAGTTGGGCACTTAAAGGTGAAAATATGCAAGAGGCTTTTCTCTCATTACTTCTTTCTGCAGGTCTGTAAAACTGAAAGGATTAAAACTTCAGATCCCTTGATTACAAGGCCTAGGGAAAAGACTGAAATGGTGCAGTTAATACCCAGCTTCTTTTTGAAGAGAAAGTCACAATGACTTATTCTGCCTAGAGAAATAAGAGGATCTGGCTGGAAGAAGATCTCCAAAACGTGGAGGGTAAATCTTCACACAATCAACTTTTTGGAGGATTTTTATTCCCATGGTGAGAAAACAGCAGAGGTGTTAATTGTGAATTACAGTTCAATATAAAGGCCCCACAGAGCACTTGGTACTCAGTTTTTTGTTTCTCATGAAAGGCCCTTTTTTATTAAAAAAAAAAAAAAAAAAAACTAAAAATTCAATCTCCAACCCTTCTGTTCTACTAGAATTCATAGTTATGCCTAATCTGCTGCTTTTCTGGCTCACTTACAGGCCATGTTGGCAGGTAGTGAATGCAAAATCATTTTAATGGGGGAACCCCTGGGAACGGGAGCAAAAGTTTTGAGCATTTACAATTTTACAATGACGTACAGCCAGCTGTTAGAGGAAATAAGCCTCCATCACTGGAGCTCACTGGAATGAGACCATTTGCATGGATATTTTCAACTCAGCAGTCTGCTAAAGAAGGAAACTAGATCATCTAAACAAAAGAACAGGATTGGTCTGGACAGGGAAACATCACGAGGACATATGGTACTTATTAATCCCATTGCCCAATGGGAACTCCATCCTCAATTTGAAGGTTGCAGCAAAGGGGCGGCCAACAGAGCTTGAATGCTCAAATAGGAAGGTAAAGCAAATAAAATGGCTCAAAATGGTAGCAGGCAAAGAAAATAAACTGCTGGACAAGAACTGTTTGTTTTGTTTTTGAGAGTTTATAAAAACATGAATTTACTTTGGATACAGCTCAGAGCACATTTTGGGCAGACACTAATTCCCATCTTTTCTATTACTTGCCATCTCCTGAGCAATAAATCTAAGTGATGACAAGTGGTGCCAAGTTTAAAGAAAATGGACTTAATTCATTTCCCACTGAAATCAATAGAAATCTCTCTTTGTATTCAGAGGAAGCTAGATTAAGCCATTTATTAGCAAGAGTATCTGCTCATAACAATCCTATTATAGCAGCATTAGAAAAATTATAAGAAACTGGAGAACAAACTGAAGAATAAGCACTGTGGTTAAGAAAGAATAACAATTATTTTAAATATGTATCATTCTCCCTTTGATATCAAAGTCAGCCATGATGTCCTATTTCACATTCATTTCTTCCTACTTATTCAACTGATCGATAGTTCCCAAGGTACCTGTTTATCTTGTTTTTTTCTACTTCAGGTTTCTCCATGGAATTACTCTCTCAACTGCTTCATGTAACTCAAGCATTATTTTCAATCCAGTGCCTCTTAAAACATCCACAAGAAGGAGATTAAAAGAAAATAATCTGTCTTAAAAATCTTGTATTCATTTGGGTATGGGATTTTCTAAAGCATACCAGTGGTTTATGGAGCTGAACTCTCCAAAATTCCCTTGAAAAAATCCCACTTCTAAGTCAAGGACAGTGTCTCTGTGGGGACAGTAGCTGTGACTCAGTGAATGCACAGTCAGATGGTCTCTGCTGAGTTTCTTGGTACAAGGTGCCTATATGGCTATTCTGAGCAAGGACTGATGCCTCTTTCACACTCAGGAGTTAGAAAGGGAAATCAAGGAGGCAGGGGATTCAATTGCACTGGGCCAGGGAAGAGGAGGAACATTCACCAAGTGGGCATCAGCTGGGAGAGAGAGGCACTAGTAGGTCAGTGGCAAAAACAGCTACTTATGTGTCTTCATCTTTGGAGATTTTCAAGACCCAAATGGATGGAGTCCTGAGTAACCATGTGTCATCTCATAGCTGACCCTGCTTTGTACAGGGTTGGTCAAGAAACCTCTTGAGGTCTCTTCTCACATGAATTATCTTGTGATCGGGTGCTTCTTACTGCCCGCACTTCTTGATCTCTGTCTCCCAGCTGAGGAAAAAGAAAGGGGGGGGGGGGGGGGCGCGGGGAACAAACAAAACAACAAAACACGCAAACACAACCCTCTGCCCCCCAAACCATACAGAAAACAAATAAAAAGACAACAAAAACACCACCACCACCCCCCTCCCCAGTTACTCAGGTTAAAAAAACCCTGTCTCTCTAGTAGACTTAAGAAATCCTTCAGTCCAGACCCCTCGCACACAGAGAACCATGATATCTCTACCATTCCTGACAGATCTATAGTTCCTTAAGATATCCTCTGCAGAGTAATGGAGAATCAATAGCCTTTGCTAGTAATTTATACTGGTATGCCACTATCCTTCTCAGGAAGGTTTATACTAACTCAGTATCTGAAATCTGTTTTGCTGCAGTGTAATTCCCTAAGTTCTCATCCCAGCTGTTAGGACATGGATGGCACATTATTCCTTCCCTCTTTGTAGCATCTTTTTCTGCATTTTTAAATGAACCTAAATCATTTGTCTAGTCTGAACAATGACAGTTTATTCAAACTTACCCTGTGTTTCAAGTCACTGACCATTCTCCTCTGGACACTCTACTCCAGACGAGACTGCTGCAGGGAACAGAGTAGGAACCTGACTCCACAGATCTCGCAGGTTATGCTCCACACGCAGTCATATTTGCTTTATTCACAGCATCACAAAGTTCTTGGCTTGAACCCAACTCACAATCAGCTATAACTCTATGCTAGATCTTTTCCTTGGAATTGGTATTAGTCCATATTCATACACCCAATACTGAAGCAGTTGATTAGTTCTGCCTAAATATTGAATTTCTGCTTCTCCTTTCTGCACAATATCCTGAATTTTCCAAGTTACATTTTCAACTCTACAGATTATTTTGACTGGTCATTTAAATCTAGCTTTCAAATCCTTCATAAATCTAGCAATCCCTCTATTTCACCCCTTGAGTCATTAATGAAAATATTGACCAGAACTACAGAGCTGTATAAGTAGGAGAAAGCTGTTATTTCCTGAACCTCTTTTCTAACACCCTTCCTGCTCATTTCAAGTCCATTTCCTTCCTCCCTGTCTAGTGCATCTGCAGAGAGCAGGTGAAGAACAAGATGAGAAGGCAGACATCAGCCAGCCCAGCAGTCAGACGAGTAATTTAGTGGTAGTAAAGGCCAAAAGCAGCAACAAGAATAAGATAGGGAACTGTGATTCAGAAGTAGAACTCTTTATAAAGCAACTGGTATCATACCTTGTTTACCATTTTCCTGGGGTTTTAAAAGAGTGACATTTACATGTCCGGTCCTTCTCACAGAGCAAACTACACCCCTCCTCATGACATATTAAACTGTGTCTTGCAAGTCAAAATAAGACAGTAAAACCAGCCGTATCTGGTATTCCTACATTCCCCGTAAAAGCCTTCTGAGCTCAGCCCATTCTGATAGCACTCACCAGACAGTCTACAGTGTCCTAGCACCATACAGTCTTCCTAACACTTTTCAGATGTTCTCCTTGTATGCTCAAACCCGGAAGCTTTCAGCTTAATGGCTTAATTATGCACTAAGATAATGTAAATACTATTCTTTGGCTGCTGTAAAAAAATCCAATTTTGTCTGCTGGCAAAGTGTTTAAGTGTGAAGCAATTTGCAGTGAGGAAAATTCTGTCTTATTCTGAATGGAACCAGAAATCTTGGTAACATTCTGTTGTATTTGAGCACTTTCAATTTTGTGATATTGCCAAATACTGGTGCCTCCTTCCTAACTATTTAATATCGCTCTTAAGACAATGCCAGAATCAAGGCCAAAGCCAGTAATCTTTGTGGAAGGTTTTTAAAAGTATATATGTTTATGGGAATTATTATGACTATCAAAAGTGAACATCCTAGTCTTTTGCTAATATAAGTCAAAATGGGAACTTTGCACTTTGAAATAAAGATTGAGTGCGCAACTGGAAATCAACTGTAGATAGATGCAATTGACCCTGGTTCTGGTCAGCAGCACACAGTGAAAAAAAATCTCTGATAAAAAAATAAAGAAAAATCACGGACTATAAGGTATTCCAATTTCATGTTACCATCATGGTACTAAACAGCAGTTCAACAACTCTAGCCTAACACTAGAGGAAAAGAGGATCATAAAGGTGTAGGCCTCCAAAACCTTTAAAGAAAGGTTTAACTACATTTCCTGCCAATATCTATCAAGGATGGCAAAATGTCTTTGCTATTTTCCACGCTATTCAGCACTAAGGAGGACACAGGATTCTTTATTCCCCTCACCAGAAACTATGTTTGTTCTGCCCACACTAGTCAGGATTGACCTACCTAGGTAGTCCCTGAAATATAGAGCATTATTGTCAGGTGCATTATTTTCCTCTACGAGAAAGAATCTCTTCATGTTCCCTGAATGTATCATGTGCTAAAAGGTACCAGCAAAATCTCAGAGGAGGCAAACACAGAAATCCAGAGAAAAAATACTCTTAGGAAACAATTACAAAAGAACTAAAATTATAAAAAAAAAAAAATCAACTATTTAAAAAAAATAATTTCAAAACCATAAAGGAGGAAGATTTCTGAGGTTTCCAGACCAGGGAAGCATTTTCCACTTAGTTTAAAGAGGAATTGCAGGCTTGTCCTGGCACCTAGCAATAGCAATAGGCAAAACATCTCAAGGCATCTCCTCTTTTATCACAAGAACTTTTTCACAGCAGTGCTAGGGTAAAATAATGACGCTCTCACATCCCTGCTGCCAGATCTTACCCATTGTACCAGAGATTTGTAAGCATTTGACAGCCATCCAGCAAGCCAGAACTGAAAATGATTTAGCTGAAATACAAAGTAGGGATGTTTGCCAGTTTCTTGATAAGCCAAATCAATTCCACAGTAAGGTTCACCATCTTCTTGTGCAACAGCTTGTGCTAGAATAGCAGTCACTAAAATGAGGGGGAAGACTACACAGGTTGTATTAGCCAACCACTAGCTGCAGCCTCAGAATCCCAAAAGACACATTAGCATGTTTTGAGCAGTTGGTTGGCGTGAGGGATGATTCTGTCACTGAATTGAAACCTGGTCTCACTCACACTAGCTTCACACCAATATGTTGCTCTCAATTTTCATCCCTGTAAGGGAAAAATCAAGACCAATGAGTTAATGAAATGTCGGGTGAAGAATCAGCTAAACATGTCAAAATGCCACCAAAAATATTGCTCCCAAAAGATAAAGAATCAGAAGTTCACCAGAAATGACATATGGCTGGTAATCATTATTAAGAACCAAAAAAAAAAAAAAAAAGGCTTCTCCCGTCTCACTTGGCTACTACTCTAAAATGACTAATTATATACATTACAAAAGAGTCTAAAACAGCATTTTCAAAGATGTGGAGAACTGAGGAACCTCCCATATAGTTGAACCTCAGTATTATTGAATCGTAAAAAGTAACAGCAACAATTCTTAACCACAAAAATCAAGTCCAAATCTTACCTCTTCTTAAATGTCATCCTTCTATTTATTAAATTTCTTTCCAGTCATATTTTTTATTATCAATTCTATTCAGCAAACATAGTTCTGCAATTAATTTTGCAGTGTTTTTGTTCATTTTCTGCGCCCAGCCCATAATCATATATAGTGTCTTCCTGTAAGAAATAAGCTGAACAGGGCTAACAGATGCTAGTGTTATACAGCATGGGCATAGAATCCAAATACCTAACAGACTGTTAAACAATTACAAAACAAAACCAGTAGCTTTCTCTCTGTATAACCTTATTACAAGGTGGAACAAATACAGAACGAAGGTTGATTTTAATCTGCAATAGACATGCTCTCTTCTGGGTTATAGTCCTTGCACTAAGAAATCAAATGGATTTCAAGTGGGTAATCAAACTCTGAAGCTTTGTCGTCTTCTTATGTAAGGTCAGCTCCCTGTTGATGTAAACCAGTTGAATTGTATTTCATACCACAACATTTATCTGCCTCAGAGTAGGATCTGTAAACATAAGAAGAGCAGTCTTGCAGTTCAGATTCTATTCTAGGAATGAGGAGCTCAGAGTTTAGTTCCCAGCTGTGTCACCATTTTTCTCTATAAAGTTTAAATGCAAATCCCCTCATTCTGAACATCTATTTCTGCTCCACAAAATTGAAACGAAACATCTGGAAACTGTATTTAAATTGTAAGAAAAATAATCATTGTTATCAAAGAGCTAGAAACATAGTATCCATCCATTTTTTCTCTAACTACTGATGCAGTCTGTGGGCTAATAAAAAAAAACCTCTGTAATTCACACAGGTATTCTGTCCACACCAAAAGATATTCTTCATAAATCTGTCAAAAAACAATTCCCAACCTATGAACCCCTGAACCACAAAAGACTTCAGAATCACAGCATGGAAACAGTGACATTTGTGTTTTCCCTGGTGTCTCCTTGTCAGGTAGCACCTTGAGCAGTTAGTAACACAACCATACCGTAGCACATATTGAACACTCATTCAATACATATAGCCCACTACCTTTTAATGTCTACTAAATCTCCTTCACTGTTGTCCTAAGCCTCTCAGCCTAACATCTAAGCTCCTTCCAGACCCTTCACAACTTAGTTTCTTCCTTCCTCTTTTCATACTCCTCAGCTTACTTGTTCAACTACTTGCTTTCTTTTCAACTCCGAATTTCAACTAAAAGCAGATCTAGTCCTCAGGCACAATGTAAAGTTTAGATTCTCTCAAAATTCCTTAGCCAAAACAATACTGTTACTCACTCTGAACATTATTATTTTATTGCCACTATCTCCCTTTAGTGCTGGTCATTTTTAACTTTCAGTAAGAACTGTACCCACAAAAAAAAAAAAAAAAAAAGGAGAGTGCAAATATTCTCATGAACACTGAAGAATGAACTACTGTGTCAAATGCAAGCACTTATACACAATCTACAAATATGAAGGCCAGTGAATTGATTTCAGGTTGCTCATAGGTCTAAGAATGCAGTCTGAGATGGGGAAAAAGGCACTTAAAAATATGTAGCTGTTCTCAAGAAAGCAGCATTCAAAAAGGCATTTGTATGGAATAGCTTGTGCTGCTGATCCAGGACTACAGAGATTAACAAAATTACACCTGTGTTCAAAACTCAGGCACCCAGAGGAATTAAATAAACCAGAGAAATATCTGACAAATCTTCCGAACAGGATCATGTGAATGAATGTACATGCAATAAAGTGGCATAAATACGATAGAAGATAAAGCACTTACAACGCTGCATTAGAATTAGAAAAGAGCAGATTGCCAGACAGTCTTAGTAAAAACAAAACAAACAAAAAAAAAAAAAAAACACCTCATCCAAAACCAAAAAGAACTACCGAACAAAAACCAACCCAAAAAATACACCACAATACAAAAGGGATCTACATGAAGCAGACTACTAAAAATCAGCTGGCCGAAACTTATTCACACAGAAATAACTACATAATATGAAAAAGAGGCTTAAAATATTTGCATTACATTTGCAGAAAGGGGTAAAAAATCTGATAAGTTACATGCTGTGATTTGCTTCTCAATTTCAGGACTGCAGTGTGTTCTGCTATTTGAGCAGGAAAAATAATTAGGCTTCCAAAGTGATTCATACATGCCTCAGTAACCTTGTACTAAACTGCAAGGTCTAGAAATCAAGCTGAGATCTCACAACAGTACTGATATAAATAGGGAAAATACTTAATGACTATAATGATTAGCTATACTGTTGGGAATAAATGGACAGTGAAACTTCATTAACTTTCTTCCAGTCGTGCATCAACTTATATATCAAATACCTATAGGAAAATAGAACAAACACATCTCTCTCTCATTCCTTTTAACAGAGTTAAACTGAAATCAGTTTTCTATTTGTCTTGGTTTAGGTTATCCACGAAGAATTAGCCACAACTCTGATTTTGAAAAAGCATTCAGGAATCCAAGAAGGTGAACAAGTATCAGCCCAGGGGCAGGTGAAGTGTAAGACCTAGCTCATCCTTCCATATGTGCCAGTAAACAACAGTGACTTGTAACTTTGCAGAATAATCACCAATGAGGTGACACACTTTTTTTTCTTTTTTTTAGAAATAATAACAAGAACAACTCACTGCATCTCAACACATGCTCCTAAAGAAGATACAAACAGGCAAAGCTGTAAGGAAAAGCAGTGTTTTCATAGTAGAAAATACATGTCTAAAGCCTAGGAGCAAAACTGCGTAAACAATTTTTTTAAACAAAATGAAAATTGCATTCAGTTAACAAAATTAATGTATTTTTTTCATCTACCAAAAGGCTATATTTCTTCTTCTCCCCGCTTGATAGAGTTTAAACACTGTGTCCAGCTTTCTAATGCTGAGTCTAACTATACTTGATTAGGGATATTTTTAAGACAGCCTATTCAGACCTGAAGCTTTTTTGGAAAATTAAAGCAGCAAAGGACTAGACCAAAGAGATCTGTTGTTGTACTTTTATGTAATAGAACAAGATTGGAATAGCAAGATTCATTTGGGCTGCCTGCCTGAGAGGCCAGGAACCCTCTTGCAGCCCCTGCACCCACCCTGCGGCAAACTGCACGCTGTGTTCCACAGCCCTCCTTCCCTTCTGCTTACATAAAAAGAGAGAGACTTTACCTTCTCCGGGGTGAGCGCACTAGAAAACAAACCTAAATAAAAACGTGAAAATGTTCATTTCAGCAGTTAGGAGCCAAGTCCCTGTTTCTGATTTTTTGTTTTTTGTTTTTTTTTTCAACATTTCAATAAAACTGTTGCATAAATTCTAGTCAAACTCACAAATCATTTCAGAATGATTGAAATTGCATTGCCCAGGGAGTCATTCGCTGGGGAAAAAAAAACTAAAAAATTAACAGATCTCTGGAAAGAATGGTTCTGCATTCTCTTCCTAGCTATGTCACAAGCTTGTTTGTCTACTTAGTTATTCAGATTCTCTTTGCCTGACTTCTCTTATTGTTCAGATACTGATCATGATGCTTTGAGATTCCTGAATGGAAGATATCATGGAAATGCAAAAAAAAAAAAAAAAAAAAGGATTTTGCACTGAGCAGTAAAACCACCTTTGAATACTCCTTTAAATATGAGATGGTGGAAAGAATCAAATTGAGAAAATCTACACTAAAGAGTTTAATACTGTAAGGAATATTGCTGGATTTAATAAGCATTCATTCAATGATGACATTTTGCCACTGTCCAACATTATCATTCCATCAAATTTTTAAGTTCTTACTGTAGAGATCTAAAATATGTCTTTCATGATATCTTAACATTTGGTGGCAAAAAGCTGCAATCTCGTTTTACATTGTTTTGGATGAGAACTTAATTTAGATTTAATCAGAAATATGCATGACAGGCGATGGTTATAATCTGTTGACAGAGGTTCCATCCATCAGCTCTACCATCAAAGTATTCAAAATCCTACAGTACAAGAGGAACCGTGATATTGTACAGAGCTCTCTGAATAGCCTGTAAGAAGTCATTCAGATGACAAACATTGATGCTTCTTTTTTTCAAATTAATCACCAACAGATCACATTCTTTCCCTGAAGGTTAACCCACCCATTCTGCTGGGATGGATAGTACCCTTGACTAACCACATTTCTCAAGGAAGGTCGTGAGTAACAGCCTCACTTCCATCTCTAAAGGCACCACACTGCCTCCATAAATGATAATCTGGGAAGGCAGCAGGAATGGAGGAGGACTCGCACATTAGCAGCATGGTTGAGCTGATGCAGGTGGTTATAACTTATTGCAGATGGAGGTATAAATTACTAACATCTCTCACAGGACCATAGCATTAAGTATGTATGTACAATACCATATGTAAGAGTTTGAAGCCACAATGACTTTCTCAGAAGAAGCACCGTTTAGGGAACTGAACAGTGAATTTTTTTCTTTCATCTGGAGGAAAGGTCCCAAAGGAAAAGAGCGATGAGATGTTTGTTTATCATTTTTAAATGAGCTGCTAGAAGAGAAATGTTGAAACATTTTCATCCTGGAAAGAAGAGCAACATTGTGGTCTTCTATTTTTATCACTTAACAAGCCAATGGCATGAAAACAGTAAAGAACCTTTACCATACACCAAGACAAGGTATGTGTTGCAGAAGAAGGAAATAGTTCTCTTGCCCACAATTTAAAAGAGGGAGAAAGTTGGTGAGTTCTTCAAGGATCCAAGTTAAAAGGCCATCTGTTTAAATTGCAACTCCATCTATTTAAACTGCAACTGTGCACTTTCAGTTTGAAATGTAACAGACTTCATAAGCTTCATACCTTAAACTCAGGAAAAGAAACCATCCATTGCTTCAATCTATGATTTCAGTGAAGAAATTGAGGTAGATTGTGAACATATGTACATCCTAGTGTGGCTGTGGGAATCTACAGATATCTTTAACCCTCCAAATGCTAAATAGTGAAGATGATGTTCTGCTGGGCTGGAAGCAGAGATTTTACCCAGTTATAGCTGATTTAGAGACGTAGAGGTCCTACAAGAAAGATTACCAAATTGTCCATTCCATTTCTTCATGTACCCACTGACTGTATCCTGCTTCCAAAATCATGCTGAGTTCTCCAGACATTGTCCCAGACACACAAAGATTAAATCTGTTTTTCTAGCTGAGGGACCTTCTGTGGCATCACAGTAGTAAGGTCTGGATTTGATGCAATAGCAATGCAAGTTTTGTACAGTTAACAAATATATTGGTACTTAACCCATCAAACACCATATACACAAGTACAAACATATTAATAAGCTACTGTGTAGTCATTAAATATTGAAATCTGTTCTTAATTAAGTGCTTTGTTTGACATAAAAATCCTCATTCTCAATGCAAGATTTCGTCCTGTTCCAACACAAGGGCAGCAGCATGACATGATGCGTCAGACCATCTGTGTTTACAATCACTGGCTTTCCCAATGTATATATGAAAATGAGGTCAGGCCTGAAACAGGTTGCTTTATTTCATTAGAAAATAACTCATAAGGCTGACCAATTACAGAAATTAACTGCTCTGTTGAAACAGCACTTCTGAAAGGTTTTTACATTTCTTTGAAAACAGATGCAGTGCAGTAAAATTACATAAATTTATCCATTTTTTGCTGTTACAAGTACCTGTGACAATGTGTATGCTGAAAATTATAGAGAAAATACAACAGTCGTGTTTCTCAAGATTTTATAAAATCTAAACCAAGTCCCTCGTTGACTCTTATTTTTTTCCTCCTTTGGTCTATCATGTTTCTACCTTCAAGTGGAATTCAGGTGATATATAATTTAATTTTAAAAGGATACCTTCTAAGCTCATCCAACTTTTAAATATCCTTCCATTATTATTTCTAAACACAAGGGTAATTACTGTTAGATTAATGGAAGATGACATTGAGCTATGCAGTCATTACCAAAAAGAATTATAGCATCAAAAGTCATACTTACATTGCATAAGTAAGGATATCACTGCTGAAAGAGGCCAAACCTGTGGATGAGGGAGAGGCTGGCATGGGAAGAGGAGGGAGACAAAGACATCACAGCACTGGGGAGAAGTTCATGGTCATACCTACAACAAAACAAAGCCACTCCTTGTGAGCGCCGCAGTCACAGCTACCAACAGGCTTTGGAAATTCATAGAGAAGGCAGGTACTCTCTAAGTTTCCCTCAGAATTCATGTACACTGGCAAAAATTGTGCAACCTGAGAGATCACTTCCTGCAAATATATCTATGTTACCTTCTTCTACAACTCTAAACCTAATGGCGATGGACTTTTCCCAAGAAGAACTAATGAAATTCAGGGGGTAGTTTTAAGTGCTTACAAGATACAAATCCTCACACTGCCCAGGAGTTACATTTGATCTCAACCAAAGAGGCGCCAAGCACTAGTCTCCTGAAATTCGGCATAAGAATATAGGAAGTGGGCTACTATTTCCTCACAATGTTTGGTGTTTTTTTAAAATCATTGGTGCTTGTAGCCATGTGATAATTTGGCATTCTTTTAGTCATGCCTCTAGCTTTCAAAGTTTCAAAAGAAAATTAAAATATAAGCTATGCTAGCTTGTATAGCCAGATGGCAACTAAAATTTAAAGAAAGCAAATGAAATGTATTTAGAATCTTAATTACATTGGGCTTGAATTTTTATCACCAGGGCTGGCAAAGTACTTACTTCTATAAATGTATGAAAGCTTGGGATACTTAGGATGGTGAAGAATTATCTGCAGTGATTCCTAGAATTATAATGAGAAAAAGCTGCATTAAATCAAGGTAAGAACATTTAGTTAAAAAAAAGAAAAAGATAAAATGTGGCAGACTGCAGACATCATTTGCAGTCACCATTTTTCTTTTCTTTTTCCCCTCCTTTGATCTAGAGAGAGGCAAGAAAAGTAATATGAGCTATGAAAAGAAAATCATATAAAAGACAGGCATTGGAAGCTCGTGAAACACAATCAGTTATAGACAATGAAGGACAATACATGAACAAAGAAAAAAAATTACAATTTTAGATTTTTTAATGATGACTTTTTTTAAAAAAAAAAACTAATTCCAGACTAGTTTCTTTAGAACAGCTGTTTCCAAGAATCTTTTCAATCATTTATAGACATCACTATACATTCTATCTCAATATGCTTTAATACTGCACAAAGACTTTAACCAAGCAGCTTTTAGCCTTTAGAACTGTTTGTTCTAAATTTGCCATTACAAAAATTCTTTTTCTGTTGATTTGCTTTTAACTTCTGAGGGTGAAAGATAAAGAAGTACTTGACTAAAGATCCTCGAAGTATCGTTTTAGTGTGATCAGATTGTTTTGTTTCAAGTACTTTTTCTTTTTAAAATAGGAAAATTCCAATTTGAAATTTACAACAAAGTTTCAAAATATTGAAGCCATCTCAAAATTTTCCTTTGCATTTTGACTTGTTCTGCTTTTTTTTCACTTTGTATTAATTCCAAATTTTGAAGTAAAAAGACCATACCAACAATTTTTTTAAAAAAATCCCAAGTAAGTTTACACTGTTTTGACTACATCTTCATATATTTTTATACAATTTTTCTATCAGGACAGAATTCTGGTAAGTATTACTATCTTTTTGACAAGCTGGTGTCCTTAAAAAATTTAAAAAAAATTAAAAAATTTTAAAAAGTAAGTATGTTCCAGTAAAAATAGAAGAAAATATGGTTTATTTAAAAGGATTTTTATCCAACAGATTTGGCTACACTCACTAGACAAGACACTTTGCAATATTTAGAGCAACCAAAGCAGTCGTTTATATGCAATACTCCTAGCCTTATGGAAACATATCATCTGCAAATATAAAGCCGGATCTTCCTAACAGCCCTGTGTATTCAAGGGGCTAATTAAATTGGTCGAGAAAAAAATCCTATCTTCTTTAGCTATGATTTTGTATCACTGTCATCCCTATCCTCTTGACGTTAAGTAATGTCATATGTATTATTGAATTTGGTTTATGAAACCCCAGGACCTATGTCGTAAGAAGAGGTCTGAAACAGCAATCTTTGTCCACATCTATGACATCTACATGTGCATGTGAGAAATTGAACATGGTTACAAGAGAACTTTGAAACTTTCATACTTGAGAGGAAGGAATTGAGGAGAAAAACAAGTATGGAGAATCTGATATGGAACTAACCATGCAGATGTAAAACAAGAAAAAAATTATTGGTGAGATCCATCTTTCTCATCTATACATACTTTATCAATTAAAAAGAATAAATAAACAAAATGAAAACCCCAAAATAAACAAACAAAACTCAACAGAGTAATAAATAAATAAATGCAGACATGCAGGTTGGCAAGAAACTGAGAGCCAGAAGCACTTACCTGTAGGACAGGAGGTAAACATGCCTCTCTAAGAATTGCACAGCTTCTCCTTAAAGAAAAAAAATATGGAACACGAAGCCATATTAATTTTCTTAAACACTAAAAGCACTAAAATTTTACTCTTTATTTGTTCATCTGCATATGCTACTTTTAATTACAATGGAACTTGGACTGCTTATTGGTTTCCATCATATATGATCAGTCTGGGAATTCCAAAGAATTACCTGAATAAAAATACTCAATTCAATATTCAAGTTATGTTCAGCAAAGTGTAAAGCACATCTATACATAGCAAAGTGTAAAGCACATCTACACATAGCTTTTATTTCTTTCTGAACTACCATAACCACAATAGAAGGATCAGTGGGAGCACATCTTTCATACACTAATAAATAGAAATCGAAGTGGGAACTGCTAAAATGAAATCAGGAGTTAAAAGCCACTTGTGTGTTTTTTTTTTTTTTTTTCCCCTGCACTCTATAGCATGTCACAATTACATAATAGACACAGTTAATTTCGGATGTCCCAGGTACAAGGCAGGCTATCGAATCCTGTTCACACCAAGTACTAAATTATACTATGAGAAGCCTCAGTACTTTCAATAGCACCATTACTTGAATAAATGCTGCATAATAAAAGCATTAGTATTCAAATCTGCCCATAATTTCCAAAATGAAATGCAATCACTTTGGATACTTACTTGAAGCAAAATGTATTATGGTTAGCTATTAATATTACTAATACAGTCACTGAATGTATGCATACAGCTTCATACAAAAAAGTAGATGTATAGTACTAATATTTCACTTATTTGTTTTAAACTGTCTTTAAAATTCTTGTTAAAAATCTAACTTCCATATACATTTGGAGCTGTCTCCAAATAGAGTGAAAAGTGGAGATCCATATCTAGAGACTGAACTTTCAGTTAGTGATGTTAATGAGAGTGTTGTCAGATTTTAATGGGAGAAGAATCCACTTTTTATAATGCATTGTCACACAAACATTCTTAAGGAAGGATTGTGTTCTTAGGGACTGAAACTTTAGCTGCAGCAGCATGCTGCTCATGTCTGAGCTCTGAGATTGCTTCGTTATTCCTCCCATGAGAGTTTGATGGATTTGGTTCAAGCACCATTGAACGTGATGCTGTATTAATTGCCCTGGAGGGTAGCAAGGCCTTTGAACTGTGGCTGTGAGTGATATTTTGCTATAAGACATGTGTCAGCACTTGGCTGGTTAACTCTAGGGCTTGGTTGTACAGCATGCTGGGACCAAGTATCTGGAAAACTACTTTGCATCCTAATCTTACATCTGTTTTCTATCATGCTGTGAGATTGACTGGCCATTCTATCAGAGAAGCATCATTCTAGAATAGACAGTCTAACTAAAAATATTGTACTGTCAAAGAATGTTAAGGGAATGCCATCATCTCTCATAGTTCATAAAACCAGCTGGCAGACAGAGACACCAACATAATATAGTGGCTGATGCACTATCCTTTCCTCTGCAGAGGCACAGTCTGTGCCCAACCTGGTACAGTAGAAACTAAAGATAAAACAGTTCCACAGTCCCACTTGTCTTTGTGTTTGCAGGTATAAATTTTCTCTAGATATAACTGCAGGCGGAGTCCCTATCATACAATCCTCTGTCACATAATCCATTATCATCAGTATTGGAATAGCACCAAGAGGTCACAGCAGAGCTTTAGGAGTGATAACACTCATCTGAGCGTTACACACTCCAGTTCAGTTCTGTGCTCCCAAAAGATCTCCCGTCCCCATCTCATTTTCCTTTGAGGAGGAGTAAGCCAGGGCACCACACTGTACCCTGTCTTCACTCTCCTTTTTTTTTTTATTATAAAGCACAGGGAGCATTGCTTCTGCAGCTGAAGCCACAAGGGCATTCACCTAGTGTTGAAAAATCTGTGTTCTGATTCTTAATCTGAAAACACTTTCTGTTTTATATATACTAGGTGAAATACTTGAACGTTACATCTAACTCATGCTGTGGCAATAGCTTCCTATGGAAGCCTTTCTGTGGTCCCCAGTCCTTTACTATTTGTTACATGTCACAACAGAACAAGCTCCTTAGGGGACACGAGTAGACAAACACTTTAGAATGAAGCTCATGATTGCCCAAGGTGCAGGAGATTTCTGAGATGCAAAGCTGTGGCAAGAGCAAGGCAGTCATGGTCATGCACAAGAGCAGGAATTATAGGAGCCTGCAGGCTATCAGAGAAGCAGAATAGAATCATTTTCATGGCTAGAGACGTGCATGCAGGATAGGAGTAGTTTAACTTGTGGATTTACTCAGGATTAAGATGTCAGGTTCCACTTTCAGTGCCTGGAAAAATTTTCCTATTTTCTCTCATTTTTTTCCTTCCATTTTGCTTTCTTTCTGTTTTTCCTTTCCCTTTACTTCATTTTATGATTCAGTCTATTAGGAATTCCCAGACAGAGAAGGGAACCAAAGGTGCCACCTTTATCAAACAAAACCTACATCTGTTTCCAAATGGACGTGAGCTACACCTTTTCCTTTTATCCCTGCTAATAATAATGCTTGGTAATAATAATTAATTTCTTTAGTTTAAAAAGTGTACATGTGGTTCAAGTGGATACATGGAAAAAGCAACCATAAATTCACAAGATATGATAACAACTGTGTCACCTACACATCTACATATTGACATGTAAAACAGAAATTTATTATATATCTTCCTGCATAAAATAAACCTTCCCTAGTCATTCATTTGACATTCTAAAATATCAGTCAAAAATAAAGACTAAGAACCCATACTAAACATTAAACTATAGGCTCTTTTTTTTTTTTCTTTAACTCTTTAAACCATCACAACAGAAATATTTAGGAGATGTTTATATTTGAAGTTGAATATTTAACAAGGATGTCATCTTATGATTAAAAACAGAATAAAAGATGCAGTATTTCAGATTTCACAGCCTGACAGAACCACACCCTGTGGCATAAAAGAAGTGCCAAGTATAGCCATAATCTTTTGATGTAGGACAAAGAGCTGTCCTTCATATCACTGATAATGTGAACTAATGAGTAGAAAAATATTACTAACACACCTGCAGCCTCAAACAATCGAGAGATATATGTAACTTTCTCTTAGGATTTTACTCAGTATGACAATAGCAATTTTGCTTTTATGCAAAAGTATTTGGATATATCTTCTCTGCGAAGATAAAACACTCCTTAGATACTTATACTTGATGATTAAAAAGTTAAATAATAATCCCTTGCTAAGTAAAATGTCTTAAAACCCACACTCACCTACTTTTCTAGGACCCAGTGCAGTTATTGAAGGTGACACAAATAACTCCCATTAAAGCCAATGCATGCAACAAAAGATGTAATTATCTCCCTAACAGGAGCAAAGGGTTCATACCACAGGATACTCAGTGCCATTGCACTTCCTTCCTTGGCCCAGACCCCTGACTGGAGCAACTTTATCTTAAACTGCAGTTCAGCTGTTGACTGCCAGAGTCCATCTGTAAGTGGAAGCAATATTTTTAATGTCCTAAGATGATACTTTGTATTTAGTTTCAAAGGAAAAAGAGCTAGCTAGAAGTCTCTAAATCTGAACTGTCAAACAAGAAAGTTTTTGCACTGAGTAGCAGTATAGTTTGTAGGCATTTATCAAGATAGCCCATCAAGTTGACACTTGACGTGTAAATTGTATAGTAAATCTGACAGCTCAAATATTAATGCATCCACCTAGCTCTATCTTACACAGTTACTACTGCAATGGACTTTTTGAAAGCATCCTTGATATCCATTTCAAATCTCGCTGACTTTCCAAGTTGACATTATATCAACCCAGTTTGTTTAGAACTAGCTGTTTGAAGACAGCTCAGTGTGTGATTATTAAATTAATTACTGATTCAAGTGACAAGTAATATTTTGTATTCACATTCCCTATTAGTTTGTAATCAGTTAAAAAGAAAACCCTCAACACAGAATATATATTTGGTCATTTCAGTTGAAAGTATTGCCATGCTTGCAGGTCAAGAGATTACACTGAACTGTCCCTCTCTTGCAGTTGCTTACCGTGCAGGATATGTTTTCTCCTCATAATAACCTGATATCCAAAGAAGTGATGAGTTAAGGCTTCCAGGGCCAAGACAAATTCTCATACCCACCCAAAAGAAACAGGTCTGCTCTGCTGCAAACAATGGAATAGGCACTTTCAAAGTGCTGGCACTATTTACAACTTCGTGTGCTGTGCGCTGGGGACTGCAACAACAAAGATCTCCACATCGCGCTGGGCACTGAGCAGCTTCACGTCCTGCTGAGAACTGCAAGAGCTCCTGGCAGGACCAGCTCCACACTCCCCAGCACTGGGGTGCACAGCAGATATGAGCCACTTTGTAGGATGGGATTTCTGGGCTGGTCTAGTGCCTCTGAATTCTGTTTACACTAGCAAGAGCCCTTTGTAATAGGCAAGTTTAATGTTCCCCGAGGAGAATGGAAAGAACACTACTCTAAAATATGCCTTGTAAATAGCAAATTGTAGACTGAGGGAAGATACAAAATTGAAAACATTACTATTCTACTGAATAGGAATGACTCCAGCCTTCTTTAATATTAGTATTTGTATTTCTCATCAGACTGGGGGGCGGAGGGGGAGGGGAAAAGGGAGGAAGAAAAACAAAACAAAACACAAACCCAAACAAATACACACAAAACAAACAAACAAACAACACACACACCAAAATCCCACACAAACTGTCGCCTTCTCTCCCCACAATAGATCTTAAGTGCCATTTAAAAAGTATTTTAACATCTATCTTGGATTCATTCTTTCATTTTTGAATAAGAATTTATAAGATTCATTATCCAGTGGTCATTTGAGACATGCAACTATAAATAAAAATAACTCTCAAATTGTTTATCCCACTAATTGCATGTGACCTCTGTTTTCAAGTTTCCTTTCTATTAATTTCAAGTCTCTGACTCATATCCAGGCCAGCCTTCATTATACAAAAACATTGCCATTGGTTTTAGAAATAATCTCCTTCCTCAGTCTTCCATGTTATTTATCAAATGATTCCATCTGTTCCTTAAGAGAGCCCATTCAAAAAAAAAAAAAAAAAAAATTAGAAATAGAAACAAGAAAAATAATTCCATACCAAACCTATTTTATCTTAAAAATAATAGGAAGATAAAGTGAGAATGCAAATGTAGAATACAATATTTTAGGAATTTATTATATCTTTGAGGACATGTTCTAATGCCAGGACATTGAAAAACAGCAGCAATAGGCTTTAGGAATGCTGAACTGCAAATGAGTGACTGCAAACATGCAGCCACGGACCAAGGTCTGGCATATTAGTGTGATCTAGCTCAGGACAAGAACATCTCTTGATGAACAGTAACAGTGAGACACTAAATTTACTGAATTATATGGGGCCAAAAAATTGAAGTCAATGGTATTATAATTATGGCCACAAGATCATTTGTTTCATATGTAACAATCTCACTGTGCTCAATTAAAAAAGATATATTGGAACTATCAGATACCACTTTTCTCAGGGAAAAAGGTTATAGTTCTCTTTTTTTCCATTTTAAAGCCTATTCTGCAACTAAATATTTGTCTATCTAACAAATACAGTAAATATATTCACCCCAAAAAAAGTTATTTTTATTTTGTTCTCGAGTAGTTATAACAAACTCCCAGTTACACTGAACATAAAGTTAGCTCCTGACTTTTAGATCAAAAGATGCTGATATGCCGCAGCTAAGATTTCAATGTAAGTAGACTCCAAATATTATGTCTACTCCTCACTTTCTCTCACACCTTAACCCTGTTTCCATCCAGTCTGCCCACTGGCCTAGTTTTTGCAGAAATTTTCTTTTGTTACTTGAGGAAATATGGGTATTTATCTGGCAGGACCAAACTGACTGTGAGTTTTCATTCCAGTTGATTCAGACCGTTTAATCTCTCAAAGGAAGAGAGGTTGGTGGCCAAGTTAATCTCTTCCCCTAGTACCCCTACAGAAAAGAGGGAAAAGAAATCTTTCTGCCTCTTCACAGTTTGGTTAATTGACTTCCCCCTTCCCACCATGGTCCTGGGGAAGGCACTGCCTGCCTGTGGCTCCAGAGCATATGGCTGAAAGGAGGGAAAGTAATTGCCAACTGCAGAGAATCAGCACGCTGTGCCTAGAAGACAGAGAAAGGAGGAGGTAACAGCAGAAAAACCCATATATCAGCCAAGAAAATAAAATGTGGCCTTACTTGTATTGTAAAAAATGGCAACCAAGATAAAGGCCCCAGGGATTTTTATTTAGAAGAACTCAATTCATAACGTAGGTATAAATATGAAATAATTAGCATGTAATAAAAAGTGTTGGCAAGAATGATATAATGCACCCTAAATTATCTGTTTGGATTAGTATATAGCAGCAGAATTGTTCCTAATCATAAATATTGCCCTGTTTTTCTGCTGACATGGTAAACTTTGAAGACAATGGCGTAATCCTTGAAAAGTTACTCCTTTGGTTTCAACATCAGTATAGGGAAAAGCTGATCTGTGTGTTTCTACCTCATGCCAGATGGTCAAGCAATGACCAGGGAAACACTTTAGCTCTACTGCAAAGGTCAGATTATTCGTCTTTATAAAGAGAAAAAAACCCATCCCAAATTTCAGGTTTTATGCTACTTTGTTTATGTACTTCCAGCTTATTGAGACGTAGCACCAGGTTTTGGGTTCAAGGTTCCCACAGCCCTGAGAAAGTATCTTGAGAATATTTGAAGCCCATCCTTCCCCACACCTGCCATCACTGAATGCCACAGAAAATTGATCACATACTCATTTCTCTGCATTATGAAAACAAACACATTAAGTCATTGGAACACTGAGGGAAACATGATTGTTTAGATATTTCTTATGCTTTATCCTGATTTTACAGTGCCTATGACTAATCTCATTACTAATAACTTTTGTTCTATCCAATGAAGCACCATATCTTTTCCTACTTGAGATGGTACAAGAGTATTTAGAAACAGGCAGTTTCACAGGCAGTTACTACTGTTTTCATCTCAACCCCTATGTATTCTGGTGGAAAGACAAGTCCCTATATTCTTTCCACATTTCTTTCTACTTTTGCTTTTAACAGTCCATTTAAAACAAGCTACGTAGTGATCTTGGGAAGAACCTGCAACTTTCAGATCATCCTAAGCCAGCTCAGCAAAATGTTCAAGCTTGTAACTTAGAAATCAGTCATGATGGCTTCTGTATTTCTCTCTGGGTACCAAAGCACAGCAGAAAGCAAGGAGAGCAATCCATGTATTTGCCCTAGAGGACCTGAGAAATGACCAGAGAAAATACTCACCTCACAAATGGATGATCTCTTAAAGATGCAGAGATGCTCTAGAAGATTCTGAAATTCAGAGGGGGTTTTGGTAACTGCAGAAACACATGAATTTACAAAGTCTAGCTCCTTCATCACTGGTTGTTATTCTCATTTTCCAAATGCATCCACCTTAATACAGCAAACCTAAAAAATAAACACAACAAAATTAACCTTTTAAAGTTGAAAATAATACAAGTTCATCTTTCTGTTCTTGCTGCTTTCAGCCTGAAGCAAATATCATAAAAAGGTAATTTTTCCCAAATACAAGCAAAATTCTTACATGGGACTTCATTTCTCAGGGCTTCTGTACTGCATCTGAGTGCTACTCAAAATCTTGAGATCTACGTGTATAAACTGTTTTAAAAGCTGATCAAGTCATTGTCATTGAAGCAAGACTATTAGTTAATAAATAGGTCTTATGAAAATAAACCTGTACAATTTTATTTATAATTTATAAAATCTTGTAGATACTCTTTGTATTCAAGATATATTGATAAATGAGCTCATTATAAATACCTATGGATATAGCATATGTGAGCTAGCCCCTAGTTAAAGGGAAGAGGATCATGTTTTCTGTCAAAATACTACCTTTTCAGTAGAAATCTCTATGAAATAAGTAATTATACCAAATTCACCTTCAGTGATGCATGTTAATTAAAGTAGGTCTACATTGTAAGCTGTGGGCAACTGTAAGCTTGCCTCACCTATACTGCAAAACCAACCAAAAGCCAGAAATCATATATTAGCCACTGATTAGGTACGATTAGTACAGCCTGACTGCTTTACCAGATATATTAACTTATGTCTAATATATTCCATTATATATTATATATTCCATTATATAAGTGCTTGGTCTGGAACTGACTCAAGTCCCATGGGATATAGTGGGGACAGAAAAAGTACTAGCTGTATATTTCATATAGATAATACCTTTACAAGGATAAACATATAGCAAACTGCAGGGAGTACCAGGTTAGGAAACTGAATTCTAATGTGAGAAAACAACAGTGAAATTAACATCTGGGAAGCGGGTCACTCATTTATCAATCAACATGTATTGGTATTAGATGGGAAAGTTTAATTAGTAATGATGAGAGACTTAAAGACAAGTATTCTTTCAAAAGAATTAAGTTGCAGTTCACCAAGATAATGAATAAGTACAAGTTTTGCCATCAGTTCAACAGCTTAGATACAACATACTATACAGCAATGTCCTGAAAAAACCCAAACCTCTCTTGTGCTATGCATTCCTGAGCAAACAGATACAGTCAAATTCCTGGACCTAGGAAACAAATTGAGGCAAGTACTAAATTCCTTTTATGAGGATTCAACACTAAGAATGGTATGTGAAATAGGAAGAGAATTTATTTTAAAAATACCATCTTTCTGAGTTTGGAACATTACATATAAAAGTTGTGTTGTCCTTCACTTTGACTTTCTTACCAAGAGTACATTACTTATGATCAAATGTCAGATTGACATGACTGAGTTGTGCTGATCTGCCAATATTACCAGCTTTTCTGATCTGATAAGATGTTCATTTCTTTATCAAAGAAAGATGAAGGTCTCCATGTCCTTCTGTCGTGTTATTTAGCACTCAACACGCCCATAAATTCTTCAACGTTGTATCCCTCTAACGACTACATTGCTCACAAGATACAAAACAGATACCACATTTTAAAAATAGAGATGTTACTTATTTGGTGATTTTTATTTATTTTTATTAATTCCATCCTGGTTTCAAAATAGCAATGAAAATATACAGCCTTCACACTAGTTCCCTTTGTTGTTCCTTAAAATGTTTTCACATCATTAGTTGGCTTGCAAATGTATATACTAATCTTGATGAAGAATTTGACATTTCCAATTATCAGCCTACGTGCTAATACACTAGAATGAAATTTCAAGTCGGTTCAAGTCTTCAATAAAAGGGGAACTCCTTTTCCTTAACCAAGGGGAGAAATACAGTGACCTCACTTATCTTTTCATACAGTCTTAGTGTATGGAAAAGCATACTTGCTCCCAGTGGGGGATGTGATGAAGCAGCACACCATGGGGAAGGGAGCCTACAGGTTTTAGGGAAGAAAAAAAAAAAAGTAGATATCCTTGAAAAAAGTGAAATAAAACCACTGGGAAATCTAGGTGCCTACACAGTGTATGGTTCTGTTGTTTGTGACTCAGAAGTAATAGCCAGAGACAAGAGGAAGATAAGTAATCTTAATAAAATCAACTTTAGAAATCTACCAGCTTCCTCAGCTGCATTCCCAGCTGGTGCACATCAGCAGAGCTCCACGGAAGTCACAGGCAACAAGTGTGTCAGCAGACACCTAGTACTAAGCTCAAGAGAGATTAGCTAAAGCTGGGATGAACTTGAGCTGGGTTTGTTTTTAATAACCCCACCTATCTTTCCTGCCAGCTCTGTTCATCAAAATGTTTGTGTAAAACTAAATTGTGGATCCCTACCCAAGAAACTAAACCAGGTTTGATTAAAAACAAACAAGAACCTCAGAGTTATTGCAAGGTTTTGTTTACTTAATTTTGCTTCAGTTCATGCTTTGTTACAAGAGAACATGCAGAAAGTGAGCTATTCATGACAAGCACAGTGTGAAACCTCATCACAACTTACTTGCGTTGAATTCATAAGAGGTACCTATACAGGACAGACAAGAGCTGCAGATCAACTGTTCTCTGCAAGCAATTTCCACATCTCTGAGGTATTAACAGCATCACTGTTCCTCTCTTAGCAGGAAGCAATCAACAGCCGGAGAGAAAAGCCATGAAACATTTCAATCGATAGCATCAGGGCTAACAATTAATACTGACTGCTTATTCCAAGTTTCTAAAGACAGATGATATAATTTTCTGTGTCTTATAAAAGGCTGAATGCGCAAGGGTTTAAGCAAATATGAATACATTTTTAAATGCATTCAAAATATTTTTAGATTTTAAATATGTGAATGAACTCCAACAACATTACATTTCTGGGATATAATGTGTATAATGAAATTATAAATAAAATATTTGCAATGAAAACTCCTTCCATTAAAATACTAATTTTCAGCAGTATCTGTATTTTCTGTGAGAGCATATTGATCCTAAATTAACTCTTCCAACAATAAAAAGTATTTTCAGCTTTCCTGTCAGAATGGTTTTCCAATTATTATTTTAGTTGATCCAAGAAAAAATTTTAGGTACATATTTTGGGGAAATATTTTCTTGTGTCTGTTTTTTTATTAATAATAAAATCAAATTCCCAACTATCAGAGTTTTCAAAAAATACAAATTCCATATTTTGTTGGCTCTAATAATCAATTATTTGTTATTGTAACATGCAGAACGGCAGCTCAAAAAGTAAAAAAAAGAAGGTAAAGCTTTTTTTCATATCACAGACAAAGGCTAATTATTTCTTACTGTGGAATTATCCTTTTTTTTTTTTTCCTAATTTCACTGTTGCATTAAAAATTTGAAAGTGCTAAGCCTCTACTGGCGGAAATCTGGTTATATTCTTTTCACACGTAAGGACGCAAGAAATAGAGCGCTACTTCAACTAAAGCAATAAAACCTCAAGGACCTAATTCTAATATTAATATGTCATTGTATAGAAAATTAATTACTATGTAAGTACCTAAAAATCAAATGGAATTTCTTACTGCTATCAACAGCTGTTTGAAATTACATTTAGCAGAAAACATTAGAAAACCAGAAATACTCCTTCACAAACTGCATGGCACTGAATTTGCCAGCTATCTAGAAAAGTCTAGCAAAATCTCTGTTTAGTACATAAGATGTCCTAAATAAAAGATAAAATGGTGAATATACAGCATGACTAATACAGCTCTTCCCCTCAACTCCTGCTAGGTAAGCAAGGACATGCAAGAGAAGCACATCTGAGAGATTGCCAGGAGTCATGAACCCCTCAGTGTCAAGAAATTATCAGAAATATCTACCACAGGGAACTACACAGCTAACGAAAACAAAAATGATCTGAACCCCAAGGATAATTGTAGCTCAATGTCTAATTATCTGAGATGAATTTTTGATGACACCTCCTCCGGCCAATTAAGTTTACTAGGCACCAAAGAGTGCTTTTGGCAAGGAGGGTTAAGCAGAAGACTGGAAAAACAACAAGAGAAAATAGACTGCAAATGCCGGAGCCAGAAGGGTCCCAATTTTCTCAGCAGCAGGAGGCTCTGGGGGAGCCAGGGAGTTAAGACAGCTTTAAACCAGAGGGAAAGGGAAGAGGATCAGCAGACCAGGGTGAGCATTACCACCCCCACAAGCTGAGGGCTGCAACCTCTCCCCACGACCCACAGTACTGGTACCACACAGCTGCTCAGCCCACCCTGTCATTTGCAACCCCAACAGACAGGCTCTGAGCGAGTGCCATGGCACAGCCCTCAGAGAGCCTGGCACTCCCTGTGTGCACCTTTCCCAGAAGCTGCATGTGGCCCTGCCATGGTCTTCAGGGCTTTGGGCATCATATGACAGTGTGCACATTCTTCTCCCACAACCTGCCACACTGGTCTCAGACTTTGGCCAGAAAAAGATGAAAGGAATTCTCTTGATTCACACACCAGCAGTAAAAAGTAGATATAAACTGGTAGAAACTAGGCATATGAAAAGCCCTGTACCCCACATGTATAAATCAGCTAGTTCCATTAAACTGCTCTTTAACAATCTCAAATGCCAACATCAACATCAGTCAGAATCTAAGTTACGTTTATCTTCTGTAGGCACTCAGGACATCATGCGGCAAATAGCATTCATTCGCCCTCCAGTTATTTCTCCAGCACAAGTGACATGGCAACTGCTGGAAAAGACTGATGAAAATTTCACTTACTTGCATTTAGAAACTTGATTGGTGTAAAACTTTTCTTCTGCTCTAAATAACAGACCTCTGTAAACCATTACGTTTGTGGGAAGCTAGAAGAGCAGAGAAAGACAGGCAAGCAAAATAAACAGACATAATTTTTCTTGATCTTCTTCCTCTTTGAATTTTACAAGTTTGCAACGAGCAAAGCTCAGGTTTTTGATCTAGAGCCAGATGGACAATCTTTTAACAAGAGCCAGCATTTACCATAGTGAAAAAATATCCAGCAGAACCTTGTATCTTGTCATTTTCAATAATCCTACTATATCCCACCAGGATTATTTTTTCCTAGGCCATAAATTTGTTCTCACCCAGTAACCTACCACCCGCTGATCCCCATTATTTCTGAACCTTGTTACAGATAGATTTAGTTACAATTCTTTTTTTCCCCTCTATTCCATGAAGCTGATGTATTATGTCATACACATTGCTCATTCTCTCTGAGAAGATACTGAGACAGCTGGTATCTCACTGAGATGTTTATTTTAGGCTTTCCTCTAGCAGATAAGAGCAGTGCAGCAAGGGAGGTGCATACAGGAGATAAACCGAAGATCTCACTGAAACAAGTCTAGAGAAGGTCTGAGTTATAGTCAGTTCCTCAGTGCTGGAGAATATAAACAAATCACTTATGTTAGATTTAGACTTGCTTGACCTAAAATGAATTTCTGCATCAAGCATTAGTATTGACATTTCATGGTATTTGAGATGCTATTTACACTCTGCACACTAGACATACACCAGACAGTTTACTTTCAATACAAGCAGCTGGTGGGAAGCATTTGGGAAGCCACTATCATCTTACAATCCTTTAGGATTACTGAACAAGGACTGCAATGCCAAAATAGCTCCAGAGAGTGCCTCTTCTGTTTGGAATTGAATGCAGTCACCACCTGTGTATAGAAGAAATCAGTGTTGCTCTGTATTATGTCTTTTTATCAGCAGTACTAAGTGACCCATCTTATGCCTGGTAGACTGGTAATGTGTAGACCTATAATATCCAACATCTTCCTCAAAGAAGAACTAACTTAAAAGTTAGATTGCTCAGGGCTTTGTTCAGGTGAGTTCTGAATGTCTCCAAGGATGGTGATTCAGCAGCTGCTCAGGGCCCTGTTTCAGTGTTTGACCACCCTCATCGTGAAAAAACAGCAAGCATTTCTTATGACCATTCTTAAGAAATACCCTAGTGACAGCAAGACCTAAAATAGAGCAACAAACCATGTTGAAAAGTTTGAATAATTTAGTGATCTATGGTAAAGATTTGGCTTGTAAGCAGTGGCAGTAGTATGACTTCAGGGTTACTTTATGTTTGCCCTGCTGTTACTGAGCACAAACACAATACTAATGGCAAGCTCACACTGAAACACATATCGCTACAGCAAAATGTGGTGTCACCATTCTCCCGTTCTCAGCTGGACCATCCCACATTTCTCTTCAATGCAGATGCAGCACAAAATATTCTTGTGATAGTTTCACCATGAAGTTTCTGCAGTTCAGTTTTCCACATTTTATAAACTATTTTCCCTCTTCCAGACATGGGTGTATGCTAACTTCCCTTAGGCAGAAACATCATATCATTGATGTGTTTGTAATCTAATCTTCTAACAACAAAAGAAAGCAAATTAACTATTTGAAAAAGCAGTTATTTGATACAACTTCATTCAATTATGTTTATTTCCAAAGAATGCCTTGAGTAGGTTTGATCTAAACCAGTGACAAGCACTGCTTTCTGCTGTATGCCTAAACTAAGACTAAATTAACAAACTCTTTCAGTTTGTAATCAGGTTATAAAAATAAAGTGTGGCAAACAGAAACTAACTTGTTTGTTTTGTAAGTAATGTATTATATGTGCTGTATCCAGAGCTTAATTAGACCACATAGTAAGAGACTTTTATAGGCAGATTTTTATAGACACTTTTCCAGACATGCTGTGCTCCTGATATTCCTCCCCCAAGCCCCAACCCACACCTTGCTAAATAACTTTTATAGGTCTAATTAAACAGGCTGGTGATTCAGTAGTAATCCCATTAAAACAACAGTACTTGAGAACTGGCATCCTTACTATAGCATCCTCCTTTCTTTCCAGTAGG
Source organism: Patagioenas fasciata (assembly GCF_037038585.1). Classification (NCBI taxonomy): domain Eukaryota; kingdom Metazoa; phylum Chordata; class Aves; order Columbiformes; family Columbidae; genus Patagioenas; species Patagioenas fasciata. Next base: position 12,745,446 of record NC_092528.1, read on the forward strand.
ATTCAATAAACAGAGTTACTGGTAAGATCTCAGGACATTTCTATGTTGCACAGTCTGATGTCATCCTAGAAATGCCTCACCTAGTTCTGCGTGAGCTGGATTGTCTACACAGTTCAGTACAGCACCAAAAAATACATTAACTCTAACGCCAGCAGCAGTATGGCAGCAGTAGCATGGCACTGCACCCAAGATAATTACACACTTCTCTGCTATACTCCTCCTTCTTATGGAACTGAGAGAGCAAACATTATTCATCAGAGACACCCCCTGAGATCTTTTATGTCTATTATTATTGAAAGACAAGACAAACCTCCATCATTGAAACATTGCCTAGAATTTAATAGGGATCTATAACAATTACCCTCCAAAATAGAAGAATTCAATTGAGAACGATTTATTTCATTTTATTCTAGTATTAATAAAATTTAAGGAATTATTCTGTAAAAGGCATATAGGCCCATTAAAGTTGATAACAAAGTTCCCATTATTGGAATTGGAGCCACAGTTCCCTAAGATGACTCAGAAATCTCAGAGACTGGTTATGACACTCTGTTCAACTCTGCAGGCATTCTTTCATGAAGAATAAAATGCTGGAAAGTCCTCAGAAATTATTACAAAAAGCTGCTTATGCTCCAGGATTACCACTTTTCTAAGAATTCACTTCAGTCACAAATATGCCACTCACAAGAGAATTTATCCTTTGAATACTCCACCAGTATTATCCAGGTAATACTGGGGCTCATGGAAGAACAAAGGTGTTTGCTGTCGTTCTGCTCTCCCCTTCCAGCATCGACATGACAGGTTTTGTAAACACAAATTATAGGTTTGATTGTATTTACCAAGATGTTGTTACACTTTCCACAATTAAGAGGATTTTTCTGAACCCTGTAAGAAATAAAAGTTACGTGCCAAATTTTTATCTCAGTTATAAATGAATAGTTTTAATGCTTATATGCAGCGTATTTTCATTAGTCTGAAGGAACAATTCCTGTACTATAAGAGGCTGAAAAAGGCTTCCTGTCATGCTTCCAGTGACATGTTTAAACGTGTTCAAGTTATCCTCATAATTCAAATTCCTTATCACAGTAAGAAGTTTTTTCCTGCATCAACTTTATCAGTCATTTTTATGGCAGAAGGTAAAACAGTTTGAATAAAATAAGATACTCTCATGCAAAACTACTTGTATATTTTTAAGTAAACCTTGAAATTCTAAAATTTTTTTTTTTAAATATTTGTTTTACTGATGCTGAGCAAAAATTTATTTCTTCACTACCTTTCTGGATATGTCTGATACATGTTGCAGTCTGGAAAAGCATTTGTACCAAGAAAACAAAGTTATATAGATGGTTTGCGGTCTTAGTTGCCACAAAATGTGCTATTCCCTAATCTTGAGCTGAGAAAATGAAAATGCCTAGAAATATACAAATTTCCTACAAAATTCAATCCTAAATCAAACTTATAGTTAGCAACTAACATTATAAGGTGGTCTGCAACTACTCCCAAAATCACGAAACACTAACTTACATAGTTTTCTGAGAAAGCACCAGCCAGTAAATAGTTAAGCATTGTGGCAGCAAACCCCTTCCTATCTGGGCAATCCATGCCACTAAAATAACAGTTCCTCTTATTTCTACCCTGCTCATAGGGAATCAGCAGGCCTTTTACTCATTATTATTTATTTCTTTGATCTTCTCTCCCCTTGAACCTTACTGCACTTCCTTTTACAAGTTTCCCAGCTCCTTGGCAAAGGTGTACATATCAACACCATCTGGCTGCATGCAAAGAAACATTACTGCATGCTTCCCTGAAGACAAGCCTGCTGTGCTAGCCCTGAGCCACTGACATGATTTCCAGCTCAGCACTTCAGAAGGGTTCTACTCAAACACCAGTGCTTGCAGTTCCTCACAAAAGAGGAGAGGGAAAAAACATAAACCCTGCACTGGATCTATAATGGTAAGGAATGTGTGCCTCATATTTTATGAACGCAAAAATTCCAGGCTCAGTTATGTGTTACTACTATGTGCTCTGCCTGCCAAGCCACTACTCTGTTTCTGATAAGTATGCAGCAATATAATGAAAGGACAAACTACGGACCTTATAAGCTCCTTTTAAGTTCTGCTTTTTGCACATTGAAACCATCATGGGAGAGGCTTTGCATCTCAGGAAGTGTGTTGGCAAACCTTGTCAATTGTTACTATGTTTTACCAAAATATTTAACCAACTGAGTAATAATAACCTCTATTGATCATACTCACAAGTGGTGAGCAATTCCTGCTTTCCAGCTGTATATTTATGACAAAGTAACATTAGAAGCAGTATTGTTAAACCTAAGTCTGTCATTTGTTAGTTAATTTCCACAAGTGCATATTTGTATGTCTAAATATTGTAGGAAAGTCGCACACGACAAATTAAAGTTAATGGAAATTGTATGCATCTCTTAATTCTTGGAACTGAAATATTAGCACTGCATGCAATACTAAATGCAAGCTCACTATGAGCCTTTTAAGCACAGCACTTTCTTCAGCTCTCTACCTCTGGCTATGCAGTCAGTTCCAGTTTATATTCAGAATCTACCCATCGTTAAGCTGCTTTGACTAATTAACCAAAGTGAGTATTACATTGGTTGAAGTGTCATAATCTGTTCAAGTCAAGCTCAGCTCCATCTAGTAATATCAAAACTGCAAATACCTTACCCTCAGGACCCTCTCTGCCACATGCTTCATCTTGAACATACTCCAACACCAGGTTTGTTGCCATTCTAGCTACTGCACAGAGCACATTACTGTATTTGGGCCTTAGCTTGAAGACTGCTGGAAGCTCTGAATGAAATAAATCTACATATGGAGAAGTGATTTGTAAAGAAAACAAAGAAACATAATATTATGGAAACAATTTGCAATTAATGGCTAGATATGCATTTCAAGGCCTGCATCTTTTAAAGTAAAACAATAAATGCAGAGTTTTACTCCTCTATACCAAATTGCCCATGTCGCAGGAGCACGCTGCACTTAGGCACTACCTTGTCAAAATATCAGTCAATAAGTTTTGCAGAGCAGACATCAGCACAGGACTCAAAAACAATCTCCTGCTTCGCTCATTCAAATGTATCAGTATACTCTTTTGTCTGTGCCTATGGAAATGTAAGCCAAGAAGGATGGAAATTTTCAAACCACTGCAAAACCTAACTATGCAAGTTGGGCTCCTGAAATTTGTAACTTCTGGAAATACAAATAAACTCCAACAACCTTAGACTCTTCAAATAAATTGCTTTTAAGTTTCCCATTTGTATTCTGCTAAAACTACAAACAGGATACCATAGATGTTTTATAATCATCCTGAAGAAAATGCAGACCTGTTCTTTCTCTTAAGGTGCAGAGAATGTGCAACTCAAAATACCCTAAATTAAAAAAAAAAAAAAAAAAGGACATAAAAAGACTCCACATTAATGACCTTGAGGATAGGTATTACATTATTACCTTGGACAGTAACAAGTACAACAGACTCCTCTAAAAATGAGAATAATATATCATATACTTTTTATTGCATGACTAAGTCATTGACAGTGAATTTGCAAGCCAGCTATGCACAGGTCATATCAATAATCTTTAATGTCTTGTTTTATGTTGGATTTCTGTGAAGTTTCAGGCTTCTTATTCACTAATTCTTTAAGCATAAAAACAGCAGGCACCAAATTAAATTATCAGGCAGCAGGTTTAAAACAAACAAAAGGAAGTACTTTTTCACACAATGGATAATTTAATTGTTGAGTTCCTTGCCACAGGATGTTTTGTGTGCCAAAGTCATAGGCCAGTTAAAGAAAAAAAAAAAGGCATAATTTAAGGAATGGAGTTTCCCCAAGGCCTTTTATAGAAATAGGGCAAACATAACTTGCAGCTCTGGAATTCTCAAAACCACAGAATACTGGAATTTAGCAGAGTAAAATAGGATAAAATGTTATTCTATTCTTTATTTACGCCTATTCCTCCTTCCTACCCTCCCCACTACCCAAAGAAGTTATTGGCCCAGCTGACAAGGTTCTTTTGCCTATTCACTAACACTAGTGAGAATGCAAAAAAAGTCCACCTGTGATATCTTCTTTATGTAAGACTTTTGACAACATATAGCAAAAGCATCCCAATTTGCAACTGTATAGTCTTTTCAAATCAGATAATTGAATAATCATAGCTCACTAAAAATATCTGTTTAACGTTTCCATCTCAATTTAACTATGAACAGGCTAAGTATACACTCTGACTTCAAGAAAAAAAATGCCTGTCCCCCACAGTTAATCACTATTTTGATGCCAAGTTGCAAGATACGTGCTGGTATAGTGTCAGGAGTGGATCTGTACTGCTTCTAGCTCTTCCATATGAATGAGCACCATTAGTGACACAGACAACATCATAACTATTACTGCTGAGGATGGAATTCACTCCTACTCAGCAAAGTCATCCTATAATAGAAAAAAAATATATATATTGATCAAGGATAGCATATGAATAATGCATGTCAACATGACATACCAGTTTTCCATATGTTACCATGTAGATTATTTTCCTCCTCCAGAGCAGCTATCTACGTGCCTGTGCATTGGTGCTACATTTACTATGGGAAACAACAGCTCAGGCAATGCTTGGCTCTCAGCTCACTCTCTGAAAAACAATTACAGCAACATTTGCTACTGCAAAAATTTATAGTATCACATTTCTGGTATTATCTGCAAAGAGGCTGTCAAATTTAACTTCTGTTTAGGTCATCACCAACAAAAATCAAATGCTTTCTGGAAAAAAACAACAACAAAACACAACAGAAAACAAACAAACAACAACAACAAAAAAAACCCCACAACTTTTTGAGCTAGGCAAAGCATGAATGTTGTTCAAGCTTCCTTGTTTCATTTTTCTAGCAGAAAATTAAAGGTACACACATGTTCTTTGTTAAATCATGAGGTAGAATAATTCAAATTCTTTAGATTTGTTATGTTTTCATTTTTGAAAGAATTCTCAAAATTAGTTAGGCTAAACTACTACATAGAAGCTCTCCTTTAAAATTAATATAAACTAAACCAAATATAGTTCAATTTACTTCCATGTCTAGCCCAAATTAAAGACATTTCCATTTTGAAAGTGGGTTGGGAAAATGAACTGATGCCATTTCAACAATCCACATTAAATACCAATGGATTAAGTTTCAGTTTAACTTTCCTAATACACACATATGAAGAGGTCATAGTTGCTTTTACAAAAGTAACATATACTTTAGGTAGATACTCCTTAATAGGTACATTAGGTAACATAGTAGATTTCTCTCCGCTTTATTTCTGGATAACCAATCTATGCTACAGAATGCATTTAATTTGCTACTGAAACAGAAGACCTGAGTATTAGTTTATAGACTTCTTGTCAGAGACAGGTAGTTCAAAATCATGTAACAGCTTATCAAAATGCATCATGTATTTTTTCACTAACAAAATATTGCTGGAAAATACGTGGGAAGAAGCTAATCAGAACCAGGAAGGGGTGAACGGAAGAAACTGTTCATAGAAGTGTTGAGTACAAGCCAGAGGAGTTTTTGAAACAAATTCCTGCTGGCCCTGCTGCCTTTATCAGCGTCATGTATAGTGCAGCACACAGCCATGAAGAACCCGCAGATGGGCAAACGTTTGAACAAGTTCTTTGTTCTGAAATAGTTTCCAGATCACATTACAGTAGAAAAACATATTTATTCTGTAAGGTTGAATAAAGTGCTTTCATTTATTTTCAAATTTAACCACATTTTCTAATAATGTCCTGAAACACCATAAAATACTGGCAGTTGTGTGGCTGATATTGTTGCTAGGTGTTCCTGTTTGCAGATGAGAATGAATTCCACTTGTAAGTGAAGATCAAATTCCTGTTCACTGGTGATACACTTTAGAAAATACATTAGCAATAAAGTAAACAGAGATTTCATAAATAAATATGTAATATTTCACATGTTTAAAAGCTAACCTGAGACAAGCCTAGGTCAGTAAAGGCGTGCTCTCTGGAGAAATGAACTGCAATAATTCAACCAACAGACCAACAAGACTATTCTAGACAGTCTATCTCCACTCTGCTGCTTCTTTCAGAACCTTAACATATGGGATTACAAACTGAAATGACCAAGTTAGCTGTAATTCAGTCTGATTAACATGCCCAAGTCGCTGTTTTCCACTGGAAAATTTTGTCTACAGTTAAAACACTGACATGATTGACTCAAATACTTCACTGATTCAGTGATTCTTCTTGTGTGAAGTGCTTAAGGTCAAATGTAGCTTGCTGACTGATGCAATGGGGACTTAGATATTAATAGTTTTCAGCCTGACCAAGAAAGCAACATGAATACAACTTTAACTACAAGATGTTTCTGTCCACAAAGAATAAATTGACTCTTCATACTTTTGCTTCTCCAAACAGCCAAAAAGTGAATGAGGATACTAGTGGCAAATTTCAGAAATATGGACCCCAAAGAATGATGGTGTCTACATTCTCAGAGGAAAATCATTATCTAGTCCACATGTTGCAAACCATATGGACAATTCTGAGGCCACCTGGACTTCCTGTAATTTAAAACAGGAGAAATCTCTCAAGGAAGAGCTATAACTCATTCAAAGGTACATTCATGGTATGACTTGAACATTCCTAAAACTGTATGTAAGAAAATTAATGAAGAGTTTAAGGAGAAAACAAAACACAAACTTGGAAGAAGTGCACTGTATCCAAACATCCGAAGAAACACATTAGTACATCAGTGAGATTTTGATTAGTAGTCAGAGATGAGCCAGCATCACACAAATCTAATAGAAGTTTCTAGACTAGAAATAATATCAATATATGGCCTCAAAATGAAACTGTCCAACCTGTCAGCTGCCACAGTGCTGTGTCTATAGAACATAAACAACCACCTCAGGTTACCTCTCCTGGAGTTGTCTACATCAGTGACAAAAAACTTGGATTATTGGAGGTCAGTCAGTCCACTACCAGTGGCATACAGTAGAGAAATGGCAATTCATCAGGGTCAGTAAGAAAAACAAATATTAAATAGAGTGAAATATGTTTGGTTAAAAAAAAAAAAAAAAAAAGAACCCCCAAAAAAACAAACAACAAACCAACAAAGCCCACAACAAAAGCACAGCAACAAAAACAAATGAAACCAAATCCCACAAAACAACCGTAAACCTCTCCTGTTTTTGTTTTCTTCAATTTTTTACCTTCCCAATGGTATTACTCTCTCATTTCTATCAGCCTGCTTATCTATCTAAAGTCTATATCCTCAAAACTGTAGTAGTTAAGGAGTAATAACAGCAAGAGTAACAGCCTGATTCCCTTTTCTTCAGTTGTTCTTGGCGTAACACTGCATAACAAATGAATTTGTGTTTCTCTATATGTGCATGTGATCAAACACCTGAAGACAGACGAAGTTTCTTGGTTAATTTTCTTTCTTAATAAGAGCAAAAGCTGAAGAGTTTTTCCACTTACCTGAAATCTGCAGTGTCTGTAATTGCATATCAGCTCTTCCAGACGTGACCTCCTTAGTGAGATTTTGGCCCACTGGCAGTGACAGACAGACCATCTGATTTTTAGGGGTCCTATGGATGTCAACCTCTCAGGGAAGACCTGAGAAAAAGAAAACTCACATACTTACATGCTAATCCTACAAAAAGTCTTCCATATTGATGTAAAATACTTAAACTATATTCTATAATTCAGTGGGCAGCTACAGCACAGCTTGCTCACATTGTTAAATGTAGAGTCTGCAATGTTTTACAGTGTACACATCTTTCAGTAATGCTTTATATATGCATTATTACTATAGTCTTAACACTACATAAATGTATGTGAATTTGGTGTTCATGAAAATGAACAGACTATTAAAATGGCAGGAACCCACTGGTCTTTGGGGAAAATGTCTCTTTATGACACTCCTCCTCTGCAAATGGCCAACTATTGCATTGTGCAGCCTTCTTGAATTCCTGCCAATGACACTGGATCCTATAATGGTTTTGTAATGAGGCTAAAATCAACACCTCTAAACTAAATGGGAGGAAGATGAAGAAAAGGGAACTGGGACATGGTGAGAGGAAATACAGTGAGGGCAAAGTCATTTAGAAGGTCAGAAGAGAAAAAGGAAAGAGACTAGAAAAAAAATAGAAGGAAGAATAAGGGTACTGTATGGTATAAACAGGGTAGATTTTTTGGTTTTTCTCCTTTCCCTCCCTGGCACTCAGTGACGTGTCAAGTGCACATTTGTCATTTTTGTGTGAACTCACAATCAGCAGCCAGAAGAGAAATGTTCTGATGATGCTGTCCTGCTCTGCAGCTTGCATAAAGCAACTATATTCTCTTTGTTGTTTTGTTTTGCTGGGTTTTTTTTGTTTGTTTGTTTGTTTTTTCAAAAATAAGCTCTTGACTTCAGCACATCCAAAGCCCTGAACTGGGGAAGGATACAAACACATGAATGATTTTATTCTATCGCACACTATTAAAAGCTGAAGTTTCAGTCACCGAATGCTACGTTCTCAGTACAATGCACAACATCATTTATCTATCCTCACTTATTCAAAACATTTTGTGACAGACCATGCTGTCACACTGAATAACAAAAACCCCACATTAAACTACTGAGAAGGGCCTTGGGAAGGAGCAGAGTTACAGCATCAGCATGCCAGGGGAACCTAAAATCTGCCCTCCCATTCAGATCTTGCTGCCAAATCAGTTCTCAGAACAGGTTAAGTAGAGAAAAATGTTGAATATTATTATGGTTCACCTATTCTGTTATTGCACACTTTAAATAAGCAAAGAGAACTTCTAAGAAGAATGAATGCATTTTTCAGGAAACCTCTGCTCAATGATTGCTATCAAACATGCTCTTCAGTTGTTGTTTTCTTGCTACAAGAAATGTTTTCAGTTTATATTGTCTCACTTTTTATACAGCTTGTACAAAGGCAAATCTTTGTTAAGGATCATCTTGTCCAGTTGCTTTTTATTGCACCTGAGGTTATGAACTTCTGTTCACATCATTATGCTCAGAAGACTGTTTAGAGGAGAGGGTAAAGTTTTCATGCAGCAAGAGAGTTCAAATCTCTTCTCACAGAAAATACTTATTTTTTTCCAAGAACTATAAACTAGAACTAGATTAAAAAGCAGGATTAAGACATTCATCACTGACATGAACAATGCAATGGTGGTCAACAAATCCACAAGAGACAAAGCCATGAAGAAATCATCATAATAAAAAAATGTACTGACAAAATCACTTTAGTGAAATGTAGCGGGGTGGGGAAGAAAAAAAGACTTTCAAAGTCCTGTTTCCACTTGTGCCACCAGTTTCCTGGACAGTTGTGTGTGAGTTCTTTCACCCCTCTACACTTCTCTGCTGCCTGGTCTGTGCACAGTGGAGACAACACTGACCTCCCTTGCAAACTGCATTGAGATCTATTAGGAACAAAGCATGGTTAAATAGGTAACTAGCAATATCACATTTAAGCACATCCTTCCAATTCCAGCTCTTCCCATACCATCATTCTCTACAAAATGTCACCTCAAACAGATTTCTGCAAAAAAAGCAATAGCTTCAAGTGATTACATTTATAATTTTAATAATGTAAGAGTTTTACAGTAAGATACCATGCAACCAAGAATTCATTACTTTTCCTTTCAGGTTTTTATAACAGTACACTATGAATTATTTAAACTAAATGAAACTTGTCAAGATAAATTAATTTAGTACATGCTGTGATGCAGTATATTCTGCCTTTAATTGTGTTTGCTGTTTACTGAGTATAGCGATTCACAAAGTCCAGTAATACTTTTTCCCAGTCATTAGAAATATGAATCATGGGAGTGTTGTATCATTACTCAGAAATGTTTTACTTATTTTTTTGATAAAAAATTGAAGATAGGTTATTAGACTAAAATATATACATATTAGTGTAATAACCTCTCTCTCTCTCTCTCTGTGTATATATATATATATATGTACACACATATATAAATAAAAATACTGAAACATTCAGGGGATTTCTCATGTACCTCTTCTAATTCAATTCTAGTCAGCAGTACCTACAAACTCCCAGGATGATGAGTTTTCCGAATCTGCTGTGCAAATATATTGACAATTAATTTGATACTATTTAATTCTCATTATAAAATAAAAACAGTCTCAGGAAAGTAAGTAAAAATTTTGTCTCTTGACATGAGTGAAAAGGAAGGGTCAATCCATTGCCTAAACAGACCTGTTAGTGCCATGTGAGATACACTGGAGGACTCCACCTTGCTCCAGCTGACAGTCCAGCAGTGCCTGAGTTTCCTGTTGGTCCTGTTACTGAACCTGCCAGACTGATGGGGAATCCTTGGGTGACTGGAACACCTCAAACAGCACCAAGCACTACTTTTAAATCACTGAGCTGAGCCCAAGCTATCTCCCATTGGAAATCCCAAGCTGATGGTGCCTTACACAGATACTGCTGTGCAGTACTGCTAACAGTCTCAGCCTAGCAGCTCTTATGGCATTCTGAATAGAAAAATAAGCATTAAGATATTTATATAACAAATATCTTTAAACATAAATATTTTTAATAAAGATGCACATTTAAAAGGAATCACACCTTCCATTAAGCTATACTGTCAACTCTAGGGAAGACTGTGTACAAAAGACCACATCCCATACTATCCAGGTAAAAAATGTACAAATCTTTTCCAAAGCATTTTTACAGGGTAAACTTCTCAAAAGATCAGGTTGCAAAAAGTAGGATTCTCTTTTGGAAGCTCTGTACCTTCCTGAGAATAACATCTGCTTCTGAAGAAACTAATGAGCAGAAATTCTTCTAAAATCTTAAGTCACTGTTAGTTTGTGAAAGAGATGTTGTTGTTCTCTTTTACCAGAGTAGGATAACTTTTCCAGGTTTCTCATATTTTAATGGAAGCTGTGACTTCTCTGCATGTCTAGAAGCCAGACAAAATCTATTTTTCAGTTAGTGCTAGAAATGATGGTTGTATTGAGTTTTCTGAGGAAATTAATCAAGAAAATAGTCTTATTGTCAAAGAGAAAGCTCAGTTTAGGAATAATGATACAACAGTCTTCCTGAGTCGATTAATGCTTGTTATTCAAGACAATGATACTTGAAACTGCAGCAATGCTAAAAAGCTGGAATCATATTAAAAAATAAAGGAAGCTCAAGTTTGTTTGAATGAACTCAAAATCAGATTTTTTTCCCTGGAAGTTAACCATAATGCCTATAGTACATCTAATTTTAGTTTTAAAAATTAATTCAAATACTACTCTTCATAAGAAGTCTATAAATGGAATAGTCGTACAGTACTTTCTGAATAGTTTGTGAGGCATTTACTTGCGTTTGCTTAGAGGTCATTCAGTTCAGGAAAATGGATTGAGATCTTAGTACAAGTAGAAACTACACTCTGTCAGAAAAACACAGTATTTAAGTTTCTGAAAGCAGTACACAAGACTTCTTGAGATTTGGTGTGTTTAAAGATACCAAATCAGATTCTCTGTTTACTACAGTTGTCTTTATGCTGCACCATCTTTCCTCTTATCCACAAAATGAAGAGGCCACTCTATCGTTACTGGACAAAAGTATACCTTATGTCTCTGACTAAATTCAACAGCAAGTGTCATGTGCAGACCCAGTGTGCCCGAACACCAGAGCTGATTTACACAGTGAGTCAGGTCTGTGCAGAGCAACCTGACACTCACTGGAGGTTGCACTCTGCAATGCAGCCATTCCCCCAGAGAGTCATTGATACTATTGTTGCAGAGCTCTCTGCTCCTATTCTCAAATTCCCATTTTCTTTCTCTTTCAAATTTTGTTTATTCCTTGAAAGATTTCTCCTGCTCTCTTCCCCCTCACAGCACTTGCTGATGGCTGTCAGAAACATGACTGGCCCAGTATAAAGAAAACTTGCCTTGCATCTCAAGCAAGAGATAGACACCAAGCCAGACACTTGCCTTGCATCTCAAGACATGAGATAGACCCTAAAATTACACACAAAAATCTCCAGATTTAAAAGAGAGGTCCAGGACTTTTCATCAATAATTAATAGCTGTACAGCAAGAATGGAGGAAGGAATACTGTCATGTACAAATGGAGTATTTTATTAATGGGTGGTCATAAGTCTAGCTGTCAGGAAAAGAAAGGAGGAACAAAAGAAGCATCATTCAGAACAAATCAACCTTCTCCAGTATATTGCGAATAAATTGGATAAGGGCTAAAGTGAATACATTTCCCCAAATAGATGTGAGGAAAAGGTATGTTGGGAAGGGCTGCAGTCTCATTTTTCTCTGAAAACAAAACGAAACAAAACACCCCACAAAACTTGCATTATAATAAAAATAACAACTTCAAACATTTATATAACAGGTTTTCTTATGGATAATCCCCAAGTTCTGCTGCTGGGTTGGGAAGCACTAGCCTCAGTACATGTTGGTTTATGAGAGGAAATAGAGAACAGAATACCATATCCAATTGATACTTCAGGGAGATTTGAAGGAGAATGAACACATATTTGGAATTAGGCCAGGACACTGGGGCTACTACGCCCTATCCTACAAAAAGAGCCATTGGACTGTTAATAACCATAAGCAATCAGGTTCTTGGTTTTATGTCTCATCAGCAAGATTACACTACATATTCATTTAACTCACACTTGCTTTTTTTTTTCTTTTCTATTACTGGTGGTTTAATTCTTTATCTTATTGATAAAGTGCATTTCTTTACTTTTTATTCATTGGAAATCTCTAGCTCGCTCACCTAGCATTACGCTGACCAGCTCATAAATGAAGAAATCTTGCATTGAGATAAAAAACAGATCAAGCAGCTTAAAGCGTTCTTAAGATCTCTAATGCCTACGTACCATTCCTCATGTCACAGGCTGGAGATTTTTTTTCAGATAGGATCATTCTGGAATCCTTAGATTATTTTAAAAATTAAAAAATATTTAAATGGTAACACACAGTAAAACTTAGACTTTTAAATACGTACTTATAAAGAGGAGAAAATGCATTTACACACAAAATTATTTATGTCAATGTCTTGATAAACCATGACAAACTTTTCCAGTTTTTGAGGTTTTGCTCAATCTTCTGTCTCCATTATTGACTAATACACGTGGTATTAAACTAACAGTAAAACCAGTCTGAGATGGTGGGGAAAAAACAGCATTAAATTATTAAGTGTTTCAGGAGAGAAAGTTCTTAAAATGCAGTAAGGTAAAAACAACGTATGAGTATTTTTAACAGAAAAGAGCTATTTTATATAAGTATTTTTAACAGAAGTAGTTTGGAGAAAGAAGCCTGGTTATGTGTGCCTTAACCTTCAAAATTGTTTGTTTGTTCTATATTCCTCATTTTACCAAGCACAGTTACAATGAAAACACAAATCTTCAGAACTGGCTGAAGATTAATTCCTTGGAGCTCAAAAGCCTTCCTGTTTTGACCTTTCTTCAGAAACACATCCATTGCATTGTCGAACTCTTACAAAGTAATATTTTCCAAGAAGACACAAATAAGCTGTCCTGCCATGTATGCTTTAAATGTTCTGGGAAGGAAACCTGCATTTTCCAGTATTTGGCTTGAATGAAAACCCTCAGAGAGCAAACTTTCTGAAAAGCTGAATTTTTCCAGACATCTCTAGTTAGATATTCTAAAATTTCTTGCGCTTTTTTGCAAAGAGCATGTACATAGCTATTGCAGTGTAGCTGACAGACAGAAACATATGAAGCCACATAATTGGATCAAGGCGTCAACAAATCACAAGCTTGTTTTAAAAGTCTTGTTATCAACCAAGTGAGACCTAGGCTCCTTAATCACATAACATTAAACACAAAAAACCCCAAACAGTCAAATGAACGCTTGCTTTGAAATAAGTTTCCTCAGTTAAGAAAAAGAAAGATGTTTACAGTCCTGCACATTCCTTAACTGGTGTCTGTTCATCCCACTTGTATAACACAGTGAGTTTCCAGACCATGCTACACATTTCAAAGTTTCGGTCTGTCACTTTACTTGTTAGCTCTATAATAGAAACGAAGCATGCAGTAACCAGTAAGACTAGCTCACTAAATTATGCTATTTTAAAAGCTAAATAGAAATATCAGAAGATAGAATTCAGGTTTCTCAATTTAAGAAAAAAAAAAAAAATCAAGGTGTTGTGTTAGATTTCTAGTAATATATTTCTTTACACGTACGTGAGTGATATTAGCAGTTACACATCCACACTGTCCATAACCCTAGTGATTTGATACAAGAGTTACGATAAGGTTAGAGCAATACTGCATACTGCAATACTGGTTTTAGAGTTGAATAACCCATTGGTTTGACCCATCTGCAGAAGACATGGGTCAAATTCACACAACTGCCGATCGCTGTGCTGTTATGGCACATATGGTTATATGTGACTCTTCAAGAGATCCACAGAAATTCAAAGCAAGGTGCATGAGCAGCTGCAGAACAGATCAAGGACAACTGTATCTTTTGTACTCATATGAAAATTAAGAAAGTCCATTTAAGGTAGCTCATTAGATGAGTTTAGCAAAAGACACAACTAAAATGAAACTCAAAAGGAAAGTCAAAGCTTGGGAAACACCCTGTCATGGTAGCACCACTGGAAGTACAAAGCATTGGGGAAAACAACAGTAGGAGGATCTTCTTATACATTTCTTTTTATATGGTTACTTTTCTCTTAGTATGAATTGTAGTATGTTGAGCATATTGAGATTTTGCACGATCTTGAAACACAAACAAACCTAGGTAAACACAGTACAAGATACAAACCACCTGGAAATGGTAGGTACTGCAAGTACAAACCAAGCTGCCACAGTTGAGCAGTAGACCATTGAAACCAAGTATGCTTGGGTCCCTTCGGTCTTTTCTCTGCTAATTAACAAGAGAATAAGAGGAGAAACTTATGGTCTCTAGATTTGGAAGAAGCTATCTAAACTAACACTTTGCACCAGCATGATTCCCAGCACCATCTGCAGAGGACAGTTATCTGCACAAGGATCTGATGTATTAAAGAATCCAAGCCTATTCTACAAGACGTTCCTTATTTACACAAATACGCACCCTCTAGATTTCTATACATGCAGTTACTTCTAGCACATTCCAAGCCAAGGAAAAGCAGTGGGTATCCAAAGCGGCTTCATGACTGATTTATAATGTACTGTAACAAAAAACTTTCTGATTGCATCTATGTAAGTGGGCAAGCATTGCAAATTATCTGAATCAACAACTTCACTTGTTATCAGCATTCTCAGTTGTTTATGCTTACACTGATTGTTATCCTGTACTCCTCTCCAAGAAGCCTTTTGAGAGCCCTTTAGCCACCATTCCTCAGTTCTTCAAGAACTAGGACAGATGCTAAATATATGTAAACAGCCCTTTTGTGCTTGAACTTGAAAGAGAAATCAATCATCTCTATATGATCTGTGTTACAGCAAAATGTATTTTTTACTCTGACAATGTGTTTATGGTTGTTACCTTGATTGCCAAGAGAAATTTGCTTTCTGCAGAGGTTTCTATAGCTTAAAATGTCAACTGTTTCACCTTTCCCCCTCCTCTTTTCCTTTTACAACTGATTCACAAATTAAGTTGACCCTCTGATAGTTTAGAAAAAAAAAAAAAGTCCTGAAAATGAAGTGTCTGGCACAGTCCTACAATAAGAATCCATTTGTCTTGTCTTTTCTATAAAGATATTTTACAGATTCTGGCAAAGATCCCATTTCTACTAACAAAAGTCCCCAAGGACTTCTGTTACCTGAAACGTTCTCTTCCATGATCCTGACCCACATTACTGCGATTCAACTATCTACTACAGAAAATAGTTATTATTTGCATTTATTATTTTAAGATAAAAAGAGCACAAAAATATCTATATATTAAACATTGGGTAATATCATCAATGATGCATCTGAAGAGACTCCGAAAGCTGTATTTTAAGTTCAAAGGCATTTATTCTCTCTACATATTGCTTTGTTACTCTGATCTGAGAGGAATACAGGAATGCACAGTACAGGCTTTGACTACACAGCAAGGTACTGCAATAAGGCAGACTATAGAGAGCACAGCAATGAGTCAGATGCTATTATCATCCATAAGTAGGTGCTGTCTGATACAATCATCTCTCTGTGCAAACTATCTGAAACTCAACACCGGTTGTTATGAGTAAGTGTAAAGTCTATAACCTTATCTTGCTTAATGTGTACCTCATAGTGAATAAATTCTTATTTACACTCTCCACATGCAGTTGCCAACAAGCACTATTGTACATGTGCATCTCTCCCCACCTCTGGCAGGAGGAAGCTTTCCTGGTGACCTCAAACTTTTGCATTCCAAACACAAAGACTGCTGACTTCCCTGTGGCTCCAGCTCACTCGAGTAAAATCATTATACCAAACTGCTTCATCTTTCATGGTGTTGGAGGATAAAGTGTGTGTGAAGAATTGCATGCTTGGAACCATTTCTGAGCACTGAGCAGTTTTGCAGACGGGGCTAGCAGGCTATTCAAAGTCCTTGTGACTTCCCTTTCTTTTAACCAGAACTCTACTCAGTGAGCAATATAATCTTCCCTTTAGCATAGGGTATGCTAATATAAAGCCACTTTGTCAGCATTCTGGTGACATCACAACTGAACTATATATCAGTTCAATCAATCAATGTGTGTATCTTCCTAAACTCTAATGTAATTTCATCAATATACTCCTTATTTCGCAGTTATTGATACAAAATTCCAACATAACTTTAAAAACCCACTTTTTAAACTTTATTACTTTTTGAATATAGAAAGGTTTACCCCTTTATTAAATTACACTGTATTAGAATAATCTGAAAATCCTCTGATGCATGACCAAGAACATAATTCCATCTGTTTTGTTTTTCTCATTCGCGACATAGATGATTTTGTTTTAACCAGTATATGTATTTCACTTAAATTTCACTTTGTGTCTGTCAGGTTACATCATTTCTGATGTGTGGTTACTCTGCAACAGAGCTTTGCAAAGCTATTTAAGCCTAAAGTGAACCCAGCTTTTTGCAAAGCTCAGGTGTTCAGCAATGAGATATGGGTACTTAAGTTACCAGTTTAAATCGAACACATTGGAACAAAGCCATATCAAGACCTGGCAAGACCAATCTGGCTAAAAGGAATTTCTATTTGAAGGTTGCTTGGTAGCCTATATAAAATGAACAAATTTCTTAACAGTTACTTAGAAATGCAGGTGTTTACACAATCAGAGCTGCTAGCACAATTGGTAGATTGTCAGCAGTCTTTGCCCAAATTCCAGGTGTTTGATTCTGAACTCAAATACTGTACAGGAGACCAGGAGAAACTTGGCTCTGTATCTCAGAGTTACACTATGCAAGTTTACTGTTTGTATTGCAGAAAAAAGTTGTATAAATGAGAGCAAGACTCCATGGCATTAGGTATTGTACAAACACACAGGTGCCTAAAATGAGGAGGGATGAACCCCAAACTAACCAAAACTGAATTTAGGAGTATAATCATATTCAGCAATTTCAGGAGACATCTATGGAAGAATATTCAGATTACAGTAGGCTGAATCACTCCTAGAAGTACCCATCTCTCTCTATGAAGCATCCAGTAAGCTAGTATATGTGTAGGTCACAAGAAGGGGATAGTCCCAAAACTTATCTGTTCAACAAACAAGCCTACTAACCACCAGTTTTCCACATTAAGAAAAAACAAACAAACAAAACCAACCAAACAACAACAAAAAAAGAAGAACCATACTTTGAAATTTTACTAATCCGCCTTATTGACGTGCAAGATGCATTTAAAGTTTCAAAGCTGCAGAGATTCATTGACCCAGACTGCTATACTGGTTCTGAGAAAATACTTCAACTCAAAAGTTGCCACATAGCAAAAGAAGGATAAATATGCAGAAATCTAGGAGGGTGTACATTAAACATTGTGTGAATATTTATATATATATTTTTAAAAAAGGTTCACTCATTTCGTTATGGACTTTCCACTCTATTAATGACTGTCCATTGGATGCTGAAAATAAAAATAATCACGCCTATGTTGATCAAGGTATTCTGCCATTTCCTGTATGACCAGCACCTCTAGAAACAAGCTAGATGGGGAACTGAACAACCACTGGTATCTGAGGGCATTGGGGAGAAAAGCTTTCATGAGTCACTAACCCTACCCCACCACAGAACAGCAGGTAATCCAAGGGCTTTTTCAATCACTTATCACTTACAACATGCAAGCTCAACATACAGGCTAAGAATTATTATGCTTTGTTTTGTTTTCAGAAAAAAAAAAAAGAAAACACGCCAGGTCTCAGTTTTAATGTTTAAAAGCACATCATTGTAACAGACAGGCCTGTTTCTTGCCTGGAACGAGAAGTGTTTGGATAAGAAAGCAGACAGGAATAAATCACCTCCATAAACAAAAATAACTTTAGTTATTCACAGCTGAAGCATTGAAATTGACATTTCTTCTCCTTTCCTGCCCAGGTGATTGTTTAAACCCCCATGGCACTCTGAGGAATTCCCTTCCAACAACAGATATCTTCTATTTGTAACACTGCAGCTACACACGTGTATGTGTCTACAAGTGTACATGCAATTTCTTTTTCCGTCTGTATTACCGTAGGTAGACATTGACAGACTCATTCTCCTTTACCCCTAGAGCAGTAATATTAACAGGCAAGATCCATTTCCACCTCTCCAGAGATGGCAATTTTGCAGCTGAATGGCAACAAGGATATCCCACAGCAGCAGAGGAAAGCCTGGACAATGGCAGAGCCTGGGCTCAGGTCCTTCTCTATTTCAGAGAATAAATTATAAAACCCTAAGTATGTGAGTTCTTAAGTTTAGAGCACATTAGCCTTTCTCCCTGTTTAAACTGCATTTAGATTAAAGCAATTTAGCTCGAAACAGGATTTCTCACTAGGATAGGAACAAAAATTAGACACATCTATGCCTTATGTTCCCTCTCTGCTTCTTTCAGCACTTCTGTGCTGCTGAATAGAAGGGAAATTGCTACCTCGATAGCACAGCAATTCTTCGCGTTCTCACTTCAGTTGGGTACAGCCATGCAAGAATCAAGAATTAAAATTAATTATTTAAGAGATTACAGACTATATATAGCAATATCCAGGGGTCTTAGTGCCTTTTAACTTTTTAACACATGCTCCCCTCCACAAAAAATAGCAATGTTGTTTAAAGTCCTACACAAAGGCAGGCATTGCACTGGAATCAGTTTGGTAGCTTTTGGTTAGGGATTTTTTTTTTTTCCTACCAGTATAACAGAGCATAGAATTTGTTCCATTAGTACTGATATTTAAGGTCATTTTTTTACAAGTATTTGCTCAGAGATTGTGCTTCCCAGCTGTCCTCATTGAAATTTGCTTTGCTAATGTCATCAGAGGTTGTCGAAACTTGAGCAGGGAGGGGGAGGAGAAAAAAAAAAAAAAAAGGGCAAAAAACCCACACACCAGCAACAGACAATTTGCTTTAAAGATCGTTCTCTAACAGGAGCGGAATTTTTGTTTGGGGTTTCACTGTTCTATGCAACTCTCCGTTTCATATTTTTGAATTCGCACATGCATGAGCCGCATAAAATCATCATCAGGGTTATTACCTAGGAGACACAGGTGGGTTGCTCTCCTCAAGCAAGTACTATTTCCAAATCCTTTACTCCTTCCTGTAGCTCCATAAATAATTAAGAGAATGTGCCAGTTTCACAGGAATGACTCTTGTCAAGTGCCAGCTAGAAAGGCCACCACAGCTTACTGCACACCAGAGAGCGTGCTACAAACCATATTGCTTTGATTTTCTATGTGTGTGTGTGTAAATGTTTGGCTCAAGCATAAAAACAAAGTGGCATGCACTAAAACTGCAAATCTTCAGTACCTCCACTTGTAAACTAGTTTTACAGCTGTAAATTAAAGGGATTTAAAGGCTTTTGTGCAGATGTTAATAAATTCCATTCATAAAATAATTTTTCCTCTCCATTACAGAACTTTCCCATGTATTTTCACATGAGACACCTGTTCTCAGTATGTGGGCATATGCATTTTTCCTATGATAAAGCATTCCTTCAGCACAGAATAATTAAATGATATGTTTCTCTTCTTCCTCTTGATTCTCAGTAAATCTCTTGTAGCAACAAAACAAATTGCAGTAAATGAATTGCACACAGTAAGACACACTTCAACATTCCGAACAATATCCAACCACAACAAATTAGGAAGTACCCATTTAGTAGGAATACGCATATGCACAAGTAAAAACCACTGTATCTGTAACAAAAATAAACTGACATTTTTCATAATTTTGTGTAAACTGTGTGATATACAATGTGCAACAAAAATAGTTAAAAACACATATTTGAAGCACTGAATGTTGTTTAGCACACTGTTTGGAACGGTTTCACAAACCGGTTTGCAACTTACGCACAGCCTTACAAACAACAAATGATGAGAATTTCCATCAATTGAAGATGCCGGGTTTTGTTCATTGCATAAGGCTAATACAGCAGGATTTATTCCTCTATGGTTAAATGGCAAATGCATGGAGGTGATTGACAGAATGAAGTAAAGCCTTTGTTTTCTAAATTCATAGCTCATCATTCTCTATTGTTGTATTTCTCATATGCACAGCTCAAGACAGCAGTAAGCTCCCTTCCTCCTCTTTAAAAAAAAAAAAAAAAATCATTCAGGTTTTAGGGTGATCTCTTAATCTGTCAGTGCTGTGGGTTAAACTGGGAAAATGATTACTTCAGCCTGGTTCCATGGTTATGAGGCAAAGAGGGCACTGTCACAGTACAGCACTGTGCCCAGGAGTTCTGTGCTCTGAATATCTCTGCATACACCCGTGCAGGGATTTCATTAGACCTTCTTGACACACAAAGGTTTGCAGTCTGTCACCAGGAATTGTAAGGAAGATAACCAGAGGGTCAGCCAGATGGACCCATATGGAGTCCATACAAGCAGAAGACATATTCCAGAGAACAGGAGATAGATACAGAGTAGACCATATTGATGAGCTTCAGGTATTTCTACTACCTACACTAGATCTGAATCACATTCCCATTCACTGTGGGGGGTGTAGGGAGACCAGCCAACCCCTAAGCTAGGCACTAACCAGCTTAGGTACTGTGAATACGCATATGTGAATATGTCCTCGCATGTTCACCTGAACCCCATTCTCTTCACTGTGTCAAATTAGGATGCTGTGCTGAACATAGACAACATCACAGTGCTGTGTATATATATATATATGTATGTATATAAACTTCAAAGCTATGAGAATTAAATTAACCTTTAGGCAGCCTGTCCAGTTTGTAGGGCTCTTAGGTCTCTATATACACCAGGAATTTCTGCCAGTGCATCTCAGCTGGTGGAAAACACATCTCTGTTCCCTAGGCCACATGGTTATGCTTGATATCAGGGTCTAGGAACATGGGGATTTTTGCCTGACTGCTGGCCCCAACTTAGCCAAGACAGTTTACCCATGTTCCCTGCTGTAATTGGTGATTGCTGTGGGCACATGCAACATTTGTACTAAGAAAAAGCAGTCTGCCTTTGAAGATGCAACTCCATTAATGACAGGACATAAAAGGACACATCGTAAATATGGATTTTTTTTTTTTTTTAATAGGTAGAGTAATACATTCACACTTGAGCAACCACATGAAAGACAGTGGTGCAAAGACCTTGTTCAGGTCCTCTGCACAGAAGCAAACTTACCCAGAAAAGACAAATGCATTTTCATAAGCAGTTTCAATGTGGGGTGTTTAAATTGTTGGATGCATTATTTGAGAGGCATAGGGGTTCTGGCGGCATAGGCAATATCAGAAATAGGGACAGAACGTAGGATTTTTTTCAGGCTCATTAAAGCGAGGACAAACTCTGAAGGCAAGAGGGAAGTCTTTTCCAAAAATGCAAAAGAAAAGAAATCAATGTAGTTTAAATCACTCTTTCATAAACGCAAGTTCAAATGTTATCTTATGTTATCTTTATATCCAACTAAATTACATGTATTACACAGTAATAAAACCTATATTTTCTTGAACAGGAAATCAGTAGAACAGTTTTCTATCAGACATTACATCTGTTAGTGCCTCAGGACACTCAGACTGACTAATGCCAGTCAGTCTGATGTGTGACAATCACAGGCAAATTACATTTTTTCTGGTTGGTTTATTTTGTTTAAAATGTGTTAAGTGTGTAAATAAATACCTTAAATGTATTCTATCTGAACAAACAGAGAATTTCTCCTACAAAAGCAAAAAACTGACAGTGATGGAGTCCTCCAACTGGTGGGTTTATCTTCACAGAAGCTTGCAAGTTAAGACATTTTAATTGTCACTGAGTAGTATAATTATGTCACTTGGCTCTCTATATTAGTATATCTTCCTCTGAAAGCTACAAAGAAATCTGAGTAAATCTCCTTTAACTGAATAAATTGAAAACCCTAAAAATAAATAAAATTGCTCTGAGAAATTTTTCCTAAACCTTAAAATTGTAACTTGTTCTCATTACTTTAATTAAGGATAGTTTGGGAGAGTAGATAGCTCGAAAGATGGGTATTCAGCTATTGGTCTACCTGTAGTCCAGGTCAAGGTCCCAACAAATGGCATGCTGAATTATTGACTCTCTCTCAAATGTGATTCCCTAATTGCATTTTCTGGCCTAAGTGTTTGGATTCTGAAGAACCTCAGTGACACCTGTCCTCTAGCAAGCCTGAGCAAGAAATCAGGCAACTGCTCAGCTCCCTGACTGCCTGCAAGCTCAAATTAAGCACATGTCATCCACTGTACTGTGGGGAGCAAAGACCACAGATACCTCCACTCCAGCCTACGATCACTCTGGATCCACTGCCTTGTCTTCTGAAAGAACAAGGTATCATCCCTCGTCATTTAAGTGCAAAAAAGACAGATGGGCTTAGAGACAGATCAGCTGTTAGGTGGAAGCTTCTTAGTTTCATTTATCTTTTATCCATGTTATGAAATCAGCTAGCGACTAGGTATAGTTTATCCAAGTACTTAAAATACTTTCACTTTACAAGCAACCAACATGATCCTGTGAATTTCATAAATATTAGCACCATAATCCCTCTTTAATCTGGCAAGGAGTAGACATTTTCATCGTTTGGCACACTGAAAGATAATATTATTGGAGAGTTATTTGCCCAGTCCCCAGTGATTGAGTCTGCAACATTCAGAACTTAACTATGGAAGTGAAATTCTTGCCTTTCAGGATTTGTTTACAGATTTTGTCAGATGAATGTGTAACTTGTGAACTATAATTAGGGATTTCCAGCTGTTACCAGCAAGCCTGGAATGCACATCTTGCAAGCTTTGAACATATTTAAAAATCATCTACCCGTAATCCTAAAACATTATTAAACTACCCAGAATGGAATAGCACATGTTTAAAGGTATTTTAACCCTTTAGTCTCTACAGTTATAGCATACATATATTATAGAATATGTTTGCAGACCTTTGAGTCTCTGTGATTCATTTAAGCAAAGTCTAATTCAAGTGCCACCAGCTCAGTATTGTATTTCCCTGGTTTGACCACTGAGCAAAACTGGAAATCCCTGATTTTTGTTTTGACTGAAAGTAATTTTGGGGAGCTTGGCAGAGACAACCTTGATCCTTTAAGTATGTAGCTAGAAGAACCACTGTACAGAAGAGGAAAGAACCACGTCCATCCATTCCTCCATGTACTGCAATAATTATCTCTTTTCCGGAAAACTTTAATTCACAATGTTTACTCCATTTCCCACAGTATCCATAGGAGTTATTCCTTAACAGGCTTTGTTTTAAATACAATTTAGACAGTTCAACAGTCTCCAAAATAGAATCTTAGAAGAGTACCCTAACAGTTAATTTGTTTTAACAAACAAAAAGTAATGAAAAATTATCTTGGTAAACTGAATAAGCTGATTCTGAATTATGAGATTTCTGAAGAGAGACAGATTTTAGCATATGGAAAATTGTTCTAATATTTTGGTCCATAAACAGCTCAAGCACTATTTGACATAAAAGCCCTTAAATATAACTTTACTATTCCCCATACAAATCATGTACAAAATTCTAAGTTCAGAGAGATTTCAGTCCCGTATCTCTCTATTAGTTAAGGGTGGTTTTGTGTCTACAATTTCACAGAGAGATCATATAGCTTTTCAAATTTCTGTCCTGTCTGAATGAACTCCTCACTAGGGAAAAGTATATCTTCAGAATAAATAAGGGAAAATGTAACAGCTTCAGAATGAGAGAAAAACCTAAACATCATTCTTGTTAAAGGGCAGGACTGAATTGTTTCCATCACATGAAACCATGATAGCTTCATTCCAAAATCCAGCCACAGTCCTGACTAACATATATTCTGTGGCCATACACATACGTTCCCAACGTTGGCCACTTGAGTTTGAGTCGTCTAGTTTATTATTATTTCTCATCTGATTTCTAGTCAATATTTCAAAAGAGACGTAAAACAAAAGCAATCAAGAGCTGCTTTTTAAAAAATACAGACATGTGTAAGCTTCTATAAATTTTTTTTTTTTCCTCAAGTTACAGAGTACAGTAATTCAAGCTTTGGCTGTCTGCCTAAAACTACAGTTCCTTAAGTTTTAATTCAAACTTTCATCTATAAAATTGATTGTGCCATTAAAATAAAAGCGACATAGTTACCAACTACTCTCTATAATTAGATACTGTTAGGTGCTTCCTGTTACTTGAAAAACATTCTTCGTTTAATATACAGAGAGAGGTAGTGTTGACTAATGAGCTGCTCCATTACTAACTTTTACCAGTTAGTAGTAATAGTTTTATCAGAGCTGCAAACACTTTTGAATAGCCAGATATTTGCTTTGATAACTGAGCTGAAATGTTCCAAATACAGTAAAACTCTGGAGCCCATGCACAATGTGGATTCTTTGTTCACCTCCTGTACAGGCTGAAAGAGACAACCTAGACATAAATGACCATTTGTTCTCATTACTGATCCCAAGGAATATTGTGAAAGAATGCAGAAATTAATTTTAGTATCCTGGCTATGTTCCAATTTGGATAACTACATCCTCTCTACCCTAAACACCCTCTATTTCTCTCCACTATTCAATTTCATTTTAATAAATTACTCATTTCCCCAGTTATAAAACATTGCCTAGTGCTGCTGATGAAGAATGACTACCATGTTCCTCTCTGAGGATGGCTACAGAACAAGCTCTACCTCACCAGCGTCAGGTTGGCTGGGGAGACAGCATCCCACCCACTTGAGTTGCTCCTCAGTTGTGCTGAGTAAACACATGAGGTGATCCAAAGCTAGGAATAACAAATTTGGAACAGTACATTGCACCTCTTTCAGTAGGACAACGTTCCAGCCTAGGAGAGGAAAAAGTTCACTGCCATAGAGAAACACAGATTGTGTTTGCAGTTGTGGAGCCATATTGTCATCAGACTTTGAACATCTTTAACTCGAGCCTGTGGCTACAAGTTCTTTTTCAACTTAGCTGTGTCAGCAGAAGAGGTCCCACTGACCTGTGTCCCCATCGCAGCTTCCCTCCAACCTCTGGTGACTGCTTTCCCAGATCTCCCAGCTAAGCTACTTCTCCGAGTGCTTGTTTCAGACAAAGTAAATCTGATTAGCACAACAGCTTAACAACAGGTCTTTGCTAACACTAATCCAGTCCATGTTGACTGGAACAAAGTTAGGGGAAAATGTCACTAGCAGCTCAGTTGCTAGATACCAGTGGACAGTGTATTCTTTCAGGGTGACAAAGACAGCTACCTGGAGGCTAGTCTCTTCCAGTTTATCTACAATCAGAGAAGTTTCTATGTCTACAGTAATGCTTGTCTTCAGCCAAAACCATTTAAAGTAGGGTGTTCTGGCATTAAACCGGAAAGATCCAATCTCTTGTGATAATGCAGAGTTCCTGTGACTGAATTTATACAGAGGTAACTTAGCCACACGTAAAGGCACAGAAATACTGAAATATAAGCCTAGAAGATCAAAGTGCAGTTTGAAGGGATCTGGCTGTTATATCAAACAGAGACCTTTCAAAAACCTGTTAAACCTCTACCATATTTTGTTGGTTGAACTGAAGTTTTCCACTGTTGCCATATCCTATAACACTAGAAAAAATATTAGGGAGGGAAGGGAAGTGGATTGTAAGAGGTGAGCAGCAACAACAAATACCAAAAACAAACACCAAAAAAAAAAAAAAAAAAAAAAAAAAAAAGAAAAAGGAGAGAGAGAGACATGTTCTCCAACATCTAGCCTACATTTTCAAAAAGTGAAGTGCACACCCAATTCCTAATCAGTTTTCTGGACTATACAATCTGAATAATCCTGGCTACAAGATTTTAGAAGAGATTGTGCTTCTGAGTGGGATTGAGAGGTCCAAGTGTTAATGCAGTGTGACAAACTAGAGAGGAAAGGAGTGGTCATTTTGCTGCTTTTCCTCAGTGAAGGAGAGCTGCTCTTTCCCTGCCTCTCCTGAATTGGGTATCCAACACCAGGCTTCACAGCAATTTGGAGTTAAGCATTCAGCTTGTCAAGTGGCCAGTATCTCATATCCACTCAAGTTTTCCAAAAGGTCACAACACCCGCAATATTATTACTCCAAACAAAACTTCACCCTGGGTTTATCAGCATTAATTTCATTCATTTAAACATCACTTCAAGGCTGGAAATATTAGAAGCTTATTCTAGCAAAAGAAAACTGAATACTGAAGGTGGATTACAAAGATGGAAACAAGATTACAAAAAAGAACACCAAGCAGTAAACTTAAGAGGACTTACTCCTGAGTCCCTTCCTATTAAGCCTGTATTTTCCCTTTCTTTCTTCAAAACAAACTCCCAAACTGTTCACAAATCTTTAACCAGCAATAGCTCTGAGGATTCACATTTGCCTCTACCTTTTCCTTATGAGCCTGGCTTTTCTCTTTCTTTGTTCGGTACAAGTAAACATTCAGTGACTGGTGTTGGAACCAATTCAAGGTAAATCAAACACTTGGGGCATCTCTGGAAGGGAAGACAGACCAAGAGGAGAATGGAGTTAACTTTCAAGGCTATTAAAAAAACCTTTATGAATCCAGTATCATAGGAAATGTTTGCTGGATGCACATCCTGTCTCTGGCTCAGTTTAAGCTCTCCACAGGGACTAAACACAGCACATTAATAATACAGATGACAGAACCAGCATGTTGAGTCTTTGTCTGAACTATATTCCCTACTCTCTTCTTGTCAGCTTGGAGGTTTGCAACAAGTGGTTTGCTTCATCCATCACTCTTTTATATATCCACAAGGCTAGATCCAGCAAACAAAAAGCTACTTCAGATATTTCTCTGAATTATGACGGTAGTATCACAGTTTAAATAGAGATGTTTGTAGTTTTCTGTTTCACGTACTTTATCTTTGCATCATTTTTAATTTTTTTTCAGTCACAAAGAAACTACATCAATTTTTTACTTATTTCTCTGTATAGCTTTATCCAGAGCACCCAATCTTTGACTTGCAGTGCCAGTGATCATTACTAAATGGGTAGTTAATCCCACCTGTAAACTATGGTGGCAGTCCTGTTCCTTTACCCCTTCTTACAGAAGACCTGCTATCATAGGAAGAAAATTCTCCTATGAAACGATAAAAGCCTGAAACTTGCTTCCTAACTTTCATCCCTCACTTTCCCTAAGAGCAGCTGAGAGTTTCTCCCCATCTGGGCTACTATTTGGCTTTACTATCAGAACAGCTGAGCACCCAACAACACTTAATTGCTGTTACCCTCACCACATTCCTGAGGTAAAGCAGTGGCATAATCTCTGCTGTAGTAATAGAAGCACAAAGAGTCTTACTCAGAGCATACACCAGGTGTGTGGTAGAGGCAAGATTTCAGTGCTCCCTTCACAAGCCAGGGCTCTTCTCTCTTCCAAAACCAGGCAGCACAGAAGCAGAGGAACTTGTTTGCTCCCTCCCCATCACCATCATCCTTCTGTTTTTCCAGTTTTGATGAACAGGAGGGTCGCATATTGGGCACTTGTCTAAAAATCCCTTATTTTGTGGAAGGGAAGAATAAATGGTTCTGTGTCACTGAGGGAGATGTTACTACCAGTTCCACAGATCTGTGAATACAATAATGTCCTGTAGCATGCATCCCTCAACACAGCCACAGAAAGCCTTGGAATACCGAGGAGTATCACTTCAGCCTCTGTGGACATCTGTCATCTTTGCCATCAGTTTGTCATTTCATGAAAAAAATTGACCAAACATGCAAAAACCTGGGTTTGTATAAAAATTGCCAGCCTCAACACAGACTCATAAGGAAAGTTCTGGTTTTCTGGGCATTCTGTAGTTCTGGTAACTTAAAGTAAGTGTCCTGTCACAACTGAGACCATTCACCATTGTACTGAAAAGTGTTCTGCTGTACGCTTGCATTTGTAGCAGGCTAAGCACTCCCATCAATAGCCCCACAAGAAGTTTTCACACTTGTACTATCCAATTTAGAAGGGAATGTTGGTTTCATCTCAATTATATACTGTAATCCTCTATTTAATCCCTCCTTTCAGGTTTTCCTGCAATTTATTCTATTTAAACTGCCTTTGCTGTTAAAGATGTTAATATCCAGCATGGACATTTGCAGTACACTACTTTCTTCTTAGATCACACCAGACCCTTTCTAGGTTATAGTAATTCCTTATGCAAATTTTCACTTTTGTTTGTTTGTCTGTTGTTTTAAGTAAAAAAAGCTAAGCAAATTTTCCTGTGGGTACCACAACTAAGTAAAGCAAGTTTCCTGCCTATTTGTGTCTACCATAGTTTAACAGCTTGCTCCTCCTCTCTTCCACACCCTTTCCATATCACTCCTGCCTTCTCTCTTAGTTCCCAGAGAACTTTTTAAACAAGAGTAATTAACAGCTGTTGCTGTCAAGCTTAAGTTACACATGTGATGACTATCCAATTGGCTGCTGCTATCCAAATGGCTAAGATGCCAAGATATAATCATTCCACTTCCCAGGTGAACATACACTCTAGCCTTTTCTGAGCCACCAACATGCACTGCAGAACACCTTTGAAACTAATACTCCTCTACCAAATTTGACTAAAGATGTCCACTGAGTTCCAAAGCCACTGAGAACCAAAAGATGGACAGATTGACAGCATGGTTACATGTATTTGTCTTGAAAGCACATTGCATCCTCCCATAACAATTCAACTGTTAGCTGCCCCCAGATTCAAGACAACAAGATAGCTTTAATGGCATTCCAATACAGTCAAAACACAAATATTAAAAACATATGGCCAACAAACAGGGATTATCCAGACTACAGTAAAAGTCAGTGGATCTGGTTACTACTCTGCCTGGGGGGTACCTCTCACTTCTGTTAGAAGCACAAAGAACCAGTATCATATGGAACCTTCACATTTAGTTTGTTTTGAAGTTTAGAAAATTATCTGATCTCCCACCATATCTATGAGATAGCAGTGCTTCCCACAAGCACACATGCCATGTCTTCATCTTTGCCATGCCCTACTAACTATACTGACAAATACATTCCAGTTGTCATTATAATCCTGCCAGAGGAATGGGGTGGATGGAAGGAGATTTTTAAAGTAAATCCCTCTTTAAGCTTTACTTTAAAGTTCAAAATTAGTTCTGAGTTAGTTTTTCGTGTCTCTTAATTTCTTTCATCTTCTGAAAAAACTGTTTGTGACTAACAGAGAGAAGCAACCACTCCAGCTTTCATTGTTTTCAGAACTAACTACTAGAAGTGTTTCTAAAGCCTCATGTATTTCTCATGCCAGTAATAATGACTGAAAGTCAACCTTATCAAACCAAAGTCATTGTGGTAAAGATGCATCCACTCCATCCAGATCCTGACAGCCCTACAGTGAAAGTAGGCTGTTAAAGTAGGATATGATCCAATTGTAATTCAAAATAGGTACCTTCTAACCTTTCTACATATTCACTTTGTCTCCTTCGCCAATACATCTTCCAATCACATGTATCTCAATCAGGTTTTCCAGGAATTGTGGGATAGGTACACAGGAAGCAGTACAATCATAGATTCAGTATATATTTTGATTCAGTTCCCGGTGCTTCATTACTGCATGGTAGGCAGAGACATGAGGGATAAAACAGCATGAGAGACTTTAGACCTTCAATGCTCAATGCTTTTATTAGAAGCATGGGAGTTGACAGTATCCAAATGATAGGCAAAGGACAACTTACACTTCATTTTTCCTTTGTATTGAAATAAATTTTTGAAAACCAATCTAAAAGGTCTTAAAGAAAGGGAAAAAAAAAAATAGTGGCAGCAGTAAATAGGGCCACTTATGCTGATAAGACATTATACTTTTCCATGAGGATATGTGTTAGCATAGGTATTGGAGTTTCTGACAGAGGCAATACAAAGCTTAACCTTTTTCTGTGTACCTCAGAGCAAAGTGAATTTACCTTTTTTGCAATTTGTCACAGCACCATCAAAATCTTTGGTTGTTGAACATACAGTTAGCAGTTGGCTCTAAGGCAGAAATTGCAGTGAGGTAGTAAAGCACAGAGCAGTTTTCAGGAAAAGCAGTTGTGCTACCAGGACTGAGAGGCACCTTCTTAGAGAAAAGGCAAACAGGACAGTACAGCAGTAGGAAGAGGAGAAAAATGAGCATTTAAGTCCTTAAAAAAAAAAAAAAAAAAAAATCTAGAACGAATGAAACAAGAAATGTAGGCTTTTTTTTTACCCCAGAAAATAAAGAGGGAGATGGAAGAAAAGAGAGGTTGGGACACTAATAGGTATGGTGAAGTTTTCTGGGGTTTTCTTCTCTCTTCATTTCTGAGAAATGCTTGGAAAAAAATTGCATTTAAAACTCTTCCTTTGTAAAACTATGACAGAGAGTGAGGCACTCCCCCAGATCAACAGGGATGTAAACTTCTCTAAGGTATCCAGGATTCTGCTGAAGCTTGCAACGCAGCCAAATACTGAAGACTTAAGAAAGCATAAGCTGTTTCTTTGTACAATTCCCCCATTAAGCAGAATCTTAGCACTGTTGCCATGCACGACCAGAGACAGGTACCTCTGTGCTTAATCCATTGGTTTTATTCTCCCAAAAAGAATTCTCTGCTCCTCGATAGAACACTAATCTTCCATAATCTTACAAGATCAGGTTACCTGTTTATGCCCAGAAACCGTCTCTATCCTACCCCAGCTTTCTTTCATGTCTTCTCCCTTTCTGAACAAATGCATTGTTTTGTGTCTGAGCAGGGGCTTACAATGTATTTTCTCTTGTGAATGGTATTGACCCAAAGGCACAGAGTATACCCTTCACTCAAAGTCTGAGCAACATTCAGCATCACTTAAAGAAGGACAGCACTAAAATCTGTCACCCACAGTCAAAAACATAAATCCCCAAAAATAAAAAATAAGACAAACTCCAAATAAAATAAAATTATGAAAAGACAGGGATCAACACATTTCCTTATATTTACCTGGAGGGGAATTTAAAACTACAGCAAATTTTGGAATGAGTGAAAGGAACAGAAAATGCAAAGAACGAAAGTTCCTTGTAGTGTTAATTTCCCTGACTGCTTTGCACATGCTTCGAGGAAGATGCAGGGCAAAATCATTACAAGATCACAGCATTTTGAAGCAATAATGTAGCTCATTTTGTCACCGCTACAGATGGCAGGCTGTAATGAGCCCACGTTAATGACTACTATAGATATTCTATACACAGATATGTAATGGTGCACTGCAAGATGTTGGCAATGAAACCAAATGCTGAGAGCCTTGGCCTCATTTCAGGTTTTGTCACAAGCATGTAGCTCAGACCCAGTTTGCTCAGAGGTGGACATAAGAATAGTACATTTAAGATAATTTTGTCCAATTTTTAGATAAAACAAAGGTTAATTAATGGTTTTTTACTGAATTATCTTCTCCCAGGTAAAACTAGAGGTTTTTGCTGAGCTGCCACATTCATTTTTAGAAATCATCAGGACAAAACTGGACTCTACAAAAACTGAATCTCAGAAACACACCTGCTTGGGTTGCCTCTAGAGCTGACAAAGATGCCCTTTCAGCATATAGAGTCCCACTTAAACTCACATGCATTATAACTGCAGACAGTCAGGGCCTCAATTGCATCCTGTCCTCACCAGTCTCACCCAGGACCTACACCCACACCCCTCCTGCCCATATATCCGGAAACATAATTTGAACTCAGGCCTAAACGCACAGTCCTGACCTGAGCTATATATCACAGTCATACCTGTTCCCATTCCTGCACTTGAGTTGCTGTTGTTCGGATTTCTCACGCTGACTGCAGACCAGACCTGTTGCACTTACTTTCTCCTGATGATGGCTGGACTGCTGCTGTCACCACTATCCTCTGCTCCTCCAGCTCAGACTAGCACTGAAGGCCCAGGTTTGAGCTTTAATAAGGCATCTGGATGCACAAATGAGGGATGGAGGTCTCATGTGAGGCTGGTCAGGAGAATTAAGGCTTATTGGTGCACTCAGATGCACTGAGTACCCTGATATATAGAAAACCTGTGGAAATTTTGAGGAAAAAAAAAAAAAGTGTGCTGCAGAAATGCCTCTATCTCAACAACAAGCAGGCAGCCTGGTACATACAAAGGATATGCAATTACGCACTTTTGTGCAAAGCTGAATTTACCATATTTTCAGGCCATAGGTCACATCAAAATGAACTACTTTCTACTTCTTCCTGAAGTAGGAGGTGAGTGAAGGCCATACTATGTTGGCTAGTTGGCTCTAAGAAATCTGTCACGTGGAAAAATTGAGTGAAATTTAGGTTGACAGCTATGTTTGTGGGATGGAAGTCATTCTGAAGGACAAGAATTTGTCATACAAAGAACTGGCATTTGGGATCAGTAAATGAAGAGTGATCATTTGAATAAACTACCAGATGGGAAAGACACTTGTTATGAAGGTCCCCTTAATTTGCTCCAGTTTGAGGCTGATCTGAAAAATGGGTTTGGACACAGCAACAAACTAACCAACAAGGATCCAGAGTGGTGACTCGGATAACAGCCCAGGAAACACCTAAATGAATGTGATGCAAGGATTATAAACATGTCTGATGTCATAAATTTATAATTGGGAAATTATTGACCCTATATAATTTCTGTCTGAAGGGGTGATAAACTTCTAATCATTTGTCACAGTCACAGGAGCAAAATTAAAACAATGTGAGAACACAAACTCTCTGAAAAGCTTGGTACAGCTATGAAAACATTTTGCCTTGATATTAAAGACATCTTCCACCGCTTACTGTAAGTAGTTTCACAGAATCACGTTAGCCTTTATTGAGATACTGACTGGGAGTGTTTTTCACCTCCTTTCCAGTGTCTTCACAGTGAAGTCAACCTTTTAATGTCTATGAAAATAGTTCTAATTTACTGCTTAACCAGAAGAAAATCAGATAGATTAACCTTCCAGGAATTATATCTAAATATTCTAACATGGCCAAACACACAATTTGCTTCCACCAGTATGTGAACGAACAAACAAATTCTTCAAGCTGCCACAACTTATTCCCAAAGGATATAAGACTAACGGACAAACTTCTTACACGCTACCTGAAATCCTCTTGGGGTAACTGTTTTTTCAATCCTAGCACAGTGTTTCAAATAGTACATTGTTCATAAAACACACTTTTCCTGCTGCAAAAGAAGCTCAAGACCCTTAAGTCCTGGTTTCTACCTGAAATATCGCCCCAAATATTTGTAGTCCCTCCTGGATAATAAGTTTTCTATACAAGACCCATGTTATACACAAAAACCCTACACTAATTGATTTTTATTATCTTAATATTCTTAACATTTCCTCATCTAATAACGGTTAATTTAATGTGTTCTTGTAATGCACTTCTAAATTACTAGTTTATAAAATATATTTTTTAAAAGAACACAAAAAATAAGTGCTGATTTCAGGTTTCCACATATTGCATTAATTATCTGGAAATGTCTGTGAGACTTCCTAGAGCAGATTTTCACAATCTCCTTATTATTCCTGTACAGACATTTTAAACATACTGTAGCTACTCCAAGTTCATCATCCTTGTAATTTACACAAACCTTGTAATTGATATTTGTAAGCACAGAAAATCTGGAAGTGAAAAGAAATATTAGATGGCCTCCTACTTTTAGCTCACAGATCTTCCACTTGAACAGATGCACTGAGAACTGGTGCTATAAAGAGATGCAGACCCCCCTTCATTAAATCCAGGGGAAGTGAGTGAGCGGAGGGTGCATACAGCCAAGCCCTATTCTTCCTTCCATGCAGGTTATTTTCAACTGCTTATTTGTTATTTAGGGAGATTTACTTGTGAGCCCAGCAGTAAGCACAAATTAAGGAAAAAAAAAAAAAAAAGAAAACAATGACACAAACAAACAAAAAACAACAACAATAATAACAAAAACCAAAAACCTTCTAATCAGAGTAGAAAAAAATATTGTAATCACCAGTAAGGAACATGCAAATATTCAGCAAGCCACAAACTGAAACGTTTAACTACACAACTCGGATATTAAAACAAGTTGTTTGCTCTCTATCCCACCTCTAGTGTGAGAGTCAGCAGTCTAAATCCTGAATTTGAAAACCACACACACAAAGTCCCACAGCTCAATCTGATCTGGACACAGATAGCACCTGTTAGAAAGTATAACATAACAGCCAGGATAATTGTTGTATATCACAGTGTAGTGTAGATACTGGGGGTCTCTTCCAGATCCTATTTCTCTGGTGGTACCAGAGCCCAACATTCCCTAACCAGGTTCTTTCAGATATTCCATACTTGGAGGGTGTAATACTTAGCATCAAATTTACTTATTCAAAGATACCTGATGTTACAGAGGATTTCTGATTTAGCAGAGTGATAAAAAATACATTGAATAACACAATGCAAACATAAGTTACACTTCTTCCATTTGAGGGTTGTACTGTTCAGTCACAGAGCGCACAGTTGCTGCTTCTCCAGGTACACAATACCGCTTTCTCTGGACAAGATAAAGTAGGAGTGTGAGGTTGGGCAGCTTTCACACTCTCCTCAAGTAAGGAATGAATTTATCTCGAGTGAAACTTTTATCTGCTTCACCAAAGAAAAAGGACACAATATATCCACAATTTACAACAATTTAGAGAGCCTATCAGCTGTTCAGTGAATAGTTCACACAACCAAAATTTGGTTTGTGCCAGCTGAAGACCTAGAAACATGTCCCTGGGCATCACGTATCCTTCAGTCACATTGTGACTTGAATCAGAAATATGAAGAATCATGGACCACAACTTTCAGAATTTTAGGGTTATGCCTAATACATGTAAGTCTTAATCTAGCTGTGTTAGGTATAAAGAACATGGATTTGAGGACAGCAGTAAAACCAATTGCTGAATAAACAAGTAATACTCCAACAGAATGTAACAGCAAAGGCTTTTGTACACATCTCTCTGTCACTAGCAAACACATTTTCTAGCATAAAGCACTTTTGTGCAACATCAGAAGAAAACTGTAAGGGTTTTCACCACCATGACTTTTCCAGTGTCTGTCCTCTGTTTGCCTCCAGCTGCCTCCAGAGGTTGCTGACTGCCTTTCACTGTCTTATGGTGAAAGCACATAGATGAAGGCAAACAAGACCAAGATACCTCTGGCATTCCTTTGGGCAAATGTAATTCACAAAGCATGGCCATGTGAGTATTAATGCAGGTGCTTTTGTGAGTAGTCCCACCGAAGAGAACGTGCCTACTCAAAACAGTAGAGATACTTACTCAGTTGCAAAATTCGACAAATATCCATTTACACCTGGAAGTCAGTAACAGGAAAGCTAGGAGATAGCTCTGCAATTAATTCATTTTGTGTCATTCCAGAAGTCAAGCTAAAGCACTCAGCAATTTGGGTTTGCCAGTGTCAGAGGCAGGGTCTGCCCTGTAGAAGCTCCAAGTCAGATGGGAATCCTTTAATTGTCCTCACCTAGGCCCCAAGCAGCTCCAGGCATGGCTAAGGCAGGCATCTTTTTGTCAGCAGCAGTCCCTTGGACTTTGACCCCAGAAAAATCCTGACAAAGCCTAAATTGTACCACTTAAAACGTATAAAGCAAGATACGACTCCTTGTTTACCCTAGTTTTATTAGCTAGGACAATGGCATATTCTCTTTGACTAGCCTCCTTTAGAAAGTTGAATTTACCTGTATGAATACATGCATGGATTACAGGAGAAAAAAAATAAATACTTAAATGCAAACAAGATCCATTAATAACAGAATGAATTATATGTATGCTCATTAACATGCCTTGAACAGAAACATTCTTGATTGGCAGCATGTAGACCAGTGGGCAGAGGGATGTTATGTTAATAAAAATAAATGCTGAAATATAGTTCTTTGCTCATTTCTGTATCCAGTATGTTCCAATTCCCTTTGACCAGCCACACTGTTCAAGGTGCTGTTCTGATGGTTTAAGGCTGTTTCTCCCAAAACTCAAGAAAGAGTGAGCAAGTTACTGAATCACAGGAGTCTTAGAAAGTAGCAACTGCATACTGGTAAGTCTGTGCCAGCCAAAGTGCATAAATCATAACTATTGTTCTTTCCCCACCTACAGGATGTTTTCCACATTCTGGGTTTCTTCTCACTGCCACCGTCCTTCATATTTCTTTATCCTGTTTGTACTGTTCTCTTAACTATTGAGAACTTCATCCAACTTCTTTGAAAAACTCATCTTCTTTATCTCCTCCCTTTGTTTTGGTCTTAATTGCCAACTCTTCCTGCCCTTGTGACTTTCATGTACCTGATTTTTTGTTCTTCTTTTTCCACAATCGCTATTTCATTAGAAAAACTTCGCAGAGTTTATCAGCCATGACATTTCACCAAACTCTTTTTTTTTAAACGACAGAATTTAATAGGAGAAACTGAGCTCTGGTTTTTATATGGTTGGATTGTTTGGGTACGGTCCTATTGTTTTGTTGGGGTTTTTTAATTGTACACTCACAAGGACATAGTAGCCTATTAAATGCTACAGAATGACCTGGAAAACCTATTAAAATGTTCATGTTGTCTACTATATCATATAAAGAAGTTTATATCACCTTCTTTCCTATAAAATCTGAGCATCTTACTATCCATATTACATCTGTTCTTGTAGCATGCAGCATGGCATATAGCAAGTGAATGGCCCTGTTTTACAGCAAAGAGATACAGCTTTCTATGCATGAAAGAGGATGCAGCAGCTGTTAGGGATGCAGGGCAGGCTATTTGTCACTCTGGGTTTTGTAGCAGCGGATCAGTGACCCCATTTGCCAGGCCTAGGTCCCCACTGTCAGACAACATCTTTTCTGACAGAGCTCCCACAAGACCTACATCCCCCCACAGATTGCGTGATGGGTCACTGTGCTAACACTGTGCGCTGTGGGGAATACTACGTGGTGAAGCTGACTCAATGATCAGCCTTTATCTGGTTTGCTCTGGGAGAAAGAGCTGTAGGAACATGCTGTGTCTGCTCTGTCCCTATTGTAGCTTTTTTTGACAGTCATTTCAACTAAATTTGTTATAGCATAAAGACATCTCAAAAGAGCATTTCCTGCAGATTTCAGTCAAGTTGAGAAAAGAAGGATGTCATGAGACATGATTCTGAGATGGGCTACATCCTGATATCTCCTTGTTAGGCACCAGGGAATGCACAGAAACTTTAGAAATGCCCAGTCATAGGAAGGACTCATGGTTCTCAGATACCAAAGGAAAAGCAATGTAAGATACTTGTGTGAGAAATTGTAAGATCATACTCCATAAGACACGAGGCTTTATTAGTGTCAGTACTTAAATAATTGCATTATTGCAACTGTTGTCTGAACAAGTTTTGAAAAAAAACCTCAAAAATAAAATTTTGACTTTTGAGGTTCTCAGCAACAAAATAAAAAGTTCCATTTAAGATCAAAATATTTTTGTGTCAAGCTGAAAATAAACTTCTTGATTTTAAGACATTTAAGAGAACACAACTTCTTATAGACATCTAAATTCACAACAAAAGTGGCGTTTTGAAATTGTGCCTTATTTTGTCTGAAACAGTTTGCCTATTTTGACCCTAAGTCAGCAAATATTTTTGTTCTTGAACCCTCTTTTACAGTAGAATCCCACTGGTCTTTATATTTTGAACAGCTTTATTTCACAGCATTTGAAAAACCTCAGTTCTTAAAAGAACTATTCTCAGTGCATTCACTAGTGCCTCACTGACCGTTTTATCCTATAGATTGAGACAAAAAAATATTCACAGAACAACTTCTGTGGGAGAAAAAATTGCTAATTGCAAAGGTTGAACATGGCAAACAGGAAAATAGAATGAGATCTTAGGATGAGCTTTTCAGTGTACATTCTTCATCCAGACCTACCAGTTTTGCTTTAGATCACACATAGGCAAACATTAAAGCTGGTAAAATCTCATCTTTATCTCCTGCCTTGTTTTTCTTTCCTCTGTTCACAATAGCAGCCTCCCTGGTGTGGGATAATTCCCTATAAAGATCTGTCTTGCTCTCTGTGTCCTGGGTTGTTTTTTTCTCTCTTCACACCACAAGCATCCCTTGAGTGGAATAATACCCCGTAAAAGCTTAATAGTACATGTGCTACATGTTGTCTATTTGTGTTTTAAATGCTTTCCCTAGTGTGATATAATGCCTAATAAAAATCTGTCCTGTCTATATGTTCTGCATTGTTGTTTTTTGACACCAGTGGATTCTGCATCTCAGCAGTGTCAGATCCTTGTAAATGACAGTGTCATAAAACCAGGTACTAATACCATGAAAACTAATGTTATTCTGAAATGTTTCTCCTTAATTTCTAGAACAGTGTCAATACGAATAGGTAGCATTCTACATAAACCACCACTAGTAATAAATACCTGAACTGTAGCAGACAGACAGGGGTACTAAGAGTTTGGGGGCAGGCATTCAAATAGCATAAGTATACAAATTCACACCTACTCTCATCCTGGTAATAACAAGCAAAAATTAAACACACAGTTGTGCTTACCCCATCCAGAGTGCAGGAGAGAAGAGGATTTGCTCTGGGATGGCTATTTCTGTCTGCTATCTTCTCCAGCTGCTGTTCAGGGAAGAGAAAAATTAAGTGGTAGGGCTGCACAAAGCTTTCCATAATCCAGAGTAGCAGGAAGCCTGGATATGGTAGATAATGCAAAAGCATGAACAATATAGGTGCCATATTCTGCAGAATATGGTGCTGAGGCCTCAAACAATCTCAGGTCCACCAAAGCTGCTTAGGTCCTGCTCAGCTACTTTTCATATAATGTTCATTCCACTTCACTTTTTCCCATTCTCTCTATCAGCACTATGCATGCTCATTTTCCTTTTAGCTAAAAGCTCTTCATCACCCATCAGTGTAAAAAACAAGTCCCAGCAATGCTGGAATTTGATGATCATTTTCAGTTACATGTTACTGCTTTATGTGTTTTCTGTGGTAAATCAGCATTTATTCAGAAGTAATTTTCTGGTCTAAACTAATGAGTAAAGAGTGTGACAAACCCTGCTGTTAATGATTGTGCATTTTAAGACAATTTTAGAGTGCATGATCTCTGTGGGAATAGCCAAGCACATTTTGTTTCTCATATATATAACTTCAAGTCTCAGTGATAAAGTCCCATTAAAGATATCCTACCCTCTTGACTGGGGTTTTTATCTTTGCTAATGTAATGCTAGTGGTTCTGATGCAATGTGGATGCCCTTGGACTGATTTAATTGGGTGGAAACCTTTGAAATACGCCACAGTCTAATTCACTTTGAGGGTTAAAACAATGAATCCCTGTAGAAAATAATATATTGGTTGGTAAAAAGATGAATTAATGGCAGTACTCGAATATCATCTCTATAGCAATCAGAACAGCTGAATTAATAACATGCAGAGTTCTATTGTGGCTTGAGAATTATAGCTATGATGACACTACGAGCAGCTCAGCCTTCCCCTTTATTGGACCTTTGTAGACATGGTAATCTTTTGGCCCCTGGAGAATTTGTTCTCTCATGATGATCAAGCAAGATTATTCCATTTACATGATCACCTCCTCCCTTAACCATTTCTCCCCCTCCATCCTTCCTCCCCTTCCAGTTCACACCCCAAAGTATCTATGTTATACACGGACTCATGCAAATCAGCAGCTTGGAATTTGATTGTCCCTAGATTCAAATCGTAGTTTTCAAGGGAATAAATGAGCTCTCATTCAGCCCACACACACACACACACCAAAAAAAAAAAAAAAAAAAAAATCCTTGCAACAAATATATAGGCATTAAAAAACCCTTCCTAAGTAATGCTAAGAAATCAGCAAGAAAAGTCTTCCATCATGTGCCTTCATAAAAAGCTGGAATGGTTCTTTGTACAACCAGGTGACGGATACCAGATTTATCCTGGAGTAACAGCGGGCAGGCTGCACCGTGTGTTTCTATTTTTTTTTCAGTCTAGCGACATTGCTCAAAACCAGAGGCCTCCTTGTGTGCATCCGATGCTGGAATATTTCTCTTAATATACTTTCTTCTGCAGCATGTATTTTAGAGGAAAAATCCTTCAGCTACAGCATTATCTTCAGTTAGCTAAGTGCTTCCTTGATTGATAAAAGTGCCATCTTGTATCACAGAAAAAGGGAGACATTTTTACCAATATGTTTAGTTCTAGCAAGTGCAGGATGAGGCTGTTGTATACTACAGACATCTGCTAATGCTATGTCACTTGGGTCAAGAACTTTACATTGTTTGCTCGATGAAAATTGGTTCAAGCACCCCTCCAAAGCCCCCAAAACGCTAAGAATCTTCAAAGGATTTTATTAACTTGGGGGACCAAAGGGGTAAAAGGTCATTTCCCATGCTTTCTAAATCTCTTTCTTTCAGTCTGCTGGAAAAGACAAGGGCTTTGGATGGGACTAAGGCAACCTGAGATTCTCGATTAGTTTGGTTTTGGGGGTATTTTTCTAATTAGAAGAGGAAATTTCTTACTGTATTTAGGAATTTACATAACTACTTTTGGTGAGCACAAAATCATAATCTGAGCTGGACAGAGCTGTAGGTAGAATCACCATTCAGCTCTCAGGTCCCTGGAAGAACCTGGCAAGAAAAGGGGGGAAAAGACCTATAAAAAACAGTGAAGGCAACGATGGAAGGAAATAAAAAGGAGAGGCAAGGAATTAAGTCTGGTAGCTTTACCTTTAAAGCTAAAATTACTTTGCACCGTACTCGAACCCTTTTTACCACACACACAATGATCACTTGGCTGCATTCTCTGGACATTTCTATTCTATTTCATACACATTTCCTGTAAATGGGGATTAGGCCATTTCAATCATGACCTGCTCACATAACAATCACTCAGGCAAAAGAGCTATTAAAATCAATGGGAGAGTTTGGCCCATTTAGAGAATGCAGAATAAAATCTATTACTGTTGGCATTTTCCTAGAACTGTGTTGTTATGGGTACGGAGAGGAGTCTTTTACTGTGCAGGGTTTCACAGAGGATAATCTCATCTGTAAAACACTGCTATGCTGGGAACAGATCAAAATGATTCTGGCAAGAGCAATGCCTGGAGCTCTCGGGGTGAGAGCGTGGAGTTTGCTTTGGCTCCAGGCTTTGTGAGATATACCTGTGATGACAGTAACTCCTCCATACCCAGATCCCCACCTGCCTTATCCTGGGTTTGCTTACCAAGATTTGTACCGCTTCGGAGACGAAACAGTGTCTACACTGCAAACAGGTATGAGTTTGAAGCATGCATGGACATACCCAAGGTAGCATCTACAGGGAAAAAAGATCTAGTGGTAAAAAAAGCCATAATGAAAGGCTGTAATGAAATGCAACAGTTAGAAATTAGTTATTCTGTTAATTCACACTAGAACAAAAACGCATATTTTTAAATAGAATAGCTAATTAAGTCATCAGAAGACATTACCAGAGGAATGGTGTCATTTCTCAGTCACTTAGGTCTTTGAACTCTTTACATTTGAATGTTTCCAGTACATTTCCCTATGTACAAATCTTTTCAGATGCAGTATCACTCAAATAGAAGTGGTAATCTTGATGCCAAAATTGCCAGTTTGAGTGCTCTGACCTACATCAGCACAGGTCAGGTACACATTAAAAGAGGGTCTCCTCTTACTTCAGAAGCTAGGAATTCCCTAATTGATTTAGAGTGAAATTCCAGAGACCAAGCAGGAAAAACTGCTATCAAAAAATTTTTGGTCAACTTTGTACGTTGACAGTGTCTCACAGTTTATATCCAAATTCAGTATGTTTATGCTGAACACCACCTTAGTAAACCCCCTCACCAGTTGCCTGCATCTGTACAAGGAAATATCTCATTTAACTTTGCAAATAGATATATGCAAGACTGAAAAAAAAAAATCACATTAGAATTGATAGAAATGGGCCCAACTGAGAGAGAGAGAGAGAGAGAGAGAGAGAGACAATACGAGAATTGTCACTCATTTGAGATAGGGCAAAACCATCATCCTTTGCTATTACAAATACCGCCTGTGTCAAAGCAATGAAATTATATACCTTGAGCAGAAATGTGAGTTGTTATGGATCTGCCCCAGGCCAGTATGCCATGAACAGGGCATTGTCAGTGCCGTGAGTGTAGCAGGAGCCGGTAATCTTCAGAGATTACAGGTGAGGGGGCAGGCCTCCCATTTTAAACTAACAAAATGCATGTTGTCTTTAGCTTTCAATTCTTCACAAACACTATCCTACATTCATTTTCAAGTCATTGTAAATTGGACCCTCAAAATCAGGTTTTCTTTGAGGTCTAAAGGCTGAGTTATTGGCGCTCCTTGGGGGAACAGGCTACTAAACTTTTGCATCAGAGTAAACTAGAGTGTGTTGCATGCTGTTTTCAGATCAGATAGTTTGTTTAATGAATGAGATGTGAACTGAGTTCCTAGGGCTCAGGAGAAAGCTGAAGGAGGATTTCTCAGTCTCCCTGAAGCTCATAGTATTAAACCTGCATTCGCTATTGCATGTCAGTGTGTAACAAACACCTAGACAAACCAATCCATCACCAAACCTTCTGCAAAGCATTAGCAGACAAAAGCAAGGGAAAGGGCAGGATGACTGTTTTTTGAATTCCAAGAATTTTTAAAGAAAATAAAGGTTGACACGTGAAGCTTTTGCCAGCATAACACTATCTGCTGGGGTTCTAATTTTCGGTGCTGAGAAAAGCCCCATACATACACAATGTAAGACATCCTTAGGGCTATAGGTTGTTTTGGTCCTAGAAACATACACAACATAAACTGGCAAATGCACTTTTTTTGCTGATATGAAGTCCAGTCTATGTCTGTTTGCCTGTGCAGGCATGTCAGTATTGCTAAAAACCATCGAAGGTGCTTGAAATTATCTTCAAATACCACAGTCTGAACCTTTGCCACAGCTAGATCATCGCAGGAACCGAATGAGGAGCCAGATTAAAGAAAAAAAAAGTTTCTCAGTTGCAAACTGCAAACGCTTTGTCACTTATTTGCATGCATAAATGTAGACAGAGCATGTGGGTGTCACCCTAATATAAATGTTTCTTACAAGCTGTAATAACATCATGATTTCCATGTATAATGTCCCATATATAAGCACTGAAAAGTTTTTCCACAACTTCCCAGGCCTGCCCTTACCAGCCAAGCTGGGTTTTTTACTGCTCATGCAAATACTGTACAAAAAGGGTGTGAGCAGAGAAGAGAGCGTGGTGGAAAGATTCCCCAGGCCAAACTGGAACTTCACTAACATCTGTGACAAGCCCTGGCTTTATGCCTGTAAAGCCATCTTTGCTGCTCAGCTGAGGATGCACACCATGCAGGAGAATGCAGGATCTGCTGCTGGGTCTCTCTCCAGAGCTGATACAATT
This sequence comes from Patagioenas fasciata, assembly GCF_037038585.1. Taxonomy (NCBI): domain Eukaryota; kingdom Metazoa; phylum Chordata; class Aves; order Columbiformes; family Columbidae; genus Patagioenas; species Patagioenas fasciata. Next base: position 12,789,341 of record NC_092528.1, read on the forward strand.
GACAGGGATGAAGAGTTCAGGGAATTCACAGACTAATGAGGGAAGTCATCAGATGTGGGAAAAGGCTCATTTTTCTAATAGAATAGGAAGAAAGCAGGCTTGCAAAAATCAGAGTGGCAGAAGCTTTTGGAGAAAAAGGAGGGAGCCAAAGATGGCACTGCTGCTGCCTCAGCTACTGTGCTTCTCTCTAATTACCAGAGAAATTGTTATCATTAAATACCATCAATCTTATTTAAGCATTGCTATTTCTAGATGAGTGAGATATCCCCCTTTCTGGACACCATAAAAACCAGATTGTATCTTCATGATAACATAAATGTCTAAGAAGATGTTTCCCAAACAGCAGGTGGGTGACTAAAACCTAATAAAAATCATTTATTAAAACAAAGCTCCATCGAAAATGTGGCATCAAGAGACATCAGTGACACTTTAAAAAAAAAGCATGAACAACAATAACTGCAACTGCTATGAAGGTTCCCAGTATCTCAGATTCACTCAAGGTTCATATTAGACATTGTCCTGTGTCTAACACAGTTTTAGGGTTTAAATGGGTTGCATTCTGAAATGAAGCTCAAGAAGAAACAAATCACATCACTTTGTGAGTAACTTTGAAAACAAATCCTTTGAGTGTTGCACATTGTTTAAACTCTTTCACGACATAGTTCTTCAGTAAATAGCCTTTGTTACTAAAGTCACAGTTAAATAGTGTTCGTATTTGTCATTTACACTTCATAGATATAAAGGAGTATAGATAAAAATCCATGAGTACTGTATGGCACCCAACCACCATTCACTGGCAGTAATTAAATCCTGCTGTAAAACTGCTACAAATATTTCTCAAATGCAAGAACAGATTTTTTTTGCAATCAAGGAATGACGAAAGTCTGACAAGTTCCATGAAACAAAGATGTGGGCACGTCAGAGAAAACTTCCTCTAGGATTTTGCTACCATGCTGGCTCAATTTGCCAGCAATATTACAGAGATAAAACATGACCATTTTCTGCTATTATTATTCATGTCTTTAGTAACACAATAAGTGTCAAGGGAACTGTGGAGTAAAAAAAGAAAAAAAAAAATCATTATCATAATGAGGCACAGGGCTTACAAATTTACATTTCTATTTCCAAACCATAATAAATTAGCACAATCACTCAGACTTAGTTACAATTCACAAATCATATCCTCTTGTAGCTTTTATAAACTATGATTGTCTAATTAATATTGGTACTTATAAACATGTCCTGGTTATTCGGTACCACTATTTTTCTTATATGTATTGAAATTCAATTAGAGCACACAAGTTGTGCAAAGCACTGCCCAAGCTGTGAGATTGTTCTATGTATTTTAGATGGGGGGGGTACGTTTTACATTTTCCAGGTTTAGGCCTGCTGCAAAGACAACCTTGGTCTTTCCTTCAAAATACGTCACTATCCACCTTGAAGAATTACTTTACAGTAAAGCAAAACTTCCCTCTAGTTCCAGATTGTATATATTCACCATGGAGTTGTCATGATAGCTTGTCAGTAGGGCAAGATGAAGAGAGCTATTGGATCTGCAGGGATGTAAAATTGATAGCAGAGATACCATGTTCAATCAAGAGGCACACTAGCAACTGGAAAGCAAAGTTCTCAATTGAGCTGGCTTTAATCCAGTAAAATGCAGTTTAAACAAAGAGGAAGAAGACAGAGACAAGATTTCCAAGAATGCTCAACACCCCCAACCGAGGTAATATTTTTAAAGAAATGGCTCAGATCTGAGATAGACACCTGTAAAAACAAAGGGTTCTGCTCGGTGTCAAGAATTTATGAAAACTGGGCCACTTGGACTAAATATCTTAACAGCAGCTGAGCTGCCTAGAAAATGTGACATATAAATCACCCAGAAAATATAGTGCCTGCATAGGTTTCTCACTGAAAAGCACGATGACACCAGCTACCACTTATTTAAACTAGTGCATTTCATTATGTCAGGGCAATTGCTACCCTGGTGCATATCTTATTAGTGTTTATTTATTATCAGTGTTAAGCAGGTTAACTGCACTGTTGTTTCCTCTGCTACTGGGCTTTATTGCATGTCTGAAGCAGAGTTCTGACTAAGCCCAGGCAGCAAAGGAAATAACAGAGGCCAAGGCTTAACAGTAAATATCCTCTAAAGGAATATAGCAATCAGGTAAGGAAAAACTAAGCAAATTTCTTCCGGTGAACATCAGGAGAGGAAATGTAGAGCACCCACTCCGATGACACCTAGATAAATAACTCACAAAGGTCATTTATCAGAGAAATTTAGTATTTTCTTTCTATTGCAAAATATCTGTGGAGAGTGTAATCTTCACTTGCTTGGTAAATTCCCGGAATTCTTGGATTTAATGTTATGGGTTGATTCCTATCAGTTGCTGTAGAAAGTAATTTCTCATTGTGCAAATAACATTAATTAGTTGTTGTCTGGTCAGGAAAGATACCTTGTACCCTGCTGATCTATCATTGCATGACCTCAAAAGCACTTCCACTACCGATACTCACAGTCAATTGGAGCATTCACATGTTTAAAAGCTTTCCCATCACACCTTTGAACACTTGTCAATGTGATTACAAGGGAAAATGATATCGATAGGAGTCCATTTCTAAGAAGAAAATTATGTAGAAAAAAAAAAAAAAGTGATGCATTAGTAGCAGCATTTTTGTATTATTCACCTACTTAACAGGATCTGGTACAAGAAAACAGTATAGCAATGAAGACAGAGCACACAAGATACCTTGAATAAACCATAAAAATAAAAAGGAAGAAAATAAGGGAAGCAGCTACAATGTTAATCAGGGAGTAAACTAACAGCTGCAATTTTCTGTACATTTCCAAACAGTCACTGGTGAGTGCTACATTTTTAATCCCTTTACATATTGTTAAAATTAGATCAAATCACATAGATTTTTGCAAAAAAAATAGAGTCTTAAACAGTTAGCAAAACATGGCCTCATCATATCACAAAGTTAACTTCTTGTTTATGACACCAAATGATGCTTGCAGTGTCAAGTAATTGACAGGAACAGGCTCCTCTGCACACGTACACACAAACAGCAACCTTTCCCCAGTCACCGGGATCCCTGCAATACACGAGTCAGGAGTTGGACCCGGTGTTTCTTAAGGGAGAGAAAAATCCCAGTTCTGAACAGGACAAAGATTCATTGCATGTTATGAGAGAGACATCTTGCAGCTTTCTGCATTAGCTGAGACAAGCACACACACCACACACAGACAGGGAATCAGAGCCGCTGTGTGCACTTTCTGGCTAAACGGGCATTTTCCTTTACAATGATATGGGGAACACTGAAGCCCAAAGCACATATCAACCAGCAGTTGATACAATGACTACTTTAGCTGTTGATTTTTACCTAACATTACATTTGGGAATATATTTGTTGGATTTACTGTTATACACTCAGAGAACACCTTTCATCCTTATTCCTCTCAGCTTGACTTCCTCAAATACATGTGCACATATATCCATGGATATGTTTAGTATGCAAGTTTGTAAAATAGCTCTTCACTTGCAACACTGCCCTCATCAAATCCTAGGATGAATACAAACAGGAGTGCGTGTCCCCCAGCCTAAAGAGAGGCACTCACTGCTGGGACAGACCGGGATCCTGACAGAGGCACCCACTCAGCAAAAACAGCTGAAATAGTGGAAATAAAGCATTCCCTTTACCTTCAGTTAGTACCCAAGTATTTTGCTGAAATCCATTTGTTGCCGAGCTCTGTGGTTTGTTTTGCCGTAGGGCTGCTAAGAGTTTTCCACGAGTTGGGTCAGTTCTGTGGCATTAACACAACCCCCCAAACAGCCAGTATTGTTTAAAAGGAAGAAAAAAAAAAAAAAAAAAATCGGTTTGGGGAAAAAAGGCTGCTTTGTGCATATGAAAGCACCATTTACCTTTCCTTTGTGATTTGCACCCTGCCAGCATCAGGCACAGACCCTTCCAAAATGGCGGCAGGCATTGTTGGAGGGAAGCGCCCTCCCGCCCCGCAACAGCTTTTTACAAAGAGCATTCACTGTGCTTGTTAACCCCAAACCAAAGAAATTCACCCACAGGCAGTTAAAATACAGTTCATAAAAGAGCATAGCACCACAGAAGGGACTGGGTCCACCCACCACCGGGCTGGCCACGGTGTGTGCTGCCCCTTCTGCATAGACCAGCAGCCATAGCTGGCCTGGGCAGCCCTGCCCAGGGCACCCACCACCGCCTTTCTGACTGGAAACTTTCTACCTTCATCTTTGTTTATTTGGAGTAGAAAAAAAATTCTCTCAGTTCCACTGAATTATTCTGCTTTTTCCTGTCAAATCAGTCTTTCTGTCACCATGGGCACAGCCCAGGCAGCACTGCCCAGGAGGGTGAGGCTGCTGTGGCACAGCTCAGGTGAGCGCCTGGGGCTGTGGCTGGGCCCCCGGCTCACTCGGCTGCCACAACAGGACACCCCAGACAGCCCAACCCCACTACCCCAGCCCTGTGGAAACTTTATAGGCAATGCGTTCCCTGCAGGCAAGCTTGTCAGCACCAGCATGACTAAAACTAAAAAACAGTCTCCTAAATCTGAGAGTCAGTTCTGCTCGAAGGGATGGGTTAAACCAGGGAGCAGGCAGGACCAGCAGCCGTGGGCTGTGTGAGGAGACAGGTTGGTTGCCAGGGCTCCATCCCCTGCACCCACTCCCCAGCAGCTTCCAGACAGCACCAGTGGGGACAGTATGAGCGCTCACATTTTACTCCCAAGCAAGTTTCTGTCACTTTTCCTCTCATTGCTCCTTCTCTTATAAAACCTCTGCTCCACTTCGCTCTCCCTTTCCTTGATGCACTCCTCAGAAGAGCACTACATTTGTACCTTTTGTTCTTCTCCCCTCCAAATGCCTCTTTGCTTTGCCTCTTTCCATTTGGCATCTGCAGCACTAGCTGACCTGATGTTTCACCGACAGCCAGGTTACCACCTGCGCTGAAGACTTTGCTGCTGCATTTGCTCTTTCATCTGCATAAGCCAGAGGTGGTAGAAACCAAAAATATTGCATGGATCATTGGGCAATCCCACCAGGACGGATAAGACTGCTGTCTATTGCAGGTTTATTGGTTCTTTAATTAATACCTGTAGGACCAATTTTCAAGAATCCTCCACAACCTCACTTGGGATGTCATTTGAAAGGCTAACAGCAGTCCGGAATATTTTCCCTAATATTCAAATCAGTTTTTCCTCTCTATGTTCATTCTATTGAACATCATAGCTTCTACAGTGTGATTGAATCCTTGGTTTTCTTCTATATACATCCATTGCATTATTTTGCTCCTTAGCCAGTATCCTGCTAAGCTTGTAATATTTACCGGAACACTTTATATTTACCTCTATACACTAGTGTTTCCAGTCCACTTTATTTGTCCGTTATCAGTATTTTTCAGGTCACTAATATCTTTACAAGATATCCCCAACACAAGTGCATGAGGATGCATGTGGAGACACTAGGGCCCCACGGCACCACTACGAAAGACTGAGGGCAGCTAACTTGCGGAAAAATAGATGGCATTAAAAACCCAAGGAGTTGAAGAAAGACCAGATCTACAGTTTATTTGCTCCAAGACACCTTCCAATGAATGCCACCCCAAACTGTGCCAGCCTTTCTTCCTGTTACATCACATTGCAGATCAAAGCTAATTTTATGAAAACTATCAATTGCAAGTCTTTTTACTATGGCATTTCTTGCTATATCTCTCCCAATTTGGAGCATGCTGTAGAGAGGTTTTTTCCCCTCATAAATATTAGCTTGCTTTTTTCCATGGTATATTTCATTTTATTTTCAGCTCAAGACTCAAATCTATCCATGGAATCAATAATTTTCACTATATAAGTCAGATTTTGTCCATAGGCACAAGAGGAGTGGAGCGGATAATATAAAAACACTCAAGGAATAAGGAAATCTAGTAAGAATATTCACTCAAAATTAAACACAAAGCTACTCCAGTTATATTAGCATCTATGACACCTTTGATTTCTACAAATACCACTGGAATTGAGTTTTATAAGATTTCCTCTAAATGCCTGGGAAAGCAAATCTTAGCATTCTATACATGATCATTCCCAGAGGAATCTGATTAGGAGGGTTATGTTCATCTAGTTAAGAAACAAAAATAATACCATACACTTTGTGGCAATCTGTGCAGTAGACCCATGCAGAGCAGCATGGAATTCCCTTGACTGCAGAACTGAATATAAAGCAAACAAACAGCCAGATAGGGACTACTAGGTATGGAAATAGTTTACTGAAGTGCAAGCAAAATTCATAAAACATTTAATCAAATCATTTTAAAATATGAATGAGCTTTAAAAATAATCAGACACTGTATCCAAACACTGTGAAAAGGAAAATAAAATAAAAGACATGGGAAAGATACTGTTCCTGGAGATATTTTCTTCTGTGGGAGGTTAAGTTGGGCTGCACAGTGTTCAACAACAGTCAGGTGGAAAGACTTGTGAGGTATGAAAGGATAAGACCGGGGAATAATAATTTTACCTATTCGATTTGTATGAGAAGCATGAGGAGAAAAAGATAGGAGGAAAATCCTACTGGAATTTTGGACAAGCAGTCCCACAGAGAGCTTTCTACCATAAGAGATGACCTGCCAAGTACCATCAAGCCAAGTAACAGAGATGCTCAGCAACTAGTTTGACCTCACTGACATTGCAGGGATCCTGCAACTCCCTCCCTTGGATGTTGCTTCCTCCCTGGGATTGAGGAACAGGCGTGAACCTTGCTCTGAATACAGGCAGCTCATTTCTAGATTTCTGAATGCCTTCTCCTCAGGATGCCTTGTTCTGCTTACAACAAGCTGGTGGAGTTCATTGCTTGCTGTAGACAGCTGCTCTGCAGCAGTTGAAATCCTGTTTTAAGGCAACAATTCTTTCTGGAATAATGCAATAGAAAAACAAATTTGGAAGCACATTGTTCTGTCAGATTCAAAGCTTTTCTTTTAAAAGAAGCAGCCCATCTGTATCCCAAGTTCCAGCATATGGATAGCGCGATCATGTTCCCATTGTTCTTCTTCCCTGTTTAAATTGGATACTGGATATGGAGAATGTATCTCTCAAGCCATTGTGGATACTATGTGCTGTAACTGAATACTATTCCTGTAACATCTCAAAGGTGACATGAGATATCACTTTCCTGCCATTCTTAAATAATGTATAGGCAAATGGGTGGATTGCCATATAAAGGAGAAAAATATTTTTTTCCTGTGACTTCCAGTGTTACCTCAGTGAGACACTCAAAGACCTTATTTATTTAGGTGATTTTAGAAGGGGTCTGGCCCCCTGCCCCCCAGCTAAGAAAACAAAGAACCAGCCTTGTCTGGAAAAGAAGCTCCTGAGCTAAGGTAATATTGGCTTCAATGGAGCCACGTCTACGTTCAAATGCGTCCTGCAATCTTCTGTCTTGCCAGCCTAGTGAGAGTGCCTTGCATTGCCATACAGGTGATTCCAGGTTTGATTTTCATTTATACTTCCCCATGTCAGATGAACGTGCCAAATCTGTTTGAAGATAGTAATCAAAACCACATTGTCACTCCCAAGCATTTTCTCAGCTCATTCAGCCTCTAAAGCCCAGTGTACCCCAGTATGAGGTCAAGTTGGCAGTGGCACTAGGAAAAGGTCTGGCAGAAACACCCTCCTCCTAACAATCCAGAATCCGTCAGTTACCGCAGTAAGAAAAAAAGCCCAGGAAAACTGAAGCCACTCTCAACTTGTTACAGGACTTGCCTTGCTCTGTGCAATAAGGAGTTGAGGAAATCCTTGCTTGGAAGCTCGGTTGATAGCACAGAGCTTAATCACATGGGTGTGCAAGAAAATAAGTATGTGCATAAATTCTTTAGCTGTGCTATGTATTGCCCATTGCAGACTTCCTTCACTTTAATGCTGACAAGCTGTTGACTTTTTTATTTTTAATTATGAACTGAAATCCCTTTTGCTATCAGTTATAAATGTAACAAACAGTCTTCTGTTTAACTTCAAATTCCATATCGCTCATGCAAGTTGTAAGTTTAGTCAGCTTAGTATCTCTCAAATAAAATATTTGCTGGTAGGAAAATGAAAGGTTATCTTGTATTAAATAAATACATAGTGATATGACTTGCTAGTGAAAATTCCAGCTAGATGACTAGTGTTAAGCTTGTAATACCATTAAACAAATCCACATTCACAAAGGGTTTCTCAGCCCATTTGTAATACTAAAAATGCAGGAGGAAAGATGTTCTTGTGATTAAGAAACAGGTTTGTGAACCTGAAAATCTGACTTCTGTTCTTGGCTTTGTCATATTGTCTGGGTGACCTTTAACAAAGTAACTACTCAAAGTGCCTCAATTCCTACTTTGTAAACCAGGGAAAATGAAACATTCCCTTTTTATAAACAAATGGAGTATCTTTAGTAGAGAAAACATAACTGACATGTTTAAATAACACAAGGGGAGACTCAAAGAAATACCAAGATCTTCTGACAGCTTAATAGAACTAACCTATGAAAGTGGTAAGAAAATTATCACTGTTTTCATCTGAAATGGAGGGGTTGCTAACTGTGGAAGGTAGTAAGCCCCTAAATAATTTAAAAAAAAAAAAAATTATGCATTCCCAAATATCAGTCTCTCAGGCAGACTGATCCATTCTGCTGCTGCAGTTTTCACTTCTGCCCTGCACTAAGAACCAGCCTCCCTCTTCCTACTCCTCTTCCCTCAGTTACTTTACCTAAATCTCCTTCGCTTTTCTTTCAAGACTGTCAAAGCTACAAGAGGCTCATGTTTGAGAACCTCTAATGTACTCAGAAGTCATAAAAAGAGGATGTCGGCCTTCTGCAGAAAAGTAGATCATTTTTCATGTTTCTTAGGACAGCAGTTTTATAAGAACTTGCTTTAACACACCTTGTCAGCTGCTGAGATCAACAAATCTGTGAGAGGGAAATGCTGTTACTAAAAATATCTTGGAAAATCTGGCCGGTCTTTTTTTTTTTTTTTTTTTTTAATTTAAGGAGGAAGAACAGCAAACTTAGCCAAACCCTTTGCTTACTTGACAGACATGCTGTAGGAAAGAAAAGTCTCCAAAATGAAGCTCTGTTGAAAAGCAGCACAACACCTCACAACTACAGCAAGTGGCAATAGGCAGCATGTGGCAAAACAAGCTTGTCTTGAATTCCTGAATTGACAAACTGGTTTCTTATAATAATTATGAATCATCATAAACTTCAAACTTCTAACTCATTATATATTATTAACTGCTAAATCAGCTCTTCTCTTTCTTGTCTTCTGTCTCTTGGGAGAAATTGGAAGGCATTTCAGAGCTTCCTTATGGTTGATCACTTCAGTGCTATCCCCAGGAGCGCCTAGTTACCATCTCAAACAGGGTTATTACTCTAATTTAGAATGGTATTAACAATTTTGTTAATCCATCTATGCTGAAAAAAAAAAAAAAGTGTCCAGATAGTAACTGCACGCACTGAGGAGGAAGTTTTTATAGCAGCACTACTCTTTTGTATCTATTATTCTATTCTGAGCTCTAAGGGTGGGGTAGAACTGTGGCTTTGTTATAGTCTTGAAATAGGAAATAAAATGTTTACTAAGCAAAGGTAAGCCTTCCTAGGGATACATGCTGTTAATCATCTAACCTCAATCTTACTCCAGCAAATCAGTCACAGAGTGGTTGAATTTCTCAGTGAGAGCAAGGCATTGTCAGGTCCACAAGGCCTCCTAATAACCTCAGCAGTGTCTACACTTTGTAGTATCATCTAAGTAAAATGTGTAAACAAAAGCTAAGATTTTTACTACAAGAGAATACCTTTTCTTTAGAGAATAACTACTTATGAACTGAAGGTAGAGTCTGCAATTTTTAAATTTTAAATAACTTTCCATAACAGACCATTTCCTACCAGTGAAGTCAAGGAAGTAAAAAATATTTTCCAGTAATTTCAGGGAAGGGGAAGCAACACCTAAGACCCAGATATCACGTGAATTTCAGCATCTAACCCCCAAAAGTTTGAAATTCAAGTACAGCTCCAAAAAACCAGGGGCATCTAACCTGAAGTGCTCATGGATCTAAAAAGACATGTTTCTGATGAGAGACACTATCTAAGTTCTTTCACTACCCATATTGCTTTGTCATGTTTTGACAGCATTAGTTCTTGCTGCAGACCTGGCTGGAGAACCCTTGAAGGAGATGGAAAGAGCCTCATGAACTTGATTTCTTTGGACCTTGAGTAAAAGAATACAACATTTGCAAACAGTCAATTTATAAAAAGTCATTAAACTTAATTATAAATGCTTATCCTGTCCTTTGAAAATGAACAGTGGCATAAAGTCCTCCATCCCACAGCCAAAAAAAAAAAAACAAAAACAAAAACCCACCAAATAAACACAACCACAAATCAAAAAACCCACAAAACCTCTTGAGTTCCCAAAGGCCATTTTGCAAAGTAACACATGAAAATGCAAACAGCTACTTGGAGTAGGGAATATAAGCTTTTAAATTACAACTAGGGCAATGCTGTTTGGGCCACTGGCATGAGCATGGCCATCTATCTACAGACAGAGGAACGGAAAGCTGGTTTACAGGCTACTGGACAAGTAATTTCTGTTACATCAAGATCAACCTTTATCTTCCGTATGGTATTAATGAGTTTGTCAGATATTCCATAATACAGCCCAAACAGCAAGAAGATTAGTTACAAGAAAGCATTATTTAAAAGTGTTAACACAATTAGTCAAACTTCCTCATTTCCAACCCTATCTGTATTTATTTGAATCTAAATATATCGCTGAAGTGAAGTAGCTCCAATTGTAAGCAATCAAACGCTGTGCTTCTATCAAAGCTAGGTGAAAACAGAGAGGAAATGAACCTAGTTTATCTCATTATCAGTGTGTGCTTCAACTGTATCAGGTCACAGCCTTGCCCACCTGTACCAACACTTCTGTAATTGATTCCTACAAGTCCTCATACACTGTGGCATCCAGTCCCATTTAAATGCAGATGTGCACTAATGGAAAGGCTCCACATTTCTGAACAGAAACTCAGGGAACACATTACTTGCCAATTCAGTGATCTGAATGCTTTTATTCTTTTCCTTAACAGTCTTTATTTTGTTGTGTGTATTTTTTTTTTTAATTTAAACAACATGGGTTTTTTTTTTCCATGTTCTGTTAAAAGAGGAAGGGGGAAAAGAGCTAATTATATCTGAACTGAAGTGTAACCATGGCCCTATTAAATAGGTAGCAGTTATGGGCTATTGATCGCAGTTCACAGGAAAAGCTTGTCATGTAGTGTCAAGAGGTTAATGTAATTACAAGAGCGGGCAGCAGGATCAGCTGTGTCCTCGAACAGGCGAATAACTAAAAGCTGCTTTAGAGACACATAATGTTGTCAAAGCATAAATAATTCATCCCAGCATTCAAGAAGAAATTACTGCTCTGTTCCAGCGTATTATTCAGCCATTAAAATCCTGCCCTTGTAAAGTCTTTTGATGTAGTTATATTTTCAGTTCCAAGAGCAGCTTTTGAGCATTCAGCTTTTATTAAGCCTTATATTGTGCAGTTTTCAAAGTATTAAAAAGGATATGAAATAGACTTACAATTTGTTTAATAACTGCATTGCGATTCAGATAAGAGGAAGAGAGCCGTGAGGATTTATGGAGTGCCTGTGCAGGGCGAAAAGGAAGCTGTGGCACGATGTGATGGAATTTTTAACTCCCCTAAGCTGGCCAAAATCAAATGGGCTTCAGCTATTTACTAGCATTGATATCTACAGCAGTTTTCACAGCATTTGGTGACCCATTTCTCAAAAGCCAGCTAAGGGACAGCCACGAAAAGTATCAGTGTGCACAGCTATTCTCCTGTTACAGCCTCTGGACTCCAGCTTTTTGCTTGTCCTTATTAAAGTCTGTGGCAATTTGATATTGAATGGCTTCCACTCTTCACATTTGTAGCCTGAACTGTGCCTTGCTGTTGGTTGCAAAGACTACAATTGCTCACGTTTACTGTCAGGGGTTATGGTGCTAATTTATGCTAAAGTACAAGAAAAAGACCATAACGAACTGCTTCTCTACCAGACTGCAGCTAGCCACATGCAGATGAGTAGTTTGGTAGAATGACAGAAAAGAGAGAGAATGGCTCTCTCCTTGATCCTCCTGTCCCCATACAAAGTTAGCCTGATGCTCAGACACTTACACAGCCAAAGCCCCCAAACTGCATTTCACTAATAACTCCTAAATGAAATTCTCAGTTAAAATTTGCAAATAATAGTAAAAAAGAGTGAGCTTTGCAGTCTCACCCCACCTATTGACAAACTTGCTGTGACTTCAACCATGCATGTAAAGGAAAATAATGTGGAATCTTAATATCATTTTGATGTCTCCATTTATTTTTTATTAAAGTATTCAAACAGAAAAGCAATTGCCTTTTTGAAAGCATACTAAGCAGTTAAGGGCTTTAAGGAGAAGGGATAGGGATGTGACTCGACAAAGAAACCAGACTTTGATTTCAAGATGACCAAAAGGAAAGGCACCCTCCACACACAGCCCCTGTCAAGCTCTTCCCACCATAATTTTTCATCTTACTCCCCTGCTGGAGCCCAGTCCCAGCCCTTCCCCTGCCCACCAACCTGGCTAGAGCTGGAAAACTACAGCTGGAGACATGAGCTTTACCCTCCCCTCAGCACTTTTGCAAGAACATTGCCATAATTACAAAGCCTATAGCGAGATTTCGGGTAATGATGGCTGAGTTCATTTTATATTAACTAAAACAATAGCCTGTATTTGGTATATAATTGCAGAAAACAACCATAGAAGGAGATATTACAGCTCTCAGATACTACAGTGACTGGCAGCAATCTGATGAAGAAAGGAATAAAAATTTAGTTATAAAGAAAATATAGCGAGAAGGAGATAAAAAGGAAAATAAAACAAGCTAAAGGTAAACCTGAGAAGACCACAATTGCATGAAATAGAAGCTTAGAAACATTTTCAGAGGAAAGGTTCACCAGCAGAGGAAAAAAAATACAGAGAAAACATGAAGAAAAAAATCCAAACCAAACATATTCTCCATTGTCTTTTGCAAGCCCATTGTCTTATGAAAGCCCTTAAAATACCACTAGTCCAGCATAGCAGTTACTCTTCTCACTTGTTTTCAAGAAATAAAAACCAAGTGAAGACCTGCCAAAAACTACTCTTCTAATTCAGTCATTTCAACTTTTCAACAACAAAAAATAAACAGATTTTCAGGGAAAAAAAAAAAAAAGACGCAGAGTAAGTATGTTGGTCCTCGCCATGAATATCCTCATCTTTTAACCATGAATGTACCGCTTGCCATGTCTGCTTCCCATGCACTGACACACGGGTGTTTGCTGTGCTGTGAGGGGAGTTTGTCTTGGCTTTCTGTTTATCCGTATGGTGTTGACAGTGGGATTTTGATGGTGCTCGCGCTATTTCAGTCAGAGCCTGAGGAACAGAGCCCAACTTATTCCTAAGGGAAGTTTAATTTAGTTTAATTCTTAAATTCACCATACAGGAGTAAGTTAATTAGGAATGTGTCGATATTTTGTATACACAGCTTACAACTCCACATAGATAAATAAAAGAGGAGGTGGCGTTTGAAACCGCAAAAACAAGTAACTTAAATGTAGAGGCCTGATGGTTCAAAAGTTGCAAAACATGGTTAAAAAAAAAAAAATAGGAAATTTATGTTGTTTTCCTGTCCCTTAGGGTTGCATGGCTTGTGGCAGCTCTGAAATCACATCAGTGCATAGGGACAGCTAAAGGTCAACCTTACATTGATTCCCTCAGGTGGAAATTCAGTCCAGATGAGGACTGTACTTCTTGTCACTCCTGTCATTAAATCTCATCACCCCCAGTCAGCTGGCCTGGTTCACACCTTACAGTAGTGGTTTCTGGTTTCTTCAACTTAGCTGTGACAGGCAAGGATCAACACTTGCTTCCTATGCATGCCACATAGTAAAAATGAGATCTATGCATGTGCTCCTGTGTTTGGTTAACAGTAGCTCAGTTGTCTCCCATGAAGACATGAAAACACATCATTCATTGCCACAGGTTGGACCTTACTCAAAACTCCTCTTAGGAAACAAGCCAAAACCTGAGTTTTTCACCTGGTTTGGATTTGGAAATTTGGCAAATCAGCATTATTGAATAATATTTGGGGGCATGGCAGGGGGAGGCAGTGAACAAACAAAAAACAATAACAACAAAAAAAACCCCCAAACCACACACAACACCACAAAGCCACATAAACTACTAAAATTAGACAAAGGCTTGTTCAGAAGAGTTTTGACCATTTTTCCGGAAGGTTAGTTCTGCATTTCTAGTCCATAAAGCAGCCTGAACCCCATCCCTTCCGCAGGGGAGGGCTGCCTCAGCAAAGTTCTTTTACTATTAAGAGATTCACTAGGTGATTGAAAAGAAATAACACACAGGTTAAAACCTTTCTCCTTCTGAAGACAATGATCAAAATCCCAGTGGGGCTGGGATTTAACTTGAGGATTACAGCTGCTGTGAATCAATCCTCTACCAAGTTTAGAGGAGTTAGGCCAATTAACACCACCCAGGGGCACATCCCTTCCATTCTGCCCAGAAAGCAATAATATCTATTCTTGCTTTTCCCAGCCAGCATTCTGACATTCTTCTTCATCACGATTTCCCCCTCATCTCCCACCTTTTCTTGTTTCCCAGTTCTGACATTTGACTTGCAGAGCCCTCTGAACCCTTCAAAATATTTGTTCTCTAAAAAGCAATAGAAAGAAAAATGTTTGGATTTTTGCTTTGTCAGGAATCTGCTTTACTCATGTCCAGTTAAAACAAAGATAGAAAGTAATCTCCTCATCTTCAGCAAGGAAGGAGACGGGGCTTTTAAAACATACAAATCAAGTGAAACAACAGCACAGACTGCCAGCCCCAAATCAGATGTGTATGGAGGGACACATGCAACACATTACACGCATCCGCCCCGCATCTCAGGCCAGGACGCCTCAGTCCGTTGGCCATGTTCTGAACTCCTTAACGCACAACAGATTTTGTGTTCTTAGCTTATCTTTTGTTTTGATAATTCATAAATACTGTTATGCATTTTTAATTCATCAGAACAGAGTGAACACTGTTAATTTGTGCCTTCCATTTCATTATGACAACTCTAAAAATGAGCAAGTTCTCCTCTCTGAAAAACTATGTAACAGGCTCTTACAACGATAACATTTCCGTGTTATAATTTGTCCCTCTGTTCCTCCTGCATTTTCTTGGCTTCTCTGCCCCCACCAGCTCCTTCTACTTTCAGACAAACTTCACAGGCTGGAGCTCAGACGAAGCAAAGACAACCTCCTAACTCATCAGGCTGCGCAGATTTATACCTGCTTACAATGCTGGTCTGAACTAAAGTGCTGTAAGACAAACTGCATTAGCTCTGCACTATTTCATGCCAGGAAACCCCCAGCTGACTTCTCAAGACATCTCTAAGGCTGCTTCACACTTATAAAAATCTGAGCCATAGAATATGAAACAGGGTTTTTTTTTGGTTTTGTGTGGTTTTCTTTGTCACTGACAAAGTTTGATTGGTTCAGGCAACATAAAAAAAAAATCCCATGCAACTCAGTTGCCCAGTCACACACTGAATTTCAAATAGTGATGAATCGACGAGGACACTTGGCTGCGCTCTTCAGCAAATTCATTAAAACAATCCGTTTTGCGTTACAAAATGCTATATAAACAAAAAAAAGCAACACCATATATATCAAATATCATTTACAAATGAGCACACAGCTGAAATGCAGCTGCTTTAAGTGGGTTCCACTTGAACCAAAGCCCCAGAACACAACACTGAGGCTGAAAAGACAAAGCTACAAAATGAAACACATGAAGCAACGCAGCGCTGATCCCACCAGTCCAATACAGCCCCAGGTAAATACTGAACACCAATTTGCCTCATCTACAGGGATAAATGCTAGTTCAGGCAGTTATGTATGGAAGAGGCATGGGGTTTTTTGCACAGACTCAGACTTTACAATGGGCACAATTTGCTCACAAGTTCTCCAGTTGCTCTATTTAAGATTCCATATGTTGTTACAGCTGATAACGAGATATTAAAGATTATGAGATAAACCAACATGTCATTCTGATTCAAATCGGTCAGCTTATAAATCCATGGAAATCCCTTTTGAATACAAGCAGAAAGGGTTTAGCATAAGTTTGTTCAACAGTCAACGAAAATTAGAACCAACGAGGAAAATGGTGGATGAACAAAAGATTTGTATTCCAGCAAGAAAATAAGAGTGTTACAAAGAAATCATCTGGTGACTTGTCCCGTGCTGGGAAGCTGTTTGGGTTACACAAACACCTGGAAGTGCCCAGGCAGTGCTGTGTCTGCTGACAGTACCACATACAGCTCCCCAGTCACACACCAGGAGCGAATTCATGCTCAGAGCACAAACATAGACATGTGCGTGATGTTTAACAACTGCTTTCTTTGCAAACAAAGGGAGGAAACGTTCCAGTACTCGACAGCACACTGTCTTTATTTCCTCAATAATTTAAGCAGAGCTGCTTTTCATTTATTGCTGAAATATGTTTGTATCTGCATTAGATGCTGTAGTGATGCTCTCTGGATGTGTGTCATTATGACATGCACAAGCCCCTCCAGTCCTGTAATGAGAGTGGGGCTGCCAGGAAATCACAGTGTATTTGGGATCTGGGAAAACGGAAAATCCTCACCAGTGGCAATTACAGAGTGAGGGATGAGGGAGGCTTAATGATGCAAAAGGAAAAAACTGACATAAATGGGAGCTGGGGAATAAGAAATATGAATAATTTGGGATGAGCATAGGAAGGAAATGGTCAAAAATACAATAACCCAGCACTTTATCAGACAAGCTTTGACTTGAGCTTGTCTGCATCAAGAATGAGTATGCTGAGAAAATGAAGACCCAAGCAGAGGTGAAGAAATCCAGTACCAGCACTGCTAATAACTGTGTGTAGAGTAATCGCCAGTTGATAGAGTTTTTCAAATGAAAACACGCAGGTTTCTTGAGAGAGAAAGAAGGCACTGCTGACAGTCCAGACAAGGCCCCAGCTTTATTTTTGTTTTGCTTTACCTGGTTTCTTTGATTAATACAATACAAATCTGAGCTGGCCCAGAACTGGCTGTGTGTGCTTCTGGAACACAAACTAATTCTGTTCAGCTTTTCTTCCTCCACTGTGAATAACAAACACTGATTTCAGTTGGCTCAGTGTCTGACAACAATTAACTTCGGGAGGAGGGAATGGAGACCATACAATTTTTCAACAAATTGTGAAGCTACAGTCTAAAAAAAAAATATATATATATACATATAAATATACCCCTGCCCTCAGCTAAAATACATACACACACACAAACTTAGCAAGATGTTGCAGGTGTTTTCTGATTAAAGCCACACTTGTTTGTTTTTTGCTGCTTCCCTTTAGTAAACAACTGACATGCTAAAGTCTTACTATGATACAAAACATACCCACTGAAAAAGCACCAGCCAAGGCATCAGATCTGAGCCCAAAAAAACCATCTCTTGGGGTGCCCCAAGACAACCAGAGCTCAGGTGCATCCCTGGCTGAGCCTGGGAGTTCACTGCCCTCAGGAAGGGCAGGACCAGCTTCCACAAATAATTCAGAGAGCCAGAATCTCCCCCCACTGCTACAGTTAAAACTCCCAGCCCAAAGAGTAAAAATTACCTGGTATCCTCAGGGAACTGGCTTTCTGTGAGTTCCTTCTTCTCTTCCAAGCAGTTGCTGGCTCACTGGGGAACAAAGAGCACAGGAGCACCGTAATTGTGGCTTGTAATTAAGAGAGATGTGCATCAGCTGGGATAATTTCCACAGCTGGCAAAGGTTAGATACACATTGACCACAGGTGGTTTTACACACCTTGCAAAGGTGGTGCTGAAGACAACTAGTTGCATTTACCTCAGACAGAAGCAAAACCAATGTAGCTGAAGTCAGGGCCGCAAAAAGATGCAATATCAACAATATATTTGTCTTTTCTGCTTAAACAGACTACCCCTATGCATAGGTAAAAAGTGGCCCCAGAGAAAGAATTTTACCAGTCTAATCTCTATCACTTTAATACGCCATCATTTCCACCCAAACTCTTCAAGTCAAGAGCCAGATTGGTGTGACTTACTTTTGTTCATTTATAAGAATTAAGAGTTCATTTTTTATTAATAAGTTTCTGAGATATTTCTTATATTTATTAAAGAGGCTGAAGGAGAAAGGAGTCTGCACTTTATGGGGAAGGTGATTGCTCCCAGGGACCCTGATGGCTTCTGGCAAAAACTCCCACAGGTTCAGAAGCATTTTTTAAAGTGTTCTCCATCAATCCCATGAGTGAGTTCTGTTGAATGAAAGTTTGTACCTTTGTTTTGATCTGAGCCACCTTCTGACTGGTTGCCCTGTATCCTACCAGAAGCATCTCTGTGTATTATACACATTCATTGCCAGCTGATGTTGTCTTATTGTGTTGAGAATAAACGCTAATGACATTAACTGTTTGCCTTAGAACACACTGGCAGCAGTATTGTTGTGGAAATGGTACTTCAGCAATTGTCAGGTACATTTTCAGTTACGCAAGTAAAAGTAACTGAACATATTTAAAAAACTGACACTGTACTACAGAGCACATCTGACTTGTCTCCCAAGGGTGGTCCTGGACAGGCGAGCCCATGCACAGTGAGCTGATGGTCACATCCTCCAGAGGCAGCTCCCACACAGCGGCACACTCGCCCTGTCGGTGCAGCATCAAATGCCACTTCAGCAGCTTGCTGGTGGTTCTGCCAGACACGGGCAGGCTGGATGTGAGCGCAGAGATGCGGTGCTCAGCGCTGCACCACAGCACTCAGCCAGAACAAAGCTCTTTTCAGGCACATGAGTGTAAACAAGGCCATTTCATACACACATAGACTCACACAGATAGTTTTAGTACTACCTGGTCAGGATGAAAGGAGCCTCTTCTTGAAAACTCCATTGCTGGAAGCTACCACGCAATGTTACAGGAACTTTTAACTGAGCAAAACTCCTCGAACTCTTTTCAAAAGATCCATAAACTTACTTCTCCCACCATTTAACTTGTTACTAAGCAAGAGAAAACGAGCCACCCACTCTAATCCAGCACAACTCTTGCACACCCATCTGTATATTTTGCTTATAATAGTCAGTACTGTTGAATTCAAACACAGGTTTGACACATAACTTTGAAGCTATTCCCAGAATTAAAACAGTTGTGTGGATGTCCTTGGGTTTCAGAATAGCTTCTTCATAGAAATGCCACAGTCAATCAATTAAGAAAGCTAAAAGTAATCAGTCACCCACGGTTGATTGGATTTAGCAGTTGCTGAATACTTTTTGTTCTTGGATCAACTACACCCACTTTGAAAGCTGATTAAAAATTTTTCATGATCTCTTCCACCTGTTCAGTATGATAAACTGGCTCCAAAACTAATCACCTCCAAAACCGTGGGTAAGTCGAAAGTAGCTCTTAGCAGGCTGTGGCCTGGTGTGAAGACAAAAGCAGGTGAAAAGTGAAGCAACACCTGTATAAGAAAAGTTTCTAGACATCAGTTTTTGAAGCTTGTAACACTTGTGAAAGCAGTGTCCTTAGGCATGGGAAGAGTGGAGGCACTATCTGCAAATATTCAATAACTCCCGCTGGCTCGGGCTCCCCTCCTGTCCTTCCCCAGTGCAGCGGGATCCACCAGGCAAGTGCCCGCGGGGTGGGACGACATCAACCGGGGGAATCTTCAAACTTTGAAGTAACAGGAACTGTGCTGCCAGTGCTCCTGAAAAAATAACATCCAGCTTATCAGGTTGCATCCCCTGTGTGAGGGATCACCAAGGTCAGCAGAAGCCCCTGAACCCTGGCGCTGCAGGCAGAGCTGAGCCGCTGCTGCCCCGCGGGGCTGTCGGGAGCACGTCGTGTCTGTGTGCGCCCGCCCAAGCCTGAGACCCGTTTAATGGCGTGAGGAGGCTCTTTAGTTTTCTGTTTCTTTCCTCCATCTGTGGATACTAGACATCAAAAGTTGGTGAATGATACAGAGATGTCCTGTCTTTTTGACAGCCACTTTGGGGCACTCTGAGAGGCTGCAAAAATGACAAAAAGGTCTCTGAGGATGTCATGTTGCAATCCTAACCATTTGGCCAAGAAAACCCATCTGCCATCATAATACAGACCTGAAAACAAAGCTGACCAAGCGAGGAGTTGCAGGACTCCACAAAAACCTTTCTGTCTGTTGTTGGATACCATTATTTTGTACTGTTAAATATGTACTTCAAATATTTGCATGAGTAATGGCCACACAAAAACATACAATAGACAAAAGACCAACCTGAATTTGCTATCACTATGTGAGTCATTGCCAAAACACACTTTAAAATATACTTTCCGGTGAAAAATATAAATGCAAATTATCTGAAGTTTTATGCAGCATGTAGCTAAGGACTAGATCCTTAAGCTGATGCAAGTCAAGGCAGTCCCAGTGAAATTAGTTCATGCTACCTGCAGGACCAGATCACCTCATTTATCCTAATTTTCCTGCCGTCGTCAGTGTCACCTCACCTTTCCTAGGCCCTCCCCATTATGCTGCTTCAATCAACCCAGTAGCCTCTTTAAGTGTGGAAGGACATCACCATTCAATTATAACCTCACATCTTTTTTTCAAGGGAGTTTTAACCAGTTTTTTAAAAGGTGATAGTAAATGCTCTTTAATACTTGTCATATATTGCAAACCTGCCGGCTCCATGGAAAGTCCCAGGTAAGCTCCCAGACACAGATTAACGAAGTGAGCAGATGAGCTGGGAACTCCCTTGCTTCCCTGGGGATTCTTGTGCTGAATATTGAAGTGTTAGGTTTCCAGGTGATCCTATAGGAACGTGGCAATGAGAAGGCACTGAGCTCCAAAGCACTTCTGAAAATTTGAGGCCGGTGTTTTTAAAGGACTTTTGGATTTAAACCTACTGAAATCTATCTGATGCCCGCTCACCTCCCAGATGTTTGCAGTTTTAAAACATGCATGACTTGGCCAGCCACGGTTGAACTGCCTAAATGCTGATGCTGGCCCAAAACTAATGACCTTCCCCGAGCCTGCAAATGAGCAGGAGCTCAGAGAGTATCTGCCAGGACACGGGACACCCACCCATTCCCTCGCTCTCTGAAGAACCCTCCTGTGCCTTTGACCCTGCTCAGGCCAGGTGACAGAAGGCCCAGGTGAGCAGGAGGCAGGACAACACCTCTCGTGAAAGCCACCATCCCGGTAATAGTGAGAGAAGGACGGGTTGTGAAGGCCAGGAGCGGCAGGAAGGAAGAAGGGCCAGCGAGGGCAGGACCTGCCTGGGGCAGGTCTCGTGGAGATGGGCTGGGGGCAGGTTTGCAGCAGGCTCCGAGGCACCAGAGCAGCACAGCAGGTTCCTCCATGGCTTTCCAGCCTCACTGAGCTTACGTGCCATGACAGCCGGATTCTGATAAATCCCTCCCTCAGGTTATTATGATGGGGACGTTTCAGGAGCTTCGTCAGCAAGACGCTTAATGCGAGGATGAAAATCCATCTGGGAAGCGGGAGCTCGTTACGTGAGCTGCTGCACCCCTCGGCTAAGCAGCTCTAAAGCATCATTAAAAAGTTGGCAGTAGGCACCTACCTGCACCTGTAATTGCCCAACAGTCCCAGACAGCCCGGCCCTGAGATTGTAGTTACTGACCCCAGGGGAGGCAGGTTACCCTGGCAGAACTGGGAGGAGCACAGCGCTCCTGACCGTGGTTTTCTTCTGCTGACCAGCACTACTTT
This sequence comes from Patagioenas fasciata, assembly GCF_037038585.1. NCBI lineage: Eukaryota > Metazoa > Chordata > Aves > Columbiformes > Columbidae > Patagioenas > Patagioenas fasciata. The sequence goes on from NC_092528.1 coordinate 12,811,197, forward strand.
TTTTTTTTTATTTTAAAAATAGTCTTCAAAAAGTGAATACCAAAATGCCTCAGCCCATTTCATTCGTGATGAGATTTTATAGAACAGAATCATGAGTAAGTTTAAGAGTGCTGTAAAAACAAGGATATCATTATCCTTTGTTGGTCTGGTTAGAGGCTAGTAATCCACAGCACTTTACTGGAATATAATTGCCCTATATATAGATGTATAAAAGTAAGTTAGTGTAGCATATTCCCTTGGCTACTCTCTCCATCCACCCATGAAGAATACATTTTACTGAGCTGATTGGAATGGAATCCTTTAGGTTTTAATTTTATTTTCTAAGGAAAATGTCTACATATTCATGTAACTTTCTCGGAGGCTCCTGTAAACAAAGCATTATGTTCAGGGCCACTGTCAGAAATAAGATATGTCAGAGGTCTGTAACCCATTCAACAGAGCATCAGTCAATGGCCCAAGGGTACTTCCTTGCGAGGGAAAGGGTAAAATAACTGAGGTCAAGGCCTCAAACACTGCTCTAGTTTTAATCATGGTGTTGATTTACAGCATAACATGTCTTTTTTTTCTCCTTCCCAATTGTCAAAAACCATTTTGTTTTTCTTGACATGTCTAGAATGGCCCCAGTGTCTCTAGATAAACCATGTCTGTTCTTCACACTACTTGACGCTCAGCCCACGGGCACCTACATACGTTGTCACTGAGATGCAAATATATAGGCTCTATATGTAAATACACTTGCTTGCCTCATGTTACTGTATAAACATGTGGAAACAGTGAGGGGCAGAGAGAAGACTAGTGTCTCTTGAGTAAGGAAATACTTCAGTAAAATCCATATACTTGGAAGAAAATGAAACCATGGGGGTAAAAAAAATTCATTGGATCATTTCTTAGATTTGAGAGCTAAAAGGGAAAAAAAATAGACAAGAAAGAGCAGGGAGAGTACCCAAGTGTTCAGTCCTCACTGGACATATTGAAACAGTTGTTTCTTAAAAAGGTGTAAAGGTTTTGCTTTCATTTCACAATAAAACCAAATAATTTGTAAAACTTCTTTGTGCCTATGAAATGGAGTCTGTTTTTCCAGCCATGACACATTTTCTCTTTATACATTGACCGGCTAAATAAAAGCACCAAAGAAACACCCAGTTGGCTGGTTTGCTCTCTCATAGAAAACACACTGAACTTGCTTATAAAATAAAATTACCCAGCAGCATTGATGGGATCGTCTTGGGACCAATGCTGCACGATATGTTTCTGGTAGTGTCACGGGAATCTCTCCCAAGAAGAATTTGGTTCAAAATAATTTTCATATAGACAGCTCAAAAGCTTATGAAAATTTCTAGAGGAGCCACTTGTGAAACGTGTACATATAAAATTCAGTTAAAGTGCCAGAAAGCCTGTCCATCCTATGCTAAGCAGCAGCGTTGTGAAGAAGTGACGGTTAAGGACGTTCCACCCTTGGCACTCAGATCAGCAGCACGTGCCCACACGTGTTACCATCACACAGCAACATCCTCTACGCAATATCCACTCTCAGCCTCTGGCTTGGAGCCCTGGTCACAGAAACTGTCCCTCTCAATTTTCTGCTGCTCCCGACACTTTTACACCTCCGGTTTGCATTGTACCCCTCAGCTTCTCTCTCCTGCACCTTACACGTTTTCCCTTTCTGGCCACGAGTCTCCAGCATGAGCCCACCGATCCATGCAGCCACAGCCCACAGGCAGAGCAACAAGTGGAGTAACTCAGCAGCAAGGTCACCGTTCCCACGTTAGGGGTGAAATTCTGGCCCAAAGGAAGAGGCAAAAACTGTTCAATTTCTGCCAAGGTGATGTCCGGCCTCAAGCAAGGTCCAGACAGAGAGAGAGAGACTGTTCCCAGTGATCCCAGGAGCGCAAGTGAAACCCCAGCGCGATCCTGCCGGTTGTTCTCGGGCACAGCATCCATGGACACCCCCCAGTCTCTGAGGAAAAGTCCCTGAGATTGTTAAACAGGCCAGCCTGACTGCAGCATCCTTCCCACATCACAAATACCCAGCACACCGCACAACTGGGGATAGTAACAAGAAAAAGTAACGTGCTTTAAGGTACACACGGGTATTGCGCAGTTTAAATGAACTTTGGGAGAGTGTTCCTGTGAAATCTACTGAAGAGAATTAATCCCTTTGGGGCAGACTATTACTCTGAGTTCCGTATTTGTATCTGTTGTGGAAAAACACTAAATTAAAAAAAAACATGCAATAATTAGAAATAGTCCATTTCAGGTTTGTACAGCAACTACTTTATTATTTTCAAATGCAAATGTTTGCACTGTTTGCTATTTTACAACTTTACAAACTAGGTATAAAAGACCATAAATAAATGACATAAGTTATGTGTACCTAAAATTCATGGAGGGGGGAAAAATTACAAATTAAAACAAAATAGAAAAATCTATATATCTAACCCAGAGATCGTTCAAATGCACGAACCAAGAAATGCTGTTAGATTTTATCAGTATGAACTAAATTATATATGCCTCATACATTCTAATTTTAACCACAGTCCTTGCATATTCCAACATACTTGCAGTGATACAAAAAAATAAATGCACTCTCTTTTTATTTGTCTGATTAGTATTTCAGATTTTTTTTTTTTTCTGGCTATGAAAATGTCACATTAAAGAAAAATACTGCTTTTTAAGTCCTGTTTACCGGTTACTTACCAGCCTTTTGTATTTTATACATATATATTTTTAATACATAAGATCCATCACAAAATTAGTACAGCAAGAAACCCGGACAAACATCAACCAGTGGTGTGTGAGCAGGACAATTTCTTAACAGACAGAGGCTTTTCGTGAGAGACAGCCCTGGTGACGGCCTCTTCTGACTCAGATGCAGCGCCGAAGCGCCCGCAGCCCTCCCTTTCGCCCCCCCGGCCCCCTGCGGAGCAGCCCTGAGGCAGCTGGTGTGCTCCCTCCCACCCACCTGTCCCGGCAGCAGAACTGCAGGTGACAATGAGCTCAGGGGTCAGCGAGGAGGGGACAGAGGAGGAAGCAGGAGAGACTTCGAGACACCACACTTGGCTCTGGCCAAGGCTGTGCCCTTTGAACGCAGAGCATCCAGGCTCCCCTGTGCTGGCTGCAGTGAGCCTGTCCCCTGGGCTTGCTGTGGGGCACCGGGCACTGTGGCAGACACCGGCCCCTGCGGAGCAAGCGGGGAGCATCACCTGCCCCACTCCAAATACCCAGCGGCCGTAGCTTCCCTGGGCTCCAGCACACAGCTCCGCTCAAACCAGCTAACACGACATTAAGTGTGTTCTCCAAACACAGAGAGCTTCTCCAGGTAGCACCATAAGTCACGGTCCTGTTCCTCAGGTGACGGAGGACAGAGTGCCTTCTACTGCATGTCACCCGCTCCTCATCACCCGCACAGGAACAGGACATGCTTCACAACTCTCTTGCTAACTACTGTAACCTTTCAGGTCTTGTTGCATTTTTGTTCCTTAACTATGCTGGGAGCAAAGTGTTTTGATTATTACGTTACAGGTTTTCACAGCTTGCACACAGAGCAAGGTGCTTCTGTGAATGGAAGAATTGCATATATTTGTTCGCATTCAACAAGTCTTTAAAATCCTATTTTCACAGATAAAAAAGGCTACTTAAGAATTCAGTTCAGGGTTACCAGTGGATGGATATGCAAGGTATTGCCTCATCACCTTGTCATTGAGAAAGTGGTCCGTCTTGATCATAAACAGGGTATTAGTACGAATAAACGACACTTAGGAAAATCTTTAGCACCCTTATGGATCCCCTAATCCACAGTTCCAAAACTAACTCGAAATTGCCCCCATTTCAGGCTGCAGAACTACTCATTAAGGTTACTGTGGCAGCTAAAAAATACATTTATAGATACAGAAATTGAAACACTTTTTTTTGATGTGTGTGTTCTTTCTACCATTGCAGACACGAGCTGTTCGCTGCTCTCCTATGACAGGGGACTCCTGCGGTTCCAGAGATGTTTTCGGCACATTCACAGGCAGTTCTACACACGAGGTGACTCGCACGCAAACACACGCACACAAGCACACATACGCACCTTTCAGATGAGATATTAATCCATTATCCATTCAAGGAAAAAAAATATATTTATATCACTGCAATGGCACGTTTTGTGTAAAATGTCAGTTCAGCAATGTATACAGGCAGCTCACAGGAACTGGGTTCTTTGCTGCGGCACCTGGCCCGGCGTCCATGGGAAGATGTGTAGTGCTCCATCACCTGCATTCATCCGAGATGCAGCAGTGACAGCCAGGGGGATGAGGAGAGAAAATAACAAAATATATAAATAAAACCGAAGGTAAGAAGAGAAAGCAGGAGGCAAGGAAAACAAAAAAATCCAGAAGTCTGCTGGGCTTTGACACAGTACATTCCTCAAGTGACAACTGAGTGCTGAGTCTGAGTTAGTTATCTCTCAGTGAAGGAAAAAACAGGGTGGGTGGCAAGATAAAGTAAAAGTCACACTCTCTTCAGGGATTGATGACTGTTCAGTGTGTGTTTTCCAGAATCAGTGCTGGGGAAGATGCAGCCATGGATCCAGAAGGCTTCATGTCCAGTCTATGTTCCTCCATGGTCAATATGATCCATAGGACGGGCTATGAGGCCGTGAAAGCAAAATCTAATTTCCCTGCACAAAAAAAAATACAAACCAGAAATATATTAAATGTGCAACAAGCCAGCAAGCAGGCCTGCTCAAACACCTCCTCACGGGTCTCCCAGCAGAAGCGCTGCTGTGGGCAGCCGGCCCCTCCCTGGCCGCCGCAATGGCTGGTTCCCAGCAGAGGAGACCTGGACTCATCTCTGCCCTGGTGAAGAGGTGAGATGGCAGCAGGTCCACAGAATTCAACTTCTCCCAAGAGGGGAGAAGGATTTCCTGAAGGACAGAGGAGGAAGAGAGGCAATTCTCCTGCAAAAGGGCAGATGAACGGCCAAGCAGGAGGCTGTGGCGCATCGCCACGCTCTCACCGCCCGGCACGGCCATCTGGGCAAGCACAACCAGCCATCCCCAAAGGGAGAGAACCCGTTGCCTTCCTTGTCCCTCTTCTTTTCCCCGCACTACTTCCAAGTCTCGCTTCCATGAGATATCTTATAAACAGATATGTAATCTGTATGTATATATACTTATATATGCCACCTATTTTTTTTATTCTGTTCTCCTCTAGTTAAAATCACAATGAAGCCAATACCCCCACGTTTTATCACAAGGAATAAAAACATCAATGGCAGTTCTGAAAACCCAGCATCTGGGCTGCCTTCGCAGTTTTCATTCTACAGGGACAGAGTTTTTCACTTTGTGTGGAAAATATTGGACTGTTTTGAATCACTGCCACTAGACTACAAGACAGCAATTTTATGAACTGCCCAGAAAATTGTATGTATTTTGTTTTTACGTAAAAAACCAATCTCAACAGAATGTAATAGATTTAGAGCAAGAGGAAACTTAAAGTGTCTCTACACTTCAGAAGCAAAAGAATTTTGGTGCTGAAAGTACAAGTGTCAGGTGTTTACAATGAGAAACCACTTCTTATGTTGCCTGGCAAAATTATATTCAAACATGCTGGTTTAAGTAGTTTTTTAGAAGAAATCTTAAATTTCTTGAAATGGAAAAGCCTTTACAAGTAATAGTGCAGAACAGTTTTTACTAAGCTGTCATGACTTGACAGGATCCAAATTTAGCATGCCATATACTGAACAAGTTGTATTCTGAGAAACTTGGGGGTGAGGGAGAGTTAGTGGTTAAAATCAGCAAGTTATTGTTAAAAGTGACAAAAAGTGATGTGAGTGATGGTACGGTAAGTGTGACTTGTTCAACTGAGTGAGCTGGTTTGGATTTAGAATAAATGCAATTATTAAATCTGACATACACAATTTCTGAATTTGCTGTCAGGTGCAGAGTGGGACCAAAGTACTAGTGACCAAAGAGCCAGTCCTAGAACCATCAAAATATGTAGCTAAACTTTCTGACATTGTGCCTGGCACAGCTGAAATTAAATATCTATTCTAGAGAATGTGTCACGAAAATCCTCCTCCTACCAGGCACAGCAGAAAAGAGACTGGATCTGGCCCATTTGTAAGGTCATCTCATCACTTTGGTGCTCGAAAGGACTTAAAAATGAATCTAATTTACATAGTGTGTTCAAAACCAGCAATAAAAGCTTTAACATACATAACATTCAAGCCTGACTGTGTTCAGAGCTTTACTGGATAAAGCTTTACCTGATGTGACCCAATGAGGACAACCACACTCCTACAGCAGACACCTCCACCTAGCAACCCAGGAGATGCTTTCCCTCACTCAGCTTTCCACCTGAGGACTTGGAGTGCAGCATTTCAAGCAGGTCATGCTCCGTCTTGTTTGACGTACTTGGAGAGGAGCACTTTGACATTGGCCACGCAGCCTACACCTGGCACCCACACCCACAGCTGCCTCGATAATCCAGCCCATGGGGCTGGGCTCAAAAGCAAGTTTGGTTCCCACAGCTGATGAGACCGGATCGCTGTGTGTGATGTGTAACAGGGCTGCGTAACACAGAGCAATCGCCATGCCCGACACCCAAACTGTGCACAACCAGGGGCGCTGGATGCATAACCCCATTTCCTTCTGCTCCCCTTGCCATAAAACCACTGATGCAGCAACTGAGACTAATCTTTCTAAAACACAAATATCAGTTTTACTGTTGTTCCTGAGAGGACACTTTACAAGGTACTTTACAAAGTTATTCTTATGTTCTACGTGATCAATATGTGTGGCTTTTTCCACCCAAAAATATTAGAGCTTCCCTACTGCTCTCAGTGTGGAGTGGGGTCAAGTTCTTAGCAGTGAACTGAGCGAGCCTGAGACACACTCCTACACCTCATCCACACATCCTAACATGCAACAACTTGAGAGCAAGACCAGGTCTTGAAACAGTGCGATTGTCACTGTCATCAAATAGAACCAACAATGGGAATTAGCAATTTGTCTGGAAAACCAGCACATGTTCATACAAACCAGATGGGAACCCCAAATAATACATACCATAGCATCTTTCCCGCCACCCCGCCAGTGATGAAATCCTACCACAGTTTAAGAAATAAAGCACCACAAACATGTTGAACACTGTACCTCCACTGACCTTCTCTGTGTGACAAAGTGAATCACTTCTTGAAAGAGAACAGAAGTCTCAAAGCTCCACAGCCACGATTGTCACAGCTGACTACTGGCAAGGTGTTCCCAGAAGTGGTAGGCTTCAGCACGGCACAACAGCAGCCAATAATCTCCCCAGAAGTCCAGTTTTGCCCAGTAATCCACGAGGTGGGTCATTTCATGTCTCAAGCCCGTAAGTGGGTAGATCACTAATCAGCGGGCACTGATTAGCCAAATGATAATCTCACTGAGGTTTCTGCAAGGTATTAGTGATGCATCAAGTCTGCAAAAAATATCCTAGGGCAGATTCTTCATTCCAGTGAAAGATGCACAATGGTGGTCTCACCCACAAATAAACCACTATGGTTGTAATCCTATGGGTCACAGGGAGAAGGAAAGTAATTTTTTGTTTGTTTTTTTTTTTTTTTTAAGCACAGTATCTGGCAGCAAACATAGCATCAAAACTTCAATGTGACTTTATATTTATATAGATACATGTATTTTACATATCATTGATCAACAGAGGAGTATGTTCCAAGAAACAATTCGTTCCAGGTCTGGTTTAAAATGACGGCTTGTCATCTCTGGAGGCCCCCCTCCCAACATACACGCTCGGTTTCCACAATCTGTACATCAAGCAATGCTGCAGATCTTTTTTTCCAACGGGCGAGGAGACGAAGTAAAAAAAGTGCAATTCTTCAATTAAAGTGCATGGATGAGGTAAACTAATTTCAAGAGTTTTGAGTTTATTCAGTACTGGCTCAGACGGGAACCATCCTGCCGTGCATCTGTTGCATCTGGGTGCGCATTGCTTGAACGCTGCTCAAGATCTTGTTCTGGTGGGCAATGGCTGTGATCCCAATCCTTGCCAGGTCACTGTGGAAAGCAAGAGAAGAAGCAGGGTGCTGAGAACCATGGATCAGATGCTGGTGCAGAGAGAAATATAAAGAGTTAACCACAAGAAACATAGCAAAAGCGAGGCAGATGTACAGAAATGTTTAATTAAATAAGTAAAGGCATTGTGGAGGCATTTTAAAGTTATCCTCCATCCAAATGAAAGGCATTCCATTCCTTTAATGAGTGTAATGATATGCAGCACAAAGCAAAAGAGGCCGATTAAATCCAGATTTACCAGTTTCTTTGTTATATCGCTGAGTACTTACTCCTGGTTCATATGCACCACAGCCTCTAGGGTGGTATAGCCGGCAGCTGTGAAGTTATCCTTGTATCGCTCCATTTTAATGGCTTGGAGCCAGTCACTGACAGAAACCACTGCCGAGAACTCAGGGGAACTGGGATCCAGCAGGGCTGTGCTGGGCCTGGATGCCAAACAGTGAAAGGACAGAGAAATGGTGTCAGCTGGATCGTGAATGGCAAACCAGAGTTTGGTTTCTGCAGCAATTTTGCTCAGTGATCAGGGAAAGAAGGGGCAAGACGTGCCCAGCAAAACTGGTGGCTCTGCACAGCAATGTTGAGAAGTGCAAGAAACTTAACAAAATGCAAAGTAATAGGCTAATTTTTGCTAGGAATGATTTGACCTTAGGTTTCTACTTTTGCTTTGAGATCTAATCTGAACCACAATGCCGCTTACAATTGCTACCTCAGATGCAACCAAATTCACAGAAAACGCTTTTACTTCAAAAAACAAAGCGGATGGCAGTGCTGGACGGCATTCAGGCTGCCAGGGCTGCATCTCGCAGGCAGCGATGCCAGACCTTGCCAACCCCGCGTGTGTCGGGGTTCGGCTCAGCAGCTATAGAAACACCGCTCAAGTGTGCACAAAGGAACTGGGAGCTCACAACCTGCCAGACTGGTTTGGAGAGCAAAACCCAGGGCGGGTTCAGATAAATCCTGCTTCCAGCCAGGTTCGCAGGCAAGCTCAGTGCATTCAATCAAACTCAGGACAGCAGGGAGTTAATCCTCTCTTTAATCAATCCATTCCTGACCGGCGCGTGTGCCAGGAGTGGCGGGAATCACGTGAGCTTTGATCTCTGCTCGCACTGGGGAACGTGCTTCTCATTTCCCCTTGCACAGATTTGCGAATAATTATTTTTATGAAATTTGCTTCTCTTATTAATATCTCATTTATTATTTCATGTCCATTGTAAATCACGGCTCCATTAAACCATTATAAATTATTACTCTCTATCTAACCAAAACAATTATAATTTAGCAATTTATTTGAAAATACACATCATCAAAGATTAGGTGTGCAATAGCATAGTTATATCTTGCCTAGGGCACTGAGTACATGCCAGTAACACTTGGTACACAACTCTTTTACTGTACAAGCTAACACAAGACCAATGATGGCAACCTAATAATATACAATTATGCTTCACATATATAGTCATATAATATATTAATAAAGTTATATGCATAGTGGGAATTCATATTCCAAAGAGAATATAAATATCTATAAATAGCCATGAACACGAAATGATCTTGAATGGGCTATTAATTTTTGGTTTACATATACAAACACATATATGTGTATATATATTCATACACACATAAAATGACCTTGAACAGGCTATTAACTTTTGTGGAATCTATATATTTTCTAAGAGTACCAGTAAATTGGAAAGAAAGCAAAATGGAGGAATTCATACTGTCATTCTCAGATCAAACTGTCACAGCAGATCATATAGTGATTTTCACCATGTAAATTATTTAAACCTCAAGGGTGAATACATTTTTGCCAGGCTACCAATGCAATTAGGGCAATCTGAAAAATATGTGGTGATAGTAGCCTCACAGGGTTAATAACCCCTCTTCCGACAATCTAAGTTGGAAGCAAGAGTCACAAAAGCACCTACGAGTTTAAAAATTTGAATAGCTTTTTCCAGAATGTTGTTCTGTTGGAGGCTGAATCAGAATCTCTGTTACTCCCTCACTGATTTAAGAAACTTAGTTTTGTATTGTGCAATGGACATTTTTGTACCTTCCCTTCTACTAAAAAATATTTTACCATTATCTTCCTCTTGTTTCTTTTAAGCTTTTTTCCATATTTGCTGTAAGCAAATCTATCTGACAAAGCAAAGACATTTGAAAAAATTAGAACAAACCTGTTGCAAATTAGTAAAGCTCTTGTTACTTCAGCAGTGTTTCACCACCTTAAACAAACTGCTGATCTGTCCCAACAACATTACTTTATTTTTACCCTACAACTCTGGGAGGTTCCTTCCTACTGTGCTTCTTTTGCACGTACCAGGTATACCATGCTTAGCAAAAACAAAACAAAACACAAATGTAATGTGGGATTGGTGGAGACATGAAACTGGCTTTCCACAAAATTAAATTCAAATTCACATAAAAATTAATCCACACCTTCCCAATGCCCGCAAGGCGTTGGCTGTAACACCATAACGCTCATTTGCAAATCCTACACAAATCTAGGGTTTATAAAACTTGATGATGTGTAATACCTTTCCTGCAGAAAACCACATCACTCCTGTTAGCTCCACTGTATTAAGGCCACCCCTGCAAGCCCTTTCACCAGGGGGAGAGGGAATAGATGCTGCAAACTTCATCTTCAAACAGAGCTTGCCTGCATCCAAACTTTTTCAGGACATGTTTAGGATTGTGTTATAAAGCTGGTTGGTGCTGTGTGTACAGTAACACCTTTGCTCATTCAGTTTTCCTTCTCACACAGGCAGGAGCTGGGGATGCCCAGTGGGGCTCAGCAGCGTGCCAGCCTGCCCCCCGCCCTCTGGCATGCTGCAGTGTCTGTTCTGCAGTCTGGCTCTGCAGAGCTAGAGCTCAGTCTAATCCCAGCTCAGAGCTCTAAGTGACCTGCAGCTTTGCCTGTCATCCCCACTGTGCTCCCGTGTACATCATCATTACTGAAGCACAGCTGACCTGGAGCTCTCGCTGCCTGTCCTCTTCAGGCTGTTGGGGTTGCGGATGAGTTTGTCCAGCATGTTGACAATCTGTCCAAATTTAGGCCTGTCACTGCGTTCCTTCTGCCAGCAGTCTAACATCAGCTGATGGAGAGCAATGGGGCAGTCCATCGGGGGTGGCAGCCTATACCCTTCTTCAATGGCTTTAATAACCTATAAATGGCACAATTAGGAAGACATTAGAGAACATCAGACACTACTCATGTCTACCAGCTGAGTATCATTTATCCTAGGGCGATCCAAAGTATGGAAACAAATCCACAATTAAGTGAAACAACATGGAAAATTGCACTCAGACGCAGGCAGCTGGTGGTCTCAGAACTGTCATTTCTCCTCAGCAATTCAAAACTAAAAGGGTACAGCATCCAAACCAGACATCAGATAGACCAGGGCAAGGTATCACGAAAGAGCATATGGGATACAGGGATGACAAAACAGCCCAGGGTAGAATTAAGCGACTACCCCTGTTGGACAGAGGGTTGGAGAAGCACCAGGTCTACAGCAAATCTTTAATACTCGTGAATTTTGGGTGCAATATGTTGAAGATGAAATTTTCCCCATCGTTTTTAGGGTACAGCAGATTATCCTCTCTTCCCTCTCCTCCCGAGGTAGCTCATCTCTGTCACTAACACCTGTTCTCTCTCCACTGCATGCTCTGAATCAAGGAAAGCAGAGATGGGAACCCTTTTGTGCAGTTTTATCAAGAAAGTTATGTAAGTCCAACATAGTAGCTTAAGTGTGCATTTCATATTTAATAGAAAACAAAAAAACTCACAAGCTGAAGTAATTTCAGACCCTCTAAAAGGGGCTCCAGAGCTCAGTACTCTGATGGCTTCTTCACTCTCTCAGGAGAATGGAACATGACCAGGACTCATACGACAGGGACATGACCCAGAAGCCTTCAGATCTTAATTAATCAACATGACTTTGCTGGCAAGATTTACCATGAGACCAGGAGTGCACTGAGACTGAATTGCACTAAATTCCCTCATTCTGGTCTTATCCAGTTAGTGGCTAAAATCCACTGGGGGGACAGGGCAAGGGACAAGTTTGCACTAGTAGCAGCTATTCAGTGACCACAAACAAAGTGGCTCTCACTACTCCAGAAGGTACGAAAATCCTTTTGATTTCTCTTGATTAAACAGACACTGAGAATAATTTGAAGTACACTTCTGCTTCCTTGTGAAAAGCACTGCTCCCACCATTGTTAAGGAGAAAAAAATTGTATGTCTATGCCATGTACTAAAAAGAGGATGCAAAGACAGTAATACTGGCTTTCATCATCCTATTCAAGCCAGCTTTTCGGCCTGGTCTAGCACAGCACATTAGCAGCGTTTACCAGCCAAACGTGGTCGCGCTGTGTTTGTTACATTGAGCTCCACTGTGCTGTGGAGACAAGCCTGATAAAATCGAGACACATCTGGTGTTTTATTTTCTTGCTAAGTCTTGATGACTTCCTGTTAGCAACGGAAGGCAACATTGGGTGCCAGAAGAGACGTTTCACATCAGAAGGAAATTAAAATTATATCCCCCATTTAGATTAAATGCCATTCACATCTAGGCACTCTTTGAAAGTGTTCAGCTCTACATAAGAAAACAGATGACTTGTAAAACGACTTAACCACTCCCATGACCGTATATTCAGATTAGCATTTGCTTCTTCCTTTATATGTTTGTAAACCCCCTGGGAAAAGAATTATGCATAATCTATGCCTCATTTTCACTGGGATTTTATTTTTTTTCATTTAATAAAAATTCTATTAGCAAAAGCCCTTATTAGCATTATTATTAAACACTCTTCTGGAATACCAGCCATTGTGCCTGTTCCCTCTTGGAATATACTGAAGTAGTCCAGATGGTACGGTTAAACAGGACATGCATAATTTAAGAATGGTCATTTAGGAAAGCTGCTTTTTAACGTCCTCGGGGGGCAGCCATGCAATTGTGGCAAGGATGCTCTGACTGATAATCAGAATTGGATATCATATGTGTTGGTTTAGATATCCTACAAGAAATAAAATCATCTGGAAGAATTACAAGCATACTGGGGCTTGAAGAATTAACTACTAATAGGAAGCCCCATTAAATTCAATGTTTTTTTCTGAAAGACTTTCAATAAAGTTGAGATTTAATATTATGCCAACATTGAAATCTTCCCTCTCTTGACAGTATTACTATCTGACAGTTTAAGTATATTCATTTTCCCTTCCTCCATTCTTCTTTCCTAATTAAATCGCTTATAATAATTTCCTAAAATTAAACAAACAAACAAAAAAGAAGAAAAAAAAAAAAGGGGACAAAAGATACATGCAGAAGTTATAGACTCTACCTTGAGAATCCCCTATTCCCTGACCACAGATCAGGCTTGAAGCATTCAAGGAAGTCTTAGTTCCAGAGAGGTTCCCTGAGAAACCAGGAATCTACCACCCATTATATCCTTCTAAAAACGTGGAACAAATGTCTTATAACCATATAGCAATTGACACAGAAACACATCAGCAGACATCTAAGGACAAAGACGCAGTGGAAATGCAGAGAAAACGAAGAGGAGGAGACTCACATCTTGGTTGGACATATCCCAGTAAGGCCTTTCTCCGTAGGACATCACCTCCCACATGACGATGCCATAGCTCCACACATCACTAGCAGATGTAAATTTACGGTAGGCAATTGCTTCTGGTGCAGTCCACCTGATGGGGATCTTGCCACCCTATCACAAATAAAAGAAACCACAGGCTAGTGAGTCACTGACCCAGTAATGTGCGTGGCTGACACTGTCCTACACTGCCATTAAAAACACAAAATGGTTTTCTGTACGCAATTCCAGAATCCTTCTGAAAAAGGCAGCCACTTTCTCTTTTTCTTGCCATAAAACTGTCAGATCCAACCAGGAGGCAATGCTGCCCATCTGTTTTCTTTAGTCACAAGGAGGTGAACCAGTAAATTATTAAATGTATTTTTACCAGCCTTCTAAGAGATCTCTGCTTAAAGCTATGCTGAAGCATGAGAACAAGCCAGGGGTTTTACAAAGTATATATTAGAGATTTAGTTGACAAAACAAATAAGTACATGCTGTTAATTACTATTTCCTTGCCTGCCTGTCTGACCTGTTTGGCCTGTTTCAGAAAAATGGGATTATAAATGTTTTGCTCTTCAAAAAGGTAAAATAAAGAGAGGATAAACTGGGAAGATTTATGAACACTGTGGTGTTTCCCATGGGCAATATCCCAACTCCTACCAGAGATGTGAGAAGGCAAGCAAGCCTCTGGGCTCTCCCAGTCCCTGTGGAAGAGTTCAAAGCAGACCATGGTACAAGGCTGCGTTTGATACCTGTTGGAGAGAGCTGCCTCTTGTTACAATACTTCTTTTAAAACAAATAAAACCACTTGGGCCTCTGATTTGGGCCACTGAGGTCCTGCACTGTTTTATAAAGAACTCACTCCATCCTGTTTATATGATTTTTGCCTTAGCTGAGTGATCCCAGGCCAGAGATTTCTCCTTTTGTTTATGCTAATATGCAAGGTGTTTTTAATTGAGCTTTTGGTTTCCTGCAGTTCCATCTGGGGAATGACTTAAGCTGAACAAAGGTTTTAGGGTTTTTTCATTTGCTTTTATGCTTTTTTGATTAAGTTTATTTTGGTAGGTTATTTCTCAGCACTCTTCTAGACATTTTTTATCCATAACTGAATGCAGCATGTGCATACTTAATGGCTTATTGTTCTAATATCTCTCTCAAGTGTTTAATATGGACTTGTTCCAAAGCCAAGTGAAATCAAAAGGGATGTGTCTCCTGGCTTCTTTGGCCTTTGCATCAGGCCCTTTGAGAATCAGGTTGTACCACTGTGTGCCTTGTGTGTCTATAGAATGCTTTCACTTTAATGAGTTATACTACTAATGGGGAGCAGAACACATAATTTCCTTAAAAAAAAGGATGCTTTAAAAATTTCATTATATTTCATCTTGTCTGGTTATGAAAAAGCTCTGCTCCTCCTTTCAGACACAGATGCCTGGACATTGTTTATACATGGTTGTCATTCTAAAAATCGACAATAAGCTCCTCTTATCTAGCTGCTCAAGTACAGTGGAATTCATCCAAATTTTCCCGATCCTTCATTACTGATAACAAATGAAGACAATGCACTCTAATGCAAATGTCAAAGATTCCCTGTAGTTTACTCTTGAAAGCAAACATAATACTATATCTTCACTCACTAAATTCAAAGGGAAGCTTTTCAATCATTTCTGTCTTGCCCTAGTGTGTTTGTCTAAACTTTGATTTCCCTGAACACAGCTTTTCAGACCTTTTGCCTCTTCCACTCACCACCCCTATGAGTGAGAAATACCAAATCTGGCCAGTGTTTAATACTACATGTGTCTATCCTTCCCTGTAATGAACTGTGAATCCATTAAAGGATGAGTGTTGGGATTAAACTGCAAAATCTGAGTGTTGCAAACAAACTCTGCACCAGGGAGAACAGATGGAGAATGGCAGATATTTAAAAACGAAGAAAATAAGCAATTAAAAAGGAGACTTTATAAACTCTGACTTTTTTTTTCTTTGTGTGCATGTTAATTACAGAGGTATTAGTACAAAGGCCAGTAGTGGTCGGGGTGTTATTTTGTGGCCAGAAGTACTTGCATTAGAACACTGGGAAGCTGAAATACAGATAAAATGGGAAAGAAACAAAAAATGGGAATACCAGTCTCACACTTTTCTCAGTCCAAATTACTTAAGTCAAGCTTATGGATGAGCAAAAGTGGATTTTTAGGGTTTTTTTGTGGCATATCTACACTTGCTGAATCAAACCTCAGTGGGACTAGCCACTTGCCAATACTTATGGATGTCTGTAGATATATCAGAAGGGATAGAAGCCTAAGCTCTAATTTCTGGCATCAGATTCCTGTCACGCACTCTAACACTCCGAAGGAACCAGACGAATACTGATGCAATTGCTGGTGTAGCAATAACATCAATTTATACCAACTAGGGAGTCTGGGCCAACATTTATTTTTAGGTGTGATATGGGTTTTCACTTACAACTGAGATTATTTTAAAACAAACCATTGTCAGCTCCCACACAGTCGCACAAAACCAGACGAACCCACTGGACGTTTTCTGTCCCTCCTTACCCGTGTGGTGTAAGCGGCTTCAGGGTCATCTTCCAGGACACGGGACATGCCGAAGTCAGAGACTTTGCAGACCAGGTTGCTGTTGACCAGTATGTTCCGAGCAGCCAGATCCCGATGCACGTAGCTCATGTCAGACAGATACTTCATTCCTGAGCCAATGCCACGAAGCATGCCCACCAACTGGATGACTGTAAATCTGCCATCATTCTTCTGCATATGGGGAAAGGAAGAAAATCACAGAGCATTAAGCTAAAAGCTACATTATTGCCAGTACTGAAACTGGCAAGGAGTGTATCTCTGGATTCCCATCTTCTCTTAAATAAAATGCAATCTTATTTCCTCACTCTCCTGACTAGTGTCTATAATTCACCAGTAAAGTAAAAACCCAGAGGTTCTGTCACAGCTTTCAGTGATGCAGTATCCAGCTTGCAATGAATCTGGTTTTAATGACTCTATAGCATTGCGATGCTTTCAAAAATGGAGCAAATCAGAACTGTTCCCATTAAACACGGATTATTTAAGACCCTGCTATTTTAAACACTACATTTATTCTAGATTCTTCCACTTTACATTTATTCTGTTTTTCGATAGAAACAACATCAGAAAACAGAATTTCCCAAGTACAAACATAATTTCTTTAAAAATGCTGAATTTTCATTATGTTTCTGCAAAAAAAAAAAAAAAAAAAAAAAGAACCAGAATGAAAACCAGAAAACGCTTCCCAGTATAAAATCTCCTTAGGTTATTATGAAGAAATTACCTACCCTGAGGAAGGCATCCAAGGAGCCATTCTCCATGTACTCAGTTATGATCATTACCGGTTTACCTAGGATTTGCAGAAAGAAAAACAAAATTCCTTGATGAACACCAATGTTAATGGGATAAAAATGGGTTGCACATGATTTTACTGCCAAGACACCTGGCTTACACAATCTAATTTAATTTGAAAAGCACCAAGCTTATGCCTCAGCTGTGGGGAGCAAGAGAAAAAATATTACAGGACAGAAACATATAAAGGGCCCCATCTGGAAGGTTAACCCTTTTGTTGACTCATTGACAAGGTCTTTAACTAAAGTGGCTCCTGTTCTCCAAGGAATATATGAATTGATAATTGATAGCTAAGAAACAAAGATCAGTTCAAACTTGACAAAAATCTTTAGTGTAATTAAATTTCTTGCAGACTAGAAAGCCTTCCTCTTTCAAAATGGAATTTGTGAATGATTTGGTCTCTCAGCCTCTTTTGAAAGATCAACGCTTTAGGCAAGTTAGAAGCTGTCAGCAGCCACAAGGTATTCCAAGACAATTGGATTCAAGAGTGCAAAATACAAGCTGTTCCTCTCAACTTTCTCTGTCCCGAATTTGTATCCCATGTCTCTCGTTATTTATAGATGAGCCAAAGCCTTTTGCCTCATGAAGTCAACCACAGAATAAATGATTCAATGAATTGTGTCACTTGTGGGGCACGGTGCTTCAGCAGCACTCAGCTTTCCCTGCTGCAGCACAGACAGCCAAGCTGGGCAGTCTGAAGAGAAATGTAATGTAACGTTAGTGACATAAGGATGCTTTCTAGGCACTCTCCTGCCTAAAACAACAGCAAATACATAAATAATGCTTGACATTGCTTTTAAGAGCTTTACAAAGTGGTGTGATGCTAAAACTGAAAACATTCAGATATTATACATACAAGTAACACTAATTATTTCATAGGGTTAAATCATGCTCGATATTCAGCACCTACATATTTACAGAAATAGGTCCAATATCATCTCCATTCTAAAAGTGAGCAATGACAGACGTAGAGAAGTGACCTATCAGAGGTCAAATGGCAAAAGCCCAGTCCCAAGACGAGCACTGCTAAGGCCACCTGAAGTCAAGGAAGCACCTGATGATCAGTGCCGGGCTGGCCTGGCAACCCTTCCTCCCACCTCTGCCTTAGCTACAGGAGCTATAGTTTCTTCCTAATTAAAAGACAGTGTCCCGGAGAAAATCTGCTTTTGTACCTCTCGGAGCAGCTCTGAATAAGGGAACATTATGGGGAAAGATGGTTTCAATGGACGTGTCACCTAGCCTATAGATAGATCAATTCAGTCTTGGCATCAGAGGTACCAGAACTACTAAACTTCTCCTTGCATCTGTCACCAGAACAACCAGCTAGGAAAACTATCCTACCATGACATGCTGCAGCACTGGAAGTTCCCCTGCTCATTTCTACCTCAGTGTGTTTTTCATCAAGATGTGTTTAATTGGTTAGGGATTTCTGGTTTTGAAGTAACTTTTTTTATTTTATTTGAAAACAATATGCTATAAGGATTGACTGTATTGAAAATTTTACATTATTTCACTTAGGCCAGCATATAAGTGTGATACATCACTGATTTCACTCATCATTACTTACTTCACCTTTTCAGTCCCAACCTATTCTTCGCAGACCTTTTCCTATTCCTGCTTCTCCTTCCCTTCCCAACTGATATCAAAACTCTTCCCGTTCCAGCCCCATGCAAAATGCCATGTCCATGATATGTCAGCCTGGCAGGTGAACCCTTTCTGATTCACATGACTGCAGCAGAGAAGCAAAGGCATTGCATAAAGCAAACTGGATGAAGGGCTTAGTGACCTTGGCTGAGTACGTGTACCCTTAAGAAAAAGGATGTGATAAAACATTATTCTCCATCTAATTCACTTTTGCAAGCATCCTTTGGTAGAAAGAGAAAAAACTCCAACCAAATCTGCATATTCCACTCTTTCATTTATCCTTTGCAACTGTGACCGGAACTCTTCCACTGAACAAATACAGCTAAATGAGTTTTAATTAACCCTCCTCAATCAAAAGATACTATGTCAACGTAGAAAGGAAGAAAGGGAGACTCTTTCAGTGCATTAACATGTAATTTCATTACTCAGGCACTTCTTTAGCAGGGGAGGGGGATAGAGAGAGGAGAAGTTACCATCAGAGTCAATTATTAAAGTACTTGACTAGCAGCCAATAATGTATTCATGGTTTTTTGCTGCCTCTCTCAACCCCCACCTACACCACTATTTATCTCACATTTTAATTTTCAGTTTATTAAATGCATTCATTTATCATAGCATTCAGAAAACCTGTGGAGAAATTGAGATAAATGTCTTCTTAAGTAGCCCTGTTTACCAAACAGCCCAGCTCCGAGGTAACCGAGCCGGCTCGCTGCGGCGGCACCGCTTGCTGCCAGCCAGGCAATGAAACGTTCTGGGGTCAGGCGACCACCTCCTCGGTGAAAATTTCAAATCATTTTAGTTTAGTGACAACTGCATTATGCAAATGCATACAGTAATTTATAACTGCTAGAGCTGTAATAGCTCAGGGGTTTCCAGCCTCGGTGGGATTTCAACACAAAGATTCCTCTGTTGCCTTGCTTTTAGAGAGGTGCTAGAAAAATCACTGTCTGTAGCAAACACTGTGACCTGACCACAACACCCCTGCCTTTGGCACAACAACAAAAAGAGAAAGAGAGAATCAGACCTGCAAAATTTAAACAGAGTATTATATTTTAATTTCAGTTTAGAGGGAAGCCCTCAGTAAATTATGAGCAAGATCAGTCCAAAACCCTATTTTCCCTAGTGGACACCGTCTTGAAAACCAAGTAGTTTGATCCATTTTCATCAACTGTGAGAGAGGGAAGCACAAATGAGTAAGGGTAGGCTTTCCAGAAATACAAGTGGTAGAGTAAGCATCCAGCTCCCACTGACATTCAAGAAGTACAGGGTTTTCAGTGGTATTTATTGATGGCTTTGACAACCCTCTATGGGAGATATTCTGTTCTTCTAGTAATATTTTATTTTTTAACTTTTCATCCATATTTAATTTTAATTCCTTACACTATTAATATCCTGTGTTCATGTTCATCATGCACACCATCAGTCGCACAAGGTAAGCTTCACGAATTCCAGCCATTAGCAGCAGCTCCCCAGATCCCTCTCTGCTTTCTTTGCTACCCTGACCACAAGCCCTTACACCCAAAGGGTCTTTTAGGATCAGCACCCAGTGCCAAGCTTTGCCAACATGCTACCTAAGGCGGGCAGCATAGGGACAATAACTACACCACCGCAGTGGAACTTTATCAAGTCAGACCCAAGCACGTCTGCCTCACAGGTGTATTTTGAGTTCTAGCCTATAAACAGCACCCAAGGAGCGCTGTCATTCTCTAAGGCAGAGTTCATGGCACAGTGAACGCTAACAGACTACAAAAAAACCCAAACCAAACAAACAAAAAGATCAGCCAGGTAAATTCTGCTGAGTGAAATTATCACACCTGTGAATCAGAGAAAACAAATAAGCAAGTTTCACACTAAAATAGCCTACTTCATTTCAAAGGCATGCTCCTTACATCTGTGCTTTGTACCTTAAACATATGATTCTGTAGTTTTGTTTTGATATTTTTCCCCCAACCATTTTAAATTCTTTGCTCACCATCTGCTTTTGCCTGCCCTGTAACAATCAGCTCAGTCTAGCAAAGATGTGAAAGATGCCTGCTTGGCATAGCAGGAAGGGGGGAAAAAAGCCAACCCCTGCAGTATTAATTCCCCCTACAAAATCTTGTACAAGCTGCCTACGGATAGAGTATCAGTCGAAACCATAAACCCATTTATAGCTGACAAGAAGATTAATGACTTGTCCTGCACCGATTTCCTCCTATTAGCTATCAGTGGCCCTGTTCCATCTGTCATTTCCCAGGAAAGAGGGTAAAAAGGAAAAAAAAAAACAGCACACACCATCACAGACTTAATTTCTCAGTGATTTCCAAATTGGTCTTGTCATAAAAACGACCTACTTACATTTAGTAACAACACCTTCCAAGTGGATGATATTGGGGTGGTCAAATTGTCCCATGATGCTGGCCTCACTCAGGAAGTCTCTCCTTTGTTTATCAGTGTAACCAGCTTTTAGAGTCTTGATAGCAACACAGATTTCTCTTTTTCCTGGTACTTTGAGACGTCCACTGCATACTTCACCAAATTCCCCTTAAGGAAAAAGGCACAAGAATCCACGGTCATGAACACAAAGCATACACTTGTGTTGTCAAACTGTTATATCAGTTAATTTGGAGGAACTGTCACACAAAAATTATAGGATCCCATGTTCCCTAAAAGCAAATTTAAAACTGTATTTTCAGAAAAAATGCAAAAGTTCTGGCACTTACCCACACCAATAACTTTTTCAATCTTTATGCAGGAGGCATCAATTTCTTTGGCAAATTCCCTCACAGCTTGGTTTGGATCCTCATATGTAAAAGGATCCACATATGTTCTAACACCTGCAAGGCAGAAATGTTTTATTTGAAGTCACTGATCTACATGCTGCTGAACACAGAACATATGAGACTGAAGCCTTAATGATATACAACAGCAAAGAGAGTGTACAATAAAAACGTACTGTAAGCCAGGAATGACTGATGAAGGAAGGACTTAATGTATGTTTCCCCAAAATTGATTTTTTTTAAATGTAAACATTTCATATTTCCCAATATTGATGTAAGGAATCAGGCTTTTGCCAACAGATGAGCTTCAAAAATCACCTGTAATCACTAAAATGCCAATAGCCTGTCTAAGGACCAGTGAGACTAAAATACATCACATTTCCCTTTTGGGAGCCAAGAAATTCTGAGCTCAGGTCCTAGGTTTGGGACCTGGGTGTAATGGAAGTAATAGTAGGATTCAGTCCTACAAAAAAGGCAGCAAAGTTCACCTTTCCTTTCCTGCAGGATTGCCCCTGGCCCATCCAGAAACTGCCATAGCAGAGTATTGTGGGAAAAAATCATGCCTAGATATCACTACTAAGAACAGATGTCTATCAGTGAAACAGAACAATGGAAAAAATTGAAAAATAAATGATGAACCTTTCTCCTGTCTGTTTCCTAAACATTTTTTTACCCAGATACTTCTATTTTCCCTGTTACTGAAGTACATGGTTTTGAAGGAGGATGTTTGCAAGAGTGGAAAACAGAAACATATTCATCTCAGAGGAATGTCATCCCTTATTTCCCAAGCATCAGAACACAGGACATGTTTTACGAACCGAATCAAAAAATCCAAGCATCACTGCCTTTACCTTGGTTCAAATGTTTCTCCTCATCTGCCTCTTGCTTAGCCTTACTGTACTTACTGCGCCTGTCGAAACAAAATAAAAGAGCATTACAGTTCAGAATAAGTATCTTTGAGACAAGCTCAGTCTTCTTAACGTGCTGAGACTTGAGTTGTTTGCACCTGCTACGACCTGTGCTCGGCAGCTCCCCTGCAACAGCCCTGACACAACACACACCGGGGGTGGGAGATTCCGCTCCCCAGACTGCTCTAAGTGGTATTGGCATCAACAAAGCATCAAGGGAAACACACATCTCTGTGTTTGCATCTCAGCATTTAAAGAAAGAAAAGAAAGCTTGCGTTTAAACTACTTTTTCTTCAAACGTATATTTGCAATTCTGTGCAAAAAAAAAGGGCCTATCACGTGTGGATTTAAGTGCTATAATAGCGGTGTTTTGGTAGATCGATTTTCAAACATAATTAGGCAAATGCCAATACCAACACACTTTAACTGCAAATTTAAAACTGGAAATGGTCTAGTAACATAGGAATCAGAATGGCAGCAAATAAAAACCCTAAACAACCCTGACCGCCAAATATGCAGATGCCCAAAAGTTTGTTTCTTCTTTTAATCACTGTATAATTGAAGGGGGTAAAGAAATCCTGATAGCAGAGGTCCTCTACTAACCCTCTGAGTTGGAGACTATATAATGTAGAGTAGTATGTTAATTCTACAGATTACTATTTCTACACCTACACACATTATATTGTATCCAGTTATGTATTTAATTAGTTCAGCTTTAAACTTCAACGGATGAGTGGCATCAAGAATAGGTAATGCAAAAAGTTAGACTGTTAGAGAAGATATTGAGGAGTCAGCTCAGCCCAATATGTAGAGAGATTCCCCAGCATTTAACGGTTTGTAGATGTAGAGATTCGATTTGGACTCTTCCCCATCATTCCCTGGAAGTTCAGACCCAGGCACAAGAACAGACATTGCCACAGTGAAAGGTTTATTTCTGCTCACTCCTCAGTTTGTCCAGTCCGATGGAAGTCCTAGTCTCCCAGCTAACTGGCAAGAGCCTGGGCTGGTGTGAAGAGGGAAGGCAGAAAGAGAAACCAAAGCTGGGGAACAGAGACAAGACTGGCACTGCCTGCGATGTGCAGCCTGTTGCCTGCAGTGGGATTGGAGGTGGCTGGGCCTGCCAGGGACAGACTGGGTTAAAAGTCTGAAAATGGCGAATGGGTAGAGGAGGGTGAGAGAAAGACCTGTCAGGAGATGTGAGTTAAAAGGGGTCAAAAACTCGCAGGTAAGAGGAAGAAAAGAGATGACTGAGAGCCTCACTTGCAGCAAATTTTCCCAAGTCTCACCATTCCCCTCCTGTCAGCAAAACCTTCTGCCCATTAGCAAGAAGCATCTCACTTCCCACTCTGCAACTGGCCTGCGGGGAATGGCAGCTTCCCACCCCCAGCTGAAGGGCCATTTCCCAGCCTTTGTCTTTGCAGTCTTTTATCACCGCGTGTTAAATCCAGTATGCTAATAATAAAAACTATATATTAACCATGAAACAGAAGGAAAAAAAAATCCTGTTTGACAAGTGAAGACTACCTGATCTTTGAATCAAGCCTCACAGCTCCCAACAACATCAACAGAACTTGTGTTCAGACATTAAACGCAGGTACACATCCAACCATAAACGGTTGGGAGCTTCTTTTCTTGATGAAAGTCAATTAAACGCAGATGGCTCCAAATCAGAAGAAGCAACATTATTAAAAACCACACTGGATCCAAACATCAATTTAAACCATTTATTTGCCTGAGGACTTACAGCACTGGTATAATAGAGCTGAGTTAAATAAAAGGACTACGTTCTGTTCCTAGTTACTGAACTGGTTAAGAAGGAAGAGGCTACATGAATCTCACCCAGTGCCATACAGCACCAAGCCAGCCAAGGGGATCTCAGAGGTGGTTTCAGGTTTTATACAACTTCTCTCAGAGGAAAGAAAAAAATAAAGATTCTGCCTTTTAAGCAGGACTCCTTCAAATTAATTTTATTAATGTTCAGGCACAGATGGGACATACGAAACACAAACAGGCTTTGCATGAAAGCATTTTAAGTATGAAAAATGCTGTTTATCTTATTTTTAAAAGTACAAGCACCCTAACAACCAATAAAAACGTAAACTTCCCCCACTAAAATCCAAAGACATACAAAAAGCAAAGGAAAACAAAGGGATTACTGTTCAAGCAATATAATTGTAGCTTATTAACTTTACATAATACCTTCCAAACTAACTACCTACTTCCACTTCTCCCTGTGTCACCCCTTGACCTCTCCTGCTTGGCTGGGGGCAGGACACTCCTGCGTGCCATTGTCCCCAGCGCAGCCGGGGAGCCCTGTGCCATGGGGCACACAGGGCTGGGGCTGCCCCTCGGGGCTGCTCACCTGGGGGGCAGAAGGCAGCCTTTGTCACAGATCTGAACCCCGTAATTACAGGGATTTGGGCGGTGGTGGTGATTAAATAGCCAGCATTCAGGAGAAGAACACAGAAGCTTTCAGAAAGCAGAGCGGTCAGAGACACAGGCAGATCTACAGGTGGGGGAAGCGATGAAGAGGAGGTGACAACAGAGGTGAAACAGGACGGACCCGGGGCCACAGCGCTGCACCCACCTCCTCCCCAAACCAGAGAGGGGCCGAGTGCCACAGGGCACCCAGCACCAGCAGCTCAAGGTGGGAAAACGCCTCCAGCTGCTCATGAAGCTGAAGATAAATCAGTCTATCAATCACAAACATTTCTGACAAACTTTTAGACGGCCAGAGGATTCTGTAGGGCCATCTAACTCCACACAAGCCCTTTTAGAAAGAGGGTCTTTCTGTTTCAGACTTTCCTAAATCCTTTACAACTCTATTTGCCATACTCTGCGGGGTTTAGAAACACTCACACTACCTCCTGCACTCTGCTCTACAGGTATGCTCATCCTAATCTCAGTAAATTTAACCTTACATTTAGGCAGATTAGTTCTCATGTTAACACAAACGGCATGGTTGCAAGACAGAACCAAACAGCTTGAGCTGCCTCAAGGCAAAGTCCTTTGGCAAATTCTGTTGTAAAGATGAGTTTTGGGATGTGAGCAATGATTTGAAAAAATGTAATGCTAAATTAGTAGTAATAACCCAGAGTTCAAAAGTGGGCACCTAGAGGATATGCCCAGTTCCTACATTTGGCTCGTGGATGCAGAGAGGCCATGTCTGCAGGCCAAAGCATGGTTTTGATTGTACAAATGTGAGTTTCAGGTCATGGCTAGATTACAAAACCTCCCTGTGGGGACTGTATGGACACAAAAGCTTTTTCTTATCTGAAGTCATCTTGGAAAAAAGTGTTATTATTTTGCTATTAACTTCTGCTGCTGTAGGAACATCATGAAATATCCCCAAAGCCCACACCTCTAAATGACACTGGAAAAGTGGTTAAAATCATTAGAGTAATAGTGAATATTAAAGTAGATTCTGTTTACTGAGGGCTACTTCCAGCTACTGGAGAGCTGTGTATTGAGGAAGGCTATTAATTAGCAAGGCACCAGGCATTAGTATGCACAGAGGAGTTTCACTGTCCTATTATTTCAGTCATCTTGATTTGTCTTTCCCCTTCCACGGCCTCCCTGAGACCTACCAGTGCAGAGCTACGGGACATCTGTGAACCCACGGCCACCGGGATACTTTTATCTCCGTTCCCACCAGTACTGGTCCAGCTTTTTGCCGCTGCTGTTCACCTGCTCTTTGTCCTGTGTTGATCCCAGTGCAATGCTTGTGGGCAGGGATAACCCAACAGACAGGCTGAGCGGTGTGAGGACCTGCCTGAGCGCACCCACAGCAGCCAGTCTGTCAGCTACCTGGCTCCAGGCAGCCCTTCCTCTGACAGCTTTATGGCCGATACTAAAGAGAATCAATATGAGGGCAAGGGGTTGACATTTCATTTTCTAAAAAGTGATCCATTGAGGGCCAATCACCGAGCAGTGTTTATCAGCCTTGGGAAGCGACTTTTTTTATAGGGGGAGGAGGGGAAGGAATCGTCTCAAAGCAGCTCGACAGGCTCAATTCTCCAAGGTGGCGACTCATAATTAGAAATCCAATGTATCCTGCTATCAATCCTGCCTTAAATAATAAAGTGATCAATAAAAGCAGAGAGGAGATTAAGTCATCAAGCTCAGTGATGCTATTTGCTGTTCCAGTGGCTTTTAATAAACCTGTCTCTCTGCATTACATTTTCCTATGTTCTGCTCTTCTTTCTCCTTGCCAGCATGGAGGCTTTGAGTTGAACACCCGTAGAAAACTGTAAAAATGCAAGTCTACTTTACAGGTATCACAAACATAGTGACTTAACTGCTCTTTAAGACAACATAAATTAAGAGAGCAAATCAAGAGGAATTTATCTGCATTTATAGCTGATGCCATTAAACTAATCAACAGAGACTTGACAAAATGTGAATCCCTTAGATCCCAGACTTCAGATGCAAGTAATGATACATTCAGTTTTATCTCAGAATTACACTGAAGCAAAACCATGCTGATCTTTTTAAATGTGACTGAACACAAAGATGAATACAGAAACACTCGCACTGTGTTTCTGCTACACTGTCCTCCCACTCTCAGGACTGTTCTTGATGCCTGGGCTGAATTTGGGAGAATGAACTTGTTGGAAGGTTATGGTCCTGCTCTGATGAAATAACCATCTATCCAGTCTGTTGTGTTACTGCCTGTGATGCTGAATGACTGTGGCTTCTGTTTTACAGTCATATCCACTCACACTGGAAGGACTAACCCAAAAAACTAATGCAGACTCATATAAACACAAAAATCACAAGCATAGCAGTCTGATGGCTTAGTTCACAACAATGCAGTTGTTTATTCCCTATCAGGAGTGAGTCCAAGAAAATCTACTGCACCCATACCCATTAAACTTAACTTCAAATTACACTAACCGCAAATCTCTATCTGGCTTGCTTCTCAATGCCAGTTATTGGAATCAACTTTGCATTTGAAGGGCAAATAGAGCTGGAACTATTGCCATTACATCACATGCTGCTTGGTTCTAATGTTGAGAAGATCAAAGCTACATGGGAGAAGGCTTGTAATGCAAATGCACTGTTTATGATGCTAATCAAAGAATTTAGCTTTGTTTGGAGGAGACAAAAAGCTCCCTCATGAAAGACAGAGGGGGAGAGAGAAGCTTAAGTTCTTACCTCCTGCTGATGACAAAGGCTGCAATGAGAATGACCACAAGAACAACACTGCCAGCCACTGAAACAAGAAGCACTGTGGGATTGGTACCATCGCCAATGATGGGGGAAGGAACTGGAAACAGAAAAGGTAGCATTAGTGTCAGATACCCTCAAAAAATCAACCTAGGTAGCACTAAATGGGGTTTTCTGGCTTGTGAAGGCAGTTTAGAGTAGCACTCAAATCTACTTTTCCAAAAGGGCCCTAATTAGTGGAAGACATGATGTTTGATAATGATTTGGGGAACTTCACTAGGAACAAGGCTCCCTCTCCTTCTCTCCTTCAGTGTTTCTCAGATGGTAGAAGGGCTAATTTTTTCCATTTCTAATTGCTTTCCACTCTTCTTTCCTCTTCCTTTTTTTCTCAGTGGGGCCAGATGATCACTCCCCAGCTGGCACAAAGAGAATGAGTTGTTTTAAAATATGTCTTCCCTCTTTCTGCTGGATTATTTTCAGCTGTTAACATCCTAAAGGATGTTGTCACTAACTGGCATGATCTTACATTGATATAAACAGACCTGTATGTCCAAAATAAAATAAGCTTGGTCACATTGCCTTCCTGCCACTGCAAAGCAAATATTTTGGGGACTAAATTTGCATGTTTCCTTGAACAAAATGAAAAGCTCTACCGACAACATAATTTGAACATTCTGTCTTTATATGACTGTTTAAGGAAAAGTGCAAATATGTGAGCTGTTGTAGGATATCTAACTGCCCTATGTCAACAGCTACCAAAAGAGAATAATAGGGTTCTATTCTCCTGCAAATGATATATTCCAAAAACATGTGCAAACATCTACATTTACAATACACAAAACAGGTACATAGATCTCTCAAGCACCAACAGCTTCCAAGTGTTTATAGGGTGTGCATCTCCTTAAGCCACACTGAAGTATTTTCATTGTTAGAATCTAGAACATATTAACAGCACATCCAATAGGTGTCTCAGGTCATATTCACAGCATCACTAACAGTCATGAAGCCACAGAAGAGCATATTCCCAGAACAGACACACCACAGTCCAAGCGACCAACAGGAACCTCCCAACGCGCAGCTCAGTTATATTTGTGCCCTTTGCTCCAGCAAAAGAAAAAGAGATCAGTGGGCATGTCATTACCTGTGTTAGTTGTGAACTCAAATGGTCCACTGAAGTCTCCATAACCTGCTGCAGTCCTGGCCCTCACGTGAAATACATACGAAGTCAGGGGGTTCAAGCCTTTGATGTCCGTGTTCCTGGAGGCTGTCTTCACAATGCGATAGCTGCGCTCATTTTGGTCCTAACAACAAAAGAACACCACGGTGATCAAGTGAAAATGCCTCGCTGCACCATGAACTGCTGCACTGTGAACCGTGGAACACCACTTCCCTGCCAAAACTGTCACGATGAAAGAAGGTGAACAACAATGATGGAATTCCCAAAATACGTCCCGAGGGCTCCTGCTGTCGGCCTTGCTCAATATCCCTACACTGCGTGCTGCACAGACCAAGCCAGAAAAGGGTGATGAGGCAGTAGGTATGATGCTCATATATCACTGATTATTTAAGAAATCACACAATTAAACCCTTTGGAAAATAGCCAAGCCTTCAAATAGGATCCTCTTGATGAACAAGCAACATTTTACTCACACATGCTGGCACTTTCTTTTTCTTCTCACCAGTCAGGAGCCATATATATTAACAAAAAAGAATTAAAATATTTTTTAAAAAAGAGAGTTAGAAAATGTTTTCCAGAACCTCCAATCTTAAAAACTATTCTAATTTTGGCTGGAAAATCCATCAGAAAATGTAGTAATGAGGTTCTTTGCAAATTAGATGCCTTTTATAGCACATGTTAGGGAAGCAAATATGTGATTATCTTTGTAAAAAAAATTTAGAAGTATCCATGTGTGTGCGAGACAGAGCACACACAAGCAAGAGCAGGTAATTGTTCGTTTTTGCAGAGAACCTTGAAACAAAACAGCTCTTTTCATAGTTCCATATTTGAGGAGTTATTTGTAGGAATAACATCTCTAACTTGGAAAGTATGAAGAATGTAATTTTCTTTCCTTATTCTCTATTAAAAGCCATCCAGCCCACACTATCACGCGAAGCAGAAGCTATTGGCAAACAGATTTTCTTCTTATTATTACTGTGTTATATACTTCATTATTATGCTTCTGTCTATAAAGTAAAGCTAATGTCTCACTTCTGCCCAACATTATTGATTCTCATTATAAATATGATTGCTACAAAAGCGAGTAGTTCCTAGGTAGGAAAAAATAACAAAATAAACTTGTACCATACAGCTGGAACAGCCTATGAGTCTCATTCTTTCAAGCAACCATTTAAGTGCATGAAATCCTTAATTGGATTTTATTAAACTGAATCTATTTTGTTTCAAATGATGGAATCCTATCTGGAAATAAACTGTAATGCAATGAAGTAAAAGGCTCTCCTCAAACCCAAACAGAATTCCTTGCTTGTCCGTTTCTGAACAGTACCTTTTCATAGTATTTGACTTCATACTCCAGGATAACTCCATTTGGCCTGTCAGGTTCCAGCCAAGCCAAGGCAACGCTGTGCCTTGTTATCTCTTTAGCCTGGATCAAAGCAATTGGAGATGGAGCTGACAGGAAAAAAAAATACAAATATATAAGCAATAATTTAGTTTTAAAGTTTTTAATCCTAGCTTTCACAACATGAGCACTTTCAGAAACTGTGTTTTTCTTGCAGGAGGGTTAGAAGCATTTAAGTATTTCACCAGTTTTCTCTTAACAAAATTGCATTTAATTCCTCTCTAATAAAGCTTTTAATTGGATTCTGGGCAGTACTAGATAGGTTTGAAGAAACATTGCACTGAAATGTTCACGATGCGTAGGTACAAATCCCTCTGATAGGTTAAGGTACTAAAAGATTCTGCTTAGTTTTTCTCCTTTCTTAGGCATAGTACATAGATTTATACTATTGTTGTTGTCCATAGTGATTGTCTTCTTCCATCTCCTAAAATTACCTGGTATTACTTCATTAGCTATTTGCTTTACAGAACTCTGAAATCGTGAAGAGCCAATCTGGTTTTCTGTAAAGCTGAGAAAATATTGCCACTGAATTAAGCAAGACCAGAATAAGGCTGAATACATATGCATTTGGACCCTCCCATGAAAACCAGGAAACTTGTATTTCAAGAGTCTGAGCCAATTTGTGCTTCCTAACTTGCTTTGCTAAGCCCAGGTCCGTGAGCAGTCCCTGGAGAACGAGGAAGCTCAGTGCCCAGGGGCCAGATTCTGGCTTCGATAGCTCCTTCTCAGCCAGAAGATATCAGAGATTGGTCCTTTGTGTACCAACCTGGCATCATCTGACCCTGCCCCATGTGGTGCTATATTGATGCGATGAATAGAAAAAGCAGGATTACGCTGCCAAGGGTAAGGGCTGCGTGATTTTTGGAAAAACTCTCCCTAGCAACAAGCTCAACTCAAAGATCCTTTAAACTGTATCTGTGTGCAGTAATAAGGGCTGCAATGAAGAAGATAATGGAAACCATCGCATTGTGCGCCCTGCACAGAGCCCCTGCTAATGCTGAAGTTCAGGTTTTTGACTGGCTGGAGGACAATGCATTCTCCATTTGACTGTGATAGCAGCAGATTCATGGCTGCGCTGGGGGAACCGGTTTTCTGAAGATTTATGAACCCGGCTGCCCTTTTCTTGCTGTTGTGTTGCTGTGTGGTCACATCTCGAGCCAGCTGTTATCAAGTTCTTTTGATGCTGACAATAGCTGGTATAAATGGCAAAGTCTCCAAGGATAAAAAGGGACATTCATGAAATTTTTAATCTTATCTAACAAAGCTGTCCTGTATAACCAGAGATTAGAGGTCTTCCTAAATTGAATATATTTCTTCTTTTGTCCCCTAAAGCTGTAGACACGTTGCTCTTTTTTTTTCCTCTTTTCCCTTTCTTTTTGTTTCTTTTTCTACTCTTAATTTTGAGATGACGATTCATGAAAACGTTAGAGCAAAAAGTATCCTTGAAACATGCATCCTTGAAAACTACCAAGAAAGACAAATAAATAAAACAGTCACAAAGAATGAAAGGAAAATTGAATGTTGAAAGCCTCAAACCTACTTGACCGTATCGGACAGTTCTGATGGAAGTGAAAATAACCAGTAGACACAGCACAGTCACAAAAGGGTGTCTCCTGTTGATGTGAAACCATCAGGGAGCTGCTTCCCGATTTACTATTTGACAGTTTGGCATCTCTGTTAGAAATGCCTCCGGAACCTTCCTCTCTTTTTCATTGTCTGTCTCTCACAGGCAAAGGCAAATACTGGATGACAGAGGAGACTATAAACACAGCCAACAGGGAGGGTCCAGGTGTGCTCCATCAAATTATATCTGTGGTATGACTGAGAACCTGCTTAATAACCTCACAGTTCCTCAACAGAGAATCTGACTTTTTTTTTCCCCTCTGCAGTAAGAATACCCCTCAGTTAATAAATTAGAGAAGAGATTCGTTACCCTAAAACACACACACACACATGACATTACTGATAAACCAACCAGAGAGAAATCTGCTTAGTTAACGGTGCCTCATGCAGGCCAGACAGGCAATTCTTCTTACTGAGAATCTGTCACTGATGCTGGTCTGACCTCAAGAATTGCAGAGAGAAAGTTCACTTTCTTTCTTTCATCCCTGTTTTACCCTCCTTGGCTTCCCATTTCATTTCTGCGGGCATTTATATTGGAATTCAGAGCGTCCTTCAATATTAGACTGGTAAGTGCTGTATGAAAGCACATTTCTTCTCTGCTGTAAAATGCCTATTTGCAGCAGAAGAATACATATTAACTATCTCTTCTTGTGGAACATGCTTAGCTTTATACAGTTTGACAAGTGCTTTCTTATGTCTCTCCAAAAATGGACAGCTGATCCTTGGCACTACTAGAATACACAACCTGGTCCTGGCCTCCAGGACACAGACAGGGCTTGTTTGCCCATTCCTTTGTTACTCCTTACAATTGTAAGAATGGCATTAGGTTTTCCTTCTTGTCCTTTATATGCAACTTCATCCTGCTTAACTTTTATTCTATTCCTTTGTCCTGTGTTATGCAGATGAGCAATTTGTTCGAGTTGTTTTGTTTCAACTACACGTCTTGCCTCTGCATATGCTATACAAAAATCATAAGAGTGCTGAAGTCCAGCTACAGGATGAAGTACCAGAATTGCAAGAGGCTGTCCAGGAGTTCTTTGATACCTCTGTAGCACAAACCTGTAGTGGTCTATGCAATAGGTCTATGCAACAGGCCTTGAGGAACTGGGCTCAGTAACCACAGGGATTACAACAGTTATTCCACTGCATGGATAAAACCCGTCATTACGAATGCTCCCTTGTTCCTGCAAATAGCCAAACAAATCAGGTTTGTTTGTTTCCTAGTTTTGCAGGATCCAACGGGTCTGGGTCTCCTTGGACATATGTTACCAAAAGGGTGTAAGAGCCCAGTGCGCAGAGCCCGGGCAGAGCAGACCCCCACGGCCAGCTCCTATGGCAGCCCAGGCGGCAGTCACAGCCTTCTGGGTGAGCTTGTGCAAAATATTCACTTTCTTTGTTCTTCTGCCTTTTGCCTTTAAATTACCTCTTTGGGAAGATGTGAAGACAAACACATAACAGGTTGTAAAATGATGCTTTCATCACGAGCAGAATAAACGATGGAATTTTCTCCTATATGTGCATGGGCTAACTGTTCATAATATACACACATTCCTACACAAACATACGTAGGACAGCTTGACCCAAAATAAAAACGTACACAATTAAGATGTTTGCAATAAGGTCACATAACACTTTTGGAAGAGAGTGGGAGATCGCCTTTTCTTTCACTTTTTGCAAATTCTTCCTTCCTGATATTTGAAGGGTACCCTAAGCAAAAATTTGTTTCTCAATTATCATTGCTTACAACAGCAAGTTTTTCTGCCACTCATGCACAGATTGCACATACCAAGCACCAGTTCTACCAGAACAGCCCATTTCAGAGGGAAGAATGACGAGGTGTGTTGGTGTCTAAAAAGAGGTCCAATTGAACAAAAGCAGCAAGTGTAACTTTCCTTAGTTCAAAGCTCAGCAGTTCCTCTCCCTTAAAAACCCCACTCCCTACTGATGTGAATGTTGCAATTTTCTTTTATCTACTTCCTCAATAACCTGCCATTAAACACCTACTAGTAGTTTTATTACTGCGGTTCTGAGCTTGTGGCCTACAGAGAGAGAAAGACACAGATGTACTACAAAAACTTCACCCAAATGCCATAAAGCCATATCCCAAGGCTAATAAGTGCTGAATTATAACAGTTTTGAGGCACTTTAAAGGATGGTAGAACCAGAGTGTCAGTTTTTCATTACTGGTTCAAATTAGGGAAGGCGGGGGAGAGGAAAAAAAACAGGAAATAAATAGATGCAATAAAGTCTCTGGCATGTAGGCATCCATGAGTGAAAACAGCCCTTTATAAAACTACAACACATGAGTACTCAGATATCAAAGATACACAATGCCCAGTGTTTTAGTGAAGATGCCTTCTTAACCACAGCAGGGTTTACTTTCCACTCCCCATGATTTGAATTTAAATGGATCATGTTTACTCAAGGGGTCTTGCACTGATTGAAAAAATATACCCACAGTTTGTACATTATCTCAGCTAAATTCAAATAACATATTTAAATTTAATTACTTGAAGCTTAGGGGTTTTCATGCTTTTCTTTTTTCCCCCAACTGCACACAACAACACTTATTTGTTCTTATCAATGGCTATGTGCTTTGTTGAGCATCAAAATTAAATGCTTGAAAGCACTAATGATGTTACTGTGATTAAGGGTTTTTACCTTCCAGGGAAGATACTAAAAGCCTGCTCCATTATTAATTACTTAAAAAAAATTCTGAGAATCTAATGCCAAAGAATAGAAGAAAAGTCCTCTTAGAAATCAAAGCAAAACAATAAAATATCTTTTATTAATTTGGACAAAACACATTTAAGGGAACCTGGCACATTTTGGGATTTCTCTTTGAATACCTACCTTGTAATATTGTGGGTTTTTACATGGGATTTTGGAAATTATATTATCAGATAATCTCACAGCAGGAAAAAGATACAGAACACAGAAAATCAAATATGTTCTTAATCATTTCTAAAGGCAACATTCTCCAGGCCAGATTCTAGTAATTTTATTCATGTAAGGGAGCAATTTACTCTACTAGCTGCCACACTGACTTCAAATCAAGTGAAGGGAGAAGTACCCAGCCCTAGTTAGTTACATGTACCAGACTAAATTAAAAAGAAAGGAGTTGTGTTCTTTCCTAAGATGCTGATGCTCAGTTTGGCTTCTCGTTGGGCCTGTTACCCCCTGTCCTCTCTCTCACCCAGGTAGAAATGCTGCAGGACTCGTATTTTTGAGTAACACCACGCCTGTGCTTTGAGTAGTCCCAGCAAACGGCTCCACAAACAAAGGGGAATGCATTTTAGCATGACTACATTTCCAAACATATGCATAGCATATGTATAAGCCATGTATGTACATAAGGATAAGCACATGAAAGGGTTCTGCACATGTGAATCTATGTGCACACATGGAGATGAGATGTCTGTGCATGTTGGAAGAAGAAAGCTGGAGTTTGGCGTTCCCATTCTCTGCGCCCAGGATGACAAAGCCGCCTTCTCCTGGGGACCAGTAGGAGCCTGCGGGCTCCATGTGCGCTTTAAAAAACTAACCACATGCGAATTTCATTTTTTCTCATTATTGCCTCTGTATAAGTGGAGCAAACGTTTGTAGTAGCGATGACTGGGCCAGGTTAGGACTTGGACAAGGATCTAGTGGCCTGATTGCTCAACCAAGCCACTGGAAGCCTTCCAAGACATTCCCAAGTCCTCTGTCTTCCCACCGTCAGCCTCGCCCTCTCCCAGGTATGACGACTGGCAGGGAACACCTCCCAGCTTGGAAACTGAGACACGCCAAGGTTCAGGCCAGAATTTTAAGGTTTAGCATTTAAAGCAAAGACTTTAAATCTACACCACTAGAGTAAAGCGCCCAAGGTTATCCGCCCACACTTGAAAATCCTGGCCGAGGTAATGTGAAGCTGTGGGACAGCTGAGCTTGGCCTCTTTCTCTCAATCCCTTCAATCAGCCGTAATACTTCTGAACTAAACTTTCCTTCCCTGTTACTAGAAATTACACTGCTCAGGAAAAGCACCAGCTCAGCCACAGGATACTCTCATTGGACACTTTCATCCCAGAAGATCAGGCACGAGTGATCTTCCCTTTCTTTCCAGGCTCTGCAACCCAGTCACTGCCAAAAATCTCTGAGAAAAACAAGTGACAAGCTCTCAAACCCAGGGACCAGCTCTCATCAGGTACTTTTGTAATGATGTGCTCATGAAGAAAAGGGCTAGAAAATGAGATTTTAAAGACTGTTAACACAGCATTATTATGTTTTAAACATTTCCTCTGTTTTAAAGTTTTCATTTCTTGCCTCTCCCAAAAGAACCTGAGCTACAAATCTTGCCAAACCACAAAAGCTGGCTCTGACTTGCATCAAATCAAAAGCTTGAAGGAAAACCCAGGTTGATTGCAGCAACAAATAGTAGTAGCTGAGGATTATTAGAGTGCTGTATCTGTACCACCCTACTCCCAGCTTCAGTTCTTGGAGACATCCACAAACAGCCTGTGTATTTTCTGTGTTGCACATCCAGTTCTGCGTCAGTTTTAGCCCAGGCTACTTCAGTGTACCAGAACTGCTCTAATTTAGTTCAAAACAACTACAGGCGCTGAGGTCTGGCCACAGTTCCCTGGGGTTTACATCAGGAACTGCAGTGAGACAGGGGTGACAAAGACGATTTTGCACATCCAGGAGATGGCTCGTACTGGGTATTAATTTCTGAGGACTAGCTCTTGACAGCAAAACATTATTTTCAGGTACTGGTCCTCCAATTCTGAAGGCCAAATAATGATGTCAGCTAATGCAATGCAGGTCTGGAGCAACTCCAAAGATCTCAATCTGCATCCTGCAATCCCAAAGACTGCCTTAAACCAGAAGACGATAGATTCTACATAGCATTTAGCAAGAGATCTGTATTACAACTCAAGCATGGGGTCTGTTTAGTCTGAGAATGACTTGTTTTCTTTCTGCTAGCTTGCTAAAAAATCCTGTTGGCATGTTCTGACAAGGATAACTTAATAGCTGCCAACAGAAACACGGCAGAATACTGTGTATTTCCTGTGTGTATGAATGCCAGTTTAAAACAAACAGGAAAACAAGTCTTTCAGATGGAAGGCAATTTATAAAAATCTATGTGAACGTTACAACCACCAAAACATTTCTAAATGCTTTAACTAGAATGATTAACCCAAGAAGGATGAATGTACCTGGCACTGTGAATCGCTCTAAGAAACTCTAGAGGTATAAGCAATTTGTTAAAACAGGGAATTAGTCAGCAGCTGTCTGACCTGAGCGGGTTTGGAGCCGCTGGTCACAAAGCAGGTCATGCTCTTCCCTCTAGTTGAGGTTAGAATCTGACCCAGTATAAACAACAATAAATTCTGTAGCCTAAAGAAGCCAACACTGATGCTCCACTGCATTATTTTGAATTGAGAGAAGCAGAGAAAATGGGCCATGCATTCCAGACAAAGAGAGAATTGCTGTAACTCCCAGAGCTCTCCTTTAGGGCCCAGAGCAGTCATGCTCAGAGGCAGAATCCCCTGACCCGAATGTGGGTTGAACGCTTCTGGGAAGCACGTGCTGTAATCATCCTCTTATTTCCCAAACGCTGGTCCAGCAAGCACAGACCGCCAGAAACCACTGATGCTGGGACACAACACCCAGAACCCCAGGGTACAGCAGCTCTGGGGGAGCGAGAAGGAGAAACTAGGGACCATAACTTCTAGTTATTAAAACAGATAACTATGTTGGAAACACGGCATTCCCTGACCACTCAAAATAAGTAGTCTGGAGCAATCTGACCTGCTTACCACCATCCCCTCACCCACACACCCCGCTGTTCCTCCCAGGGAGCCACCAGAGCTAATCCCCCCAGAAACAGCCTGTCCTTCACCTTTGTACTGCTACACAGGAGGAGGACCTGCTGAGCTGCCTTTTCAGAACAAACTCTTCCACTCCCCCTCCAGCCCCTTCCACAACAAAATCACAGCTGCCCTCAAAGACACATCACATCCCCCAAATGGAACCCTTGTCCCATTCTTTAAGCCCTTCCTCAAGACAAGCAACCATCCAGCTGCTACTCCTCCCATTTCCATCCTCCTGCTCACAGTCAGAAGAATTAAGACATGTCTGCATAGATTTCATGGGTCAACATGTTCTTAAACTGTACAGGACCAACGAAATAACTTACTGTATCTGTGCCCTGCAAACCACTTCTTGGGTGCAGCTTTCCAGCCACTTACAATAGCATATCAGCAATCCATAAAAGAATAGCAAAAATATGGACTCTGATGAATTAATATCCCAAAGGGGCAATCCTTTGTCTCACATTGAAAAGGACAGGTCTCACCTGATGCCTCATGTCTGTCTCTGCTAACAGAAAGCCTCGTTTCTGCTCCTTGGTGCTGTCTTACAGCTATCACAAAGCCCTCCGAGCACGTGGTTACCCCAACAGTTACGGCGTAAAGCTCAATCCACTATGGGGCAAATGTGTGATTTAGTACCCTGGGCAACACATCTCCTACTGTTGTTCTCCTTGGTTCTCACACAGTTACTTTTTATTTACTTGAATCATGGACATGTAGATGATATATATATGTACTAAATAACTTCCTTTCTCACTTTCAGCATTAAGAATATTAGATTTTATAAAAAGAGCTGCTTAAAAGCCTTTTTGAAATCCAGCCTGCGTCCTATATGCCATTTAGATGCTTTGGAAATACTGAAGTAGCTTCTAAACAAACAAACAAAAAATGTTATGACTCATTTTGCTAAAGCAGCATTCACTATTTTAATAAATAGATTTTGGCACATTGTCTCATCCTGACTTCTGAAGTGCTACAGTAATAGCAGAGTTAGACTTTGCCATTTGGGTTTCTCAGATCAATCACCCAAAGTCAGAAATGGCAAGAATCTTGGAGAAAGAAAAGGTAATAAAATTATAAACATTTTACTTCAACTGTGGTACACAGCTCCAACAGCAACTGCAGGATGGGTCTCAGTCATTCCCCTCCGAGCCTGCGGCACTCAAACAAATCAAAACCCAGGATTCACCTGACAATAAAAATCACAATTCCCATCTTAACACTTGAAAGTAATAAACTGTTTCCAAGCCACCAAAATTAAGGAACTTCACCTTTATTTACTTTAAGTTCCATCACATGGAAGGAGGCTGGTGCAGAAGTTTTGCCTTTAAAGTATTCACATTTCAGCTGGATGACCTATAAATTTTAATTATAATTGATATTCAGAGTGTTCAGCTGGAACTCTGGTTGGTAAAGTACCTCCTGTACAAAGGTTAGATGGATTTGACATGACACTATCTCTGCCTCTGGGCAGTTGAGAAACTCTTGAGATTGAATCGAGGTTTAGGTTTTCTGGGCTCACTTAGTGCACATTAGTTCTGCCAGGATGCTGCAAAACACCTTACCATGCTACCCCACCAACCTTCCTTTGCTTCAGGGGAAAAAGATACTCTGTGCTTTTGGAAAAGTACCACAGAGAATCGGCCGGCAGCGCACCAGACTCTCACACTCAGAGCTCTTCTACCAGCTCCTCTCGCTGGAACT
This sequence comes from Patagioenas fasciata, assembly GCF_037038585.1. NCBI lineage: Eukaryota > Metazoa > Chordata > Aves > Columbiformes > Columbidae > Patagioenas > Patagioenas fasciata. The sequence goes on from NC_092528.1 coordinate 12,850,455, forward strand.
CAATTAAGCCCCTTTTCCTCCATCTGCAACAGGCAGATTTCTTCAGGAAATTAAAAATCATAAATAGACCCAAAGAGAGAGAAAACTATACTCTGAACACTGTGTTGTTGCAAAAAGCAAAGCTACCTGAAGTTTGCTGTTCATTTAAAACAGAAAAAAAAAAAGTGATGAGGGACAAACTGGGGAAGTCTTAAGCTTCCTGAAACACATAAACCTTAAAATTAAAATCTTAGTTCATGATGTCAGTACCTGATTACGTCATAGGTGGCACACAATTAAACTTATAAACGGGTTTCATTATTTTGGTTTTATGCCAGATACTGAAAACTAGTGCATTATTCATTTTTAAATGGTGTCAATTAGAAAACCCCCAAATGGAATAAGCAATTAAATATTAAAGGTGGCTGCCTCAGTGGAAAACAGTTAGAAAGATAATTGGTAAAGTTTCCTGTGCAATGCAAGGGCCATTACAAAGTCCCAATAATTTCAGTTCTAAAAAAAAAAAAAATAATAAAAACAAAAACCTCATGGGGTTATGAAGATTTGGAGTTGTACAAAGAAATCAGCCATGTTTATTTCCCAGAGGAGTACTGAGCTACAGACGGGCAAATAGAGTCCTGTGAAAACAATAATCCCAAATCAGGTCAGCAGTTGCATAGATGGGTCTGTACTCCAAGTGTGGACCTGCATGTCCAGTCCCAGATTTGCAGTGGACAGGAGGACACTGAGATCCCACCTGACCCCCGATGGGCGAGTCTCTGCAGCAGGTCCCTTCTCCCGCCAGGGCCCCAAAGGTACCACAGCTGGAACTCACCAGTGCGCAGGATGGGGACTGCAAAGAAAAGTATTATCTTCATTCCAAACCTGCAATTCAATAAGCATTTCTTCTTCCAACAGCATGCAAAGCACTTTTCAGTGTTATGTCTCTCCTCCCTGTAAGGTTCATGGTTTTGTTTTTAGTTCAGTTTTGTCATCAACAGGTCCAAAAATCTGATAATCTTCTCATTTGATCCAGATGAAGCTAGTAAACTCCAGTTAAAGATCAGTCAGACTGAAAATCAGCTAGGAAACTCCTGTGCTACAGAGCCCCCCCAAGCTGTGATGTTTGCACCTTGTAGATGCAACAAATATAAATGAAAAAATTCTCTGGTTAAAGAAAAATGCCAGCTCTGTAAGCGGTGCTAAAGAAGCCTGCCTTTGAGCCCACTCCACGCTCTTCAGATCAGTTCTCCCCAGCGCTTGCATAATTGCAGTTTTAACCTTCAGCACGGGCAGCAGCAAAGCAAAGGGCTGAAACACTCCTGGAAAGGCACTGCTGGGTTTGCACTTCGTGTCTGGAGCACGATGGAGAGCCCACGAACCCCTGCACCTCCCGCAGAACCCCCTCCCCTTGGCTGCCCTGTCCCAGAGCGCCCAGGGAGCCCGAAAAACACGGGATTTAACACTCAGCCACTTGCATACTGCAGTCGCTTTCTGCCTTATTTATGTGCATGCACAACATCCTGATAAACTAGAAGGGAGGCTGCAGCCATTCCATCTGCATTCCCTCTAATGCTAAGAAAGATAAATTGAGGCTGATTCACAGGACAGATTTAAAAACACAGTATGTTATTGAGACAAGCGCAATCTTCCCAGGGAGTCGTTGTGGGCTGTCTTGAAATCATGCCTTGATTTGTTTGCTAAAATAAATGGACACCACACAAAGCTCAATTCATATGTGAGACATCTCTTCCAGTCCACTATACCTTCCTATTTTGCTTAGCCCAAACTGTCTCATTTTATTATTTATTGATGGAGCCACTTAATGGCACATAGAAAATTAAAAATAATAAAAAGATAATTAGAAAATTCAGTGCTTTCCTTTTAGTCATCCGTAATCCATGGAATTGAAAGACATTTATATCCAAAGCACATTACAGTTTAAGGGTTTTTCTGTCTGTAATAATCCATGGATACCTTCAGTGGTTTTTAATACAGACAAAACCAAAGAGATTTTATGGAACAGTAAAAGTATTTAATAAAAAATCAGAATCAGTCAATTGTCTTTTTAAGACCAGGTGATAGAATTCTATAGCAGGGATAAAAATTCTAATAAATTCTGCAGGAACAATTCAGAAGGCTGAGACAAAAGTTATAATTTCCTTTCAAATTAACAGCAGGACTCTTCCATAAGGGATGTTTTGAAATACAAATGACCACAGGAGTAAAATACAAAGTGCTTGAGCTTCCTACATCTCTCTAGACCACATTTAAAAAAAAAAAATCCAAACCCACTCTCAACTTTTGTTATTATTAGTTTAAAAATCACAGCTTTCAGAAGCTGTGAATCTGTTCTCGGAGTGCACTACTGAGAGTTCTGGGACTCTGGCTCTTGAATTTAGTAATGAAGGCAGATTACCTTAATCTAAGGAGACGCCATGAAATCCTTCAAGTAGATGCAGATAGAGGCCACGCATTTGCCTGCTTTGTTTGGGAGGGGAAGCCCACTGGAGCCCTGCCATGATAATAAAGCGCTCCCTGCACGCCTGTTCACACGTGGGGCTAAATCTGAAGTGACATTTCTCAATGAAAAGAGCAGTATTCACTCGTGTGCTCAGCATTTTGATGTCCGCCAGAATCTGGCAAACATGATTATAGAGATCCAGCGGGCATGCCACAGCTCTATTTAGTCCTCCTGGTTCAATGCAATGCTATGCAAAAAATAAACTAAAAATCGCAAGCTGCCTTGGGATGGCATTCTGGGGGTACGGCTTCATGCATAGAGATGGACTCGACACACGGTTTGCAAACTCCTCATACGAGGACGGAATGTCTGAAGCAAAGGGGGCTGCTTCACCCACCCTTGGGGGGTCAGTTGAGCATCCTGCCCTCCGAACTCTGAGCCTGGGCAGAAACTTGGGGATTCAGGGACTGGCGATGTTTATTTGTGCTACTCTCCATGGCATTTTAATTAGTAACTGTGCGGATTTAAAACCTTTGAATGGACACACAGGGGCAGTTGTGCAGCCCAGCTTTTGTGTCTCCACTCTCTCAAAAAAATCCTGTTTGAGGACATCAGCAGGAGGTTAATGGAAGCTTTGATAAAGTTCTCCAAAGCCTTTTATTGTTGCTCAACTACAGACCGGACTCTGCTGTCTCTCTGGCTGCTTTCCAATTAATTTAGTCCGCTGCAAAAACAACTAGAAAATTTAGAAGCCCATCTAAACATTTGGTAGCCACAAATATTCTTGCGCAAAGACTCCTTCGATATGAGTGTATTTCCTTGCCAAGTGTTTAAGGGAAGTGCTCAGACTGGACGACAAGCTTTGTGAGTGTGAAATGTCAGCGAAAGGAAACACGCTGTTAAATAGTCCAGAGCAAAGCTACAGGACCGTATCTTCATCTCTGTCAGTTTGGTAACTATTCATCTGTACCAACATCACTGAGACCAGAATCTGGTCAGATTTGATGCCTCCTAAAAGTAAATTTATATAATCTAAATATAGTCAATGCTACCCAGTCCTGAAAGTAAATGCCGTTTTCCCCAGGAGGATATATAACTAATGTCCATTTTCCATAGGAAACCATGAGAACTTTTTTAAAAATGTGACCAAACCTTTCTTTAAATGCTGCAATTACTTCTTCACACTATCTGACATGCATCTTCTCTAAGCTGCTCACTGAACCTTGAAGTCAGTTATTTACCAAGAAACTTCAGAAAGCACTGTTTTTTTCCCCTTCCGACCAAGGCTTGTAACCCCCACCTTGAATACAAATTCATGGAAATGGGTGGTGCAGACAGCTTTGCCAGCAAGCAGGCAGTTGTTATTTTAATTATTATTTCTTTGTGGAAAGCTGTAGTTACATTAAAATAATAATTTAATCCCTCCCAACAATAGTTTTCCCGGTTTTGTTTTTAAGAGCACGTATGCTTATAACTACGCATTTATTACAGACCATCAGTTAAAGCCTGTGCAAGAACACAGAGTTGTTAATAAGAAACTCCCACTTGCATCTGCCAGCTTGGAGAAGCTCCTTACTCAGACACATTATCTTATACACATAATTAAATGTTCAGCAGAAGAAATCTGAAGTGGTCAACACATGACATCTCTGAGGCTCTGAGAAATCCCACGCTAAACACTGAAATTTGCCAGTCCTGTTTGCTTCCATGCAATTCCCAAATTTCTTGTGCTGGGATCACTTATCTTCTTTGTGGATCTCCCACTGCGTTTATATTTGAAAGGTCTGTGGTTTCCCAAAATACATTACTCGGTTTGCTTCACAAGTCCTTGCGGTAACGCCCTTCAGTGTAAATCTTCAGACAGAAAAACCCCAAACACAACAGCCTGGGAGAGCGAGGGCAGAACGCTGCAGGTCCCAGTCCTGCACAGCCCGGTAGGTCACCTGGCCAGCTATGGCAGGAAAAACCTACAACAGCTGACAACTTGTCCCATCCTTCTGTTTGAAAATGTGTGTACAGGGTGTGTGTGTGGGGATTGCTGCTTACGTCTAGCAGATAAATGTGAAGCCTGAGAAACCACGCTGGTTTAGATTCAAAATAAGAAAGTTGCATACAATTAGCCTGGAATTCTGCAAGATGCTGCAACAAATCACTCGGAATGTCATGCTCACAGATCACTCCTTTTTCAAGTCCCTGCTTACTAGTTTTGAATCTTTTTGCCTATTGAATTCACGCTTGAGACAGCTCCATTTGAAGAACAAGGACACTACTGATCCATCATCCTTAGAACAAACACCTTTAAAGAAAAATTAAAAACCCTTTTGCAACTTCCCTTTTCCATTACCCTGACATTTTGCAGAAAAAAAGAACGTAGCAGCTTACAAGTATCACACACACATCCCATGCTCTGGACATCCGGCATGTATCCAAATGTTTGCCAAGAGATTATTTTAAATCAGGCTGTGGGGAACTGGGTGGCCAAGGTGCTGTGACTGTTTATACACACCCAGCTACGTGCACGAGTTTCCTCCTGGTTTGTGTGCCTGTAAAAGGACTCCTGGAACAGGCTATTTGTAGCTTTTGGCTGCAGGGAACAAGTAACTGGAAAGGGTGGGACCACGGTGGTAGCAAGTACTTAGGAGAAAAAAACAAGAAATGGCTCCACTCCTGGATGTCTAGGACGGCCACAGCCAGGTGCTGCGGTGCCCAGCGTGGGGAGTGCCACGCGCTCCTTCGTTTGGGCAAAAACACGAACTTGCCCACATTCGCAGCTTCCAGGTTAGGCTGTTGTACACTTCCCAGCTGGTCCAAAACACCCGTCTAGTAAGAGCCTGTAGCAGCACATTGCCCGCCACAACACCCAGACCTCACCAGCACCACCTGGTGCTGGCACCACCTGCGGGAGCTTGGACTGGAAAACCCACCAGCTGGCAAAGGCGACCTGACCAGCACCAGCCTCTCGACGTCCTCAGCAGGCACTAAGGAGATGTCAGAACAGAAAATGCTATTTTAGAGGGTCTGAGAAACTGACACAACTGTATGATGAATCCTGGCTTCAAGTTCACAGAGCTCCCTCCCCAGCTCTTTGGAGATGAAGTCTTACTTGGGGCTACACGGGCTTTCAAAATTGTGTTTCAACACAATAAACAGGTCTTCAGCAAGCCTGCGTTAAAAAAATGAAATTTTTGCAAGAACTAAGCATAAAACTATAGCAGTGTAAACAACTAGAGACCTTGCTGGCTTTTGAAAACAAAATTAACTTCTGTTACCACCTCTCTGTTGATAAGATTCTCAATATGCACATAAATATCACCACATATAAAATCAATAAATGTTATGTTCCCTCTCAGCAAATAGAATTGATTTACTGTTATTCATACTGAAACCAGGACTGTAGTCAAAGAACATCACAGAGTCTAGAAAATCAGATGGATGGATCTTCAGAGTATCTATTAATTTTATTTTCCAGTACTAGTTTAAGGGGATTCATGCAGCCACCTAAAGAAAGCTCTGCGACTGAAATCTACTCAACAATGTCTTTTGATGTTTCACTGCAGAACAATTCTTTATAGATAAGTTATAAATATCCAGGAAAGTAGCACATTAAAAAGAAAATACTGAAAAGCCTTCAGTTTCCTGGGCTTGGCATGTGTTGCTTTTGATCTGCCTGAGCAGCTATTACTTTGTCGATATGAGGAGTGCACACTGACCAAGGGCAATGTATCTCCATGAATTTTTACTGACTGCAAATTTAGCTCTGCACAGGCTAAGCCACGCTGCCAGAATGTAAGACCTTCTATGCATTTTCTGTGCTGTTCTGTACAACACGTGAGGAATGCTAATCAGCATTTGAAAGGAAACGTGGGCTTTCAAAGAAGACGCACCAAAACGCACAATGGGAATATATATTCCCCTACCAAAAATCTAGTAGAACTTGTGAGTCATCTGGAATCAAATAACTGCCACTTCTTTCCCCCCTCCCATTTCTAACTTAAAACAAAATCATCCTCAAAGGATCCGGATATTTCAGATTTATTTTTCTTTTTCATTTTTAGTAATGGAATTAAGAACATAAACAACAAAGAAACCTAAAGGCTAAATAAACCTGAGTAAGAGCTGACATTTTCCTTCCCTGCACCGAATGTCAAATTTTGGGTTCATCACAGTTTGGTCACCACAACTGCAGCCTGTCCCAGAAGAACACTCAATTCCCATGGGTCCTTTCAGCAGCGCTCAAGTCCTGGTGGCACCGTGACCCATTTAATTCCTGCCTGGAAAGGGAGCCGGAGCCTGCAGGGCTGTGAGCAGCAGGCCGGGGAGCTGGCAGCAGCGCAAAGGACACGGCACAGCAGCCCTGCCGTCCGCAACCCGCAGCCAGACAGGCAAGGTGTGCGGGATCGCGGGGACAAAGGAGACGGGGAGAGGAGCGAGGGCAGAGAAAGGGAAAAACGGGACAGAAAGCCTGAGATACAAGAAAGATCAGGTTTTGATCCTCAGCACAGGCAGCTTGAAAACATCCAGTCTGATGCAATGCAAGAAAGAGTAAGTTTATTTTTTCATATTGCATTTTCATCCTAATTGGCACATCTTGCCTCCCTCTAGCTGTGCTGGACCACTTAAGGAAGCACTGAGGCCAAGGTAACCTAACAAGGTAGCAAATCAGCAGGCAGGCTGTTTATTCAGAAATACCAACCACGTTAACTCCAACAAGCAAAGGAGCAAGAAGGACACCCATTCCTCATAACATGCGAACAAAAAGAAGGGCGGAAAGCAAGCAACAGGAAGAGTTTGGATTTTAAGTCTTATTTAGAGCTTGTGCAGGCGCCCCCCTTGCACTGCTCCCCTGCCTTATGGATGCCTTCAGCATCCTTGCAAACCCGGGTCCGCACAGTGCTGCCCCTTGGACATGCACAGACCAGCTCACAGCAAACCAGGCTGTCAGGATGAGACCCAAACAGGTTGGCTGTAATCTTTAACAGAAATATAAACTGTACAGTGCCTCTTCAAAACACCAAAAGCTTCCTGCTTGCTGTGAACAAGGTCTCTTTATCAAGAGATTTACTTTTAATTTTGAACAGCTTCGCAGCGTTATCCTTAGGGGGGGAAAAAAAAGAGCACGAAGATTTTTGAGCTATTCAGTCAACTGCTTGGTAGGGTTTCTCAGTTAAATTAGCTTCTAGCAGCATCACATGAGAATTGCGGGTTTGTATCTCTTCCACAAGCCATTTCACATTTTTAAAAGATGGACAAAGTGCTAATTTCATTTCATCGAAAACAGCCACAAAATTCACCACTCCTGGTGAAGTCCCTTAATACCAGCATTTCCCAGTACTCATTGTGATAAGGGCACTGGCTCCAAGTTTCAACGGCTCAGTGTTCCATCCTTTAACTTTGTTTTTTTTTTCCTATTAAATCTTATTTGGGAAGAGAGGGGCAGTTTCCACCTCAAAAAAATTAAAAAATATTATACTAAACATATAGAATAGCGAGCTGAATTCACCATTCAAAATTCTTAAAATGCCAGAACACTGAAGTATTTCACTAGGAGACAGAAATTTTCACTTGGTTCAAAGTTTGCAGTTTAGCTTCTCAAAAAAAGAAAAAAAAAAAAAAGCCATAAACCCAGGACCTTTTCAAAAGAAGCAGGAAAAATACTTTTTCAAATGCTTTTTGATCCTACTTTGAATGGCAAAAGCTTATTCTAATTTAAACATTTTTCTACAGTATTGGAAACTGAAAAGAGTTTCTAAACAAAGGGGGAAAGTAAACTGCCTCATTTCATTCTCTCCAGAAGTAAAACGGCAAAAGGAAAATAAAAAAAACACCTGTGCCTTTTATGTCATTGCAACACATTTCTTCAATTTTGTGCTGAATATACCAGTAACTGATTTCTCATTGCTTTCTGTCTGTCTCCAAATGCAGATCTTCTATAGGGACTGGCATCAATGCAAGCAAACATACCAATACACGCATTTCTGGTTCTAACGTTAAAAACTGCATTCTAACATTTCTGTATATTTTCTTCAAATTATATGGTTGCGTATTTGCAAAGTCAATTTGAGACTGCTGCTAAGAGGAAGGATTTCCTGGTCCCTTGCCTATTTATCATCCCCACTGAATTTCATTTGAAGATACACCTCTTGCAAACAATTCCAGCAAATTCCCCAGAATACGACCCAAAAGCACTGCTCATACCTAATGAACTAAAGAACCACATTAACAACGTTTTTTTATATATATATATCAAATGTTGGAAAGAACAAGCATAGATAGCAAAACCAATAAAGTTGTTTAGAGATTTTCAGTATTGGTAGTTTCATTTTTCTTAGCAAAACAGGGAAAGAGTGATTAAAGGAGGAGCTCGGCTCTACTCTGAATTTAGGCATTTTTGCTAAGAAATCAAGGTAGCCTTACATTAGTGTAACAAAGGTGCAAGATCAAAACCAAGTCTGTGCCAGTGTTCTATCATGACAGACATGATTTCTTTATAATGAAATATAGTGGAAGAAAATGAGTGGCACAAGAATTTTAATGCACCCCAGACACACATTTACAATGATTAAACAGATCAGTACTTGTTAAACCCAAGGGTCCAACTTCACAAACCTTTACTCAAGCAAGCAGTTTCACTGAAATCAATGAGATTATTTGCATATATAAGGACTATTTATCTCAGTTGAGATCTGTAGGGTTAGGCCACATATTTCTATTTAGATCTTCTCTGCAGCAGGATACACAAAGTTGTATGAAGAACGGGAGAACACTGGCAGCTCAGAGTTAATTTTCATTTGTACCGGTACAGTTTTCTCCGGCCCTCTGAAGCATTTGATAGACTGGGCATGTTTCATAATTGGATACGTTGGCAAAAATACAAATTTCCTGATGTGAAGAACTGCTACTCATGGATAATAAACAAAATCAATTCTTATTTGCATATTCAATCAGATTTCGGTTTGCATATTAAAGCATAAGATGGTAGAATTTTCACACGGTACATGGATCCCACTCACTTATTCATGCATATATGCATCCACTAATCCTTGCACATGCCAAAATCAGTCAGAAATACTCTCTTTGCTAGGCATTCATAGCACAAAAACACTGTCCCTGCTGCTGTTCTCAACCTTCTCTTTTCGTATAGCCTATGACAGCATTTTCCCGCAGCTTTCTCCCAAGACTCGGTAATAGCCCTGGCTCTCTATTAGTCTTCTTTTCACTAGGCAAAGCAATAGTTTGAATTTTTGAATCATAATTTAAAAGGGATGCTGTCAACTGTACGTGTAAGGAACAAAAAACACTGGACCAGATTTTCAAAGGAGCTTCAGCATAGACTTGACAATTTTGCTTGTAACTGTCACTGCAAAATTGAATGTATCTCTCACTGTTAATATTGAAGTGTTCCAGACTACCATTAAAAATTGTAGATTTAGATGATGCATACCTATTTTTCATGTACATCTACTAGGAAACAGAATTCAAAATATTTATATAGTCCAGTGCTATCAAAATATACGATATTAATATTGTCTTACACACCCTAAGTCTAACGATAAACGATAACCCGGTAACCTATGCTCTAAGGTGCTGAAAGGCTGCAATATCTGTGGGACTTGAAGGCAATCAGCACTGTGAGCAATTAGATAACAGGTTTGACGGTCTCGTAGCCAGTCTGACAGTCTGGATATCTAATTTGCATGTAGAAGAGTGGCATATTCAAATGTATATAATTTTGTGCATTAAATTAAAAATTGAGCTGAAACCCTGGGCTTGAAACCCTAACTAGCTGCAAACAAGAAATGTTTTTTGCGTAATTAAAGAAAAAAATCATACGAATGATCATCAAAACTAAGCTGCAATCTGCTGCAGCAGCCTTTACTAGGTCAAGCGCAGGGGACTGGAAAAAGTAGAATGCCTAGGGTGTCTGAAATAATCAGGTATATGCAGAAATGGTATTCGCTCTCCCAGATGAGCGAAATGCAAAACTCAGCCAGCATGAAGATGAAAGCTCATATAGGATTTCTAAAGTAATGCCATCTCTGATCAATTGAAATGTTGTTAGCAGCAGGTTAAGGAGGTATTTATTTAACAATGGGACGGAATCTAATTGACTTTGCAGGGAGAGGAGAGAGAGCAGGCAGGCAAGGGAACAGCAACTCATTCCTCTCTGAATCTTACGCAGCCCTTTTCCAAAGGAGACAGAAGCACAACCCTGTGCTCCCCAAGAGCTCATTTGACCTCTGCAAAACACCAAAGGCATATTTGTGTCCATGTGCAGGGTCTCCCCTACAAAGGGCTGAGCTGCTGGCAGCCCTGGCTCTGTCCCCTGGTGTGGCCCAGGGCTGCGGGGCTGCTCTGCTTCTGCAGAATGAATGGATGCCTCCCCGCGTCCTCGCAGCGTGCTGCAGCAGAGCTCTGCTCCCAGCCACGGGAGTCAAACCCTCCTCTGTTATTCTAGCTGTAAAGAATTTAAACTATCCATCTAAATAACCAGAAAATAAGGGTTTGACCCAGTTACGCATTTTAGGCCTCCTTGCATTCATTTGCTAATGCTAAAAGTAACGGAAATCACAGCTTTCCTGAAAAATACTGGCAAAAGAGAGAGGAAGAGAATTTGTGTTTAGGTTCTTACCCGCTTGGTTAGTTGTCACAGTGACTGACACCGCTTGGTCCTGGCTGGGGTTTTGTTTGGACACTCCATTCACCGCCCAGACTTCAAAGGTGTAGTTCGTGTGTGCCAGGAGGTCAGTAATGGAGACTTTGGTGGTTTTCAAGCCGTTCTGCTGGGGGCTGAAGTGCACACCGCTGCCACAGGACCGGCAGCGGCCCAGGTCGCCAGCACCACACCTCTTGCACACCACGTTGTAGGAGATGTCTTCACGACCACCTTTGTTCTGGGGGGGGCTCCACTCCAAGTTCACCGACGTCTCATTGACATTGGAAATCAGGTTCTGGGGAGCAGACGGAGGGCCTAGAGAGAAAAGTCGATGTGTTATTAGTAACTGGAAAAACCTTACATAGTGTCTTCAGACTTAGGGTCCCGGGTAATACCGGGCGTTTGCACCTCCCAGTTACGTCAAGGACAGCAGAGACCACAGAGAATTTTACTTCTCTTTCTCTGTGTTCTTAATGAATATGAAAAATTAACTCGTAAGTCAAACTCTGATCTTTTCATATGATAAATTAACAGTATTTTCCAGCTCCAAATGAGGCTGAAAACCCTGTATTGCAAATAAACAAGAATTTTTTTTCACTTTCACTATTTTTGCTTTTTTTAAAAAACTCAAAATTTATGTATTTTACATTCATTTTTCCATTATCTCCCAAGCAAAGCATCATATGCACGACTCTTGCTTCACCTGGGATTTACAAGGTCCTCCATTACCTACAGGCAGACTCTCACTGAAACTGTTGATCTGATATTTTTTTTCTTAAGAATAGGAGTGCAATATTTTCCAGACAAGTTGATGTCAGATCACATTCAGTGAATGCTGAAGCCTGTCAAGCAGGGAGCTGGACATGACACTTTGGGATTCAGGAAATAGATCTGAGTAGAAAACTAAGGCTTAGAAGGGGGGAGAATAAAGGTTACAACAGGGGAATGCTGGAGAATGTGAAAGAATTGGGGAGGAAAATACAGTGAGCAGCTGAAAGAAGAGCTGTCCCGCCTCTTCTGGGATAGAGCATGAGTGTGCTCCGAGTACCCACACAATACTTTGGGACAGGATATAAGGGAACTACTAGACTGAGTAGAAATGAAACAGAACCAACCTTGCAAAATGTAATGATCCAAACCAGAATACAATAAAAATAGCAGTCCTCCTTACTAATGACTCAGACCTTTAATGCAAATATTATTACCAGAAAAACACTGGAAATAATGCCATAGAAAATAAAAAAATCAATTTTTATTCAAGACAGGAGAGCTTGTGAAAGTTTCTTGAATTTTATCAAAATACATTCAATGGTTGGAATTCAAAAAATATTCAACCAGATCTCCTGGCAGAAAAGAAAGGGAAAGTGAAAGCTCTGGCAAATTTCATTCCAGGTTTTCCATTTCTGTTATTTGTCAAAAACCAGAAAAAAAAAAATCAGCCAGCACCAACAGTTTCATTAAGTGTATAAATAATCATAATCTCTCATATGTCAAAGGCACAAACACAGCCATCAGGGTCAGATGGGAACTATGCACATTATGGTGAAATTCTGCTGAAATTACTAAGTGACTTAAGCATGGCAGCGAAGAGGTTAAGCCATTAAGAGGTGACTATGATGAAGATTAATTCTGGCTGCCTCGATTCATCAGGTGCATCTAAAACACAGCCTGAGACCTGAGCTCACTGTGGAGGACAAGGGTTTGAGGGCTGCACCATGTCCTTGGGTCTGTGCTTGAAGCTGCCAGGCTGTAACACATGTGCAACAGGAGTCAGGTCTTTTATTTTAGGAGAGGCAGGTAGGTTAAGAAAAGAGTCTTAAATTACACTGAGGTCAAATGTATCTACTTATCTTCAATACCTAAATGAAAGGCCTCTGCTGCAAGAGTAGCTGAGCAAGGATTGCCTCTCTGTGCTCACTTCAGAAATACAAAATTAATATGATCATTTTGAAAAGAGGGAAATCCTCTCTTCCTGCCAAACCTCTGAAACAGTCTCTGAGTTAATGGGGGCTGACAGGTAGAATTACTGCAAGAAGAGTGAGCCAGAGCCAGCCCCTGTGACGGGGAGTCCTCCTGCACCACTGGCTGCCATTCATGGCTTTTATTTATACACTGGCAGCATTCAGGACTCCTAAGGACAAAACCCTTTTACTCAAAGATCAGTTATCAAACACAGTAAGAGATGTTTCCTGCTCCAAAAATGCTTAGAAACTAGCAAAGAAAGAAGGGAAAGAAACTGTTTTTAATCTCTGTTCATCATGTAGAAAAATGAAGTAGAGATATGGTGAGACAACAAGGCCACACCAGACATGCCCTGCACATCTGGGCATGGGTCACAACTCCCAGCTCAGCGTGGGTGCCTTGCGCCCAGCTCTCCTCCCCACAGACGCTGGGCTTGCCAGCCCCCCTGGGCAGGAGAAAGCAGTCTGTCCTTGGTCTGCAAATACACGAGCCTCTTCCTCAAAAACACACTCTGAGTGTGATGAAGTGGAAGACTCTCCTGAAATCATGAACTCGAGCAGCAGTGCAGGAACTGATCTAAATCCCATCTACCCCAAAACTCCCCAAACTGCCTCACACCAAGGCTCTCTCTTCAGGCAAGCAGGTGCACAAGTTGACATTTGTCCCTCTGCTCTGTCAAGGAGGCAGGAGAACAAACAAAAGCCTCTGGAGGAAAGCACAGCCTCAGTGGACTGCAAGCCTAAGCCCACACTGTGCACTGAAGGTCTGACCTAGGCGGTTGGGAGCTGAGGACATCGGTCCTCCCAGAGACCCTTCAGCACTTCACAGCAGCAAGCCCTGAACAGAAAATGCTCCCGTGAGAAACGGCAAAGAGCTTCACAGCAAGAAAAAGCAAAAGGCGTTTTCTTACAGAGCATTCTCCTGCTGCAATCACACCAGTGAGAGCATCGACTCGGAGCGCAGCCAGGAGAGCAGAGATAAGGTGGTGCCAGCGCAAACACCTCCCCGCGCAACACCCGGCTCTGCCAGGGCTGCCCTCATCCCAGGGGGATGCTCAGCAAGCAACGTGCTCCACGAGGAAGGGTCATACTGCGACAACTACAGTCGGAAAGAGGTGCCGTTTAGCTCAGATATAGCAGCCAGTGTGGGGTTAAACTCAGACTTACTCTGATGTCCATTAAGATATTTTCCAAGGCTCTAGGTCCAGTTTCACGTGGGAAAATGTGCCAGAATAAATCAAGCTCCTCAGAAGCAAAAAGTCAGTAATTAGTATGTGGGACAGGGCACTGCAGCGTCTAAACAGAGACGCAATGAAGCAGAAAACCAGGGAAGCAGATGCTTGCAGGTCACAGAGATGTGTGTACTACCTCCAGCGTGAAAAGGAAGATGTGGGGGAGTCTCCAAATGGTGGGCTGACATTACAATGAAGGGAAAAGCAATTTCTTTTCTTTCTGAAGTATAGTTATCAATGGAGCTGTTGGCACTGCGAGTGGGGAATCATTTCAGATGGATGGGCCGGGTTTCAGATGTTGAAACACAGGGCATATCTGCTCTTTCAATGATGATCAGGATTTGCTTTGTTTCTGACAATAGAGCCACTGCCACTAGATGAGAAGAAAACCTTTCCAGGGCTGTGGCAGCTGGAGGTGCCAGTCAGTTCCCAGATGAAACCAGCGAGCAGGATCTGCAGGAACAGCGTCCTGCCAGCCAGACAACCCCCAGCACACAAACCCTCCATCCTCGGGCAGAAAACTCTAGCTACGGGGCAGATGAGAGGGGAGACAAGAAGCTGTGCCTCTGAAACATTGGTGCCAACTTCTGTGATTTTTTTCTCAAATGATTTACTTGATTTACAGCATTTTTATTAAAATTCCTGCTGATGGAAGCATGTTCTTGCATGAGCCATTCGGCACTCTGGAAGCATGGAGCTAACACTGCCATACTGCCCAGAAGAGCTTAAAAATGTGACAGTTCCTACAGAAATAATGATAATTTAAAAAAAAAAAATCTAGACATTATTTTGAAAACAACTAATTTTAAAGCTCATTTTATGATGTTAGGAAGCCAGGTACTCTTGCTTTCCCTGCCCAAGACAACAGAACCCAAGGAGTGGATCTGCAGAGCTGCTCGCACTTCTTCTGTCGGGGACTGCAAAGAGGACACGGTTTGACCATGGGGCCTGAACACAGGATCCTCACCCAGCGCATTAACCAGCACCGTGAGAGGACATGGGGGACTCCTCTGTGGGAACACAGGGAACGGAAGTTTTTAATTTTATTCCTTCCTGGGGTCCATAAATCTCACTTCACAATAAACCCATCAAAATCAACTGAGCCATGAAGCAAATGGAAAGGCCCTGGGTGGAGCAGTTCATTGTGTGTGTCAGGGCTGAGGGAAACACTGAAGAGTCTGTTTAGCAACAAACAATCTTTGTCAAGCTAATCTTGCTATCTTCCTCAACCCTCCTATTAGATTTACTTAAACGTATTGCGCAATGCAGATTGTTTGGTTTTCTCTTGCTGCAATAAGCTATAGCCATTCTATCTCTCTGTCTCTTTCACCCACAGACAGATCTGTCTGTCTTGAGGACAATGTTGTATCCTATGTCAAATGAATATTCAGGAAGACTAGAGCTTTTAAGGGGTTAATAGCATAAGCATGACTTGTACTAAGAGGATTGATGTATTTTAGCACTCACCACAATCTCAGGCTGCACTTTAACTTTTCATCCATCAATATTTCTCTCCCTCCCTTCTTACAAAATACTTGTCCCTCTCCAGTCAGCAGCCTCCCACACATCACTGCAAGAGTGACAAGAGCCCTGATGAAAACCATGACAAGGGCACATATCAACACCTGATGGGCTCCCTCCCACTTCCACCCCACAGGAAATCTCCATGTGCTACATTAACCTGTGTGCCAGCTCTCTGTGGTCATCGTAAAGGACCTCTGTGATTCACACCAGGTATCAAGTCCGACCTGAGCACCAAAGTGACTCACGTACACCTTCCTTGGTGAAGAGCCAGTAATGAACTTGCTGTCCGGACTGAGGTACACTGGTGGGGTGCAGGTGGTAAGGGGCCAGGGCTGTGAAGCGAAGCAGGCTGCAGGCTGACACTGGGCATAATCATGTTTCAGTAAACTGCTTATTTGCAAGCAAAATAATATTTTGCGTTTAAATCAGCTGCCCTATACACTGAGGGACCATCAGAGGTTGTTGGCTCAAAGTCTGTCTGTTGTTCAGACACCATCCTGCTGAGGAGGTTATCCCACAGCCCCTCTCCTGCCTCCACAAGATAACAGTACAAGTGGAGGAGGTTCGACCTGGTGGAACTGATGGAATTGTTAGGCCAGGGAAGTCATTCCTGAATGCAATGAACAATTTCAAAGGCAAATAGCATGAAGACGATTAGCTGCAACCAAGTGAGCATTCCTGCTGCCCCCAGGGATGGGTCACACCCAGCCCTTCGTGCCTGCTGAAGGGCAGCAGGACCCTCAGCATGCCCAGGGACCGGATCTAACCGGGTTGCACCAGCTGCAAGCTCAGCACCGCCGCCGAGCCATCAGCCCAAAGGCAAGTGTCTGCCCCCTGACAAACCCTTTACCACAAACCCACGTCAAAGGCTGTGCTGTAGCTGGGCTCCTGGAGCTGGAGGGACTCCAACGAGACAGACAGACAGGCACGACTTGTCGGCTGCGCAGACAGACTCCAAACCAAGCCAGCCCACCCTTTCTCCCTACAGCTGTAAACCCGACCGATCTACGCAACAGAAAAATACCTCTGGAAACTAACCCTGGGATCTGAGGTTAGAACTTTAAGTGCACTGTGCTGGGGAACTGTATTTAAATGGTTATGACAAAGGTTTTAATATCCCTGATTTTACATCTTCCTTTTTTATTACTGATCTGCCCAGCAAGGTGCTTCTCTAAAAGTCTCTGTGGGTGTATGCAGTAAATTCAATTACAGTTTTCTACAACTGGACCAGACAGACTTGTTTGACATACAGAATATTGTCTTCACTAAACCAGTTAATTTAGTTCAGCAACAGTGTATGGTTAGGAGGTGTGGATTAAAGCATGGTGAAAAGAGAAGACAAAACTGATTCCCAGCAAAACAGCTCCTGAGTGACTTTGTTGTCCCACAAAATGACGAGAAATAAGGAGGACCTTGCAGCTTGGTTCTCTGCTGCCCCAGGCTGACAGGATGCCGGAATTCCACTGTCAGACAAGCAGCAGGTCCAAATTTGGGGCAAACAGCTTTCGTTCATCTAAGTTACAGGTCAGTAAAAAATGTCTTTTTCCTATTCTCAGAGGTCCAGTGGACAAAGCACTGAAGATAATGTGGTGGGCTTTGGTTTGGCCAATTTTATCTGGCCTGAGTAGCCACTCTATACTATTTTCTTAATTTGAAAAACAAAAACTTATCACAAAACAAGCCAAAAAACATGTCAGCACAGGGTTCTGACACTTAATGCCTTTAAACTGAATTTAGCACTTCTTTAGCACCGACTCTGATGGCACCCAAAATAAAGCTCTCTCCAGCCACAACAACTGCCTGCCCACATTCCTCCATCTTGGCATGTCCCTGGCAGAGGGCTCCTTACCAGGAGCTCCTTTTTTATGCCAGCTTAGTCCTCAACCATTAACAGTGGTAGTGGATTATTTTGGCAGCAACATTACTCATTAAGGACAAAACAGATGTTATCAGTATTTGGACTCTAACTCCATCTCTTTACTACTAACCTACGGTATGGTTAATATTTATTACCTTGAAAGATGTATCTGTGGGAGGAGATCTATTAAAAACACAAACCGAAACCCACACTCTCCATGGAAGTGCTAATGGAGATATTTCAAATATACATCCTCAAGAACGCAAGCCTTTGCTATGAGCATCCTGTCAGTCACTAGACCAGTGCATTTAAAATGTACCCTCCTTTAAAATAAAGATGCTTTCAAAAGATAGGTATGTGGCTAAATAACAAGAAGGATGAGGCTTTGGAGCCCTGGAAGGAGAAAATTATTAAAAATATAATTCACTCAGTCTGTGTGTGCACGTGTGTAAAAGCACATTTCTCTATCAGGTAACGGATGTCTCTGTAGCCAGGGCAATGGATAATTATTTTCAAGTGGGTTGTCACCCTGCATTCAGTCTGTGCTCGCCTGACAGTGTGAAATCGGAAGGAAGCTTCATTGGCAATTCCCACCAGACATCAGAAAGCCTCAAGCATGTAGAAAAGACTTTAATCTTCTTTAACCATTCCCACACTCTCCTTGAGGAAAATATCACCTCTCTTTTTTTGAGGCAGAAAAAGTAGACCTTAGCTTGATCAGGATTAAAAACTATTCTAACAAACAGTAAAAAAAAAATACAATAATATGCAGCAGTTCGAAGCTTTTTAACTTCACCCTGAAACTGAGAATACCCTACAAACATACTGTTATATGCAGCAGAGTGCCAGCTACGGGTGTTTGTCAACCAAAGTGAATCAGGCAGGCTGCAGTGGGCTTTGGAGCGGGACTGACAAACGGACCCCCTTTTATGAGCCTGCTCCAGAGACACTGACCTTCTTCATCTCTGGCGATTTCAAAAGGAACCCAGGGTATTCAGGAATCTTGAGCTAATTTGCTACATAATAAGTTTAAAAGGAGCCTAGTACAAATCGGCTGGTTTTGAAGCAGCGCCTTGGCCCTGAATGTACTACAGAGGAGCAGTAAAGTCTTTGATAAGTTACAGGAGCAGCCAGCACCTGGGAGTAAGTATCCAACTGTCTAATAGCAAGAAAACCTAACTAGAAGTAGTGAAAAGTTTAGCACATCTTCTGCTATACAAGACCTGAAAACCAGCTTTTGTGTACAACACAGCAAGAATAAAGAGAACAAATAAAGAGTTGTAAAAAAGAAAAGATCCATACAATGAACAATTCCAAAGATCTTTGGAGCATATCTACCAAGAGCACTGAAGTGTCACTGGCAGTACCTGAAGTGCCTTTGAAGGAGCTGGCTGGAGCACCGAGAGGCAGCACAGCCCTGCTCAGGCTTTTGGTCGTGCTGCCACCTCGCCAATGGGACCAGACTGCTACTCTCTCAACGAGGCCATACAACACCATTATTGGACAGCCTTTAACAATTCTAATCAATACTCTTGAACTCAATCATGATCCTAAAACTCATCTCCCTGGAGGCAGGGCTGTGTGTGAAATAGAGTTTACTATTTTCAGAGTAATGCAAAAAAAAGTAATTAAATAATCGATGTCTTTAAACTCTTTTAAGTTCCCTCACTGAAATGCCTGGCAAAAGTGGTGCCAGGCATGGCCTTCAAGAAAAAGCACCTTAGCCTCCTCTTTCCGTCTTTTAAAGCTTCATTAAACATGCATAATTGAGGAATTGTCAATAATGTTTCAGCATGTGAGCTGCAAAGCCCTTCAGATAAGCCTTTGTTGTTGATCTTTAACCATCTGAAAGACAGGTTATAACGCAGAGTAAACACCTGGGATGTGTAAGTTTAGGCTCAGAAATAAAGCCCACGCTTTCCTGTGACAGTTGTATATGTTGCTGCCACTAATTGCTTCTTTCAGCAGTTGTGGACAGGTCTCCTGTTGCTGTGGGCTAATTTACACAAGCACTGACAGTTTGAACAACCTTTGCTTCTTGTCTGCCTGGCTAGTCCTGACCATTTATCATTATGGATTACGTGTTTTTACAAATGGTGAGGCCAAAGTCAACAGTCCGCAAGATGCAGCAGCCACTTGAAATATCAGTCATCTGCTCTATTTCCACCCCCCTTCCCCTTTCTGTGCACAGTTAGCATTACAACTGGGTTTTAATATGGCAAATGATTTGGAAAACAATTCTTAATTTATTTACTCAGGCAAGACTCCTTTGACTTCAGTGGGAGTTCTGCCAAGCTAGGGATCTTGGACCAGTGCCAGCGATAAAATGCCCATTTTACTGGCATGTACGATTTCCTATTGGCTTGCCAAAAGAACCCTGGTTACCAACTTCACAATGGGCTTTGCTCCTTTCACCTAGAGATCAATCCAACCGATATTTCATCTTCTGTCCAGGCTAAGAGCATTAAGCGAAGAGGTCCAGTTACCACTGGCAGAGGTGTGGGAAAACTGGTGATTACAGGGACCACCCCTGTGGGCTCTGGGTTTCTCTTCCAAAAACTGCCATAGAAGAACATTTTGCATTGCCACGTATGCTAAGACATGTTATCTCATCTACTGTAATATGCTGTGCTGCAGACAATACCACCTCTGCTCACTCACTATTTTGAGATAAAAAGAATTCCGCTGTGGATACCAGAAAGTTATTTGACAGTCTGACAGGCAAAAATCCAACCAGAAAAATAAGTTATTCTGTCATTGGCTCAACTGCTGAATTTCTTATTCTGTTAGCCCTCTAATTTACTTCAACGACTCTACAGAACTGGGTCCTGACTAACCAAATCAAAGCCCCCACTTAATTGAGTAAATGTCTCTGTTAATTTAAGGCTCTAGCCAGAAAATCAGAAGACAGCTAATAAACAGTTGCTGTACTTAAAAGAGTGATGATTTTAAGTCTACTGATTATAAACACACATTGTCAAATTACTCCCTTCACTTCTGTTCAAACCATAACCACTCCCCTTCTTATTCAACGTTTTCTCAATTCCTTCAGCCTGTCACCACAGACAAGGGCAGACAGCCTTCTCCTTTGAGATTCCCATCACTCACAATTCCCTTCTCTCAGTCTGGCAGCGATGGATGGTCTATTTTCCCAGCCTATATGAAGAAGAAAAATCATGCTTTTCATACTGCCTACTTACTATTCCCTCTTCTCTTGTAACTGCCACACTGCACCCTAAAAGGCATTTTGACCTACTGTTTACAACCTTATAAGATTTTTTAAGAGCAAAATAATTTACTTAAGGTATAGACATATATAAAGATGTGGAAGAATTATGATGTCGTAAATTTAACTTCTGAGCATCAGAGGCTGTATTGGCATATACTTCATACAACACAGAACAGCAGCAGAGGTTGGACTGAAGCGGTGCCAGATCTAGTGGGCAAACCCTGGGAAGGAAGCATGGCAAAGCTGGCACAAAGCTACCGAGAGCCTACTAGGCAGCGTGACCGTGTGTTGTACCCTACTTTCTTATTCTTCTAAGAGCCAGAACAGTGATAATCGGCATCTGTCTGGAAATTCAGTAGAGGCACAAGTCAAGTGGAAGGAAAAAGAGCACATTTGTTTATTTAGAAGTCTAAGCAATCATAATAAACATATGCTCGAATAATCAGCTCCTGTGCAATTACTCATCTGCAAGCACAGTTATTAGGTTGGTAAATTCACTCTTTTTTGAAAATGCAGGTCAAATATTTATCTCTGAGATACATTAAATGCAACAGAAGACTGTGCTAGGGATGTATATTAGACTGTAACATTGACAAAATTGAAGTGTTTAGACCTTTCAGACCTTTTTTCAAGCCTTGACCTTGGAAACAAATAAGGACAGTGTTATTTTAATGTGCATTCAAATTTTAACAACACAGTCACACAGCTCTAGTGGAATCTACATTGAGTTTCCACTGTAGATTGCTCATCATTTCATTATGGTTCATTATGCTGATAACTGTCAGAAAGCATTAGAAGCAGAAGCCTTGAGTAATAGCACTGAAATGGTAATTTAAAAACAATATACTTTCTGAAGGAAATACAGCAGTGCACTAAATTCAATTAGAAGAGGCGAATGTTAAGACAAGTAAGTAACGTTTGCTGTTCGAAATCAGGGTCTTCGATTTCTTGATAAGCTAAGCTGTAGAAAGCCCTTTTAAAGCAGGCACTTTTCTCTTGCATCTCACTAAATTTGCTCTCATTATCTCTAAGCTTCTCTGGTATAAACTGTCTTAAATGCAACCATTTTAGAAATACTTCAGGCCACGCCAAAATATCAATCAATCAGTCACTGTTTGGGTGGCTCCACAGACTGAATTATTCAGGGTCATTTACTGAGACAGTTTTCAAGCTGGACAGTCTATGCTGGTAATCTCTCTTTTGTAAAGGGCTCCCAATTAAAAATCATTAATAATCTGAACTGAACAGACAATAAAAACAATACAATACCATCCTGTACTCACTCTTAATGTGAGCATTGTTTGTTAAGAACAGTTACAGGACCCAACTCATTAATGGGACGCAGGAGCAACGCCATTAACTTGGGTGGGAACTGACCTGCCTGCGCCAGGCTGCAATTCACAGAATATCTCCTTCCAGAAAAGGAGACTCACGGATGAGGACCATGATTGAGGCTGATTGTTTTCCAGTCTCATAGATTTGTGTGTTGGTAAGGCATTTCATTTTGCATTAGACTGTTAGCCTTACGATACACCTGTCCTCTCAGCAAATGCTGAAATACACTGAAGGTCTGAAGAGTTGTTTTAATATAACTT
This sequence comes from Patagioenas fasciata, assembly GCF_037038585.1. Classification (NCBI taxonomy): domain Eukaryota; kingdom Metazoa; phylum Chordata; class Aves; order Columbiformes; family Columbidae; genus Patagioenas; species Patagioenas fasciata. The sequence goes on from NC_092528.1 coordinate 12,872,950, forward strand.
CTGGTATGCTTCCGAAAAAGAAAGGTGTCCATGTTTTTCACAGTTTGTGCTCAAGTGTATTACGGGTCAATCAGACCATCTTCATGCCCAAGCACACAGCTGACAAGCCCACTGTGCTTCAGAGTTGAAAGTCTAAATTCCTGACTTAGGTCAAAGCGGCAGATCCAGGGCAGCTCTGCTCCTCGGTGGTGACAGACACGTTGATGATTATCCCCATGAGGGAAACTTGGGGAAAAAGATGCATCAATAAACATGTGTATGTCAGGGTATCTACACCTGGCCTTCCAACACAGTGTGCTCCACTGTCTTCTACGCTCACGTCCCATCACATTCTGCCCTCACTCATACAGGCTTTAAGCCAGACATAACTACCCACTCTAGAAGAGCTAAAATAGAGCAGAATACTAAAACTAGAGTTTGAGTTATCTGTTGAGACTGGATGCCTGGCTTACCTGAAGGTTAGGCACAGTTTTTACAACTCAACAATGGATGGAGATGTCAGAGATGGTGTTAAGGAATGAGAAAGCTCTGGAGCACCTCTGCTGACCAGCGCATCAAGAAGTAGGTGTTGTTTTTATTCCTTACCATGGGAATTGCGAGAAAGGGAAAGGAAAAGGAAGGGGAATTCTCCAATTCCCTTTCATCCACTAGCACAATCAGGCTAATGGAAAGTCATAACCATCTTCCTCCCCCAACCTAGAAGGCAAGATAAGTGATGAGGCCAGACAGTTTATTACTAAAGGAAATCAATAGTCAAGGGTCAAAGCTTTACAAAAACACATCCTAAGACGGCTGAAGTTCTTAATCTTAAAAAATGTTTAGAAATAATAAAGAAAGGATCAATCCACGGTCCATTCCAGATGTTCTGTCCAGATTACCCAATGTTACTTTTATTCACCTGGTCTAATAGTTCTCCAAGTGAACAGAAACCTGATTTTACAAGCCAGTGGAGCAGAGTCTATCTTTTTGCTAGAAGAATGGATCTCAGATACTGTGTTTTATTTCTTCATTAGTGTGCCGTCACACTGAGCGATTACTAAGTGCAGGGCTGAATGAGAATACCAGGGTAAAGAGAGCATAATGAACAAAGAAGATGCCTGATTATTATGGCTGTCATCACAAGGGAATTGGGTTTGTCACCTGGTTTAACCAACTGGTAAGAACTGATTAGAGCCTGAAACCGTCTGAAAGAACCTTTGATGTTTATGCTCCCTTCTGTCTCCACGTCTTGTCAGGAAAGGCAGACAAACGGGGAGCTTCTTCCGGAGGGGTTTCTTTCAGCAGAGGCCCTCTGAACACTTGCCTCAAGTACCACCACCGTAGCAATGTTCAAACACAGCTAAGGCAGACCTCAAAAAGGGGATATTAGTGAGCACAGTGGTCAGAGATGGAGCAAAGCTGACCCACAATCCAGCTCAGAAATAACCTCTGTGTCACCCTTCACCTTGGATCACAGAAAAAGAAGCCCTGAAGCTACAGGAAAATTCAAAGCTATGAAATGAGACCTCCAGAGTGTCCGTGGGATTGTGGTGCTGGCTTGTCTCTGTGCGCTGAGTCCTCCTAGGCTGCTGCAGAGATGAAGACTGAGGTCAGCACCATGGCCTTTGCCTTCTCTTCTTCCCTCTTCATGCTTTCAGGCTAAAAGACCAAGATCAGTGACTTCAACTCTGACTGACCTCTGAAGACAAGAATGGGGAAGGGTGCCAGAAGCAGGCCCAAGACTTGGCAAAAAAGGGCTAAGCTTGCAGGGGTACATTTTGTAATACAAGCAAACAGATTTATCATTTGCTCACAATTCCCGCATCTGGAAGTGTTTTGCTCTTTCCTCATATTTCACTCACTGCACAAGCCTACTTAAATTCAACCAGTTGATTCCTAATTTGATTTCAATTTGGTCAGGATATCACCCACTTGGACCAGGGCTTTGAGAAACTTTTGCTGGTATAATGTTATGTAGGGCGTACTTTCTGAGCAACAGTTTTATTGTTGCAAAAAGACATTTTTTCCTATCAATATAGCAAAGATTTATATCTCCTAGTGTAAATCGTATTATAAAAAGCATGTTCCTACCCACTTCAGCAGGGTTTCACAATACAGTTAGACCTCCATCCCCAGTCAACATTTGGCAAGGGATATACAGACCTCTTTGCTTTCCTACTGAGCAAAAGCAGCTGCTTCTGGCTATGCCCAGACCTGCTTAACCAGCACCCAGCCAAACTGACAGCTGAAAAGGAGATCACTGAAGAAGAGCTGGAATCAAGGGGCTGTGGGGAAGGGATGAGTGCTGGCTTTGTTATGGACATACTTGGTTTCTGCCTTGTAAGGGAGAAATTCAGATTTAAATAAATGTGAGTCATCTCTCCAAAATGAATTTGGAATATATTAAAATGTTACAAAAGAAATCTCTCAGTGTTCCCTCACTCACAGACACACACACACTCTCTACATAAATATACAGCTGAACTCCAAAAATCTGGAAGCATTTCCAACAGCTTTCAGGGAAAGCCACACATGGATATCCCCTGGTGAAATACAGCCCTTTCACTTATTGTTGCAAACTGCTCTGCTCCTATAGACATGAAAACCAAAGAACTAGATCATCAGGATTTAACACCAGGGCATGGCTGGAATCCCAGGTTTTGGCTGTGTGAGCCCTTAACCACCACATAGAACAAGGAGTTGTTCCAGCAACCCCGTGGGTGTGCTCAGTGCACAACACCTCTTGTTCTCCCTGTTGAAGGCATTTTTGTGAAACTAAAGAGAACTCCTTTTGCTGTACATGATGTATTTATCTACAAAAGATAAAATAAAGAATACTTTGGGTATTTGTTTCATTAAGGTTTAAGACTTATCATTAACACCCCTTCCAGAGGAATACTTTTATGTTCCTAAGGGTCACCAGCTGTATTTTGAGCAAATTAGATATATAATGAGATTAAAAATATTACCTATTTACTCTAGGTCATACAATTATGAGAAAAGCTTTCAGAGTTTCTACAAATATCAATATTGAAAGAGATGAAAGGTGAAGTGATCTACTGGACAGGTCCTCAAACTGGAACTTAAACCCATATTTTATTCCAAACTGTTTCTGAGGTGTAGAAGTCACTCCTCTTCTGCAGCGTTGTCTCCTAACAGTTTCCTGATTTATTTAGACTGTAAGCTCTCAAGGGTCAGTGCAACCATGTCACTGTGAGAGATTCAGGGCTGAGAACTTTCTCCCCAAGAAGTGTAAACCAAAACGCAAACTGCATCTGCAAAGAGCTGTAAGAGCTACTGAATGCTGCTCTAAGAAGTAAGACGCTTCTTAGAGACACATCTGCAGACGATATTTCCTACATACATAGCAAAAGAAAGATGGGAGAAGAAATGGATGATAAAAGGGGAAGAGACTGTTCAAAGATCAACTTACGAGTGCAGGGCATGGAGGCAGCATCATTTTCAGCTCGGAAAAAGCCCCGATCGCAGGTGCAGGAGGTAGAGCCTTCCCAGATGGAGTAGCTGTGAGGCGGGCATTTGGCACAAGCAACATCTGTCGAGAGAGCCTTGTAGTATCCGATTTTGCAAGCTAGATGGAGGAACAGGAAGGGAGAGTGTTACTTGCCCAGGCTGTGATCATAAATTGCTGGCTTACTTATTCAAAATCAAGGCAGGAGACATTTCAAAGAGATCTAATGATGTCCTCTTAGCCCCAGGTGAAGAATTAACAATCATCACAGTCTTAATGAGTAATCCTATGTCAGGGGATACTGATTTCTAATTCCAACAAGAGCCATTTTAAAACCTGGGGGGAAAAAAAAAAAAATTATGCTCTTCTATTGACACTGCCAGAAAATCAGCTGCCTTTTTGTGCTGACTGTGGAGCTGCATGATGCTTAACCCATGTCCACCTGCATTCACACACACACAGAGCGCATGACAAAAGGGGTGCAATTGGTTTATTCTATGACCACTTAAGGAATGGCAGCTGACAGCCACACACTGCCAATTTTTAAGAGGGAGCGGGACAGGAACCCACTGGGATTGGCAGCGAGGCCCTCACCCTCCCCTGTGCGGAAATGGCACCTCTCCCTCCTGGCAAGGCAGAACTCATTTGGTTCTTACTCCCCCCGGGAGGAATCAGCAGAGCCCTCCCCGCCTGGGAGCCAGGGCACAGCAGTATCTGCACCGCTGCCACCAGGTCCCATGGGCAGCTGGCAAGCTTTCAGTGACATCGTCTTCAGAAATGCAATACTTACACGGATGGCTACGTTTACATCACTTGGAAAAAACTCATTAGCATCATTAATAACACATTTCAATAGTGGCTAACAGGTATGTCATCCTAGAAATTTCTCCCTTGGCTACAGATAAAAGCCCACCATCAGCACTGGCTTTCAGTGCTGCAGAGAACGGAAAAGATACCCAGGCATGCAAACATGTAAAAAGGAACAGTTGTTCCCAGTATTTACTGCGTGACTTACTCTCACGTCTCATCATTTAACGCCAACACTACCTTTGGGGTTCCCCTGCTATGTACAGGCTCCAGTAGACGGGGCACAGCCCTCCACACAGCCGGAGCTCGCTCTCTTTGTTCTACCCTTCCCTTGGTCTCCCTCATTCTGTCCTTCTTTCTCTTATGAAGCCCCCCCAGTGGAAAACAGAGAGGAATTTTAGTAACACATTTATAAAACAGCAAGGTACTTCATTCTTATTAACTAAAGCCATCTTTGGAATTTCCTTAACGAGTCCTGACTTTACGACGTGCCGTGCGCCATCTGTAAGAGCATTGGGAGCTCAGTCCGCTTTCCCTCGCTGTGCCTGTCACTGGACCGGGGGATCTTCTAAAAACACATTGCTCATATAAGATTTATGCTTCCAGAGTTTACATGCATCACATTGTTAGATAAGGTGCTTTTGGCAATGCTTCAAACAGCCTTGGTGTTTCGATTAACATCAGAAACCACAGTTTTGGCAGGAAGAATCACGGGGGTCAAACCCAGCCTCCCCACATCGGAGACCATTAGTCCCCCCTGAACACAAATACAGACCCACTGGGTATGGCCGATCAGCCAGGCTGCCGCAGTACATAAAGACAACTTGTATGAAATAGCTTATTCTGCACGGAAAACTACCTTTCATTTTTGATGCGATTTGCAATATCTGGTGAGTAAGTTCTACTATCGCTACATGTCCTCCTGTACCTGGTTTAGCAACAGCAGCAGTCAAGTGGCAGATTCTGATCTGAGATACTATTCCTGGTTTTCAGTGCCACAGCTCGGATCAGAAATACACCTAAGCCTGTATATGACCAGGACAGACACTGACAGGAGGAGTCTTGCTGGCATATACAAAGATGAGGCACAGAAAAACAAAATACAAGAGGAGATCAGGCTGACTGCTCTTATTGACAAAATTCTTGCTGTTATTCAAATACAGCGTGTAAACCCTAACATTACTGCTAATACAAAAATCATAGTTCACAGAAATTATTAAACAAAGAGCTGTCTCTTGCATCTTCCTAATATTAAACTACTTATATCATAAACAACCTAGTACAAAGGTGAAGATCCTGTTCAGACTATAACATGTCATAAAGGTAGGAAAAATGTCACAGGTAAAGATTTTTGCAACCATTCGTTGTCCTCAGTCTTTTCAGACTCAGTGGTTTAAAAGGGAATAGATGCATACAGCGGGTACTGCACAGTCAACAGTCTGTAATTGAAGGATTTTTTCCCCCGTTTCATGCACTGTATTTTGTTTTCTACTATATTAAGCCAAGATCATTAATATTTCAAGACCTGAAGAAAGCTTTCCAAACACAGTGGCTGCTCCTAAAGCACACACAGCCATTTTGCTGCAAAAATCCCCTACTCCGGAACAGTTAGTTTTCTTCATTTTAGCACGCTCAGAGATTCACCACATTTCAGCACGTGGCATAAAAAGACATTAGGGAATGTATTGCATTAAACTAGTAGTTCTTTGCTCCTAGGAGCTCCATGGTACCGTCACTTAAAAATTCACATCTAGTCGTGTAAGCACTGCTCTTAGCATGAAGTACAGCTGACACACCTACTGCAACCAGCGCCTGGGCAGGCTACGGATGGGCTTTTTTTGAAGGCTAATGATTTAGAAGGCAAACAAGAAGCCTGGACAGAGCCTGCTCCCTGAAAATCTTGCTTGCTTGTTCATGACAAATCTTCATGCGGCTGCTTTTCTGGGAAGGATTTGCTGGGTGAGACCTGCCATGAATGGTGTTCTTGCACAGCTTTCAAAAGATACCATTATAAAAAGAGTCGTTCACATGTGCAATGCAAACTTGGAATTCAGCTCCTTAGCTTTGCCTTAATTAGTTCTTTCTGTTAGGTTTTTTCATTTGTTTGGGGGTTTTTTGTGTGTGTGTGTTTTTTGGATTTTGTTTTTTAAGAGAAAAATCTTTTCTTGCATCCAGATCACCCACAAGCATAAGGTTACAATCATCTGCACTAGATCCAAGCTAAATTCTCGAATAGAAATATTTTCAGCATGAAAAAGCTCACAGTTTTCCCTCAGAACAAGTCATATTGATTTTAAATAGACATCAGCTTGAAATAATTATGCTGATATCTTTGAGTTCTAACATGAACATCTATTTGACTTCTGTTTCTCTTAGAGTGAGACAGGATTTGTCAAACACTGCCTTTTTCGATACATGTTAAAACTGCAAAAACTGCTCTGAAGAATTATGGGACTTAGTCAAAGTGGATGCAAATTTTCACAAGCTGTTTTTCAAACTCCATTTTCTCATTAAAATCTGATTTTCAGATTCATGACTTTCTCAAAAAACGAAAAAATAAAGAAAAGCAAATAGAATGCATGTGTGGGCTGGAAAGTCTGCTTGCTTGGTCTCTCCAAATGCTGAATTTTCTCCTAGAAAATTTCAGCCAGCGAGTTCAGAATTTAACAACTCATCTCATAGTGGATGGGGTTCTAGTTACATTCTTTTTAGTCACAGCTACAATAAAACAGATGTATTAAATTGTTTTTAACCATTTTTAAATAAGCTATGTTTTGTTTTTTTCTGATGGGGGAGGAGAATATTGAAAAAAAAATCCCACAGTGCTTGCTCTTAAATTGTTGCTTTGTCCTTGTTGAAATGGCAATGAATCTTTCCACCATAGTTTGGAAAAGGCTTGACATGCTTAATAGTTCTTTAAAAAAAAAAAAAAAAAAGGAGTGTAATGTCTTGCAAAGGCTTGGATAAAGAAACCATTCCAATCTCTTTGTGGACAAGTTCCTAAATCATTTCAAACGCAATGCATATCTTCACAAAAGTCCCAGCGAGCTCCAAGCAGCAGCTCTGGCGGGGCCACGGCAGCGCAGGAACGCGGGCTGCAGAGCAGTCACCCCCAGATCCCAGCGCTGCAGCTGCAGTGCCCACGAGTCCTGCAAGGAAAGGGCCCTCAGCCAGGGCGGGACCAGCAACCCAGCACCATCGGCACTCCTGCCGCGCCATCCTTCCCTACATGCACCAACGCACCGCTAAGAGCATTTATTATCACAGGCAAGTGAATCATACAGATAAAAACCCGTAGAGCTAGCTGAAAATTCAGCAACTATTAATGTAATAGTTTCCATTTTTTGAAGCAGAAAAATTTATCAGCTACATAGTCATGAAAATTTCAAAATTCCTTGAGATGCAATTTTGATCCAAGTCTCCCTCCACGCACAACAGAAGAGGGGAATCTTTTGTTAAGCCAATGACTGTAGCCAGCTTTAATGAAAAACCCTTAAATAGCATTCTCGGTGAAATGAAGGACAAAGCAAATAATTTAAGAAAAGATATTTCAGTATCAGGCTTAGAAATTCCAGTGAGAAAATAAATTTGTGTTTGAAGACTTCAAAAAATACTTTGATAGTGTATTTCATGTCTTTCATCACAGATTACTTTTTCTATAGCTCTTCCCTGTCTGGAAATATTTTAAGATCATGTTTTAACTGCACCATTAGGAACAAAAAGTTACTTTTATTTCCCCCCTCTAATGTTGTTCTTAAAAATTCTTTAAGAGGATGGATTTTCTCTCTTGAATTGTAACAAAACTGCATCTGCCACATAAGTAGGCAGCATCTTCTCAGCTCTCTTTTACTGTTATTACCATTTCTGAACAGATTTTTGTGTGTTAATTATAGAACTCAATTGTTTGGATAGTCTCTTTTGATGAGCTTTCTGCCCCGCACCATGAACCTCTCTGTTATTGTACAGCTGTTTTACTTCCAAATGCTCATCCAAGTTTTCTAATTGTCAAGCTGTCCCAACGACTAGTTCTTTTGACCTAGAAGTCAAAGAAAGGGAGTCACCCTTGTCTCCCCAACATGAATACCACAGGAGCCCCAGTGGCCCCCTAATACCCACAAGACAATGCCTTTCCAGATCATTGCCACTACAAGCATAATTGGGTTTGGGGTGAAATGAGAAGATTTTAAATAGGATGAATTAATGAGTTTCTTGTAAAATTAAGTCGTTCTCCTGGTCCAATCTAATTACTCACTGTAATGCCCCTGAGGGTGATAAATAAAGATCCTTAAAAGCCAGGGGGAAAAACAAAAAAAAAAAGCCTTTCTTAAAAGTCATTGTAGAATTTGACGCGATGTACCAAATGCTGTTTCCAAATAATGTCAGATTCCTTGGATGTTCACATCGTAAGATCTTTGCCTCCTGTTAATAACAACTGTATGTTGCTACAAATTAAAATGAGTTCCCCATCTTTAACTTATATCTCTGATAAGAAATCCAGCATTTCTACACACTGTGTATTTGTGTTGTATGCATGGCAAGAGGAAACATAAACACAATCCCACTAGGGAAAGCCTAGGCTGTTGGACTTCAGAGCACTTTTTCTCCATGATTGCATACAAACCTGGGAAGTTCAAAATAGAAATAAAGGGACCTCAGAGCACAAATGTACTATGACATGAAATCCAGACTCTGTTTAGGTCACTGAAACTGTGCACACAGGTACACCCCCAGCCACACACACAGACCTCTTGTGCAAAGTCACAGCAAACTGAGTGGAGGAGCTTTTCACACAGCCAATCTGAGCAGCTATTGAAAAAAAAAAAAAAAAAAGAAGGAAAAACTATCTTTGGTTATTTTTTTCCCCAGTGTAGCAACCCTGGCTGCATCTTGTGCTGAGGGATGAGGTTTGTTGTCTGTTTTTTTGGTTTTTTTGTTCTGTTTTTCACTCTGGGGAGTGACCCTGTGCTGACAGGAGAGCAGCAGCAGGGAGGGAAGCAGAGCTGCCCTGCAGAGCCCACATGCACATTGTGCCCCTCCGCCTGCTCCTGCACTGGGAGCCCACACACAAGGCCCCCCAGGCTGCGCTGACACTGCTGGGCTGGCAGTGCCGGAGCTGGTAATGCCAGAGCTGATAGTGCTGGAGCTGGTAGCACTGGGCTGTTCCCTTCCAACCTGCCCTGAGCATGACCCCCACAAGGTCAAAGCCCACATCCTCCAAGGGAGACTTTATCTGGCTGGATTTTTCCCAATGCCCTAATTCTAAATGTTAGAAGACTGGCAGACGCCAGGCAGGTGGTTCTCCAGCTGCAGGGCACCGCAGAGGTGACTCTGCATCAGCCACCTGCACCCGCCCCAGCACCTACAGCAGCCGCTGTGGGAGGACTCGGCTGTGGATGACGGCTGCAGCCCTTCTGGCTACCAAGACACACTCATTCACAGACAGCAGGATGAGGAAGAGGAGGGCAGTGTACCAAGCCAGTAGCTGCAGGCAGTCACAGCAGTACTCAGAAATCTCCAGCAATCCAACAACGCACTGCCTGGTGTGCATCCACTTCAGAGTCCATCCCCAGCCGTTTTTGGGGTGCAGCCCCGCACTTGCAGCTGCGCACCCGGCACGGACCCATGGCACTGCTGGCAGCCTCGCACCTCCAAATCTGCTCTGTGGGACAGAGTTGGTGGTTTTGGAGTGCCACTCCTAAGCAGTATCAGTTCTATGGGTTTTACACAGAGAAATGCTATGCTCATCTTTCTAAAGAAACTTCTCAAACTAACTTGTATCTCATACAAAATAAACATAATGATGCTGATAACCCAATCATTGTAAAAAACCTACTTTATCAGTCACCCTTTTCTAAGGAAACCAGACAGTCAAAAGCATAAAAGAAAAAATTAAATACATATACAATTCATGCGTTAAATAAGTTCGATAGGCACATACATGGAAAAGCCCAAAAATGAAAAATTAGATTTTATTCCTAAAAACTATTAAGAATTATTCTGAACTTTGCTACACAGCTGATAGATTGCAATTGCTAAAAAACAAACAAACAAACAAACAAACTCATAAAAGATATAGACTTGAAAATCTTGTATTTCTATGAATTAATAATACCAGCTTACATATGCCATACTGACCTGTGCTATAGCTGTGATAGTGAGGGGGCAATAGTTGGGGGTAAGTTTGACATTTTCCACATCATGACTGCTCCTGATCTTTGACAGTGCCCTAATCTTGCATTAGCACTGTCAACACGGCTGCTTCCAGCCCTGTGCTGAAAAGTGTCATCCAGACATTGTAAAAAGAAAAACAGCCCCTGGACAGAATATTTGCTGCACTAAGGTTTTGTCTGAAATTAAAACAAAAATTAAAAAACTAGAAATTCAGGGTCTGGGTGAAACAATTCCTGACTGAAACAAACAAACAAAATACCAAACGCCTTTGTCAGTGAGAAGTCAGCACTTTCCTCAAGGAATGAAAACCCCAACCTGCTCTGCTCTCTACAGGAAGATCTTTGCTAGGACCAGGATGGCAGCGGAGCAGCCGCGCTCCAGAGTGGGAAGCGGAAAGGACCGTTTGTCTTCGCGGTGTCTCCAGATGTCCCTTCCTTCCCAGGCAGCTGCGGGACCCAATTCAGCAGTGTTAATGCATAACTTCACATTTAAGTGCTTTAATGAATGGAGATGTACTGCTGAACTGGGGACTTGGCACTCCAACAGTTTGCATTTTTATTGTTTAGATATTTTTAAAAATAAAAACAAACAGATGCTCTGGTATAATAAAGACCTCTCTTCTTAGAAACATCAACTAAGCAGCTGTGTCCTTTTTCAGTGCAGGGAGTACTACCATTGCTAGCACTCTTGTGCAAGTGCTAAGAGGATCTTTAAAATATTACTGTCCAAGTCAAGTGTTGAGGTGTTCTCCATTTCAGAGTGCTCAAACTGCCACTGTGCTCTCATCTAACTCTGAAAGTTTAATCACCTTTATACAAGCTGTGAGATTTAAGAGATAAGTCAACTAATCAGTTTCAAATAATTACTCAATTAGAAAAATAAGTTGATGGTTTCCCTTGAACAGAAGCAGCATGAGAAGAATCAAGAAACTATCAGATTTTTAAGTAAACCTAAGCAGTTAAGGGGGATTTTAAAAAATAATTTTTAAAAAGAGTAATCTGTGATTCTTTTGTTCTTCAAGCACATGAATTTTACAGGAAAAAAAAAATCACTACTAAAGTTACTCCAGTGAAAGCTGATTAATTGGCCTGAATCTCCACATTAACAAGCCTTAATCCTCTTGTCAGGAGACCTGCTTACAAGCTGCTCTCCCCAGTGTGTAGCAGCACTGATGGGAACAGAGATCTGTATCTCAAAGCACTGTCCAGCCAGCCTGGGATTATCTCCCATCTCCTAAATCTTAACAGCTCTGTAGAAAGGTAATTAAACTTCCAGAGTTCAATGAAGTCAGCGACAGAGCACAGTAGCAGCTTGAGCAGTTTGACATGGAAAGGCCTAAGGGAAAGCCCTGACATTATGAGCATCAGGTGAGGGTCCTGGACTTAGAAAAAGAGCATGCTCATAAGGTATTAAAGAGCATTTAATGTGTTCCTTACAGTTATTTTAAAACTGCTTGTATTTCATACATGCTAATGAGACATTGCAAGTTGGCAGAAATAATTATTATATTCATACCTATTAAAGAATGCGGTTGTCAAGAATTTGTGGATTGATCCTGCGCATAAATCCTTTAATGCCGTCTCCTTTGTGCAAGTGGAATTTCACTCCGCAGCATATCTTGGCACAGCTGTAATGTTTTCTGCTACTGTTTGAACTTGCATCATGACTGTGAGGGAGCCACCTCATGCCAGCAAGCTAAAAACTACGTTTTCGTTGTGTTTTTTTTCTGGGCTTTTCATACTTAGGTTAACTGTGAACAGGCCAGAACAGAGTGCAAGCTCATATCTCTGAAGCTATAGCAAGATGCCTTAATATGGTTTAATCATCACATTCTCTCTAAATGGCTGTGTGACACTATTTAAGACGAAAAAAAAAAAAAAGGCCCTATTTTGGTCTCCCTGCTCGACACAAAGGTTTTGGGAGATGCCTAAATATAGACAGTTCTGGTGAGATCCGGGTCTATGCAAGATAACAACTCTGCTCTATTTTTGACCATTTAACAAGGATACAGGGAACACAATGGCTTCAAACAAACACTGCTTGGGCTCTGCCCAGCACCACAGAAAACAAACGGAGGTGCTTCTGAGAGCCTCCCATCAACATCACTGTAAAAAACTATCAATCCTCTACTAAGTAGTACATCAATCAAAATGGTGGCATGCAAATCATGATCCATTAAGTACTTTACACTTGATTACCCAGGACATTTTAGAGAGGGTCATACATTGATGAGTTGCTTCTCTCTTCTTTGCCCTTTGCTATTTGGAGTGCAGGACCACTTTTAGTTCATTACCAATGCAAAGTTTAGCACAAAGCACAATTTCAACAAGAGGAAAACAGCAGCTCTGTTGTTTATCCTTTCCTCGTTAAATCTGCCCAGGTTGTATGTTTCTTTATTCTACACAGCTCACACCTTTCCAGAAAAAGTGTCAGACGTGGGGCACACACAGGTGCATCTTTGTTCAAACACAGCATTTGCTAGCAAAGATGTTCTGAAAGTGGAAGATTCAAACCACTCCAGATTTCTCCAGATACCTTTTTTCCCTGATTCTATCCTATATGTGAAAATCAGTCTGAAGATTTGCTCCTCCTTGTGCTAATTTACAGAACCCCAACCATGCAGGGAGGCATCTGGAAGCCATCCTTCTATATTTGTTCTCACTTACGGCCTGATGCCTCACAACAAGGTGTGATTTCATGGCTACAGGGAGACTGGGACAGTCACCCAGGACTAATTCCTAGATCTGTCACGGAGGCTGAGGACTTGCCAGACCTCCTTCTGGCATTCATGGACATGGGTGTATCACAGTATTAAGAGGAAAAATCATCCATTTCCTTCCCAGTTGGTCTGGCCACACCTTTTTGCTCAGTGAGTTCCAGGTCATCTCCCTGCAGATCACGGGAGGTTCCCAGGCATGGATAACCCTTTCTCGCAGGAGTTAATGGCAAGAAAGAAGCTGGGGGCAGTGGAACAGAAAGCAGGGCTGCTCCTTTGGGCCCCCTAGTTTGAAGGGTGTAACTATACAGACACCCAGAGCGTCAACTTCAATATCCCTGCCTCAGTTTATCCACTTACAAAATGGCAATAAAATTCACAATAGATACATCTAAAAGCTGTTGTCAGGTTTAATTAAGCAATAAACGCATATGGAGCACTTGGAGATCTCCAGATAAAAAGGTGCCCATGCAAGAGAGGAGGTGATTACTTCAGATGAAACAAAATCTCATGGCAACCACCTGATGTGCTCAGCAGGGAATATCCAGGGCTGTCTCAACTCTCCTTTTACGGTTTCAGTAGAGGAAGCTTGTGGAGATTGTTTACCTGCTCCTTTGCATCACAGACATTGGCAGGGGATGTTTGAGAGAATGGAGAGAAAATATCTGCATGGGCTGAGCACCCAGAGCTGTGAAATACAGTCCCTACTTAAAAATCAAAGACCTGAGGATCTGCTCCTGTCAACAAGCCTTTCAATAGAGACGAATAATTTAGCAAGAATAGATGAAATCTCCCACCTTAGGGTGATCTGGGTGGCTGTGAGGAGAAACGCGTTTTGGCAGTTCCCACATTCTTTTGTCAAACTTGTGTTGTCTGGGAATGAGTGGAGTGCCAGAAGCCCTTGCAGGTGAATACCTTGGCTCTTTCAAGCTCACTTGATTCAGAGGAACAGCATGTTTATCTAGATGTTTGGAAAGTTATTAATGAGATCAGCAAATCCTTTCCATGTATAAATTATAAATCACCTTCAGCAATACCATGTAAATTATCAAGTCAAGTGAGAACATGCTTATTTATCTGTGACAGTCTTTTATCACCAATAAATAAAAGCGAGAGAAGGAATTATCTGGGGAAAAGCATATCGCTCATAGCACTGAAGCACAATCTGTCAGGTCATGAATGGAAACATCGGTGCAGCAGAACCCCCCAATTAAGCTGCATTTCACCAGACATCCTGAAAGAGCTGCCGGCAGTGGCACCGTGCCAGCCAAGGAGTACGAGAGGAGGACTCTTGCTGTCCAGGCTGCGCTGCTGACCCTGCTCAGGTGCACTCGGAGTGGTTTCCAGCAGGCTGGTGAATCTGCACGTGCTCTGCAGAGAGCAGATGTCTCTTCCAGGCCTGCACCCAGCACCTCTTCTCACCATCACACCTCCCTGCAGAGCGGTGAAAGACGCTGGAGGTACAGAGGCGCTGGGCTGGGAGACTTTTTTTATGCTCTGCCCCAGCCAGCAAGAGGTTCAGAAATTGAGTAGCCACCCATTTCACGAGTGGCTGCTGAGAGTTCTGGATAAGAAGAATTATAAGTTGAGTTGGACTTAGCTTTAAAACCCTCTTCTATCCTGAACTGACAAGACACATCATGCACTAATTCCTTTTAGCTGATGTATGGTATCTTTATATCACAGCTCTGCCCATCCATCTTCAAGGTCCAGATAACCCACACATTTACAACACAGCTGCTGCTCTGAGAGTACAGGATCTAGCCCAGTTGTGCAATGTGCATATCACCTGGTAAAATTTGAAAGTAGATTTGTTTATGGAGGTAACCATTTGAGGAATGCTTTAAGCCAAACTCTTCAAGACTTTTGCAGAAAGTTTCCCTTTCTATGCAAAGGTACATAAAATACATTAAATTAAATAAAATCCTGGGGAAAATAATTACAGAAACTGATGGTAGACATGAACAAAAATAATTATGATAGGTCTCTTCTCTCTCAGCTTAGCCTTTGCCAGGCAGCTCCAGGGAGGCTCTCGGCAGATGCACCAGTGAGCTGGTGGAAACGAGGATTTAGAAGAGGGGTGGCAGGGGCTCTCTGACTTGCTCCAGGTGAAGCATCCAGAGTATGAATCCATCCCCACTGGAACAAATCCACACTGCTCAAAAGATTACATGGTGGGGGTGCCTGTTGCTCCGGTGGGAGAGCTCACACTCCGGGCACTGCAGGACACGTACAAACCAAGGCACGATAACGCAGTTTCAAGACAAAACCAGCTCCAGCAAGAGGAACAAGCCCACAGCTGACCCCAGGCAAATTAACACTTCTCCGGTGGCTGGGCTGCTGCCATCCAGCACTGATGAACAAGTGACCAGGTCCTTCCCTTTCTCCACGCAGATCACTGGGAGCCAGTCCTGTCCCCAGCAGGGGCAGCTGACGAGCTGTCCCCAGTGTGACTCTGCCCCCTCACCCTGCACCTCCTGCACCCCTGGGCACCAGAGCAGGTACCAGAGGGCAAAGCCACAGGCTGGGACAGGGGTCAAATCACAGCCCAGCCTGCAGAGCCTTTGCCCTGGAAATGGTGACGCACAAGAAGAAAAGTTTCCTTTCCAATTCCTGCTGGATGTCGCACAGCTGCTAATTAGGAGAAAGTGACAAAACAAACATAATTTTGCTTCTAATCTGGAAAAGCATCCATCTCCAACAAAACTATTGGCAAATAAACCTAACAATAACATCCCGTTTTGGCTCAGAGGTCCTCATGGCTGACATGATAGAGCTATTTATTCAAATATCTACATGATACATAAATTAGTGCAAGATAATAAACAAAGAAATTAATTGTGGTAACTATGGAACTATTTAGAAATGGCCAAAAGCACCACTGACTTCAGTCCAGGCCACAAAAACTTCATCTGGCAAAGAAGTCTGGCAGTAATCTCACCAAGGCTCCTCGCACTCTGGAGCTGGCGTGTGACTCACGTCCGCCCCAACCACCCCGCGCTCTTCTTGCTACGATAAGTTATCAGTTCATAGTTCCTATGAGCGAAACTTTTATCTACTCCCACTAAACCATATCAAGACTTAATTTTGCCTCAACAATTAACAGAATGCTATCAGTAGCATCTAAATTGCATCTAAGCTAACTTAAGAGAGTCAGGTTTTTAAATATTGTCAATAAGGTGATCTTACATCAGTAAAACAAATATAGTTGGTTATACAAGACCACCTATTTTCAGCACGAATCTTTCACTTTTCTAGAGATCCCAAATTCACATGGAGTAACCTCTGATTCCAAACTTCAGCCAAACAAACTTGAGACAGAAATGCTTCTCCTTTTCTTTCTGTCTTTGTCAACTAGCAGTGGACTCGTCCCAAATTAGAGAAAACCACCTTCCAAAACTTCACTGCCTTCCTGATGTTCCTGTGACTGTCATGTTTCATGCAGTAAGGCACCATCCAGATACAGATGGATGATCCTCAGGAGCAGCCCCAGCAGCCATCTACGGCCACCAGAGACTCCTCCTCCGTGCCCATCCCACAGAAGGGCTACGTGCCCTCTGCCTCTGGCCACCAAAACCCAGCTCAGAATGAATTTGTTCAGTTGCCCCAGCCAGAAGTCCTTCAAGGGCCACCATTCGCTTCAATTTTCAAATGCCTCATCACTTCATTACCTAAATCTTTATTAGCCCATCAGAAAAACATAGGAGAACCTGTTCTTTCAAAAACTAATGCTCAGATCAGCATAATAGTTTCCCATGTTCCTTACTTGCAATTACTTAATGCTCTTTCTTGCCTGCATTCATTCATTCATTAAGAGGTATACACTCAAATAAACAAAATCAGGATTTTCTAAAGGAACCGAAACATGAAATTTGTACATAATCAAAACCTGAAGGAGTTAAGTGGGGCAGGAGGAAAACTGCTGGCTGCAATGAATTAGTTATGGCATGTCTGATGTGTCAAGTTTATTTTCTAGATGTATTTTTCCGTTGTGAAGGTGCAGCCGAACAGCAGCCACTAATGGGTCAGTAAATTAGCACTGTGCCAGACAGAGCCCTGAGTACATGATCAGCAACCAACTGGGGGAAGTGGGAAGATGGATATTTCACTATATTTTACTCTGATGCATTTGCTTACATTTCATGAATGTACCACTTAACAGAGCTATTTTTTTAGGTTGCACCCAACTCATCATGAGACACAAGCAATCTTTTGAAAGAACCAAATGAATCAACTTTGTCAACACCCAGGGGCTTTTAAAACTGCAAATGCTTAGTGACTCTGTTCTGAAATACACAAACAGAACTGTTAATCTGCACAGTAATTTTAGGATTTCAGAGGAATACAGGGCTTGAATATTTAACTAAAGAACAGCAAATTCTAGGCCTAAATTAGATGTCCCCTAGCCAGATTGCCCTAAAGCAACAAGGAAAGAAGCCAAGTTGCTCCCACGTGGGAACAGTTACACTGGACTCAGCCATGGGCTTGAAAACCAGCTCCCCAAGTCCCCTGGGTGAAGACTCCTGGGTCCACAGAGGTGACAGGAGTGTCTCCACCACGGGCAGGGGTCCCGGCAGGGCTCCTTCCCCAACAGGGACCCTTGGACAAGGACCGAAGAAGCCAAATCCAGAAGACAGAGCAGCTGCTCTGGTGTATTAAGAAGTTTCCCAGAACTGCTGTTAAGGAGCAGCCTTGGCGTCCAAATACTTTAATAGTTACCTGAATACTTGCTGACTCATTAACCAACTGCACTCGAAATTCTGCAACTGGATTAAATGTGCTGCCTCAGAGCTCGTCTGCCTTGTTCTACACACAGAGCCCATGACAAGAAGCATTTGCAAGTTAAAGCACTCATGGATTCAAGGTCAGAGTCCTCCAGTTTCAAGAATTCTTCATATATGCAAAGTCTAAAAGCACTGATATGAACAGATTGATTTTTTAGCATCTACCTCAAGAAATCAAAGATTAAAGCAATCATTATTTCAGTTTCTTGAGGGGGACTTCCCTGTCAGTGTGTGTTAGTGACTTGTTAAACAAAATGTTTTGCAGTAAATCACACAGAAATGCGAACTCAGCAAATGCCAGAGGCAGTGACAGGCGGATATAAATGACAATTAGAGAGGTGTGTCCGGATGCTTGAGGTATGAGCCATGATAAAGCGCTTGCGAAATTTCACCTGCCCGGATTGGGACAGAGGTTGTGGCCTTCAGGAAAAAAAAAAAAAAAAAAAATCAGTTGTGCTAATTAAAAAGACAACTACTATATGTCTGAACAGACATCCAAATATTCCAGCCTCAGCAGGTAGTAAAGGTAGTAAAACCTACAGATTGTGGGAATTAGTCTGAATCAGGTCTCATTAAATGGTCACAGCAAGGCTGGAGCCAATGGTTACTGCAAACACCTCTTTAGCTGCTGAGAAGACTGAATTTTTCTCATGTAATCATTCATTTGCACTCACTGGCTTCTAAAATGGATTTTGTAGATTGCTGTTCACCTTCTCTGAGCTGCTTTTGACTTTTTGGAAAATATACAGAACTGATAATAATGCTCACTAATTTTGAGAGCAAAAAGCAGACGTATATTTTAGCTGATTAAATGTTTAACATTAACAACTTACATTACCATCAGCAGCAGCTAGAGATGACTAACAAAGAAGACCATGAAATTGCATAACTGCATTCAGCAAACCTTCAGAAAATGCTACTTTCCACAGTCAAAAATAGCAAACCTTACCAGCGCGGATTTCATCAGCCCATTCTGTCAGCAGTAAAAGCTGTTTTCTAGGCCATGGCACTTTCCATTAACGCAATCTGATTTGCCACTGCATTTTCAGAAAGCTAAGGTGAATGTGTGATACTGAGAGAGGGCAGTTGGTAATCCAGAAATGAAAGTCTAAAATTCCTCATGTAGGGCAAGGTCAAAGAACAGCTGGCTATGGAAAACCCCACGCAGAGGGACTTGCATATCATGTTCCAGCAGAGTATTCCCAGGAGCTCTATACTAAGGATATTTTAAATAAACAGTAATGTACTTCTCAACAAATGATTTAAAAATGTGGAGATAATGACTTCTCATATGGCTTTATTACTGCTTGCACTTGTAAATACGTCACCTGGGTAGTTTTATCTCCCTCATCAGTTCATCTTTAAGAAGTTCTGATTATTAGTCACATTGTTCTGAGTGTTATATCTGTTCCTAGTAACAGAGAGAAGAAAACAAGCCAAAACAAAACATAATGGTATTTTTGAAGCTACAATGTAATAGTTACCTAGGATAAAATCCTGCCTGCGTGTTTCTAAGAACGGTGGCACTATACAGAAGTAGTGATGAAAGAGCTGGTGGCAGTTTTTGATAGAGACGGCTATCATTCATAAGCTACCAGCAAACTAAACAAAAATTAACAAGCTCCATAAAGCAATTAAAATCTGAAGTGTAAAGTGGATGTAATGACTCAACAGCCTGATCACTACTCTCATAAAACCAGCCTAATAATGCACAGCCTGAGTCTCCTCACATTGACATCAACATAAATTTAAGTACCAAATTTAAATTCTCATCATTAGTGGAGTTTCACTGTTATAAAAGTTGTAAGACAAGAGAAGCAGACACAGGGGCTGTGCACTGAGAAGACTCACAAGGAGATTTGTGCACTGCCCTAAATCAGAGAGTGGTTACATTAGGTGTCACTGTCAGCTGTCAGCAGGTTGCTGCACAATATACGTTGTTTCTTCAAAATCTCACTATCCAAGGACTATTAAGTGGGCATTGTCACTCTCTTTTAAGAGTCAGAGCACATCCTTTCTGGCAGTGCAAAAAGCCTGGAATTAAGGCCTAAATATTCTCCAGTAGGTTTAGAAAATAAATTAAAAACAAAACAAAACAAAATAGAACAATCAACCAACCTCCCCAAACCACAGAAGGGAAGGAACAGCAAGTAAACTCCCAATGTCTGCATTTTAAACCTGTCTTACTACCGGAAGGACAGCCCTCCCCCTACAACTTGTTATATGTGATTCAGACTCAGAAGATCATTGTCATTCTAGACTTGTACCCAGCTGAAAAGTTTCAAAGATGTTGTAAGACTCAATACAATAAAATAACTGTCCTTGGTCTCCCAGATAACAAGCAAGGCTTTTTTAGTGTTTAAAATAATCAATATGCATTCCATGCATATTTAAAGAAATCTTTGTATCGTTTCTTTGTAAAGACGACTTTGGCCCTCACAAAAGCGGCTGTTCATGGTCTTAGGTAATGCAGAGTATATTAATTGGGCAATACCTCACACTTATTTTGGAATGCTAATTCGGACAGACCGCGGCTCTCACTGCACTGACTGGTCACTTGCTGCCTCTCCAGAGGGATGGCTGTGAATTGGGAACACAACAGCAGGTTTGCGAGAAGAATTTCAAACACACTTGGGTGTCACAGCATGGCTTGGGCAGGGTCCCTGAACCACAAAATCTGATGGGTTGAGATTTAACAACCTAGTTTATCTGCCATGTGTCATTGATAGTTTGGGATCAGTTTTTAACTTTGGATGGAGGAAAAGAGTTCAAAAATTAACTAGATACTCCCTGCCAATATCTGTCACCAAGCCTCTGCTAGGGAAAAAGCTGCTATTATTCATTGCTTATGCAGCTCATATCAAAGTTAGTCCTCAAACTCATGACATTAAAGAGTCCATGCTACATGGTAATATGGGACACCACCTGCCTTCAGAAAATGCAAGCAGGATGTTTAAGCAAATGGAACAGCCTATGAATCAGAAACCTTCCCAGCTTGGGTTTGAAGAGAGGAGCTCAAAGCAGCCAAGGATTTGCATGAATGCCACTGCACCCTTTCCTCCGCTCCCCCTGAGGCCATGCCCTGCGCTAGGCCTGGAGGAGGGCTGGGGGGAAAGCCGAGCCTGGCTCTGGCACCACCCTGTAGTGTAAGCATCTGGAGGAAGCAGAGCGGTACCCCTCTGAAGCAGGATGTTTCTCAAGAAGCCTGTGGCTCCAGAATTAAATGAGGCGTCCTCAAACTTCTTCTGATGTGTGCTCGTTGGCACCGGCTTCTCAGGACTATAAAACCTACAGAGGCCACCTGCCTCCCTCCTTCCTCTGGGGGCTGCAGGTGCTGACTCAGCGAGGCCGGGGATGCTTCAGGCAAAGTACGGCTTCGCGGGAAGAGGAGAGTTTTTACAGCACTTCCAAATTCACTTTTTAGCAAAGCCTGGTCCATAGAGCCCTGCTCCTTCCCTTCAATATTTTCCAGACCAGGACCAGCATTAGTCGAATACTTTTGTTATCCTAACAGTTCAAGTACCTCAACTCGCCCAGCTTCTTTTGTCCCAGTACAGCAAGCAGCTACATAATACGGCTTGTAATATCACCTCCCTTCATACATTCACCTTTACCTTGTCCTTCTTTTTTCTCAAAATTAAACTTTGTTAAATCACCACAAAACAAATGCAAAGAACCAGAAAGATACCTCTTTCCTCTAAACAGTTTCCATTGCCAACAATCAAATATTTTTGGTGACATGTTTTTAGGAGTTGAGCAATCACATCAGTCTATAAAAGAACACTTTTAGTTTGTGATTATTTACATGCTTCTTTCTTAACACACACAAACAGCTGCACAGGAATTCAGACAGCAGCTCCCACCCAGTGAAGGCTGCTGGGCCGCGGGGTCCCTGCGGCCTGGTACTCGCCCAGGATCCGCGACACCACCACGGCATGGGCAAGGGGCCTGGCACCCACTGCCATGCCACAGGCCCCTGCTCCCACCGCCATGGCATGGGCCCCGGCACTGCCGCTCCCCTGCCACAGCCCTCGTCACCACTCCGTGCTGTCACCCCAACCCTTATTTCCTGCTACTCCCACCCTGTTGCAATGACATTCCCAGCAAGAGCTTTAAATAACAGCCTGGGGTATGAGGAGTGACTAATTCTTTACATTTCCAGTCATATGTGGTGATCTCCTCACAGGCAACAGCACTGACAAGCCCTTCCTGCAATATTCCATTTAGCAGACCTTTTTTCTGTGGGAAGGTGTTCCTAATCATCTCCCAGGGCAATTAGAAACCCAAATTATTTTTCCCTTTCTCCTCCCAGTCATCCCTGAAGTAAATCTGAGCCCGCTCTGCAGCAGAACATATGCCCCAGCTGCCCCCAGGAAGGACTAAAGAACCTGGACACATGTCTCCAGGGGATGCAACTTCAACTGAACCTGCTGGGATTTGGCTTGATTGCCCTGGAAACGAATGCCCAGGCAGAAATGGCTGGAAGAAACTAAACAGATAACCAAGAAAAACTGACCGTCCCAGTGGACAGGGCAGGTGATGAGATGTCAATATCGTGCCCCTATCAGCCTTCGGTGCTTTTCAGACAAGATTAACTGGACAGGGACCTGGGGAAAAGCCCCTTCACCACCCTCATGTGATAGAGTAGATCTTAATACCAGGCAAAGCAGCGCACTGTAAACTTGCCATATTTTATTGCGCTAGTATTGCAGAATAACATATTCAGACTCTGTGAGAGCATTACAATAGTCTTTATGAGTAAAGAAACTTTAAAATGTTAATACTAAAATCAGTAGGATCTCTCAGGTAAAAAGTACACCTCCAGTTTATTAAAAACTAAACCCCTATGATTTGCTAGCACTCCCATAATTCAAAGGAATAATCCTTCTCTGCCACTTCACTAAGCTCACGAGTTTACACTAGCAAACAAAATGAGTGTTGTAGGTTGAAGTTATTCTTTGATCTGGTAAATAAATCCATAGTGAATTCAGGTTCAATTACAGTATTGAAATTTATGACATCTACAGTGCTGTAACAAGTTAGTGACAAATGCCAGTTTCATACAGAAAACATGCATTAACATGCACAAGCTACAGAAAAGAAAAAATCAATTGGCTCTATACAGATGTATCAAAACATACTTTGACAGTTTTGTACAGTCCTTTACACGTATTTGCCAATAGATTTCATTGCAGTTCTGGTTACTACGAACAACCCACTACTACAAAGAAATTCTTAGTTTGGTATACTGAAAAGTAAGATTTGCTTTACTGATACTGGTGTGTGCACTTACATGCATATTCACAAATGCAGTCGTCGTTACTGCCGAAATTTCATTTGCATGCAAAATACCTCTGGTGCAAATTACCAATAACATAAGGGAGCCCATGAAATGTTAAAGACTTCAAAGGATGAGAGAAAAAAATATTTGCATTTTGGGCCTGATCCAAAGCACATTAAAGTCAAGGGGAGTCTTTCCATTGGCCGCAACAGATGTTCTGGCTCAAGGAACTTTTGATGCAAGTTATTGACACAACAGTAGACCAGCAAGACTACAAAATCCACTTTCTGAAGAAACCAAAAGTTAACTTTGCTAAATACTGATTTACTGCTTTCAGCCATGGCAGCTGTCTCTCAGTTTCTCCTGGGACAGTCCTTGCTGCTTCTCCTGCTGTCTGCAGCACATCTTTCTGTTCCAATATCCCACATTCATTCCAGTTTTTACATCTACACAATCTTCTCTCTTGTTGATGGCTTTTAAATTCTCACTCTGCAGATATGTAACTTTGTAATAGTGTTATTTAATTCCACAAAAGGGATTTATGACATAATTACCTACAAACGACAATACAAAAACTGCCAAAATATGTTTTGATAGATCACTACCTATAGAGCACACAGACAGCAATTGCTTTCAGTCCTTTGAAAAACTGCCAGTGGTTCTCCTAACAGAAGTAAACTGCTAGCTGCTCTCATCTGTTTGAGAATAATCAGCTTAATCAATATTGCTTCGGGAATCTCTGTTCTATTCCATCAGTGTTTTAGTGCAACTTTTCATTTGGCGTAAACATAATGCTGCCCTCTACACCAGGGCAGAAAAAAAACCCGTTCACATAAAGGGTGGGAAGCACAACGTGGTAAAAGAAAACAAGTGACAGGACTTGCAACAATGCAGGTACCAGGTAGAGAAATAATAGTAAGATTATTTAAATAAGCTTGAATAATTTATTCCTTTTAGAAAGGAACATTTTTCCTGGCATAACCCAAAAAGAAATGAACTAGTGAAAGGAACATTACTCTAGCACAAACATTATTAACAAATGCCATATCTATTCTATACGTGTCACCAGTAAGCAAAATCAAAGCCACTGTAATAGAACAAAAAATATGTACTGGGACGTAGTGTAGATTTTTCTTCATCTCTATACCTCAAAGTCATAAGGACTCCTCATACTTCACGGTAAAAGGTTTTATTTCTTGGTTCCCACAGCTCAGGTAATGATATCGTAACTCAAAGGTAGTGCAAGGCTCGCTATAGTTGTGACCTCATAAACAATTTTAATATCCCTTCTCTGCATCCCAACAGATATAGGACTCCACCTAAGCAGCCGATATCTCCTCAGTAGGTACTTGTTAATTCAGCTTGTAGGTGAGCACATGTGCTGCACATTAAAATCAACCTGGATGCAAAGAGGTTTCCGTACGCGTGAGGAGGCCATCTTTCAACAAGCTGAGATAAATTTGCCAAATATCTCAGGTTCGTGGGAGGGGATGTGAAATTAAGCCAAAACACAGCACAGACTCACAAAGCAAGGCACACAGCACTGCATCTGCTACAAAGATCTACTCGGGGCTTCTTGAAGTGTTAGAGACGGTGTGTTGCTTCAGAGCGATGGAAGCCGTACTGCTGCAGAGGGGCAGAGGAGGGACCCAGGCAGAAACAGCATTTTTGCTCATCTTTCCAGGAACAGGCAGAACTCCCCATGGCTGCCCCACAGCACCTCCACCGTATCGTGTCCTTACTGGGGCTCAGATAAGGAGGGGACACTAAGGCCAGTAAAACAAAGCTAGGAACCTCATGTGTAGAGCCACAATCCTTCGGAAAAGCCAGGGCCTGTTCAGTGCCACTCTGGCTCTGTGGGGCACTGAAACAAACTGATAGAGGCATCCAAGATGCCTAAAGAGGGTTCTGGTCAGCTGAAATAGCTGGTTAGCTAACTGGAGAACTGAAACGCAAGGAGAGAGCTCTAGCAGCCAAGAGACCTCTTGGGGAGAAAATTGTCAGGAGACAGTGTGCTAAGTGTCTATTTCTAGGTCAGACATCGAGTGCTGCTTTTCAGCTGTAAAATGATGGTGATCCCATAGCAACTGTGCAAGAACATTTACCACAAGAGATGAGGCTGGAGACAAGCCCAGTCAGTCTGCTCCCCTGCCCCACAGGAGAACCACCTGTACTTGAACCATACTACTAGATGTCTAACTAACTTATTCTGAAAATCCTCCAACATGGAGATTCCCCCACATCCCCAGGCGATCTGCACTGGCACTGCAGATCTCTGTGATTATGATTTTTTTTTGTTTTCTTCTCCTCAGGTCTAGCCTAACCTCCTCTCTTTGCAATTTAAGCCCATTATTTCCTGCCCTGCTACCAGCTCCATCTTCTACGCACTTCTAGTTAAAGAAGAAAGGTGACAGACATTTCAAGATAACTTCAACTCTAAGCAAGTCCAAACTTTGAATCCCTTAAAGTGAGCTGGACAGTAATGCTAACGTCTGCAGAATGGATGCCCTAGTCTCTTACACCTGCACAAGGGCTACAAATCCATTGGTCAAGGTCTGGACTAGTTAAAAAGACACTGCCTAGTATTTCAATTATTTTCTTCTGGAATAAGGCCAAAATACTCCAGTTGATGTGAATAGGTAAAACAGGATCCACTACTTTCTGAAAAACCCCTGTGAGGAACAAATTGAAAAGTGCTCTCAAAGAAAATGTATTTGCCCTTATCACATGTAGTACTTATTTGTTATCAAAGGTCTGCTTGCAAAATTCATGATGTTGAGCTCAAGGCAATAAACAATTTATTTTGAGAAAACACATAGAGACTGAATGAAGATAGAGGAATTACAAGCTAATATAGAAAGAAGAGGCAGGTCAAATCAGCACTGGGCTTTGTAGTATCTCCATAGAGCATCAGTAATGCTTACTAAAATTCATTTTATACCTGGCTTCTGGTTCTTCAGAAGATTTTTGCTAACAACAACCACCAAAAGGTATCTGGAAGAGTACAGTTGTGAGGTCTGATTTTCTATTTCTTTGGCACAACTTGCCTATAGCCTCATCACTGTGCCTGACAATTTCCCTGTACAGAATCAGTCAGGGCAGTGGCACCAGTGAGCTCGAAGTCTCCAGACTGGAATAACTCTGGGAAACATTTAAGAGCCTTTTTCTGATACATGCCCACACTATGGCAAGGGAGCGGGAGAAGCTTTCATCTTTTTCATCGTAAGAATCTCTAGGTAAGTTGCCAGAGTATCACATTTCCATATTCATTTCAAATTGTTTTATAATGGGCAAACTCTGCCCTCTGCTAGACTTTGACAACCCCTACTAACTGTGTCTGAATGACATAGTTATAGTATCTGACCTAATTGCATTTTAAAGCCAAAATAAGGTTTCTGCACTCTAAGCTGAGCCAGACAACTTTTTTCTTTGTCCTACCCACCATTCCCTGTGACACAATAATTCTGACATATTGCAGATTTCTGAAGAGTTATTCCTTCCAACAAGTATCTTCCTTGTTATTTAGCTGGGCTGACAGGCAGTTCACCGTCACTTATGACGGAGTTGCAGAGACAAGTGAACAGCAATTACTCAGCATTTGCTAAAACGAAGGCCTCGCCTTTAATAATTGCACAGTCACATTTCTTTGCACAGGGTCAACCAGAGCTCCGGAAGGCAGACTTGCTGATTGACACAAATATGTTTGTATTTCAAAGGGCAAACTACAAAGTCAAATAAAAGGCAGTGTTTGCACAAGAGTTAACTTAGCCATTTGGCATTCTCAAAGAGCTCAACAATCCCACAGAAAAATGTCTCTCCTTTGCTCTGCTGCAGTGCATTTTTAATTCAAACTTTAATACAGGTGTATGGAGAGGTCAAATTACCATGATCCCCACAGAAGACTAAATGCACAACCACAAGAAAGAGGAGTTAATAGTGACCTGTAAAGAAGCCGAGCAATGTGGTGGGCAGAGCTCTTTCTCCCCAGCATCCCCCCACAGCGAGCTGGCCGCTGCTAAAAACTTGGTGCAAGGCAGAGCTACAGGGCTCCTCAGATTGCATGAAGGGACAAACCAATGTCCAATTGAACAGGAAAGACAGAGAAGAGAAGGCCTCTTTTCTCACAGCTTCATACCTTGATTACAGTTCATCTTTAACCAAAAGGACCAGCTCTGCGCAGTCACCATCCCAGGTCACACAGGGCTCTCTGGCCTGCACCGCTGTGTTCGGGTGAGGGCAGCTCCCTGCAGTGCTGATCAGACCCACCACGGCACATCTCCAGGCTCCATCAGAGCCAGCGCTGCTCCCTGTCACTGCACATGGGGTCTCCTCCCCTGTCCTGGAGCCGGCCAGCCACCCCCCAGCAATGCCACGGCTCCTCTCCCTCTGCAGCCACCCCACGCTCTGCTGCGACAGTGGGTGGCACACGGGATTTTGTTCTCCTTTCTCTCACAAATTAAAGTGGCTCTATCTCTCCTAAAGCTACAAATGGGTGTTTTCACAGTGCCCACAACCCTTTGAGCTCACTTTCCCAAGCTATTGGGTGTGTGCAATTCAAGGTTACAGAGTATATTAATTCTGGGTACATTAAAATCAGGTACTGAGCGCTTGTTTTCAAAGAGTCACAGAGAACTCTAAGGTGAAGCAACTAAATGGATAAAGGATCTGCACATGAGTAGGTTCAGCCAAAAAGCATGGAAATAGTCTTGCAGGTGATTAGCAATGCACCTTAAGTCATACACATTGACTTCACCTCTTTAGTTCATTCCTTTCAACTTTCCTCCCTGCACAGACAGGCCTTTGAACCTCAAACAACGTACGCTATCAGCCATGCCTATACATATGCATGTGTACCCAGCACTCACTAAATTGACATGTCCAGCTTCAAGTATTTTAGTCTTGTATAGACTTTTCAGAAGTCATCCAAAATTTGGTCAGCATGAGAGAACTGTATCTGCGATTAGCATGGGAGGAGAGTTTCTCATCTGCCATGGGAATGACTTCAGCAACAAACTGCAAAAAAGTTACTTTGTATTAAGTGTAACTATTGCTATTCTGAGATTAAACATTACTGGAAAGTACTCTCATTAACTGTAGAGTCCTTGATTAATGAGCAGGTGGAGTGCATATAGGGACCTGATCATGATTTCAGCCGTCTTATTAGCTTTACCCTGGACATTTCTGATCACCACCAAAATAAATGAGGAAATCCAAGAACTAATTATGAGTGGGCAAAAATGTGTCAACCTAGTAACTGTGTTGCAGTACTTCAGAGATTAAGGAGAGGTTGGCAGGTGTGCCAAATGCAAACACCAAAGCCACTGAAAAGAAACAGCAGAGTTCATCTATCTTCCAGCATCTCCAGGGCACAAGACCACAGGAAGCCTCCCAAGAAAGTCTATATTTCAGAATGGCTCCAGTGCAATTTTGAATACTGTAATAACTTAACATTGCTGGACAGAGGAGGAGCCTTCAATGCTCACCCCGCTCACAAGAAGGGGCAGAGGGGCATGGACACGGAGCACTGCCCAAAGCCTTGGTCAGAGCACAGGAGTCTGGCAGTCAGAAACCCAAGGCCAGTGTCAGAGCATCCCACCCAGAGCTCCAGGAGGGTGTTGCTGTAGGCTTGAAGGCACAGAGGCTGGAGCTGCAGACCATGCACTGGGGAAACCAGAACCATCTTCTTCAGTTTGTTGGCAAACACAGTTGTACCTAAGCATCTGCTGCTATAGTTATCCAGCAGCCACTGCCCCCAAGCATTTCTGCTAAACAGCAGGGACTACCCACACACCCTCTTTTTAATTTGTGTTTACTTGTCTCTTGAAAAAACCCAGAGAAATCATCTACACACACCAGCAAAGTACAAAACTGAGTAGTCAAGCATCTGAAGATGAGTTCAAGCAACTTGTGCCCTAGGATTGATCTCCTATTTCTCCCTACACTTTCCTTCTAATCCTCTCCATAATTACATGAGCTGCCTGATCTTCCTGAAGCTGTCAATTCCCCCAAAATCATTTTCAAATGGCCATCCTTGAAAGAGCCTAGGCACTGGATCAAGCTGTCTCAGCTTGATAACACCCACACTGCCATTGATGGCTCCCCTGAAACATAGGGTGCAGCTGGTGGGACCCCGAGGGAGGGCTGCCCCAACCCAGCCCCAGAGGAGGGCAGGGAGGGGAAGGTATTGATCCAGTCCTTTTAACATGTTAATTTGCCCAGTGGCTGCTTCAGTCATTCCCAGGCTGGACACTTCAAAAGGAAACTGCTTTCAAAGCAGCGATGTCTTTTTCAACTGCAGAGAACACTCAAAATTGGAAAAAAAAAAAAAAAGAAAAAAAAATCAAGCACCAAGTTCACAGAAGCACTGGTCAGTATTCTTCAGCTCCCCAGACAGATGTTTGATGTATAGAAAGACAGACTTGTTAATTAATGCTATTAAAATGTGGCCTGGCAAGAATCCTCCAGGATTTAAAATAAGAAAATCCACACCCTTTAAGCAAACACTTCAATGTAAAGATAGCCTGCATAGTATCAAAAAAAATTCAGCCATAAACTCTTCAAGTGTTCCACTGATTTCCCTGACCATCGCTTCTCAGAAGAAAGGTAAAATGTAGTTAAATTTCTGCACCTCAGTTTCTGCAATTTGGCACCAACACTGGAGAACATTTTAGCCTTTCTTAGCATTGATAATACGGAAAATAAAGCCAGTTGTTCAATCCCTTCAGACCACTTATAATGCACAGTGAAGGCCAGAAAAAAATCCTCAGTGTGACAGAGGCTCTATTAAAATATTTCAGAAAGCAGCAATGTTATTGACCGACGCCTTTGCTACCAACATACGGTCTTCAATCACTGGCTAAATACAATGTTAGGAATGGATACAATGACAGGACTTAATTAACAGTCTGTGGAAGTACTGAAATATGTTATATACACAAGATTTGCAGACAGAACAGAAATCAATTGAGTGTTTTGCATCTGTTTGTGGCTCACATCATGTTTCCAGTAAAACCGGAGACGAGCTGTGAAAACCGGGAGTGCTCTCCATGCTAAGGGAGATAATGAGTTGTAGCTCTGACCGTCTGTGTTACCCTACTTTCAAAGATTATAGAGCTGAAAACTTGAATTTCCCTTCAAGTACATCTCTGTTTCCAAGGCTGAATCTAGTCGGGGTGAGCTAGCGAGAGCTGAATGCAGCTGGAGCACAAACCTCAGCCACCGAGCTCAGCCTGCGCCTCCAGACCCAGCGAGTCCAGCCCCGGCTGCCCCTGCAGCACCAGCCGTCCCTGCGCCAGGAGGGAATTTGGGATGCTGCTGACCCCAACCCCTGTGCACAGGGGACAAAAACCCCATCGGAAGCCATGGGAGAACAGGGGGGAGCCGACTGTCAACCTGGCATTGGCTCTGGAGTAGGCAGCATCAAATTCATTCACAGAAACAAGGCATGAAGAGATAACACCAGAAAATATGAACAAAATGGAACTTGTTTCCTTGTCACTAAATTGTTAGCTTTATGGGACTTCATGCTGAACAGTATGAAAAAAATCCAATCTGCATTGAAGCGCATTAGTCTAACATCCTAATTATTGTTTACATTGCCATTTGCCTTCTATTAAGAATTGAATAATTACCCAGCGATCCATAGTTTAAAAATACAAGCAAACAGGATTATCTGGGTAATTAAGACACCGTACTGCAGCTTTGTACCGTGGCTGTACAAAGTATTCAGACACACAAGCAATAGTTACCGATTGCCTTCATTCAAACAATGTTTCAAGGAGTTCCAAAGCAGAGGGTGGGAAACTCCTTAGAGAAAGGTGACCAATGCCTTCTGACCAGTGTAAGGGGGGAGCAGCTGCTTTGCAGCTAGGACACCAGACCGAGTCTTCACTCTGGTCTCATCTCGGTGGCAGACACGCTGTGTGCTTCTGGGAGCTTCCTCCCTCCATCCTCAGCTGCTGCAGCACCAGGGCATCCTTCCTCCTCCTCCTGCCCAAACCACAGCCTCTGCAGTCTGTGCTGTGCTGCACCGGGGGCCCCAGGAAACATAAGGCCTGCTTCTGAGTACATCTCTTTCAGTGGGCTTGTATAGATGAATAAAAAACACCACAAAACAACCCCTAAAAAAGTAGACCAGCAAACTGAGTTCTCTCTAGACATGACTAAATGAGCCAGAAAAAAAATACCAACTTTACAGTATAGCTTTTTTTTTTTCTTTTTAAACCTTAATAGCCCATCCATATTGTACTTTAAACAGCATGACCTCCCCTTCTGGGTGGCTATTAGGACAAATGCAAAGTTTTTGCACGTTCCTTTGTTGTTTTAAAGAGCCTTTCCTCCATTTAATTATGCCACCAGGTTTCACACTGTGCAGTTTACTACCCCTGTGAAATTACCTTCAAGTTAAACACTAATTGGACATCCAACAAAAACGAAAACCCCCCACAACCTTGTTTTTCCTTCTGGTTTCTTATAGGATGTAGCCCCAACACAATCAAGGTCCTAATTTCATACCACTGACTTATAAAGACACAAAATGAAAAGCAGTACTTTAAAGAAATACAGTACATTCATGCAGCATGTGTTCTAACTTATATCAATAAACCTTTCAACAAATCCATTCTGAACAAGCCTGTGTTTTGGGAGCATTTAATGAGCCTCAGCTTTATTTCAAGCTAAAGGCAGTTTTAAGTAAAGAAAAGTTTAAAAGAAAGCCATTAAAACTCAAAATAAAATATGGGTTCTTGTGCAATCACAAGGCTTGAGAAAGCAGAACTTTTCTCACAGATTATTTTATTTCAATAAATAATGACAGCAGTTCGTTTGTGCGTGTTTACTCAAGTGCTACCAGCCCCTTTTTCCCTTCGCACCAAGCTACAACCCTTGGCCAAGCCCATTTCTGCAGCCAGGTCGGCCAAGCGCCTGGCACTGCAGCAGGGCTGAGCAGGTCCTTGACTCAACACATAGAAATGTCTCAAAATGGAGCACTTTTTCATGCACATGTGTGTACACTCTCAGAGCATGGGGGGGATCCCACCTCCTGAACATGGTATTCCCCTGGGTGAGGTTGTAGCTACAGAAGGGCTTTGTGGTCACCGGTGAACATCTAGAGATGACACCCAAGAGCCTGCAGCCCCAGCAGGCATGAGAAGCAGCACTGCCCACACCTCCAGCCCTGATCCACAACCAGAGCCAGGGTTTGGAGCACAGCGCTTTCCCACACACCCCCTTGAATCAAGCAAGTGGGCTGTGGAGATTGGGGAAAGAGTGACAATCAGTCATAGTCAGGAGGAGACCTTGAGACACAAGGAGCACACTGTGCAAATATTACACTATCTCTTAAACAAAGAGATCAAAAAAAAAAAATCAAAACAGAATCTATTTGCATAAAATCCAAATCTTTGAGCTCTGCATAAGCAGAAGGAGATTTTGGCTGGCGTTTCCAAAGGAAGCTCTTATCGTCTTTGTGAAATGGGGAAATGGGTGTGCTACTTTGCATGAGGGTGTA
Source organism: Patagioenas fasciata (assembly GCF_037038585.1). Classification (NCBI taxonomy): domain Eukaryota; kingdom Metazoa; phylum Chordata; class Aves; order Columbiformes; family Columbidae; genus Patagioenas; species Patagioenas fasciata. The sequence continues at coordinate 12,905,665 of NC_092528.1, forward strand.
TACAAAAAATGTAAATGAGGAATTTGCTGCATGCAAAAGGCAAAGCGGTCGACAGCTGCCAATCCTCATTCACAGGGAGAGCTTCCTTAGTCTCCAGCAGGAGGAAAGAGAAGGGAACCAACATGTTGCTTCCCAGGGAGGAGAAGCAGGCTCTGAATATTCATAAAATGGCCATTTAGTCATGGGAGTGTTAATTGTCTCAGATTCACAAAACACTGTGACCTCACCTGCTCCCCACAACATATCAAAAGGATGTGATATAAAGAACGAAACCAGATAAGATATTTATCTCACAAGTTTGGGGGGGCTTTTTGATGCAGTCTAAAAAGACTGAAGTGTACTGCTGAGCATTTCTTTAATCACTTCTCACAAGCACAATAAGGACCAAGCTCAGTGGAGCATATTATTAGACAGATAATAACCTTTACCCAGCCAAGATGTAAATACTGAAGTCATCTCACACAAGATCACTTGTCTGGAGAGTTTTGGTTTGTAATTAAAAAAAAGAAAGACAACACACCAGACACCACACAACACAGAGGATGGTCTATATGCACCAAAAAAGACTACCCAGACCTGCCATGAAATTCATACCACCACAACAGCTCATCTGGCTTTGATTCTGAGGACTGTGCTTTTTACTAGTAACATGCAGAATAAGGGCCAGATATTGCCCCCCTGTGTACCAGCATGAATTCTGTCAGGAATTCAGAAGGAAGCAATCCCAGTTTTTCTCCAAGGGATACATGAAAGGACAATTGCTTGACAACTGTAGCTTGACTTCCAAGGGGGACAGGGAGGAAGGTAGCAATACAGAGCCTGCAATGACATTTAAATGGAGATTTTGAAATGCACCATGTGGTACAAAAATCACAGAAGGATACACCCTTGGAAGATCTATTGAGCTACATGAGATGGTAACATAACAAAATCACTCCTTCAGCAGAGAACCAACTAAATTCCGTTCAGACAGACTGTGTTATGGTATCTCTCCCGTGCCTCTCCTGGTAGCTTCCATCTTCTCAACTCCTTTTAAACATAACATGTTGAGTCTGTGCATTTTTCCCCCCTGCCAAAAATAATCAACCTGAAAAAAATCCTTCCGAAGTCTCAAGTCTGTGCAGTCTTAGTCACCCTTTTGATTACCCTTGTGTGCAGCCAGACTGTTCACCAGTGTTATTCTGACAAAAAAGTTGTCTGTGACTAAAATGGGAAAGTACACACAAATTACTGCACTTCCCCACCCTTACAAAACCCACCATCCAAAAATCTTATCACAGAAAAAAAATATATAATTAGACTGCACTCTTCTGATATAAACTGAACTGCTGCTCTCAGTGATCACAGCTACTCTTCAAAGCCTCCAAGATAAAAAGAATCTTATCATTCAAATTATTACTTCTTAGGGATGCTCTTATCAAAGTTCGAAGGAAAAAGCTAAAAACAGCCCTGATACGAAACCAGGACTGAGCTATATTTTAAATGACACTGGATTTTCTGCCAATTGGCCAATTCACAACTCAAAAAAGCAAGTGTAGATGAAGACAAAGCTGTTGGCTCTCATAACCTTTACAATATCACAGTAAAAATCTCAACTGTCTCACATATTTATACTAAATGGCAGGTCTAAAATTGAGATTTGTAATTTCACAGCATCAAAATCATCACAGATGGCTACAGTCTACTGCTTCTTTAATCTGTCTTTTCTCCCTTCCTTCTTGTTTCCCCCCTCCTGCTTTGAGTTAAAAAGATATGCATTTTATCATAAGGAAATCTAACTATATCCAAACCACATTTTATTAATGTGTAACAAAACAATTTACATAACAATGATGCATACAAGTGAAGTTTAAAATTACTTTCTGTCTCAACTTTGCCCTAAAGCACTAATTACCTTTGCCTTGAGATGTGCCACTAGTTGGGATAGTCATGTTCCATCAACAATATTCCACATTTATGCTTTCATAAACAGATACCCATTAACACAGGAACTTTAGAGAAGCATAAATAATAATAAGGGAAAAAAAAAAAAAACAACACACACACACACAGCAAGTCAGGGTTTTTCAGCATCACGTTCACAGCTACAAATTCAGCTGTAAGAAAAGAATCAGTGCTCACCTAATATTTCTACTAATCAGGACCGATTTTGCAGAACCACTTCTGTGACACACCTGAGAAGCTTCCCAAATAAATGTGGATTAAATACTTTACTCTTTTCCCTTCCTGCCCTATGTATATACACACACACATGGATATTCAGCAAGACAATTATTGTCAATAAAGTCAGCTGGAAAAAAAATAGCAGTCAGAGGAAAGTTTTTTTGTCATCTATTCAAACCTCTCCAAACCACTGACACAATTTTTCAGCAATCCTGTTCAAGGTCAGAGAGTCATTAACTCCCACTACAGGAACCACTTCCAATGTGAAGTGGCTTCCCATTATGCTTCCCACACACAAACCAGAAATAAGGCAAAAGCAGTTCAAGGAAAAGGTATTCTTTAAAAATCAGAAGGTTGAGTGAACTTGAAGCAGCCAAGTGCCAGTTGGTCCATCCCAGCACTGGCAGCAGAGGACATGTCCCAGGACAGGGAGCTCCAATGTTTCCCATGGATCTCCCAACAAGTGCAAAGCCCCAGCCCACTGGCCTAAACTATTTCTGCCCACTGAGCTTTTGTCAAACATTTAAGATCTTAATCAATCCTAACTCTGACCCTAGGATCACAGGGGAAGATGGATGAGGAAACAGACAACCTCTGACCTTTCCTTGTATTTGTCCTGCCACAGCCAACCTATTGAAAAACAATTGAGGTGGAACCTGCTGACCAGCGCCAGTCCCAGCCCGGTACCCTTTTATAGCTTTTCCCAAACTCAAAGTCTCTTCCTCCGCCCCCAATCCCCTGTACCAAAACTGCAGGCATCCTCCTCCCCTCCAAAAACCTGTCAGAGCAGAACATTTGCTGAACTATGAAGTTAAGTGGGGTATGAAAAGGGGAAGCCTTATTCAGCGGTGTTAAAGGCCAAAGTGCTTTAATGGCTTCGCTGGAAACCAGAGAACAAGCTGCATAGTTCTGGTAAACTTCATGAATTCATGAAGAGGAGCTTTGCAGTAAACTGTTCTGGCTGGAGAAAGGCAAATGCGAGAAAACGAAACCACAAATAACCTCTGATGACATGGGTTTAGCGCTTTCAAATTACATGCTGGTTCGAATCCTCTCAAAATGACTAGTACAGGCCAACTTCACTGTTGAGAGCCCAAGAGACAGAACATTTCTATCTCCTTTGTCAATATGGCATTGCCTGATCTGCCTTTACTTGGGAAACAGAGAATTGGGTTTCCCAAGCCAAAGCTTCCCCAGCTGTAGCTGAGAGATGGCAGATGAGCTGAAATCCAGCCCCAAGGTCTAGTCCAACACCATGAGAAAATTAAAACAAGAAGCATCCCACTATCACCACTGCCCACCAGTAAACCCTCAAGAGATTTCCCTTGAACAACACAGGATTTGTCAGGCAATGAGCTCATCACGTCTGGGCCACTGACACCGAAAAATGGTAGATCTGTGTCAATTGGAGTGACCCAGTACTGACCTAATAGGCCTTTAGGAGAAGGCCAAATTATCTTCACGCAACAAACCCAAACCACAATGCTTTTTCCCCTCATTTACTTCCTCCTGTCACAACCCAAGCTGTAAAGGCGTCAAGAAGCTTTGCCTAGATGTTAACCACCTATTTGAAAGTAGCAGCATCTCCCCAGCAGCACCCAGTCAGTGCCACAGATTCACATGTTTAACAACACACATTTTCAAGTTTCCATCACACAAGATTAAAAAAAAAAAAAAAAAAGAGTAATTTACCCCAGACAGGATGCTCACCTTTAAGTTCTCTCTAAAGCCTATGTTAATTTTATTGCTGATATGGCACACTTAGGCTTTTTCCATGTAGCAAAAACACTAAAAATGAAGAGTGAAGTTTATATTCAGTGCTTACTCCCACCAAAGCTTAATTTCAAAGCATAATAATGAACTCCATATTGACTGTAAATTATCATTTTAAGGAAACCAAGTAGGGCATTCAAAAGACGCTGTTCTCTTAGGAGTCTACCACAAAAGCAGCTACTTCCTCTGCTATCTTAGTCTCAAAATAAAAAAAATGACCTAGTGAAAAAAACAAGAAGATGTGAAGCAAAGTCATCTGGCTCCAGAGAACCTTTTCCAAAAACAAGAGTCCAAATCCACTAAGGAATTGAGCACCTTCAGTTGAGCACCCAGCAAAATCAAGCCCACTGACCTGTGCAAGAAGCCATTCAAGTTTGATCTTAATTTATGCTTACATGAGCAAGAGTTTAAAAGCTAAGGCTAAAGATATATTATTTATAAACTCTGTTCCCTCCTTCCCTAACCTTTTACTACTTCTTTTTCCAGAAAGGGGAGGTGAAAAGAACATAGGTTTTGAGGGTTTTTTTCTTTTTAGGATAATCTGTCTTTTATATAAAACTTTGATCCCCAATTCCACAGCACACAGGATGGTGTGTGTGTGTGGGAGGGTGGGGTGGAGACTTTTAGCATTTCTAAGAGTATCCTAGCACCTCTATTATTAAGCTGACAATAGAGACCCTCTGAGAAATTAAAATATTTAACAAAGGCAGCAGTGTCAAATATCAAAGGGTTATTTAGTGGTAAAAATTTGCAACAAGTAAAGCACCAAAGACTTCCCTTTTCCAAAGAGTGAAAGTAACCCAGCTAAAAATCCTGTCCCCCCCCCGACTGGTTCTTACCCCACTGCATTATCCAAAGCAGAGTTTGCCAGCATTTCCTGTGCTTAACAAATTTCACTTCCGATAAAACTTCATAAAGATTTGTCTCTTTAAACAATGGTAGCTCGACTGCACTGTTTTGCAGCCATTCACATTTTGGTGACAATCGTGAGCCAATTCAAATCTAGGCGTCTGCTAGAAAACGCATTTCGCCTTCTGCCTGTTACAGCAGCGTCATTTGTTTTGCATTATATAATTCTTAGCCTTGCCACCTGGAGCTATTGGGCTTCTTCATTAAACCCCTCTGTCCCACCACATCCCACAGGGGCTGCTAATTACTGGCTCTACTCCATTCACTCTCATCTCCAATTCAATTATGCATTCAACTAAGCCCTAATGAAGAGGACAATATGGCTCATCCTACCTTGGCATTCACCATTACGTTCTTCATAGCCGGCATTGCACAGACAGTTGCCAATGGGCACCAGCCATTCGCCATCTGCCCCACAGTACATTTTTGGCACATCCTTCTCTTCCGAGTTGTTGACACAGGAGCCACGAACTTCCACCAGAGAGGACGTATCAGCCCCGGTAATGGTGTCTGGAAACTGTGCCAGGTTTCGGACTGTCAAGGGGCACTTCTTATAGAAGACCCGAACAGACACCAAAGCAATGCAGGCACCAACATCCTGAAACGCCAAGTAAAACCCTTTCTTGCTGAGTGGTCCCACATCCCGTATCTCTGTATTCAGCTTCATGATCCTGTCACCAATGTCCACCTGGGTGAAGCTCTCATCAGCAGCAATGGTGTCAATCTTGGCAAACTGGCTCTCTCGTATAAAACGCTCCTTATCATTGTTTGATTCATAGTAATAAAGGTTGAAAGTCTCTTTGCAAGTTCCCATGACACCTGGCAGGCTGTTGCAGTCTCTTAGTGTGAACTTGATTTCAATATATACCCTCTGAGCCCCCTCACGGGGAATCCAATCAGTTCGTAACCAATTATTCTGACTGGGCTCCATCACATTGCAGACTTGATAGGTGCGGATCGGAGTGTTCTTCTCATCCATAATGCTTACTTCCTCCCACTGTGAAGAGAGGAAGGGGAAGAAAAACACATCAGTCTTAAAAAGAACAACAAAGCTTGCCAGCAAACATAATCTGAACTTCCACTACTAACATGGAGACTGTATTTTTTCTATGGAAATGATAGGTAAGAAAACATCATCAGTTCACCAGCAACACTACCATAATTTTGCTATCCAAACAAAACTTCTCATTAGTGGGAAGGTGGGAAAAGGAATATTGTCCCAGAGGAAATGTCAGGAAATAGCTAAATTCATATTCTCAAAAACCCCAAAAGGTTGGCAGAGAGAGTAAGTGCTGAAAGATCAGGGTAGCGGCATGCTTCAAAACCCTTACACTCTTCATATGGGGTTCAAGCAACTTCAGAAGTGCCAAACTAACAGGCAACATAATTATGAAATAACAATACCTGCAATCCAAGGAAAGTGTGTAAAGAAGAGATTTGGCCCTAATTCAGTAGTTCAGCATGATGAACTTATAAAAGAAAAGCAATCATAACCAACAGTTAAAAAAAAAATGCTTTAAAGATTATCCTAGACAGAAGAAAGTTTATCACAGTGCTCTCCTGGTAGGGAGAGAGGGGGATGTAGGAGTGTTAGGGTAAGACATCTTTCCAGCAAAAACCTCATAGCACTTCAGTGTCAGAAAAATCCTTCTTAGAAAAAAATATAATAGATTAGATAATTATATACTCTCTGGGTTTGCAGGCGATACAATGAAGCATATAAAATTACCCTTGGAAAACAGTGGTAACTTTAAAGAAACTTCCCAGAAGTGCTTTTCAGAACTACTGAAGCTGTGGCTTTGATAAACAGAAGCCTTCTTAACATTAAGGGGCTTCTTGCATAATATCTAGCATTCTTCTCAAGGATTGCTCTTATGCAAGTGATTTTCTTAAGATTCCAGCTTAGCTGAATCCGTTTATAGAATGACAGTAGTTAGCACTAGGAGCAGAAAGAATAATATTTTATTTGCTGCCTAGAGATAACTGCAAATTAAAATGAAAGAGAAGGGGGAATCAATAGTCAGCACGCCACTCCTTTTCACAGAAAAGGAAAAAATAAATCTTAAAAAGTCATCTATCAACGTAAAGTGTAACGCAGTGTTATTAAGAGGACAGAGTTGTTTTAATTTACAGCTGCTGCAGAGCTAGTTTACTGTTACAATACTGTCTTTATGATCCATCACTTTCCATTCTGCTTCAGACTGTCTACGCTACCTATATTGTGTGTGGTACAAAAGAAAGGAAGAAGCAGAGGGAAATAATACTTGTTGATGGGATTTCCTTTAGTACGTTTATACAATGGAGGATGCTGCTAGAGGATTCAATAAAGAGACGGCTGAGGTCAACGGACAGACTGCAGCTGAATTCAGCAAGTTTCGGATCAAGTTCTCAACATGTCCCTGTCTCCTGACAAACAGGTAAATAGATAAAGATGGGTTTCTTGTTTTATAAACACACGTATACAAAACAAACTTCAGTGCATTGTACTGCCAGAGCTGAAATTAACTACAGCCCTAAGTTTCCAGCCACTGTAAACTAGTTGTAACGCTAAGCTGCAACTTTTTGCTTTCAACCTTAAAGTAACTTTTAGAATTCAACTCTTCCCACAGTTTAATGATGCAGAGTAAAACATTCTGAACACAAAACTTGCTTTTCAACTGTGAAATGCAAGAGTAAATCATTAATTACCTTTATAATGCAATTCATTAATTCCGCCAGGGCTACCATATATTTGATTACTGCTAGTCACTGCTAAATGCCTATGTTTATCTCCAGCTCTCCTTACCCACACAACTCTCCCACCTCAGGAACTGCATGGCATAGCTCCAGAAAAATCCTTTCTGTAATAGACGGTAAGGTGTTCACAGTTAAAGAAAAACTAGGACCGAAAGGCAGGATCTCCCCAGGAAGATGAAGGAGGAGTTCGTTTCTGCTGCTTGAAATAAAACTGCAGCATATGAAGTTAAAATAAATGCTTTCCAAGCACTGTATCTCAGAGATAGACCATGTACTCTTAAATTTTTCACTACTGGCTTAAAAATAGAACACACGTACGTAGGTTTAGTGAAATAAGTCACGTCCACAATAAGAGCACGCATTTCCTTCTCAAGCTTGCATAGTGCTTTCAGAGAAAACATGGGGGAAAAGAGGGAATCCAACAGCCATTAATAATATACAGCTGTCCTCTGATCATCAGTTCTACTACTGACTTATTAGAACTTGTATTTTAGATGCTATTTAAATATACAGCATAGGTACCCCTTGGAGAGCCGTATGAAAGACCCTGTCTCATTAACTGACCTTTCCAGAGTACAGGAAGCTTGACTCTCACCAAGATAGAGCTGTACCTTTCCACACTGTCAAAAGCTGAGGGCAGTTGCCTGTGATCAGCAGGGAATGTGCATGTCTGCACTGCCACAGGCCTGCCAATCAGTTCCCCACGCTTTGAAAAACCCGAGTTTCGGGGGAGAGCAGGCCTGTAGTCAAGTTCACCCAGAACAACAATGGGGGAGCAAAACAATCCCCCATTCTCCTATGATATGGTTATTCAGAGCTTATGCATAATGCATTACCAGCCAACGCAACCTCAGATTCTTTCCACCCACTGCTGTTTCCTTAGCTCTGCTTCTTCTAATTACCACTGGGAATGCACACAAAAAAAAGTAAATTTGTAGTTTTCCTGAAGAATCCAGTGCTTTGTTGTGCACAGGTTTCGATCTTCCAGCACTTTTACTTTTCAATCAGTTTGGCTTAGTTACTACTGCTTAAGCATATTAAGCTGCTTTACTCATTTAATATTAAAAGGATTTGAGGGTGAGTTTTCTATATATATATATTCATGTTCAGTGTGCATTGTTGGCATTTTTCTTTAATTGTTCACTTTAAGAAACAAAAAGCCTTTGTAACCCCTTATTAAAAAAAATGCCAAGAGATCCCAGCAGCTCTGAAGTCCACCGTTCTCAGGAGTTTCCCACAGAGGCCCTGGGCACCCTGCAGGATGGGGCACAGGTGAGGAAGCAGCAAGGTGTCCATTCACTCACATAAAGCTAAACTAGTAGCGATATCTTGCCAGCAGCTCACTTAGTAAAGGGGTTCTAAGCCCCAGCGATGGATGTGTGAATTTCTTGATGTCATTACATCACCATTGGGCAGTGAATTCAAGCAATCTTCTCTTACAACTGTCTCTTTGAAAAGTACGTAAAAAGAAACTCCAAGGAATTACCACCGAGCACAGGGTGCTTCAGTTTATCTGTTCAGAGACCAAAACAAATGATGTTTACACTCTGAAATAGGACAACTGGCCTGTCACACCAAAAGGTCTGTCTTGTATATTGATCCATATTCCTTCATCCAGAATGAGAACAGCAATTGCCCTGAACATCTCCCAGCTGAAACGGCTCATAGATACAATAATTACAGTCAAGAATGCCAGTTCAGTTGCCAGATCACATTTCTTGCTGGTATTTCAGTTTTAAATAGGCATCTAAGCCCATGCCTCAACCAATCTCCTAATTCTGAAACCTCTTTTCTGCCCTTTTGGTTTCTACTTCTTCCATGACAGAACTATCCAAAGGGAGTATAGAGTTTCTCCAACAAAGAGTAATTCACTTGGTAAGCCAGGGAAGAAATCTGACCTCCTCACCACAATCAACAATAATCGAGCCATTAGGACTCTCTGAAAGTTACTAATCATCCCCTTTACCCTTTTGATCAGATAGCGGTTTAAAACTTACCCCTCCTTCCAGGGGACTTGCTATCCACCCCAGCTCTCCCTGAACTGATCTGGAATCCAGCAAGGTAACTGCAGAAAGGTACAAATAAAATAGATTAAATTCCAGCTGCCAAAATGCAATATGAAAATAAATCGTTTACCTGAGCGTTTCCATGTGTGGAGCACGATCGCATCCACCTTCAACTTGAAATGAAATGTTATTTCCGACTGCGCCAATACCTTACATAATTCGAAACTGAGTTTTAGATCTAAGGAATCGCACACTCATTCCTCCGCGCGTTGAAGCCGCTCAGAGGGCGCGGAGATAACAGCGAACCCGACGGCGTATCTGGCAGGCGGCACCGCAGGGCGCTCCCGCTTCACCGGCTGCCCGGGCAGGCAGCGCTCCGCAGCGCTGGGTACGCGCTGTGTCCCGCCGGCTGCTGCCGCCGCAGCCGCACGTTAGCGATGAGTGCAAAACTGCTACTTATCGGGAGTCGCCCGGTCCCGGCCGGGAGCGGCGCCGGGCATCGAGACACCTCGCGGGGGACTCCCCGACGGGACCGGCTCTTCCCTCCCACCGGGCTGCACCGCGGGACGGCCGCGGGCTTCCCCCGCCGAACCGTCCCATGGGACGGGCTTCGGCACGGCCCCGGGGAACCGCGCGGAGCCGCCGAGAGAACCGGTTCAATGAGCCGCCCTCCCGGCCCAGGGACGCCCCGGCGCCGCTGGCGGGAGCGCTGCAGCCCCGCGGGCCAGCCCGACCGAGGGGACCGGCGGCGGCACGGGGGGACGCGCGGGGAAAGCAGGGGCCGCTCCGACCCGCGACACCTGTGCTGCCGCTGCGGGCGGTCCCCCGGAGCGCCACTCGGGCCGGGCAGCGGCTGCCGGACGCCCAGGCACCGGCCGGAGCAGCGCGGTCCCGGCGGCGAGGGGAGAAGCGATGAGGCACCGCCGCGCGCCCGCGGACACCGAACTTTTCCCCCGGCGCCCCGCCAAGGGAGCACGGAGCCCGACCGCGGGACGAGCGCGGCACCTCACCTTCGTTCGCGGGATAGACCCGGGAGCCGGTGACGGCCCCGCAGACACCGACGAGGAGCGGGAGGAGGGCGCAGAACGGGACCCCGGCCATGCCGCCGCCACCGCTCCGGCCGCTCTATCCCAGTGGAATAACTGCCTACATGGGGCGCGCGGCGGGCGATAGACATTGCCAAGGGGGCTGGGCGCCGCCTGCCCGTCATACACCTTCGCCAATCACCGCTCGCCCCGCGCCGTGCGCCCCGCCCCTGCCGCCCGGCGGCGCGGAGCTGGGAGCGGGACGGGCGCGGCGGCTCGCGGCGGGGGGCTGGAGGGGCCGCGGGGCCAGCACACCGTAGCGAGCGGCCGCGGTCCCGCCGGGAGGAGGACCCTCCTAGGGGGTCTTCAACATCAACAACGTCCGAACACACAAAAAATAACAAAAAAGGAAAAAGAGAAAAAGTAAAAAAATTATATAAAATAAAAGCGGGTTAGGAGCAGCCATCCCGCTCTTCCCCGGTGCCGCGGAGCGGCGGGAGAAGCCGCAGGCGGGCCCGCAGACGGACCTTTCCTGCACCGAGCCCTGGCAGCCCCAGGCTTCGGGAGCCTCCCGCCGTGCGCCACCGTTGAGCAACAGCGCCACCTGGCGGGGGCCACGCGCCCCTCGATGCCCGGGTGTGGGAGGCGCTGCGCTGCGCGGCCGCGGGCGCCGCCGGGCAGCGGCTTTGCCACCAGCGCTGTGGGAGAAGCGGCAGCTCAGCCCGGCTCGCAGCAGTTCCCGGCGAAGCTTCCTCGGCCACAGCGGCAGAGAACGAGCCCCCCGTTTGCTACCAAAGTGCAAATCGTTGATGCTTTTATGCACAAGGGCAGCAGCCGGGGGGTGGTTTAGAAAAAAGCCACAGTTCGGAGTGACTCTCTCCGAACTCCGAGACCCATCAGGACTCTCACGCTCATGCACACAGCCCTATTTCACACCTATAAACGGAACATATACACAGGAACATCCCCACGATTCAAAGCAGCTGTGCCCCGAATAGTACCTTCGTTGGCTGATGTCCTTAAAGCAAGGCAAAGGATGTTAATTTTGACAAGAAGCATGAGTTTGCATCCTTGTTTTGCTTTGAACGCTTTCACTGTGAGACTTAACGAAACAAACAAACGAAACACCCTGCCTGCATATTTACAATAAATCCATAGCTTTCTAAAACCCCGCTAAGCCTTCGGTGTGTCAGGCAGTGTCAGCGTGGCAAACACCGTCCTTAAACAGCCCGTATTAACAAAGCTGCTCCCAGGCCTGCCTGTCAGCGGACGCCTCCCAAAGCAGCCCTGAGGGAGTCGGGGGGGTGACCGAGCTCCGGCGGGACACTTGCCGCCGCCGCCCCCCAAACCCTGCCGGGCCATTCGGCAACACTGCGGGAAACACCCGGCGATGCTTTGGCTTCGAAAAGCTTCACAAACACCAGTTCGTGAGGCGCCTCCTGCTCCGGGGCACTAAAACCTCTCGTGTTTTTCACCGGACACACTTGGCTGTGGCGCTGCCTCAGTTTCCCCCAGATGAGCAGGGCGATAATAAACCGATTCACCTGTGGCTGCAGCTCCTTCTGTCCCTGCACCTGGGTACGCTGTCCCCTCAGCTGGGGACAAAAACCCGTGGCAGCAAACCCGGCAGCGGTGCGCGTGCCCGGGCAACCACAGCATCACTACCCGCGCAGGACACAAATCCTGCATCCGCTGCATCCCAACAACAGCACAGCTGCAGGGAATCGCACCCAAACTCTCTAGAGAGTTTTCTTCTGCCTGGGGTAAAACGAATTTTTGCCACATTATCTTCAGTTTAAACGCAGAACCCCTATAGAAACCCAATTTTAAGAAGTATGTATTGAACATATTTTAAAGTTTGACTAACAGTTTCATGCAACAGGAAACTGCCTCTCGTGAATCAGTTGTTTTCTCTTTAAATCACTCTTTTTTTTTCCAAAATTCAACTATCATCTGTAAAACATCATACTGACAAACACAGTTTTACTAGCACTTCTTTGCTTCAAAATATAGAGTATCATCTTTCACCTGTTTTAATTTTAGGTCAAGATCTAGATAGGATACCTTTTTTTTTTGTTTGTAAAATAGCTTTAGAAGGTTTATTAACACGATATTTACAATGAGGTTTCTGTAGTCTGACGCTCAGATTGTTTTCCTTTGCCTTGAACATATATTTTGGAGCACCCACTGGGAGAACCTTGGAGATTACTTTGCAAGGATAGCTGATGTATTTTTCTCTTTCTGTTGAAAATAAATCTTCTAAGCGGCTGCTTGGATAATGGGAGTTAGAAAACAGCGTAGCACGGTCAATGCAACTGTTAAAACTTGTACTTCCTGACTTTAACTATCTACAAGAATCCTTGGCCTAATGAGGAGGAAGAAAAGGATTAGTTCCTTTGTTATTATTTACACAAAAATACAGGTAGTCCTCAATTAAAGCAATCTGAGTGTTTTTGTTTTCACATCTTTGATGTATCTGACAGATCTACTGTAATTCAGGACAAATTTTATAGGAATAGTGGAGCATCAAAATATCTTGTTTTTTTAACTGAAGTTTTTTGTCGCAATGCCAGAAAAGTCACTTGTCATTAAAAAAATACTTTGAAACCTTCAAAATATTTTTATTATATTAATGCAATTTTAATTTGTTAAAAAAATCACATAAAATAAACATACACTGTCAAAAGGGCCTGCAAATGTCATAAACTAAAATGTTCACGATTCTACCAAATCCACTACATTTTGGCTTCAATAAAGGGATTTTTTTAAGAAGTCTTGCCAAAATAATCACAATTTCCTTACTTTGTGTCATTTCAACGGATCGTAAAAGCCCAGCTTGGTTTTAACAGATGTCATGGATACTTGGACTAAATTATTTTCTCAGCTTCAGCAAGGGACTCCACTACAACAAAGTACCTGACATCAGAAATTATTCCTTGAAATTTTGTTACAGCTGTTGGATTTGTTACATTTTTCTTAACTGCCTATTAACTGAGCAGCCTGCGCTGCTGCCAACCTGCCGGCTTATATTATTGTAACTCACTATCAGGAGCAATTCGGCTTTGATGGAAAATAATCATGTTTGCAGCATAATCAAGTTTACACCATTTAAATGGTCAATTTAATACAACTCAAAAAAGCACTGGCTGTGTCTCTTATATTTGTCTCAGATCTTGCATTTGTCTCAGCTCCTTAGTGAAACTATATTCACTTGCAGCACACACTGCAATAATTATGACAATGTGTTAAACGTTTGATCCTGTCTGTTTCATAGAGGTCAACCCCAGCTGAATTATTTAGGGAGCTGTTTATACCACTCAAATGGTATAGACAAACAGGTACATGAACAAACAAACACAGAATTTTTGAGGAAGTGTAAATCATCTTGAAATGTAACAACTGAAAGACTGTTGTATTTTCCACTGATTTACTATTTGTTTTCCTCTTATTTTAAAACTCCAAGGAAATACGTCAATATACAAATAGTTGAGCATTGGTACACATGATTTGTCTTGGATGCAGTTCTGGTAGTAATATAATTTCTAATGGAGCATTCTGAACAGATATTAAGCGTCTCTTACAGAAACAAACAATTATATACATATATATGTATATGCTTTACATTTTCTACAATCATAAACACAACATTCACAAGCTAAGTATATTATAGCCCCCAAAAGGGCTGTGATTTTGGATGAACATTCTGTTCTATTTTTACTTTATCTTTTCATTCTCCATTTTTCTATGTCCACCTACTCGTGCTCGTCCATCTCCCCAGAAGCTTTTTGCTGTCAGTCAAGTGACAACATCAGTAAGAAGCTCTGTGTGTTCATGGGCCTCCTGAGGCCCGGTACTACATTTAGATGGAAGAAGAAAAAAAACAGGCAAGCGGGGGGGAGGATGCACAAGCTCTTCCTTTAGTATGTAATTCCACAGCCTGCAGGAAAAAATTCACCCAGCTCCTCTGAAAAGTCTTTTCGCACAAAAATGTAATCCTGCTTACTCCACTCCCACACAACTTCCCCACTACTCAGCTATTTGCAAATGAGTGTAAAATAGCCCCAGGAAGTTTAACACACACACACACACACACACACAGAGCCTCATTGTCCAAGGGAATAATGCCCCAAAGGTTCACCTTATCAGGCCTGGCACCAGAGACTGACTGCTGCTCCCTCCCAGTGCAAGTGCTCAGATGTGCCTGGCCCTTCCCTCCCTGGATTCACTGATTCTTGATGGACCTGTGAGTATTAAACATTTACCAATAAATTACTTGACAAAATTCATTGTTAGCTATTTGAGAAGAACAGATTTTTATTTAATATGAGTAAGATTTCATTCCTTAGCTCACATTTATGTTAGCTGAAGTTGTGGTCTGCAATACAAATATCTAGAGTGGGCAAACATCTACGTGAAGGTAATATGCATTTCTATAAACATCATCCTGGCAGAATGATTCTGTTTCAGCTGCGATTAGCAGGAGTTTTGCTGCTGACCTCAATAAGAAAAGGATCAAGTTTATAGCTCATTTTCAAGTCCACTCTGCAAAAAATTCAGCTTCAGGTACTGCAGGTTATTTACACTTTGTTTTCTTCATCGTGATCATCATCACAGCAGTCTCCTATTTATTACCACCTTGATGCTGATTACAGGACCTGTGACTGTGTCTTCATTCAGACCAGGCACGTGTGGTGGCTTGACAACATACAGACAGGCAGATGCATAGATTTTTTGCCTTTTCTAACCAACAGTGTTAAGGAAACTAGATAATCATAAGTGAAATGTAACAGGATTTTAATGACAACTAAATGACAAGTAGTACCTTTTATTACATTGCTCCTGACAACATAGCTCAAATCTCATAGTTAGTCTAAAATTTATAATATGCTATTATCAAGTCCCAGAAAGGAAATCCTATCACCAAAACTATTTACAAAGCTAGGAGTGTTTACAATGCGGTTTCTGCTTCCTCAAATAAACAAACATTGAAAGGCACTGACAAAAGGTAAAATCTGAAGAGCTGTACAGACAGGGTAAAGAAAGGAGAAATAAATGCACCAGGATTTCAAACCAGGTGTTACTGCTTTTCACCCAACAAGCAGATCCAATGTAATAAATACCAGTGCCCACCTCTGCAATGTAGGTGTGAGCTGAGCTCATCGTGGCTCTCCACTGCCTCCAGAGCAGGAGCAAGCAGCAACCTGCAGGGTTTTTCATGTAGAAGTGTGACCAATAAACCAGTGCAAATAACTGTATAGGGCTGCAGGTTGTTTGCAGTGCTGGCACAGATGCTTGGCAACCCAGGGAGGAATGTGCCAGCCTATGCTTCACTGAGAGGTTATTTAAAGCTGTGGAGGTTAACAGACACCTTAATTATTACAAACTGCTTTTGAATATCATTGGCTTTGTACTGCCGTTCGTTCCTCAGCAGCTGTGCGTATTACTCATCCACTATCATTTGGGAGTAGCATCAGCTTCCAGAAAGCAACAGTTCACAGGATGAAGATGTAGGACCGGCCCACGGGAGGGTGGCTGTGGGCAATGGGGCGGCTGCAGCCGAGCAGGGCACCCGGTCCCCTTGGAGCGGCTGCCAGAGCCGGCCCGGGACCCGTGGAACAGGCGGCAGTGAGCGGCCCGCTGCCAGCAACCACGGGGAACCCAGCTGCAGCCATTCAGAGCAACCTCTGTGCCACTGGAAGGGTGTAAGCGCAGACAATTGCAAACCGCATCCAGATTTCTTTAAAAACACACACCCATTTTTCAGCAGTGGGGAAAAGCAAAATATTTAGACAGACAGACTTATTTTTCTGCTTTTAAGAATACGGTCACAGTGTAAGATTTCTGAATTAAATTCTGGTCTATACTAAGGTAAAGTTGAATTTTAGTACCAGCTGAGCTACTGAGCTTTAATAGGCAGGCGAAATTTGGCCCTTCATGTGAAACAGAATAAATCTAAAATTAATTTAAGTGGAAAAAATATTTCCCAGATTTGTTTTCGTACTGAAATTTTAGGTTTTCTGCCATAATTTACTGCAGGTTATTTTGTTTGGGTTTTGTTTGTTTCTTTGTTTTTCTTAGTTTGTTTAGTTTTTAGGTTTTGTTTTTGTTGTTTTTTAATTTAAGATACAGCATTACTTTTATTATGTCATTAAATGTTCAGTATAAAGAAAGATAACTTTTGTGCAAAGTCTCCGAATTGTCTTTTTGGTAAAATAATAACAAAAACAGAGTGTCAGAGCTCTAATTCATTTTTATTTTGTGTGCTCAGAGATAGTGATCTTTTCAGAGGTTATTTATGCGATGATGGTACCAATCAAACTGCACCAGAGACAGGTTCCCTACAGAGTACTGAAGATTTCTGGCACTTCTAATAGAGTGTAAATCCTAATTAACTCGGATTAAACCATCCTATCTGAGATAGTCCACCCATTATTGTGAACAAAATGTTTGCAACCATATAGAAGAAAACCATTTGTGTTTAAAGTAAGAAACAAAACCAGCCTCTCATTTTTTAGCAGTAGGGCAGAGGAAGCCTCTTTGTCTTGATCATTAAATTAAAAATCCTTGGTTTTTGTTCAATAAAATGTGGAAAGCTTTTGTGCATTTTTCCTGTGCACGCAGACATGACTGATACATTCACAGGACAGGAGAAATATTAAAACTGGTAATTTACATCTGGGAGAAGGGCTCTGTTCCAGGTTCTGCACAGGCTTGCTTAGGGACCTAAACAGCCACTGCAACAAAAAACTTTTGAAGTTGGGTGTAGATGATTGCCTTAAATGCCCACCTTCAAACAGCAATGCTAAATAAATATCAAATTGGAGAGATCTGCAGGCATCCCACGCCTGTTGCTCCATTTTTGTAAAGAATATGGAGATGTACAGTTTCATTTGGTAACATCTATAAGACACTGTGGGACTTGATGTCTATAGACTGGCCAACCTTAAAGTAATAACGGTGAGGTCACCTCAGAATCTGAAGCATTGCCTGTGTTTCTCTGTCCTGATTTCAGAGAAGCTATAGATACCAAGAACAGCTGTTTATTGTCTAAGAAATTATTTGTCCTACTTCAGGGGAACAACTAGCTGGGGAAAGTGAGCATATGCATACCTGTGTTTTCTAGCTCAGTATTTGCACTGATTTTATAGCAGAATATTGCAAATTCTGGATTAGCTTCATCTAAGCAAAACAGTAGGCACAGAAATGAAAAGCTGTAAGAAGGACAATGGAAAAAGAGCCACCACTTCTATGTCACAAAAATGGCAGCTATTGCTTTCCTCAGTACTGTTGCTGGCCATGGAAGTGTTCAGAGAATAGGTATAACGATTCATTGTGCCGGGCAACACTGCCACTGTATTTCCTTGTTCTCTTCTTATTTATACCCATCTACTGGGTCTTTTAATGTACTGAGAGAATCTTGTATACCTTCTAGCACAACCAGATCTCAAATCCACTCCCAGGGATCAGAGCATCACTGTAGCACTAGAACAAAAGATGTGGGCAGGTCTGTACCTGCATCCTGTATTATACAGGCATGAACCTCATATTAAGATTTTTTTTTAACTAGTGACATATAAATTACCTCCTCTTATTTCATACAGTGATGGCAGCAACAAAAAACTATTCTTTGGTTGCATCCACTCTTGGATGCCAAATCCCATTCTCCTTTAAGTTTTCCTTCAGCAATAACCATCTCATTCCTTTAACGGAAGTCAGCCTCGTACCCTGGATATATTTTCTTGTACACAGGTCCATAACAGCAGTAAAGAGCAGGAACACATCTCTCTGAATTCTACCTTAAGGCAAGGTTTCCATTAGAAATGACTCATTGGTATTGCTTTACTGAGACAGTCAATTGTAAGACTTTCCTAACACGTATGCAGCTGATATTTCCAACAGCATCTATTTCCCAAACATTTCCTCTTGCAGTATCCTGAGGTAAACAGCAAAAATATTACATTCGGGGAGAATTGTGCAACCACTACAGCTTTTATGGGCATAAAAATGCCACCTTACCCTGCCCATCACCATTACTAATCTTTATTCACATTACTGCACTGGCCACGGTTTCTAACGCAGACTAAAATTAGTAATGTAATACTTGCTTACCCTACTTGAACAATAGGTTCAGTTCTAGGGAAGAGTGTGACTATTTACCTTGACCCACTGTGATCCCTTGGCCCCCATTTTAAGGGCTTGCACAGTACCAGGAAAACAGAAAAGAGCCATTTGCTGTGTGCTGGAAACAAAAGGAAAGGATTACTGGTCATTTTTTTGTCCACTCCCTTCTGCACAAAGGGAGCATGCATAGTAAAATTTATGTTTTTTCTTCCCTTGATTACTATCTAAAACATTCATCAAAATACATCTTTGGGAGAGATGAAAGTAAAAGACAATGTAGATTTGTTTGAATTTTCCCCACCATTCCAAAACATCCAAAAATGCCAGCAAGACACTCAAATAAAGAGCTGTAAAAGTAAAACAGATTTCCAGTGGTGACATCTGTTAGTATAAGGGTTGTTCAAACATCTCTGGAGTTTTCCAAAGAAATGCCAGGATGGCTTCCCACCAAAAGTCAGCTCAGTCTAATATCCTCCTTGGCTAAATCTACATACAAACTGTATTTCTATATTTTGTTGGCACTAAGAAACCCACATACTTGTCTTGACATGGAAATAAAAAGAGATTCATGGGGAATTTAAAAATGTGTATACTGGAGAACCAGTTTAAACTGACCTTGGGATTAGAGAAATACATTTTTATGAAGGTTAATACAATTGTCAGTGCACAGTAGAGTAAAAAATACATTTCTGCTGAAAGCAACTTTATCATTTAGCAGAAGACAGTTTCAATTTAAGAGGATACCAGTGTCTATAAAGGAACAATCTCTGTCTGTTTTGGGTAAAATGATTTGTTTTACCTATGAACTCAAACACACATGCAAGCATGTACAAAACCTGAATAAATGTGCTGCCAGGCACATAGATGAAAGAAAACCCCAGAAGGACTCACCAGAAGCTGCGCTGTAAACAGAAACAGAGGCCATAAAGCTACTCCGAAGTTGTTCCCAGCCACATCATTCTCCGTTTTCCTCATACCTCTCAGGTGGCCTTTGCAGACCACCAACAAATTCAGCCTCGTAGAGAGCGTTATATACAAGTCATGGGTATTATTCCATTTGTATTAGTTTAAGAAGCCACCTCACACCAGTGGAATTGCACCAGTAACGACGTGAGATTTAACACCAGCAGCCCCATGCCCCACATGGAAATACCGTGATGGTTTCATTAGGCTGGGAATTTCCTAGACCCTATAAATCAATGAATAAACTTCAACTGAGGATTGCAACAATATTTCTAGCATTGAGAATGAGTCTATTGGAACCTGACGTTTCCAAAGCTTAAGCACAGTTACCAAGAAACCTAGTTAGTTAGAGATTTACCAATACATCAATGAAATTAAATAAAAGAAGATAGCATTTACCCTGATTCCGATGCATGATGTTTGTGAATGATAATGATTTTTTTCCCCTTTAATTAAAATTCACTTTAAAGTGTCCTGTAAATAAAACATTGTTTAAAATCCAGCATCTCTTTAAGAGTCTATCACTCACATGAAGCTTTCAGAAACAATCATTGCAACTTAAAAGGCACTACAGGATATTTAGACTAGAGTTATCTCACAACATGTTAGCTGGCTGCTTTGTTATTTGAGCTCTAAATGTTAAACACGTGGAAGCAACATAAAAGGATCTTCCCTGTAAAACACATTTTCCAAATTCTCTCTATCTGTTATTTAGAACCCCATAAAGATCTCTGTGTGTCTACCCATCTGCAGCCACATTTATTTTTACATGTTTTTGAGTGCATATCTCTCAGTGTCATAAGGTCTTCATAAATAAATCAACCTACTTAGATCTGCATGCTTTGAATAACAAGTCAGCCACCAAACCAGCAGATGGATACATTTTTAATTAGGTAAGCAGTCAATGCCTTTTGGTTTGAAAACTCTCTTGTTTCTCTTAAAAAGACGGAGAGTAACCAAATTAAATCCAAAATTGCAGTGGGACAACATAGTGGTTTTAATCTGCATGTAGCTGCAAATCAGCTTAGAGCCCAGCCTGTGTGACAACTTGAACGAACACAATATTTTATATCAAGCAAACCTCAAAGTGAAATATTTAAGGATCTTGTAAGAATACGTTGTAAACAATATGTATTTTTCAATAACACATGTGGTTACTTATGCAGTCTTCTCACTTGAGCAAGGCTCTCTGATCTTAATTCATTTACTGTGTTGCCTTTGCAATCTCTCAAGCAAAATATTTTTAAGCAGCAACTTTTAATTTACATAATCAGACATACTTTCCTGTATAACATGGAAGAAACTCAGAATTAACAACATCTTGTACTGCTTAAATAATCCATTAAAAGAAACTTTAGCAGTTCCAGTTAACTTCTTCCCACAAAAAGGTTTTCAGTTTTGGACTTAGAACAAAGTTTAGCCTGACAGATATGTGCCTTGTCCGTACCAAGCTTTCCACTCTTCTCTGAACTTCCCCAGCTCCAGAAAGTCCAGGTAAATACTTCAGAGCATCCCAGCCCTGGGAAGAAGGCTGGTCCATGCCAGGGACCCCCAAAGGAGACCTCCATCTGCTGAGGACTTCCAGGGCACCTTGCTGCCCACAGGGAATTGGCAACCCTGGAGCCAGCTCTGCCATGGTCCCCGCCTCACCTCTCCTTGATGAGTTTTCCCTGCTGGCACCAAAACAAGACCCTTTGTGCCCATTTAATTCTTCTTCCTGTAGGAGTTTGAAAGTTTTCCTGTGGTTTCCAAAGGGGTGTTCTCTCGCTCTTCTGAACTAGTGAAACAATTCAGATGGCCGCAGCAGCTGGTGCTGCCCATCATGTCTCTTCCTCAGCTGGTGCAATGGGCTGTTGGCTTCATGAGGTGAGGGGACACACGGCGGCAGCTTCGACTGCCCAGGAATGCTGGCACTCCTGCTCCAAGACAGAGGAATGCCCAAGAGGTAGCATTATCTAACAGAAAATCAAGATTATCCCAGTGTGACCGTGTAGTCCAGAAGTCCTTTGAATAAAAAGGCTTCTCTGGCATTTAGTGAGCCATGGCTTCTCTAGGGGCAATTGCTTGCCTTCTGCTCAGCTGAAGCCACCAGTGCACCGCACCTGGTGTGCATGTTGTCCCCAGTTTACAGCCTTTCCACACACAATGCCCAAAATCGTCAAAAGAATTTGCATGCCAAATATGAGGGTCTTTTGTCGCTACTGAGGTGACAAAATAAATTTTTTTGTAACCTTATACTGTTTTATGGTCACAAAAAAAAAAAATTCACAGAGTAGAGAAAAACTCCAGGCATAAAATCTGATACTTAAACAAAATAACTTAAAAATAAATGGACCAGGTTTAATCCTTGATGTCACTTCCTTGGATTTCATGATACAACACCTGAGGTGAATTTTTTCCATTTTACTTCAGCAGGCTCTTTTTCCTACAGATGCTTATGGTAAAATAATAACCAAGTTTTCCACATGTTAAATAATAAAATCTAGTTCTATCATTTCTTGCTATTCCTTTATAGTTGTTTTCAGTTGACTAAACGGAAAATACTATATCTCTAGAGCTGACTGGAAAAGAAATAAAGGTCTGACTCTCATCTCTCTTTTATGGGGTTTGTACTGATGTAATTGTATGGATTTCAAGGAAATTGCTTCAGATTTGTGCCATTAGTTAGATCAGAATGTAGATGTCAGTGCACCCTGAAAATACCCAGCTCTGCTAAAAGGTTCAGGACTACTCTCAGAGTTTTACATCCTGAAGTCTAATTGCACTGCGTAAAATAACATTTATTAAAGATCAGATATGAAGCATAAAGATGGCAATTATTTGAAACTTTAGGATATAATATTTGCCCACTGGTCTACATGGGCCATTATGCTTAAAAATGCAGTAGTACAGGAAATAAAATTTCTCTTACGTGTAGTAGGACTTTATATCCTTATTTGAAATGAAAATACTGTAACATGGGGAATATTAGTAGGGCACACTAAAGCCAACTTGTATTGTTTAGAAATTCTTTCTAGCTGATAGTTACTGTCCTGTGCTACAATTTTCCTTGTGCCTGGTTTGAGGTAGCGTTGTAGCTTGCAGTCGAGAGGGAAAGAAAATGCTGTAATTTTGCAGTTGCCACTGATGAGAACTCACCCAGTCATTTTAAAAAAGCAGAAAATTACAGTGCGCTGTATGCAATACCCTAGTGCACCCCAAGACTCTGCTCCTATGTACACCAGCAGTGCTGAAGAGCTGGAGCGCAGGTCTCAGAGCTCTGCGGACTGGAAGGCAGGGGAAGGGGACAGGAACACTGTGCCCATTGGCAATTCAGGGTGTGTGAGGGCTGAAAACATCCTTGTTTTATTTCGGCTCTAGGTTGGCAGACTGCAGCTCAATTTGACAAGATGAAGGATAACGTAACTTGAGTCATTTGCATTCAGGCATTTCTATACCGGGGGTTGGAGCCTTGTGCTTAGACTGCCCTGCCGACCATTGATACAGCACCACTCCAACTTGGAGGATCAGACCCCACCAGACAACCATCACAGTCAAAGCTTAACTACTTATGACACTTTCGTGGTAGGAGCTGTGCAGCCAGTAGCTCGTGTTTCACTTTATAGGCAACAGCAGAAAGACAGAGCCTTTCTATTGAAACAAAGGGATTTATTATTTATATTGATCTGATGATCAGCATTGGAATAAGCTAAAGAAGAATTATGCTTGCTCCATTTAACAGGACTTTCAGACCTGTGTTTTGATCCACTATAAGAACTGAAGTAAATTTCAAAATAAAGGTTCAAAGGTTTTTTGCTTATCCTCCAACCCTGGTCTGACCTTCCCTCCTAGATCCTCTTTTAAGTAAAAGTGTATAAGAGTCTGAGGAACACAATACTATTGCTTAATTTTGTCTGCCTTTCATTAACATTTACATGAGTTTATGCCATGCCTTTTACTGTTTTCCAGCTGATAAATGTTTTTTTAATATTGTGCACAGATCACTTTGCTTATAATCAAGGAAGGGAAATTAAGTTTAACATTTGAGAGCTTTAGGCAAAAATGTCAGGCGTGGACCAGATGACCACATGAGAGCCACAGACTTTCTTTGTGCCCCGGATTGGCTGGTATTGTTTTGATACTGTTGAGCTGGAGCAATAGCACTAACGTAATTATGAGATCAAGCAACATCTGGTGGATTTGGCACCCAGTTCACAATCGATTGTTAGCTCGGGTCAAAGGATGAATGCGCCCTAAGTGCACGTTAGGGTGCGCAATCATAAAGCTTGCATTAGCGAGGAAGGAGGAATAGCGGCATTCTTGAGTTTCATCACCCAACAAAATTGATGGCCCACAAAAGAGCAGTGGCACAACACACAAAAGTGATGATGCCAGAAAGACTGATGCACTGCGGGTGGTATTTGACATCTTCTGGCTGTGGGCTGTGGTGTGTTGTGATTTATGTCACCGTAATGATTGATTGCTTTCAGATCACTCCTATTCTACCATATCTCTGAGAATTTCCTTCTTCTTCAAACAACTTTTTGTTCCACAAGCCCTAGGCTGCAGATGGCATCAACCCACGCATCTCCATTGTTTGAAGCCTACTAGAACTCCACCATTCTTTGGGGTAATGCTCATAGTTGACTAGCTAGTGTCCAATCAAGTCCTGAAACTGTGGCTGCAGGCACGTTAACCTTTTTATCTCCTTGCTCTTTCAGGCATTTCATTGCGTGCAAAACTTGCGACTCAACAATGCCTAAAAAAGTCATCAAGAAAGAAAATCAGGAGATACGTTTTTCAGGTTGTGGGAAAGTGCTTCAAGTGATGGTTACAGCTGCATTTGTTGTGCCCCATAAAGGTTCTTCTGATCATGTTTCACAAAATGAATTATCATCTCTGGCATGCAGCCTTACAACAGACTCCATGTAAAGGCAACAGGCTAAAGCTTCTGCATGCTGGCAAGCCAAAAATGCCTCTGGGAGGCTTATGCAAATCATCAGTTTTCTCTGATATCTCAACTATCCTGTGTGACACATAAAACATAAATGACTCAATATTCATATGATGAAAATAAAATTCAGGGCTCATCTCGAGAAAACACTGATTTTTTTTTTTTTTTTTAAATATCTTTTTATTTTGGCAGATCTAATGTGGCACGGTACCAGAAGAATTAGTATAGTGGATAGTGAATATCTTCTTCAAATCACAACAAGCAACTATAACAGGCTTTGTTAGTTTCTGTTTTCTTTGATAGGGAGCAACAATACCAACAAGAACACATTTGCCACTACTTTAGTCACTGACAACAAGGTACCAAAGAGGACTCCAAGTGCACTTGTTTTACCACACCTAGCATTTGACTGCCTCTGTTTCCACAAAAGGTTGTTTCTGTCACTGTGCACCTGCAGTTCTGCTGCCCGGTGCTCTCTGGAGCTCTCTGCACTCTTTCTTTCCCTTCTGGAAGCTCTGGGAGGTGCAAAGGGATAGACCACAAGCCCTGAGAAATCCTTCCAGTTGCACAATCTTCAAATAGCATCAAACATCATTACTCAGATTCAATATTAAGAAGTATCAGAAGAAGCTTTGTTTCTCTTCCCTCAAAGCACATACTGATTTGGCTTTTAGGAAGGATGTAACAAAGTCTAAACCAAATTTGACTTATCAACAATATCTATTCTGATTCAAATAGGTAGAAGGATCAGCTCCCATGTAAATCTAGTCAGGATTTAAGATGCAGGGAAGGCTGAGGTTGTCAAGAATGACTGGAACGCACCTCACTCAAAAGAGAGAAGCAGCAATATGTTTTATTGAGGTAAAATAATAATTTGTCAGAGTTCAATAAATTTGATGGAATTTCACAAAGTTTAACAGTGGTTTACCAAGGTTCAATAAGTTTGATGACAAAGTTCAATCTATTAATAAATGCATGGAAAAATCTGTACGAAGGAAAATTTAGTTAGAATCTAGTTAGAATGTTTCACACAGAGACTGGAGGTGCAAAAGATTAAGGAAGACCCTCCCCGTTGAGTCATGAGGCTCAGAGTGAACACCCTTGCTTTCTAAACTCCTTATGGAGCCTAGATGCAGCTAAGTCCAGTCTTGGTCTCAGACCTGGACAATTATGTCTAATAGAATTATCTATACAAAGCTTATAGTAATTAATATTGAGTAGCTACATGGTTTAGTAATGTTTCATTACTATAAATTCAGCATGCTGTCGTCACTTACCAAAGATCTGCTATTGCTAAAAGGTCTCTCTGCCTTGAGGAGCAATGTTGAGAGGTGCCCCAGCTCAAGGGGATATCACCGTCACGTAGTCATGTTGCTGAGCAGGGAGAGCTCAAAGAACATTCACTTAGGCTGTCATATTTGTGGAATAAAGGGGTTGGCTCGTAGTGAAATCACATGCCATGGAAAGGGAGACATAAGACTCCTTGTACCCACAACTTTCTTTGTTCCTTGATAAATGAGCCTTGGAAAAGCCACCTACTATTCGTAGGTTAATCGCAGGTTGAAACTAGAGGAGTTCTTGGCCCAGCTATGGCTCAGGCCGTTACCTCCTTTGGAGCCTGTGCCAGCTTACTGCTAGTTTGGTTAAGGGGTTGAGTGCATCTGTTGCAGAGGCCCAGCAGTGCTGTTCTCCTGCCACACAAAGAGACTTCAATGTTACCAGGTTCCTGTCTGATGAGAGTTCAGTAAGCACCACTTTGACTATATGTGCACCATAGGCATCAAAAGCCAGTGAAAGCTTCCAGATGAACTCAAGGAGGTCTGGTAATATCAGACAAAATACCCAAAGTACTCACACTGTGCCAAAAGAAAAAAAAAAAAAATTGGCTGAAGAAAGAAGAGAAAAGCAAAAGTCATCTTGTGCTGGCTGAAGTTACAATTGATTGTCCAATTTCTTAAAAACAAAATTATCCTAAGCTATACTATTTAATATTTACACAATCAAAGTTAATTTCTCAGTTCCAGTGCTGCTCATCTATTGCTTTATTTTTCATACAGGTAACTAGGGATGCAAGATATTTATCAATGGCTCCATGCCTGTGTATACCATCAGAGTGAAGATTAGAAGCACTGATGTGTGTTGTTTCTCTCTCTCTCTGTTTTTTGGGGTTTTTTTAATAAGTGTCTGAAGTGTTCCTGTGAAAGCTTTTAATGTAACTGGGTCACAAAGAATGAAAGCTGTCCTTAGGCAGCCTTTGAACAGGCACAAATATGTTTTCCTCCTCATTTCTCTTTTTTCAGCAGAATAGAAAACATAAACCCCTTTCTGTAAGCAGTGTTTCATTTTTAACAGGCTTTACAACTCCTCAGAAACCATAAACAGTGCCGAATGTAATGCAAATAGTCTTCAATACACACACTCTACAGAAACTCTCATGTAATAATAAATGATTTGAACTGAGTGAACACTTGCATACCTGGATGAGGCAACAGGGAGAAGACCTTCTCTTCCGTTGCTCTTGGCCAAGAAAATAGGTTTTACAGCTCACTCTTATCAGCAAAAAGACCAAATAACCATTTGGTTATTAGGCAAGATGATGTTTTCCCAAAATCCAGTTTACTTCATTGCTAAGCAACACTGAATTGTGTTTTCAGAGACAACTCTACATCCATCACCAATGCCAAGCATCAAGATCTCAAAGATTACGTATAAGGTAGAGACTTGCATGCAATGCATGCCCTTCTCTCTGCTACACAAACTACGTGCTCTTCTCAGTACAGTTTTAATGAAAATCATGAGTACGGCTCTTATTCAGCCAAGCACTTAAGCTTAAGTGTTCACCATAAAAGCACCTCTCTTGACTTCTTCAGGATTATTCGTATGCCTGCCTTTGGCGTTTAAGCACTTAGTTGAACAAAAGCCTATAGCATTATCTAATAAAAATAACTAAATATATTAGACACATACAAAATTTGTGATCACCAATCCTGTGGAGCCCATTTTGTAGAATAGATCTGATTTATAGTATAAAACAGGATGGAGGTTTCTACTGTTATATAATCTGAATCAAAATAAAGAGACTGAGGAGTTACAGAGTCACTGACTGGCTGAGGTTGGCAGAGAGGAGGTCATCTTATCCAGCAGAGTCACCTATAGCAGGCTGCTCAGGAACATGGGTATACTCGTTATTTTAAAAGCATCTGTGAATACTAGCAACATCTTCAAGATAAATACATTTGTATGTATATATATATATAAGATTCCTGATAGCACTGAAGTCAAAGCAAAGGCTCACAGGAGATGCAGTAGTAGACTTCGCTGAATAAACTCTCCCAAGTCTCTAATCCGACAACATCTGATGACCTTAAGATCATAAATCATCTTGGCCTAAAGACTTGACAGTGCTCTTTTTATGAAACAATGTTTCCTGCAAGAGGACAAAATCTTCTCTCAGTTTAATCTGTATACCTCTGTTTCAGAAAGATCGTGGGGACATGACAGAAGACAGAATTCTGAAGAAAATAGAAAAAGTTGTGCAATATTTTTTTAAGCAAACTGATTTTTTTGTCTGTTGAAAACTATACATTTTAAAATTAATTATTGTACCATAACAATTCTACAGTACCTGAAAAGTTATTGTATGCAGCAGAATCATTCTATACCTGTATCATGGAAGGAAGAAGTGTGCTTTATACAGAAACAACCCTTTGAAGGTATTATCTGACACAGTACATCACCATGACTGTTGATAGGGATTTTGGAATAGAGACAGTCTGTTGTCACAAGAGCAGGAATGCCACCGCAGGTTGTAAAGTTGACAGATCAATATGGGATCTGACACAGATGGTGTTTGTACCTTCAGTGTTTGACTCAAAGTCACGGTCAACAGAACCCGTGGGCAGAGCTGGGCTCTTCCCAAAAACTAAGCAGTTAGAAGAATTATGGGAGTGGAAATATTCATTTCTAGACTATACATGCTCTCCAGGTTCCCTACATCAGGTGTTTCTATACAGAGATGGAGTAAGCTACTACTGAAAAAAAAAACAAAAAAACAAAAAAAAATCTATATGCTACACAGTTCCTGTAAAGTTTCTGTGAAAATAAGCTTTGATGGTAGGTTCAACATACGTGCTTTCCTTTTTGTTCCCTCTTCCAAGTGGAAATAAGCCTGATATGTGGAACTGTATTTGAATTTCTGGTTCATGCTGACAGAAAGAGAGAAGTATTAAAGTAAAAATCACTCTTTAAACTTCCTGGGTTTCCACACTTCTCCCTTGTTTAAGATACTAATGGATAAGGTACATCTTGTCTGGAAGAACAGCAAGGATTGATCAGTGTCCAGAATGTGTTCTCAGGCAAAGAAGAAAAAATCTGGAGTAACTCCACTAAAAATCAAACAGTGTTCTGGTGTATATGACCAGCATATCGCTCATAAAACCTTTCCCTGGGAAGAATCAGCATTTCGCAGTTTCAGCTCAGTCACTGTAACTTCCCTTACCTACTCATCCAGACAACTTTTTTATTCCTTCTACAAGGATGTTCAGTTAGAGCCTGTGGATACGTGTACATAACAGCCATAAAAATCACAAATACATTTGTAATCCCTGAGTGAACAGAGTTAGTCACAATGTTCATGTTCTGTACAATTCTTCTATGTGTTAAGCAACA
The DNA here is from genome assembly GCF_037038585.1 of Patagioenas fasciata. Taxonomy (NCBI): domain Eukaryota; kingdom Metazoa; phylum Chordata; class Aves; order Columbiformes; family Columbidae; genus Patagioenas; species Patagioenas fasciata. The sequence goes on from NC_092528.1 coordinate 12,934,962, forward strand.
GAAGCAATTGTTTTCTTTCCAACTGCACCTGTAACACAGTCACCACATTTACCCTTGAAAATGTCTGCCTGAAAACTCCACATCTCCCAGGGTTAAAGAGCTGAGGGTTTTGCTGGTTGGTTGGTTTGTTTGTTTGTTTGTTTGTTTTCCCCAGATCAAAATGTTTTTAACATAAAGGGTTCAGAGGTTTTCTTTGAGCTACCCTGATGGCTGCAGCCATGCACAGGGTCAGCCACCAACAAAATAACCTGCTGTAATGGTGAACTTTCTGCTATTTCCCCTCCAATGCAGAATAAATGTTCTTTCCTCACTCTGTGGAGTGTTCGATTTCCCACAGAATGGTTTATTTCTGCAGAATTCTCCAGGCACACAGATCATTCTGTTCTGGTGAGCTCTGTACGTCTTATTCATGGTAATTACGCTCACATCTTTGATCTCAGATGAGATCTCTTGTGCATATTTTGTTCTATTTATGTCTTTGATCTTGTTACTTGTTTTTCCCCTTTTTTTCCAGTCGCCTGTCTTTTCGTTTGAAAGACATTCATCCTACATCACTTTAAAGACAAAAGGTGAAACACTGCTGCATGCATCCTGAGTAACCTTGCAGAATATACAGTCGTACCAAGCAATTTTTTGAGCAGCGTGCATCTGTTTGTCTCCTAGTTTCAACGAGCAGCAGCCCATCATGCTGCTGATGTCAAGAACACACCTAGGCAGCTGAAAGCAATATGTGGCACTGAGAACAGTATATTAAAGAAAAAAAAAAAAGCCTAGTTATTGTGATGACCGCCGTGACAGCAGATTGCCCTGACAGAGAGGAGACGTGCGGGACCCACTAGTGTGCCTGAAAAAATCTGCTCTCCATGGCAACAGGCGAGTGGTGGGGGGAGCGCGGCAGGAGCCCTGCGCCCAGCGAGGGGGGGACACCCCGTCCTGCCACCTCCCCACTGCCAGGCTGCGCAGCTGTGGCTGTGATAGAAAGCTTCAGCCTCCAAAGCTCCTTTACAGTACACTTGCCCCACAACAGGCACTTACAAATAAATCAAAGGGAGCAATATATTTGCAGCTTCTCAGGTGCTTGTATTGTCAATACAAAAATACTAAAAGCGTTACGGTTGCCCCACCGGCATCCTGCACGGTGCTGGCTGTGGCTTAGCAAGGAGCTCTGCAGTGGGCTCATAAGCGTGTGCCAGCTCTGGCACCTGAAGTCAATCGGATTTGGATTTATGGTTGAGAGTAAAAATGCAATACTGTTTTGCTAAAGCTGGTTCTTCACAAGCTATCAAAGCAGAACAGAAGAGTAAAATTTCCAGGGCTCAGAATCGCTATAGTAAGATGACCTACATTTACTACTGTGTTTCATGGGGATTAAGCTGAAGGGCTAGAGGGATCTTCAGTTGTGAGAGAAGCAGCATTGGTAGGTAAGAGCTACATAAAACAACAGCCTCAAACCCCACAAACACATCTGGACTGTGACACAATTGGCATTTCTCCTTCTCTTCCACTGTGCTGGCTTGGCTGAAATGGCAGAGGACTGACAGAGCAGATATATGTGTCAAAACCATGAGGAGTGTCCTCTGCTCTCCTTTGTCACCTCACAGACAAAATCTTATATCAATAATAAATACAGAATCATCGCAGGAGGCTACAGGGCTGGCTAAGGATGAATGACAGTTTCCATCTGATAATTTATATAGATTAATCAACACTTTTGTGCTAGAATTTCTCAAGCTATGGGAAACATGTGGATGAAGGGCGGAAGAGTTCATCGGGATAGTTGTTTCTAAATGCCAAAGCCTATTTACCAAATCTCAGTGCAAGTCTCAAGCAGTCACGTATGTTCATACTATGTTCTAGCACTGAAAAACTCCTAAATCCCTGTTCAGCTTCCTCTGAAGCACGTGAAAGTTATGATAAAGCTACAATGTTATGATAACATAAAGCTACTAGAGCCATAGTCTCTGCTAGCAATGTACGTGCAATTAATTTCTTTGAGATCTCAATTACCTCTCTGCTCATCCTGTCGTGAAAGCGGAGTTATTATCTCAGCAGGGAATATAGGATCACATTGCTTACTTTGCACAGGTTCCTCTCCATGTGACTAATCCTTCACCCGTGGATATAAATGTGCAGGTTTTAGTTGCTAAAAGCCCTGTGAAAACAGCAGACAGAAACTATTATATAACTCCCAGGTCATTCCTAATCCAATACAGGTGTCACAAAAAGTATAAGTAAAATCTGTTTTTCTGTTTTTGTAATTATGCATAAACAGGAATTCATTAAAAGATGAAGATGGTGGACAAAAGTTTCATTAGGATAGAGCTAAGAAAATATGCTGTTGTTGGGATATTACTATTTTGTAAAAGAGAAGACAGAAGCTTCAGGTGATTTCAGTCTCTATATGATTGCCTTAAATCCAGCAATACAGAGCAAGCGCAGGTTTGCTTTGTACTGGAACTCATCTGACCTCCTCAGAAGCAGTGCTCATATTTTCTCTCACCTTCAAACCAGAAATCTCACTTTCTTATTGTGGATAAGCATTTTCTGGGCTGCTCTCTTTTTTTTTTTTTTTTTTTTTTTTCTTTTTAAAGCAGAAGCATTGAATACTTTGCAATCAACACCTTTCTGCTGGCAGGATCCCTCCCCTGGCAACTGATGTGCCTTCTCAACCTGAGCTGCAAATTGTGCAGCAATTATATCATTCGTTGCCTTTGATGATGTGCAGACATCCCAGGTCTTTTGCAACCCAGCACAATAGGGGAAAATCAATTCTGTTTAAACTTAAGATAAAGGGAAAGGAAGCTCCACCTCTGTAATCCCTTTTAAAAAATAATTCTATGGCATGGGAGCCTGTAAGTGCTTGTTTGATTTAAAATTTAAAAAAAAAAATAACAAAGATGTCTTAAATACCTCCATACATGCTCTTCTATGATCCAAATAATATAGTTTACACAACCACATTTCAGAAACTGGTTCATGTGCTCAGTCATTGCTTGGCCAGACAGATTTTCCTAAATCCAGCCCTCTTGCCCCATTTTAATCACTAAATCATCAAAAATAAATGGGACAAATGGGATCTCCAGACATCTAAACTGGGACCCCTGTGCCCCAGCAGGATCACACTCCTGGCAGACATTTGCTGACCTTTTCTCAAGACGATCTGCAATGCCCCACAAAGTGCTGTTTTAATACCGCTACCGACCCCTCTCCCCTCAGTACAGACTCCTGCCATTTTTTGTATGTGAAGAACAACACACTCTTTCAGTCAAACTTATTTTAACTTTTAATCATTGTCAGGGAATATATAGACACTCATATTGAAATACAGATTTGTCTGCATAATATAGATGAACCTATATTCTATATTAATCTATATATTCACTTATAAAATCTAGGTTAACACACTGCCGTAACTTGCAAGTATTTCAGCGTGATTTTAGACCTTTACCATAATAGAATATTACCAAGAAACTGTACTCATTCAAATGAGAAAGAAAATTTAAGTGAAGCAGCTATTTTTTTTCTGCCCAGGAAGAGTTGTGGTCATTTCAGACAAGATGAAAAAACTTTGATCTTCTCAATACGAAATTTTTTTACTTTTTCTCTTTTGCAGAAATATTCAGTCAAAACATTTTGGCTGCAACAAAAGGGGTTAACCACTGTTAATACCTTTCAACAGCAAAGGTTTACATCATGATCATTTCTACACTAGGCAAATTTCATGTCTTAGAAAAGTATCTTGATTTCAGATTGAATACAATAGTTCAGCACTATAATTATCCCCCCCCTTTCCTTCTCTTATGGAAATAAAATTCATAATTCTTCCTGTCATTTTTACATATTATACTCATGTCATCAAGAGTTTTAAAGTTTTTTTTTTTTCTTTTTTAAGGTAGTTACTGGTGGTATAATAAAAGAGAGAAAATTAATTTCCTGTAGTTTGAATCAAAGTGCCCCAGTGTCTCAAGATGCAATGTTATAGTAACACTGTAGAGTTAATGGAATATTAAAATCTGTCAGTTGAGCTTCTCACGGAAAAATAGTTCATCGTCTGAGGATTGAGAGCATGATGGTAAAGGAGGTATGTAAATCACCAATTAACTACTCAGAATTAAAATGCAAGAGGACCTGTCCTTTCTGCTTACAGAAATGAGAGCTGTATCGTAACAATCAAAAACTCCTTCTAATTTTTAGGTAAATAACAATTACTGAATCCTTTTAAATATCATATGGCAATAACAGTGTTCCAAGCACAAACAGTTTTTCCGTGCCTTTGCTGGGGTGATTAAAATGTTGAAGGCATCACAGCAAGTCCCCGAGCTCCTTGACAGCTGTCATTGCTATTGAACACAACTATAACAGCCAGAGAGAGCTTTATTGGTAAACTGTTCTGCGTTGCCACAAAGGCAATCTCACCATTTCACACAGGCATCTGTTGCCATACTTTGGAGCTTTATTCCTTCCCTCTCAGACGGAGCCAGTGATTTGGTGCCATGTGCAATTTCTCCTTCTTTATCAATACCATTTGGTGAGGCTTGTGCCACCAGGGCTTGGAAGGTTTTGTTTCCAGGAAAATGAGCAAGGAAAATACATTTTTTCCGAGTATCATGGTCTCTTTTCTGCACTAGTCACCTGCAACAATAGAGCTGAGGGCTTTTCAATAGGGAGTGGTGTGACTTCAGTGTTTAAATATAAATGCATAGAGTTCTTATGAGAAGTGCTGTACCCTTTCGATTTACATCTTTTTTATGGTAGGGGGAGGAGAAAGCTTCACCTCAATGAGCTGTAGCTTCAACAAAGACAGCTCCGACGGCCCCCACGTCTGGCTGTGCACAACCACATGGCCACTGCAGCACCAGCGCCTCTGCCAACGGCAGCTCCTCTTCCTCACTCCTCCAGCTGCGCTGCCCATCATGCCCCAGCACTCCAACACCTTTCATCCTCACAAATGATGCCTCTGGGTGGAGGGAAGCACATTTTCTCTATTTTCTGTATTTTACTGACAGCAAACTAAGGCAGAGCGAAATATCTCTTAAAATCACCACAGCTGTCTGTGAGAGTGGAGAGTGGGGTGATGCCTTCAATGTTTCAATCACCCCAAATCCTCTGTTTCCTGGTGGGGCATTCCTGACCTCCCTGCCAGCCTGCCCCAGCATCTCACCAGTGTCCTGGGCAGGCCAGACCTCAGAAATGCCCCCGTGCTGGGCAACTCTGTACTACATGCCCTACCACACTGAGCCACCTTCTGCGGGTCCCCACGTCCTCCACAGCTACATCCCCAGTACACAGCAGTGGCTCCCTAGATGTTTTCAACACCTACCCCAGGTACATTTAACACCTCTTCCTTCCTTCCCCACAGCTCCTCCACACTGGGAGAGCCACGCAGCTATAGCAGGGAGGTACCTGCAGAAGGTACCTTCGGGTGGTAGAGGGGACACAGTGCCCCAAGGAGGCTGTGACAAGAGCTGCACTGAATATTCTGGCCAGAGAAGAAGTGATGAAGCCCAGATGTTTCAAAACCGCTTGGATGTTTGTGCTGTATGCTCCTGGAATGATAAGCAGGTTGTAGGGCACAGGTTGCATCCAACAGCTAACAGCGGCAGTACTCCTTGGCTTCCCCCGCTCAGTGGAAAATGGGAAATCAGGAAAGAGCGATGTCAGTCACAAAGACAATATCTAAAATGTGTATACATCTTTGGGTGCTGAAAGCAGTTAATAGCAACCTGTATTTATACAGCTCAAATAACCCAAAAAGAAATCTTAAGAACAGCATGATTTGGACAGACATAAAAGTCATTTTTATTCTCTCTGTTCGGATAATGCACTCCTTCAAATATCTTTGCACAAAGTAATAAGCAATTCTCTTTGCTGAAGAAATCCTCGCCGAACAACATTTTTAAGCTGGAGAATTATGACACCTTTTCTATGTTCTGCACCTTTAAATCTGTCAGGCTACTACTATCCATTTTAGACTCATTGTGTTCATTCATGTGTGCAGACACACGCATTGTGTCACGGAGACTGTAGCATGTTCTTGCCTGTTTACTGTTTTTAAATATAAAAGTTATTTGGACTGAAATGATCTATTTATTCTTTATTGAAATATGTAAAGCTTTATCCACCACTGCAATGCATCCGTGTTTGAGGTGCAGCGTGAGAGCTGCTCAGTGGCACAAAGGAGAACTTGAACTAGAGCTGGTTAGAAAATAGATTTTCTGTCCTGCGAAATAGTCCAGGATTTCTTCTTTGTTGTCACTGTTTTGAATCAGGACAAAAAGCTACATTTCTAAGTGTTTTCACATGGTGCCATTCTAGAGGAGGAAAATTATTTTTTGTTGGATATATCTTCATTTTTATGTAAAATGCACATTTGAAACCAAAGGCATTTTACAGCCACACATTTGCACTTCAGAATAACAAAACCCTGATTCCCACTATGTTCTCACTCCCTTTTTCTTTGTCAAATCCCCATTTTGTGAAGAAGAGCTATTTTGTCAAAGCACTATTTTCTATATAGGAGATGTTTTTTTCAAAAGAGAAAAAAAGACCAGATTCAGGTAAAAAGAGTCTCTAAAGAGTTAAAATTGTCTATTCACACAATTAAAATGCAAGCACAGGGCCTTAACATTCACTCTTCCCTAATTGCCAAGTGCAGCCCGCAACTTCTTACAACCTGCAAGAGGTATCTCCATGTTTTATGTCCTCCCAAGAGATCCTCTAGCCCTGACTTTCAGATCTATTCATTTTACTGTTACGAAGCATCATCTTAAATTTCAGACTATCTCAAAAAGCTCTAGGAAATCCAACACTGTTCCGAAGACTCAGCCCCATATTGGGTTAAAAAAAAAGTGAACAGAAGTACTGTTGCATGAAACTAAATGGCTAGCAAGTGGTCTAAATAAAGCATTGCTATCTGATGCCTGAAAACAGATTTGACTGAAAAGGTATGCTTTCAGACTAAGAAAGCAGAAAAAACTAATTAGACAAGAAGCAACCGTGAACAAACATGTTAGCAGAATCAATAACTGGAACTGATCAGCTATTTCTTTAATTGTGCCAGCTGGGCTCTAGCGATGTGCTTAGAGGAGCATAATTACTCGTTTCGGTTGTACAGCAGAGTTCTTTTTCTTCTCCTATCCTTTTATTCACCCTCCTTTCTTTTCTTTTTGCGTTAGGAGCTGGTCATATGCCATTAAAGAAAGAAAAACAGGGTTGAGAAATTAGTGGAAAATGGGCCATCCTCATACGTAAGATGATATTATATGAATAATTAGAAATAGAGCTGAACAGTTATGCCAAGTGTGACCTAATAAGAAAGTGAGCCATCAAGGAAATGTAACTAATTTCTTAATGCAAAAGTACATTGTGTGTGCTGTGTGCGAAGCAGCACTGTAAAATAAAATAAAATTAAATTAAATTAAATAAGGACTATTCTCTTTCATATTTTGACATGCGTACCAGGGATTGTTCTAATTTGTAAGGCTGTGACTGATGCGGACACAGAGTTCTGCTACTAAAGCACTGAAGTCCACGCTGTACAGCTGCCTGCTACTGTTAGAAAGAAACCAGGACAGACATAAAATAAAGCACAGAAAGGAGAGGGAAAGCAGAGAGGAAAGAGAGAAGGAGCTCACTGATTAATTACCAAACCAAAAAAAAAAACCAACCCACCCTTCCTTGACTGATGTTTACCCGTCTTTAATTGACAGCAAAACAAAAGGATTTAATAACTTCAAGGCTCTTATGGGCAGCTCCATGGAAAATCCATAGAGGTGCAGAGGAAGCTTGGCTTTTTTGATCTATAGCAATAGCTAAATGGGTCTCCATTAGAGCAATGGTTACCCTAAAAAGTGAAATTTAAAAAGTGAAATATACATTTAATCAGATACAGGCTAATATATCAAAAGGGTTGGCCTATCCCAACAAGAGGCCTGATTCAAAACACATTGACGTGAGTAGAAAAAAGATTCATGCCCCACAAAAGCTTAAGCTCAGAAACTTGTCCAAAGCTGATCTAAACCCTTTATACAGTTGAAAGCCTCAGAAAACCAAGACTGGTCCTATTTTCTGCTTGCAGGCAGGTCACCTCCCCATCATGGAACAGTCCTAATTGGTGACATGACCCAGCGAAGCCCAGTGCTGTGCGGGGACAGGGGACATGGGGCGGCTCAGCTGCTCGGCAGGGCTCTGCAGGCAGCTCCCACTGGCATCCACCACCCCCCGCTGCGGCATCTCCTCCACACCCACCGCTGCTGCTTTCCTCCTCTTTCCCGTGCACCTCCTCTGAAGCTGTAAACTGCACCCCTAAAAGGAAAACCCCTTCAGGAGTGCAGTGGGAAGCTGAAGAGAACTAGAAAGAAGTAGAAAAGAAGTGTGAGGCTTTGGACAGAGAGGTAAGGACACTGGTAGCAGCCAGCAGCCTTAACCCACAACCTCCACAGGCCAGAAGGCAAATCAGGGCTATTTTCCCAGCAAAGCCATGGAAGGATGCTGCACATCAGGGTCCCTACAGCTGGGGTTCATCCTCAAAAGCCATCAGAATGCATACAAGTGTCAGCAGTCCAGGGCTGGCTTGTGTATGCCAAAAAGACTTGCATAGATTGGTGTTTTATCTGAGGCAGTATTTCCTAATTTCATTTTTCTAGCTACAGTGATTTAGCTTTATCGTGTGGCACGTATGTGTTTTGATATGGAAAAGAAACTTTTGTGAGGCGATATTCAAAAGGGTCTGCATTTCTGTGGGCAGTTACTTCTGGCAGACGTCAGTTCTTTACAGAGAGGACTAGCAGGATTTAGAGCTAATTAGTGAAATTATAAAACAAAAAGGTATTCTTTAACAATGAAAGATTCTTAAATCAAGATCAGTCAATCATCCTGACAAGGAAAATAATTTAAGATTACTCGGTGAGACAATAAAAATGCATTACATTGGGTTAAGTCCCAACAACGTTCATGTTACCTTTTAACGTAAGAGTCTGTATAGGCACTTAGCATTATATAATACACATAAAATACTACCACGGAAGGTCTCAGTTTCATCCTTCAGTCTTTCCAAAAGTATTTAAGTTTCTGATCACTCAAATTGTTGCTGATTATTCATCACTAGCACTTTTTCAGACAGGAGATGCTAAATTAGCTACTTACTATGGATGATATTCACTACGCTGCTGAGCACAGCCACAGAGCAAGCCTCACAGATGCAGTGGATGATAACGCACCTGTGCTCATCCTAGGTACGATGAGCTCCGTTTTGGCACCAAACAGACCAGCACAAAAAGTGGTCATGGGGCTGGGATGAGGAAGAATTAAAGTATCAGTTATTACCAACAGCTATCAACCCTAATACAGGTGATACAGGGCAATGTTCCAAGGGCTTCATCTTCAAAACTCCTGATTATGCCAAAACAAACTCAGAAGGGAGAAATTTGCCCCAAATTAAATCAAGGCATTCATTAGATTTCACCAGAACCCATTTTTACACTAGCAACTGTCCTGGTTTGGCTGTCCATCCCTAGACCAAGCTAAAGCCCATTTCCACAAACATTTTAAGGGATGTCAGGAGAGCAGAGCTATGCCCAGAATTGCCTGAGCTCCAGGAAGACCCCATGCTTCCACTGACACACATGGGCCCTGGTGAGGTGTCCCAGGCAAGAGAGGACATTGACAAGCTCAGAGCAGCCTGGAGGAGGATGTTTAGGCACACAGGGAAAAGGAGATAAATTATTTCTCACTCGTCCCTTTCAGCAAAGGTTCCTCTTCACTCTTGGCATGTGGGAGCTGACTTTACATGCAGGGAGGAGATGCCCTTGGGCAGGAGGAGTCCCCAGGAAGCCTCATGCGAGGTGACAGGCAAGTGGGATGCTGGTCCCTGGGTCCATGTCCCAGGAGAGCAGATCAGCTGACCACTGCTACAATGCTTCTGCAGAAAAGTGACACTGAAGGGTCTTGATCATGTAGTATCACTTTAACTTTGCATGAGTCAAAATTTCCTCTTTGACTTCATATCATTGCTGTTTGTATTGCCATTGTCCTTCGAGGTTTCGGCTGAAGTCGGGTCCCCACTGTGCCACGCACTGTACCAGCATGTGGTTAGGCACAGCCCCTCTTCCCGAGGGTTTCCAGTCTAACTGCGCTGGACAGACCAAATTAACCTCATTCCTACTTTCCAAGCAGGAAGCTGTGACATAGAAGGATTTCAACAGGAGCTGGGAACCTAAATGTTTACTAAAATATGACTTTCAAGCTTTCTAGGTCTCAGAAGCAGAATTACACTCTCCTTCTCCCACTGTGAAAATACAGCCTGACTTTGGGGTGACCTTCAGAGCCCGAGACACAAAGGAGCATTTGGCCATCGAGAGCATGAAACCCAGCCCTGGTCACACAGTCTCTCTAACAACCTGACAGGCTTTTACATCGCTAAATGCCAAGGCGAGCATTTACTTTGAAAGGAAAAACATTTTAAAAAACAGAACAGCTCTGAGAACTGTTAAGCAAAGCTGTCATCAGTAAATTATTCCTTTCTGCTGGTACTTTTTTTTTTCCCCTCCTGTAGTATGATCTGAGAGCTAAGTACAGCAGTCAATATGTAGTAATCAGGCTAATGATTGTCTAATAGCTAAACTAGGAGAGTGACTCTTAATCATGCAATATGATGCCAATAGTCTAGCACCGAAATCCAGACATGAAGCAAAACTCTTTGATTACACTTCAGGTTTTAAAGACCTAATTAACTTTTATATGACTTCTTGATTTTTAAAATATCTTAAGTGAACTGAGTGTAACATCAAAACTCAATAGAAAGTGGCAAATGTGTTTCTTTGACATATCACTTGCTAGGTCTATACAGAAGGTAGACCTCTGTACAAAACAGTTAAAATTATGGAACCCACAAACATATATAATGTTACAAAACTTTTGATATTTGTATTAATTTTCTATAAAACTAAACTCCCTAATAAATATAACTTAAATGGTCTTGCAGAAATACAATCCATTAAGCACTCTGTAATGTACTCCAGGACCATCTTACTATAAACTCTAAGTGAATTTGTCCAGTTGAAGTTCAGAGAAATGGTAAAGGAAAGAAAAAAAATAAAGAAAGTAAAATATAGACAATATAAAACATGGACAAAAAGACAAATGAGCCTCTGCAATTTCCATTCTGTGCACTAGTATATTTGATTAGTCATGTACCAGTTCTATCCTTCATATTAGGAAAGAGCTTCCATTAAATTAGAGTGATTTCAAATCCTTTATTACAAATCTGTTGAACTACTTCTAATGAAATAGGAATACAGAGGTTCTAATTTTAAAACAACAAAATCCCAAAATCTACTTTGCTGAAATTACTGACAATGGAACAGAGGAACCGTCTGGCCTCAAATAAGATTATAGTTCCCTATGCTGAAAAAAAAAAGGTATAACTATCCTACCAGAGAGTTACTTGCAGTCTGGATGAACTTGCAATCTTTCTGCCAGAGAAGCAGCTCAGAAGCCAAGCGGAGTTCACCATAGTAAAAAAGAAATAAGCTATAAACCCTACATCTAATGCTCACTGAAATCAGTGGACAGTCTTTTGGAGGAATATAGAAAAAATGAATGCAATTAATGCAGCTAAAGACCATTTTTCTTACTTAGAAAAATAATGCTGTTGGCTTCAAACAAACTAATCGGATGGCTGCAGCAGGCGGGATTTGGCCCATCACTGCTGGACAGACCTAGGGACCAGCATGGCATCTGAGATCTAACGTGCTTTTCCCTGCCTACACATTGAATTTGCTGAAGTTTTGGCACTCCCTTCAATCATGTCCAGTACACTTTACATTGTGGAGAAGCTAAATGCACCCTCCCATTTTAAAGGAACTTTGGATTCCTCTCCATCTGCCTAGATAATGAAAACAAGATCCTCAGGTACTACATTTCAGAAATCAGATAATTAACTGAAATCATATATTTCAAGGATTAGACTCTCTCTGATTGAATTTATATAGGGTATTTTGCTGGGAGACTGACCCAGATTCCATACATTTTTTTAATTACTGGAAAATCACTTCAGCCAATTCTCCCATTATGGACGACATATTTCATCGTTGTTCAATATTAAATCATAAAGGGAAGAAAAAAATGAATAGTGAGGTGTAGGAGTTAGCATTTCAATTCCCTGCACTGATGGAAGAATTCTACTGGATGCTTATACCTAGTCTTTATACGCAATTAGTCTGATGGGTCACTGAATTGCCTTTAGATTACTAGGTCCCAAATTCAAAAGTATTTCTTCTATTATTATTACTTTAAAATTCAATCTCCTATTTTTTTAACAAAGGTGCAAGTCAAAATAGAGTTTTATAATATGTTATAATATGTTTTCCCTGGCGCTCTGCCTGCAGTTGTTTGGATAGCTGGCAGCATGTGGTATCTGACAGTGCAGGAAGAGTGTGGATAGTTTGCCATTCCTGTGGGGATCTATCTTGGGTAATAAATTTGGACGGGATGTCTGTTAGTAGAGTGTGTCAAACCTGTGCCAAAAGCACTTTTGGATGTATAATAACAATAATAAATGAGTGTTGCACAGCATTAGTAGAGGAATTCTAATACAAGTTGTCCATCATTTCACAGTAAGTTCTTTACCATGTTACTGAATTTATGTCTCATAATAAATTAACCATATCAAGTACTTCATCCCATAGGTTCAGAAAAATAAACATACATTAGTCTGGGTAACTTCCATGCCAACAAAACAATGCCCACATCCCTGCACATTCCTTTAGCCTACAACTCAAACAAACACAAGTCTAAAAGCCAAATTCATGGCTGGGGCAGGAGGGCACATTCAAGCACAACCCAACAGAGCCGGGCACGCTCGCACCAGCCGTCAGCCTCCTGCCAGACTGAAGGTCTGCAGAAATCCTCAATAATATATAAAAGTTTCTTCCATGTTACACTATACTGAGTCTGTACCAGCCAATGTAAAAGGGCTTATCTTTATGTAGTTTTCCAGTCTGATGCAGAAATGTAGACAATAAATCTCAGTAGGGAAAATATGACTTAATTGCTATAAGAATCATGCCAACCCTTTACAGTACAGCAGTCAGTGTTTATAAAACAGCAACTACCGTTCCAAGCAAACAAGCACATAAGAAATGCTGTGTGTTTAGTGAAAGTCTTCCTAAACATAAGAATAGGTAAATATCCAAAAGGATTTTTGCACCTTCAAGTTCTGAGAGCATTTGCAAGAAGAGGTGTTTTGGTATGATCGGAATTTCTGAAGATGCTGAGGTATAGTACCCATGATGGCACCACCATGATGATCATTATTACCCAAGGAGGTGCACGTGGCAGCCCAAACATTTGTTATGCTCAAGGAAAATTTAGACCATAATCTGCAGGGGCAAGAGTCAAAAAGAACTGGGAAAACAGAAAGTCACAAAAATCCAAACTTTGCAAATGAAAATACACATTAGTTTTAGCTGCTTTTTAAAGAACACTTAAAGAATTTGCTCTTTGATAAAGATGGACAGTTCTGAACAGGCTCTTATACCCATGATTAAAGCAAGATATGGTTAGTAATCTATGATTCAACTTTCACCCTAAAGCTTTCCTATCATCCGGTCTACAGACATGAGATTTCACAACATTAGGTTTGAAAATGCTGGACAAAGCTCAGGAACCAAACACTAGTCCAATGTCAAGAAACATCAAGAACTCATCCTTTTGAAGCCAATAGAAGCTACAGGTGAGCCCGCTTGCCAAAAAGCCTATTTTTTAAGCTGCTTCAATATGGTTAGGAAAATGCTCATGTTTGGGCAGTGACTTGCAGGCACTGACTACCCAGGGGTGGCCTGAGGGGTGCATACAGGAATGCGAATCTGCTGCATCAGAAATGCAACATGTGCTGTCTTCTGCCAAGAGGTGTGTCTTCTGGAGGTATAAGACAGCAAATAACAGCACAGGATGGCAGGTCTAAGATGCTATAATTCATACAGTAACATGGCCTATGGACAGCAAAGTTATCTGGAATCTCCGTTGTGCTGTGTAGAGCAACACATTTTTCCCAACCTGAAGCACCCAAGAAGGGAATTCCTTTCCCTTTCATTCACAGTGTTTCAAAAACACTATACATGGCCTCTGAGGAAGACTCACTGCCAGCAGCTCCACACGGTGTCTAAGACAGGCTGTAACTCTCCTCCACCCCGATAAGAGCAGATACCTTCTGAGAGAGACTGCACACTGCAGCTCTCTGAATGGAGCAGCAGGTAGGCACTGAGCCAGGGTGCAGCTGTGATTGATGTGCACTTTGTGTGCTTTGTGGCTCCCTCTATGATATTTCTAAAGGAAAAACTTTGGCAGAGTGACTGGCACATCAGTTGTGCAGTTTCCTTCACCAGCAACAGGAGCTGCATAGCTCAGCTCTTTCAGACCCACTGAAGCAACACATCATGGGGCACAGTGATCCTCAGGCAAGATGGTGCCAGCACCCGGGCTTGGGTTAGCAAACACTATATTTCAGGATAACAGCTCAGCACCACATAATTTCTATTTGCATAGGTGCTTTTCTTCATTAATTTATTGCACCAAGGAGGTGACAGTGAGGGTCACACCGCAGCAAATGGCACCAATCCCAGTGAGAAAGGCAGAGCTGGGACCTCCCTCAGCAGCTCACGCAGCAAAGCGTCATGCACGGCAAGTTCAAAGGGGCTGACATTGAGCAGAGGGAAACTACGGCTGCCATTAACAGCCACCCAGTAGCCACCAGCAGCAGGAACCCACTGGCCAAAACACCACCACAGCCACTCAGGGAGCAAAATAGTCACAACTTTCACGTAACCCTGATTTTATTCTAGGAGAATGCATCTCCCAGGTCTGCAATTGGGGCAGCACAGTTTTATGCTGCATCCTACTACAGGGAAATGAGAAAAACATAGTTAAGCTCTATGCTATCAATCGTGTTTGGTTTTGTTATTGAGGCTAGAAAACATCCTTTCTCTTCCAGTAGGAGTAAATGTACTTCAGCAGTTAAGATATTGGTTCAGCAAACCAAGATGGAATAATTTTATTTCAATAAATGGTATTTTCCAACAGTTCCAGAGGGATATTTGTATTTCTCATAATGGCTTAGGAGAGAAAAGTCAAAATGTTATACTATGAAAACACTCTCATTACCTTTACTTACAAATACTGTCATTTTAATTGACTTATAACTTCCACACTTTCCTGCAGAAAAAGCTACACATTTCTGAAATACATTTTTTTTTTAATGCTGAAGAACGAACAGCAGACATCTGAGCTAAAGTCACATTATTTCCACGTTTTCATCTGAGCACATACACTGGCTTATTGTGCCTTGAGGAGAGGTATGAAGCATAGAGTGCTTTGGCTCAGATGTTCCTGAGAACTCTTCTGGACATCTGTTACAGAGCTATTGGTGATAGCAGAGGATTGGTCTCACAGTAGTCCACCTCAGTTTCAAGGTTAATATTTTCCATAATCTATGTGACCAATTCCTTTCTGTAACTTTTGTGTTGTGACACCGATTTGAAGGGCCTCTGGTGATACCAACATCCACAGCAAGAGCAGGTTCTGTGGAAACCTGTCCCTCTCGGGTAGGAATACAGGTATCAGCAAAGCAAGATAAAGATTCCCCCAGCAAGCCCTGTACAAGCTGTTTCAGGAAAACACAGTTTGTACAAAGAGCTCCCTCAACACTTGTGTTTCTGCTAGTGAGGGTCTCTGAGTGCTTCACACTCCTGACCACTTCACCTGTACCAACGCAGGCCAACAGGAGAAACCCAGTCTTTCCTCTATTTTTTCTCTCTAAAACAGCTGTGGAAAAATAAGTCCCCCAAAATCCTACTACATCAAATCACCCAAGCATTTTGTGAAGGAAGAGAAGGTCAGAGAGCTCTTTGCAGTCCCTCCAGGGCTGATGCAGCACAAGCCCTCCTGTTACTGCCAACACTCCATCTCTCACTCGGCTCTGGTGAGACCAACATCTAATTGGCCCGTGCAGCCAACTGCTTGCTTGGGGTGCAGAGCCACCTCATCAACAGGACAGCTGCAGACCCAAACAGCTATGTGGTAGGTGCCTCTAATTAATTCTGTATCCACATGCATAAGCACTTTTTCATTCAAGTCCCTGGTAGTTTGTTTTTCCAGTCATAAACAGAATTATGTTCTTGGGCTTGTGTCCATTTTGGTCTCTAGTTCTCTCCAGTTCCAGTTCTCAGGGCACCCGCATGCCCACTGACAATGTGAAATGGAAAAACCTAAGCCTTACTTCATAAATTTAAAGCCTGTAGAGGCCACCTAATAGCATTACAATTTTCTTAACATAATTAAATTTGTGTACGTGCAACTCTTAAAAACTCTGATCTTCCTGACAACCAGAGCTGATGTGTTTTGATTCTGCTTTTATTGTGTATACTAGCTTCTATTAGTACCATCATAATAATATATGCAGAACAATTAATTCATGAAATAAAAGCTTTTCTTCCTTTTTAAAAGGCACTCAATGTAAGCTGTAAACATCACAAACACACTCATTCAGACTGATTCAAAGTTCTTAGCTGGGGCTGAGAGGCACAAGATGAAATGTCTGCAAATGATGATGGATGGCTTTAGGCATGATTGCTCAAATTTGCACTGGGAACACTCCTAGCACCTTACTAGGGTACAGCAAGCTGAAAACCACCAGTAATCATCCCAGATAGGTATAATGCCTTGAAAGATCTTGGAGTTTTTCTTAGTGCAGCACCTGGTGTTAACAGGAATATTAAAAGTCACCTCTTCCCAAAGCCACTAGTCCTTTGCATCATTTAAGCATTCAGAATAACCTTAAGAAAATCTTGGTATTGTTCTTCAAGTGTCTCAGCATGTAGTGTCACAATGTCTCTAATTGTGGTCAAACTTGCTGTATTTTAAGGAATATTCAACATAACAAATATTGTGAACATAAGTGGGTTTTGTCTACATGTAATCAGAAATATGGTTTCCAGAAATACGCTTTCCAGAGATACTTAATAAACTTGATCACTTTAGCCAGAGATCAGAAAGGTACGTAAGAATAAGTATAACTTCAAGCATATGTGCTTCACCCTGACTACAGCTGGGCAAGTCATATATTTAAGTTAAGTACATACTTAAAGGCTTCATGGAAACATGAGTTTAATGCATGAGAGTTTGCAGTTGGGGTTTGTTTAGGTTTTTTTACTTCTCCTGTTTGGACTGATTTCTTCAGCACTTCTATCATTTTTGACTGATTATTACCCAATTTACTTTTAATTTAACTTCATACGTACCATATTTCCTTTCAGACAGAACACTTACTTTCTGTTTAATAGATTTCTGTCTTGAAATATTGACCTATTTACCACTGGAAAGAAGTAAAATATAGGCGCTCGTATAATGCCTACTGAAATCGGTCTCGAACAGGTGCGGGATCTGACACACATAGAAGCCAGTAAAATGCAAATGGTATTTAGTTATTGAGGCAAATGGCAAGCTTTAAAGCACCACCTGTGTATATTTTGCAACATATCATGAAAGTGGTGAGAACCGTCCTCATTTATTCATGCATTAACTTGTGACATTTGGCTCAGAACAAAAAGCTGTAGAAAAGGGTAAGTTATGAGATGTCAAGGAAAAATGATATGTCACACTGTAAGATGGTGCACTTTATATTTTACTGTTCACTTCAGTGTTATTCTCAGCCCTGTAGCAAGGAATGGGTCTGCATTGGGGGGAAGGACAGGTCATTTTCCTTATGCACTGAGAGAGCCCAGAGCTGACTTTCCCCTCCTCTCTGTTAGATCAACACAAAACCAATTGCCTTTTTCTTCTCTAATTTCTGCAATGCAAGCTTTTCTATCTACCATCTCCCCCCAGGAAACTCAGCAACAGAGCAATCCAGTCCCTCCGAGAGGTCAGCACCAGGCAACCCGCACCCAAAACACTACACGAGGTCT
The DNA here is from genome assembly GCF_037038585.1 of Patagioenas fasciata. Classification (NCBI taxonomy): domain Eukaryota; kingdom Metazoa; phylum Chordata; class Aves; order Columbiformes; family Columbidae; genus Patagioenas; species Patagioenas fasciata. Next base: position 12,952,922 of record NC_092528.1, read on the forward strand.
GTGATCAGCGAGGCGGGACCAGGGACATTTGATCCCAGCCACTGGCAGACTGTCCCCACCTCGCGCTGACATTAATGCCACAAACTGCCAGAGAGACAAACAAATCATCTCCCATGTCAGCATTTTATATAAAGTTGACTTTTATTTACTTATTATGTATTTAGGTTGTTTTAATAGCTACAGAGGCATATTACCATAAGAAATTGCAATGCTGCTTTGCTATTTACTTCAATATATTTACCAGTAAAATCTGACAGCTGACAGCTTGTGAATGTGATGGTAATGTAATCATTACATTGATGCTGGATAGAACACAACTTTCTGAAATCGTGTGATAATATTTTCAGACTTAAATGATGGTTTAGGAATAAAGACATAAGTATTTGTTTATGAGCAATCTATCTTGAATATGTTCATTAGTAATATTCCTGAAGGCTTCCAGTAAAAGTTATTTGAGATTAATTAGAATAGAAACAACTAATTTGTCTGCCCGAGAAGTTATCACATAAACCCTGACTTGAAATAGCACCTCTAATAAAACAAATATAAACCTGCCACAAAGATGTGAACATGCTGTCCCAAAAGGCACAACCACTTAACTTGTGTAATTGTCAGTACAGTCAAGAAAAGCTGTTCTAAGATTCGTTTTTCAACACCGGATTATACAGCATGTCCAAACAGAGCAAATTAAATTAGGCTACGTCTAAATTAGACTTCTTCCAATGGCAAGATTACTTTACATCAACAGAAACATTGATCTGCATCAGCAACATCTACTAAAGATGACAGCAGAGCCAAGAGGATAATTTAGAAAGCCACTCTTAGACCTGATCCAACTTCCCTCATCTTTAAAATAAGACCACACACAACTCACTCTCATTGAATTCAAAGGACACCAAACAACCCCGTTGTTCTTGTAATAGTAGGATGTTTTCATGAAAAAATTGCCTATTATAGTCCACTCTGTTCGACTCATCTCTTCTTGACATAAGCCAAATCTCTCTATTACTGCATTTATTTAGAGTACTTGAGCAGAACTTTATCATCTAAAAACATCTCCAGAGTCTCAGCATCATAAACTCTAGCATGAAGAGATCAGTGTCAGTTCATACACTTATTGTTAAAACATTTTAACAAAAAGAAAAGCCTTTAAAGGTCTCTGCTCTTCAGCTTATTTTAGGATATAAAAGATGACCCAAAAGGTTTTAATTTGAACATTTCCCTGCTCCATCTTTTCAAGACCTCTTTGTATATCATGTAGCAAGAGTAGGGAGCAGGGGAGAGAGGTGGGAAAGCACTTTTCCCCAAGGGACCCTCCAAGTCTCTTTTAAAGATGTGCTTCTGAAAGCTGCATCTGCAGCTTCCATCGACTCCACCAGCAATATGAGACTGGCAGCCAAGATGACTGAGAATCTTTATCTTGTTGGAGGAACTACTGAACCTGCTCGTGTTTTGTGTACCTACCCACCCACCATTGTTCCAGTAAGTCATTAAGACATCGGCTGCTGCACTTGGACAGACCATATTGGATCTTTTTCCTCTGTCTGCACTGTCCAACAGCCCAACTCCGCACAGGGTGTTTATAGGTGCTTTTGTGAGGACATCTAAACTGCACCTTAACTCAGTAAGCAAACTGCAATCAATGAAAGTTCATTTTTTCCTGGGTTAATGGAAGCTGTACACACAAGTTTTGTTCTGGTTTTCTGGTAAGGTGCTGGAGGTGAACTGCGTTGCATGGACTTATGTCTCATCAGGCAGTACACAAAAGCAAGACAACAGGTAAACAAGCCACAGGAATCATGCCCTGTTTTCTTTAAAATTAATGAGTTTTTTGTTGTTTTAAGCTTCATCTGACTAACATCTGCTTTCTTGTGTCCCTCTTCTATAAAGAACACAGGTGAGAAGGTCAGCTGCTCACAGTTAATGAAACAGCTGACTGACTGCTAAGTATTATGTAAACGGTGCTAATGCCCAAACAACCTTGTAACATTGTTCTTGGCACCATGAAGCCCCCCAAAAAGGCAGATCCCTCCCCAGCAGATGTGTCACAGGTGAACGTAACAAACAGGCTGGGAGCTAAAATGGCAAAGCATTCAAAAGAGCATGTTTTGCATATATGAGAAAGGCACAAATGTTTTGTATACTGAATATTACTGAATATCCACCAGGGATCAGTAGATTGCTGTAAGCTGAAAATATAATGAAAAATGAGTTTGCAGTAAATTATTTGTGTCTCTTCCACTAGCAAAAATCTTCTTTTTATTAAGTACAGAGCTTCATTATGCATCTAGGTAATTGCCTGGATAAATCTGGGACAAACAGAAAAGTTAAGACCTATTGGAAAGTTAATTTGAACATTCAGTGACAGCTCAGAAATATGTTCTCCAGTTTTTGAAACAGAGGTTTCTTCAAGTAGATGAAAATCCCTCTTCATTGAAAAATAGGTCAAAAATCATCCAGGAGAAGCAGAACTGAACAAAAGGTCAATCTTTACTCAGTTCTGTCACCCCTGTTTCGTATCATAAAGAGGTGGCATAATGTGTGAAAAGAAAGACATCAGAAATCTGCCATAAGAGCAGCCCAGAGATGTGCAGTCCCCGCTCAACAGAGTCGGGTGTTGCTGCGTTCCAGACTGCAAACACAACCATCAAATGCACAGCGGTGCTTTCTCCCCAACTTTCCATATTGCCAGGGATAAATAACAATCAATTAGCAGTGTCAAAATCAATCATTGTGGGAAAGTAATGCTGTATAACTCTGAGACTCATGTACAAGAAAATTTAAACTACTATTGTATTGTTATAAAAATGTTCATTATATTATTAATGAGACGATGGCTGAACCACTTAGCATAGAAAGTTGACATGCAGGTGAAAAGGGGGGACTGTTGTCAATAGTTAATTGTGCATATTTGGGAGATGGATTATGAAAAAATCCGGGGGAGAAGAATAAGATAAAAATCAAACTACAAAAGCATGATCAGAAAGTGAAAATGGCGCTGGCCTGTAGATAAACCAAGAAAAACAAATCAAACATTCTTCTGTGCTATGGAAAAGATATTCAAAGTGAACAAAAATATATATCGTCTCAAGAACTAACTGAAACCAAGTGAATTCTCAGCAGATTTCTTCTAAGAGAAAATACAGCACTTCCTGACTTAGAGAACAGTATTTGAAAGGACAATTAAAGCAGCTCACGATGAGAAGTTCTATACAAATACAAAGATATTAGACTGATAAATAATGTGCTCGTGGAGATGTGTCTTATTTTCTGTGGAATCTATAAATTTTCCACTCATTTGTCATCTTATTTTGTTTCAAGAAGTTACATTTGTAATAATTTTATTAAGCACATTCAGAAAAATACCTTCTCTGCAAAAGGAACAATGCATCACACTGCATCTCACGGGCTACAGGAAAACTATTTTCAGGTACAAAAACATATCCTGTGAAACATTTTCCCATCAGGTTATTGGCATAAGTACATCAAAAAGGGGAAGAAAATGCAGGTTTGGGACATGGATCAGAAAATAACTTAAGCACCTCCTTAACTGTGTTTCTGAATTGGGATCTTAAGTTTAACTTTGTTGTTATTGTTGAAGAAATTGCACACTGTTGTGGGACCTATGTAAAGCACACCAAGATTCATTCTGGTTTTAAGACAACTTTTGCTTCTGCAAATTGAAACACAGGGTGTTACTGGTGACAAATCTCTTGATGATTTAAGTTAACTCTTCTGTAACCATGAGATGCCTCTTTCTCCAAAGAGACACAGGAGAGCCTTGGGGCAGGATTACTACTGGTCAGAGCAAGTTTTAGCAGAGTAATGTGAGGTCCTGATTCAGAACCTCTATGCAAATGAGTCAATAAAGTGAATTAATCCGTAAAAGAGCAAGAGCAAGAACAGTGTGTCCCCCATTCTAACAGTTGTGGAAACCAGCACAGGAGTCAGAGTACATGACTGCTTTCTTCTGCAAAGGCGGGATTTGCACAGACCCATTAAGGAAGGCAGCCTGGGAACCTGCAAAGGAAGAATGAGAGAGCATAGAAGATTAGCAAACGGGCCCAGAGCTCTTTGGCAGAAAAGATACCATTTTCTCCAGCCCTGCAGAAGGAATATTTTCCCTTTGGTTTAAAGGCTTCAAAGCCTTGATATTTGTAATACCTAACCCCTTAAGATCACCTAACTGTCATTCTTCCTCCTGTAACCTCTGCATATTCGCATGGGCTCTTTGACGTCTCTCCAAAAAGGGCTGAGGACCAGATGTGTGGGCTGGCAGGGGGAGGCCAGCTGTACAGGGATTACCCTGGATTACAGCTGCACTCCTTGAAGGCAGATCTTTGGCTACTAACCTGCACTGTGGGGCTGGACTCAACCTGCCAGGGACACGCGCCCAGTAATTTCCCAGAGGAACTTCACAGATTGCCCTATCCTCAGCCTGGGTGTCCATTGCAGCAGTGACTGCTCTTCCTGGCCACCCAAGTATCTAATGGTGCTCTATCAGGCTGTAGCTGAAATCTCAAAATACACATGCTTTTTAAACACAACTGTGTTTTAATTCCTTTTAGCTCTACAGACAGCACACAGCTGTTTTGAGCTAATGGACGTTACTTCTATTGTAAGATTGCTTGAAAATATAACAGATCATTTAATGGCAAATGAACAAATACATTTTTATCAACCTCTGAAATGAGTCATTTATCTTCTGGGCTATGTACTGAATCATGACACCAAGTGATAAGTTTTATCTCTTTTACTGTCAAACTCAATCTCAGTCAAGCCCTAAATTGCTGAAAATACAAGTGAAGACCGAGCTTTACTCCCGAGTGAAAATATAAGAGAGGCTGGCTAGCTGGCCTTTCCCTAAGTGGCTTTAATCTCTGGGAGGTTTGGCTTAAATGAAAACGTATGGCTATGTCATCCTCCAACACTAAAGCACGAGACCCCAGCACAATTCCATGGACCGGGAAGGTTATCAGTGAGCAGAGCGCCTGTCTCCCCTTTCTGCCTTCACCTCCTTTATTTTCCTCGAAAAAACATTAAGCATTCTCTAGTCACCCAATCCCACATTGTTATTCAGTTAAACACATAAATTTCCTTTTATTACCTCTTTTAAACAAATCCAACTTTCCATCATACTGTACAATTAAAACTTAATTTTGTGTTAATCCTTGATAGATGATACCTAATATAAAGGCTGACCCCTTGGAATAGGCTAACATTTAAGGCTTTGATGAAAACCAAGCACTTATGCCCTATAAAGTAATGGCAGTAATATCTTCACTTAACTCATGGATAGCTGGCTCATTGAAAAGACAACATGTCACAAAACTCAATCATTTCCTTTTGAATTGCTTCAGAAAGACCATGGAAGTTTGATGATGACAAAGGTACCCTATACTGACATCCTAAAAATGACACTGCACACAAAAATAGAAGCAACACAGCAAACATACTTTTTAGGTATGGGGCACAACTCCTGATGCTAGCCATCTCAGGAAAGATTCTTCAGCAATGTGAAACTGAATTTAAACTCCCATGGTAATCTACAAAAATTCCTCTATGTCTATTTAAAATAAATAAATTTTTCAAAAATCGAAGACCACTTACATGGAAGTAAGAGCCTGTGGCAGAAAAGGAAGTGAAAGAAGATTTATGGCAGGCTAATTTCATTTGAAATAACCTGGTTTCAGCCAGCCGAAGAAAACAGAACCCAGAGGAAATTTAGAGGAAATAACCTTTAGGTCAATTTGATATCTGTTTCACTATGTGTGAAGAAACATCTTTCACAAACTCTGGACCCTCTAGTCATGGGAGAACTGATAATCAAAAGTAATGTGGAGGAGAAATTGTTGACTGTCATCGCCAACAAGAAGGGACGGTCATGGCTGCCACAACAAACCTGCAGCCGTGGCACTGCCTGGCCAGCCGCTACCCCCGGGCTGCAGGAGCAGGTGAGCGGGTGGGCACTGGGCTGTGCCCCGGGCAGGGGGCTGGGGGCCATCGCACGGGCACCGTGTCTCCAGCAGCATCCCTGCCCTGCCAGCTCTGCACCCCAACTCACCTCCTCACCTGGGGCAGCTTTCCCTGCCCTCACTCTCCTCCCAGCCAGGCCAAGCCTGAATCGACCCCTTGCCTCACCGAATGTGATGCTTTAACACCAGCCTGGCAAGCAGCTGCTGCCGAGCACAGACCCAAACTGCCCATTTGTGAGAATCCCCAGGTTTGGTGCTGCCGGAGGCTGGCTGAGGGGTGGGATGGGGGGATTGGTTTTTAAGGGACAGAATCGCTGACTTTTCCATCTTTGATCGACCCTATACTCCGCATATAGACCTGCTTTTGGAAGGATGAGGGTTCCTTAAAGATTCTGATCAATGCAAGAATAGAAGAATCCAGGCATAAATGTTTTATTTTAATAAGTCACAATTTTAAATTAAGAACATTGCTGCTTGTTTTCCTCCTAAGGATTACAGAAGTGCTTGGACATGATCTAGAGTCCAAAATATCTTCCAATGACATTTTTTCTGTGTGTTCCTTTATTTGTAAAATAAGAAGTAAATAACTTATCTGATCCTTCTGCCAACAACACCAGAAGAGAAACATTCTCCTGCTAATTTGTTTGTTTTTATCTTCCTGTAGTTTCTACAGAAACCAATGTCACCTGTGATCTATCTCTGTTCTAAACTCTTGTGACAGTCTGTTTTGCATTTTTTGCCATAACTTTCCACACAAAATTGATCTGTCATGAATAATAGAAGTGCCACCACATTATGTAACTCCATTTCATAACACGTGATTCAATATCAAGAAAGTTGGCTTTCTAAAAAATCCATACCATTTTAAAATGGCAAACACATTTTCAACCTGGATTTTGAGTGCTGCATAAACCATTGCAAAACTTCTGATTAACTAAATGGACAAGAAATGTGGGTCCACACCAATGGGGAAATGGTGGAATGCAGGAAAACAAAACAAACCATCAAGCAACCCTGTGCAGGAAACAACAACAGGTAACATAAAGAAAAAGAAAGCAAGAACATTCCACAAACTTCTAATGAGAAACACTTTTACAGTCATGCACTTAGATTATGTAAAGTAGCTCTAATTATTGATCTCAGTTACGTACCATGTAATTTTCAATTTTACCTACTTTGTAAGTACTGCTTCATAAAGAGGAAGTAGAGTAGAAGCTATTTTAAGTCTAACTATTTTAGGGGAGGAAAGACAGAATGAACATCTGAAGTAAGCTGTCAGGTTCTGCATGCTTAAAAATAACTGTGGGCCAAATTCTCCACTCATCACATGCTGCAGAACTTCATTCTTTCTAAACATCCCGTTTCATTAAGTCTGCACTAATCGCGAGCCATCCATTGAATAAAGGACTTCAGACTCGAGCATTGAAATTTCATTTCAGGTGATGCCAAAATGTCTGTCCTGAAAGCCTTTATTCAAATATAATTTAATCTTTATAGTAGCTGCTTTGAGGAGAGATATGGGTAGGACGCGCTTGTTCCACAGCCTTGCCTTAACTGGATTTTTTTCTTTTTTTGCATGAGGGAATTCCAAGCCGTATTTGCCTCCTGTTGGGAAATTCCTAATCCTGTGTAAACATCTTTGTCCCAGGGTCAGATTTTTCCTTCTGTAAGTATCCCAAATGCACCACGATTGGGATGGGACAAGGGAAATGGGACTGCTCATTCTTCCCTTTAAGAACAAATTCAAGAGCAAGATCTGGGGGTTTCACAGGATCAGAGCTGCTGGGAAAATCCAGAGAGCAGGAATCCCACTGCACAATCCACACCAGATGACAGCTGCAGTCCCTGTCCAGCCTGTCTTCCTGATCCCAGTAACCTCGATTTCTTTCCTCCACAATTGTCTACAGAGCATCCTTCCAGAAGATGTGCAGCTGAATATATTCTGGCAGGAGGAATTGATCATGGTTAGTCTGTTAAACTACTAAAGAGTGATGAGGCTCACTCTTCCTTTTCCTCTTCTAATTGCTTTTTTTAGAAGAAGAAAAATAAAGCAAGAAAAAGAGAGAGAGACCTGTTTGGTCATCTGAGAAGAGGCCCCTACCTTAGGAGGAGTTTCCAAGATCTGGATAATACATTGCATGGACCCCCTCTACAACTGAATAAAATTACTGAAAACTCACTCCTGCTATTTTTTTGTTTAAAGAGCTGGGGTTGGCACGTTTTCTGCTCCAGAGCCCATTCTGAAGCAGCACCGTACTTCCCCCATGAAATATCATGAAGCCCGAGGCATCTCAGCTACTCTGGAGTGCCTTCCTACTTCTAGTCCCGAGCTGAGAAAAGCTGCACCAGTGTTTGTGCAAATCAGGCTAATCACTGCAAACACATGTTACAAACAGTTGATTCTGCAGGTTCTAGTTAGCAGAGACATGACAGAAAAAGTTTTAAGTGGCATAGTAGGAGATGAATGCTCAGCTTAAAAATTTTGTTTTACTGTTTCTTTACAATTCTCTTTTATAACATCAACAACCCTACTCCAAACCAAACACAAGTTTTACTTCTCCTGTGCGATGCAGAAGCAGCTGGTCTGCGTTTCTTTGATGAGCTCTCACCACCCCTGGACCTCTAACCCTTTCTGCCTGTTTTCCTTCTCTGCAGCAATCAGAGGAAGATGGTTTTCAGCAGCCCTGTTACTCAGCCCCAGGGCTCGCCTCCTGACTTCGCTCACTGCACGGGCAACATCTGCCATCTGAATATTCCCATACACAGTTTTGAACTCAATTTCACCATTCACTTACCACATCTATTCTTACAGGTCAGGCACAGAAAAACTACCTACCTCCCTCCCCACAGCAGGCAGTACTGTGTTCAGTCCCAGGAATCACACGTGTGAATTATGCATACCAATGGGCATGTATTTTGGCACAGCAGTTTAAAAAGTCAAACCAAGCATGTAGAGCCTAAGGTCATTGCTGTTGTAAAGCAAGCTTCAAAGATACCCATCAAAAGTCACAGAATAAACAGCAATGGAACTTGTCCTGCCTAAAGAAAAATGAAAGAACAATGATTAATATGTTGTAATGGACTTTTTCATCCTTATCGCTTCCAGACTGTGGAATGTTATTTCTGGCACAGAGATTCTTGGTCAAGTATGAAGAGTCATCGATTGGATAAAGTGCTTGATTTAGCCCATTTTTATTCTATTACAGAATGACAGAAAGAGGTTTTAGACAGGAATAAAATCAATAGGGGGAAAAAGTAGAACTTGGCAAAATAGCTGTAGCTGGAAATGAAAATTATGTATTTGTAGTGTTGAATTTTAGGATAAGGATTAATTTAAAAAAGAACTAGAAATCTACTGTCAGGCATCAAATAAGTATGATCAACAATATCTTAGCTTTTTAAAAGTGTCTTTTATCCTTATCCTCCCTCAAAAAATAGCCTTGCAAACTGATGCAAGCAGCTATGAGTTGGGCTGTCATACAATGGTTCCTTCACTGAAGTGCAACAGGAAGAATCTCTGCTGGTCACCCCATTCATCTTCTCACTATGACACCTGGGTCCCATGAGACCCAGCAGGTTTGCACTGCTCTCCTCCCTTCCCAGACAACAGGACATGGTACAAACCCCTCCACAGATGGAATGTGGAGAGGAGATTATCTTGACCTGGTAGAAGAGAGGGACAAGACAGGGAAGAGTTTCCCTTCATGTCTGCAAAATCACAGTAACACTCAACATGCTGAAGCCAGATTTCTGGTCATACATCTGAGGTGGCGAATATTCTCTTCCTCTTCAAAGGTTATTCATTGTTATTAATGTGAAATAATATTACAAGGTCCAGGTCAAAATTAGGGCCCCATAAAGCTATACACTCCACATATTATACCTTCAGTGGCTTTAAATGTTCAAAATGTATTTTTTAAGGAAATTAAATTAGAGCAGAGGTAGAAGTGCAACGTTAGCAGTTGCAATAGTCTAGGACACTTCTCACTATAATTTATTGAACAAAAACTCTCTATGAAACGTGTTCTATCCCAAGTGCTACTAATCTACACAGAGTTAACTGGCTGACCTCTGGTGCACAACACATGACAAATGTTTCTTGAGGCAGGATTTAAAGATGGAGATGATTCTGCCTTTTCAGATCACCAGAGGAAAGGCATTCCTTTCAGCATGGACAGATCAGCAAGAATCAAGTTAACTGGATATTCCTCCCACTGAAATACATGACGGGAAGATATAATCTCACCTGGAGCACCAGAAAGCAACCTGTCTTTAGAGAAAAGATAAGAGCAGTAAAAGTAATGTATTTCTGTTAAAGGAAGAATCACAGCCTGGTTATGGTGACTAGATTGCCATGGTCCCTGTGGTAGGCAGGGTTCACTGTCAAAGGGACCATGCTGCTTTGTCCCTGCAGCTTCTCCCTACTAAATGCAGGTGGTAAAACTGCACTGTGACCTCTGCAGGTTTTTCTCCCAGCACTCCCTGATGGGGGCTTTCTCCTACTTGTCTTCCCCAGCCGTTCACAGCCAACTGGGGCTGTAATGCTTTGGCACAGAACCAGCAAGGTAAACACTCTGCCAAACGTCAAGATCCTCAGAAAGAGTCAACACAGGCTTATTCTTCCTTCAGTTCTGTGATCAGAACTTCCACAGGGAGACTGATAAGGCAAGCGGACTGTTATTGTTAAATACAGCAAGTACACAAGGGGTAGATTAATCTCCGCTTTACTCCAGGGTAACTGATAGCCTGAGTCAAGTTAGAGAGATAGCAAAATGAGTTTCTTTCTTTGCTTAATGTTACATTAAGTTTCTTGTTCATCAGAACAGGAATGCAGCTCACAGGGGAAAAACCTACTTATGAATAACTTAAGGAAGAGGATATATGACAAGTGGTAAACTCACAGGAAAGGCTGGAGAGCACAAGTATCCCATCCATGGAAGACAGGAAGGTTTCTAGTGAATGCACAGAAAATTGCTCAAAACTGGAACCACTCTGAAGCAGAGACATATTTGAAGGTTACAAAGAACTGCTTTTGCCCTTTCTTCCAGGCTGCACCTTGAAGCACTGAGAACATTTCATTTTCCTCCATCTAGTTGTCTCCATTAATTGAATTTCTCCATACTCACAGTCCTCCGTCCTGAGAGCTCACTGGACAACCTTTTGCCCCCAGACACTTCCCTGGGTGACAGAGGACAGCTTAGAGGAGCCCTGCAGGTCCTCATAGGTGCAGGTGAGCAAGGCTCAGTCCCAGCTCTTTGCATGACAAAGACGTAGCCCTGGGATGCCATGGCTTGGTCTCTTTCAAATGCATTTGTTAGTGATTTTCTGCCAACCTCTTCTTCCCTGCACTTCTCTTTCCGATCTTTTGCAGCCTCTGTCCTCCAACCATCCTTTACAGGAGGCCAGGGAGCCCTGAAGGCGACAGTTTGCCCTGCCCCAGAAACTCCACAGGTAAATACCACCACTTTTTCCTGAGAGCAAGTAAGAGTCCATATCACGGGCTCTTTTCATTGTGCACCAAGGCCAGAGCCAAGGACAAACTGCTTCTTTGTAAAATGGAGACCCAGGGAAGAGGGGGGGAGAGGGTAAGTCAAGCTCTTATTGAAGTCAATGAGCAGGATCAAACCACTAATCTGGGTAAACAAAATACAGAAAATGACATTGATTGCAGATTGGCTTTAACAATGAATAATTGTGCTTTGATGTGCACGTAAATGTGATAAAAATCAAGGCAATATATTCAAAACAAAATAAAAGAAAAAATACAAAGGGATATTTTACAACTAGGTTCCATTACCATCTATCCTAACAAGATTAAGTAGTAATTGCTGTGTCAAGAAAAAATATGGTGGGTTCAGTGAACGAAAGATCATGATAGGATCCCATTTTATTACAGGCTCAGGTCTAGCTGGAGAGTGGTGATGGGATTTTTCCAACACTGCTCTAACAATTTTTTTTTTTTTTAATTTTTTATTTTCATTAGTATCAAAGGCCCTTCTCTGGAAATATGATTCTTAACACAAAAAAAGCATTCCTTTATAAACATAACTATAAGCCCTGCTGAAGCTAGCAGCAGGCACTTCATCCTTTCACTTTAGCACAAAAGTACCTTGAAATCAGTAGTGGATTTCAGCAAGCTTTTCCAGCCTCTTTTCTTTCTGAGGATGCAAGGTTTCTAGTAGTGATTTTTTTGTTGTTGTTGGTTGGTTTTGGTTGGTTGGTTTTTATTTTTAAGGTATTGCACTTGGTCATCTCAAAGTGCAAATTTCGGTACCATCTAACATTAATAAACATAGTAGTTTGCTAAAGTTATTTGAACTTGCATTGCCCTGAATGTGATACAGGTTTGTTTAGGCTCATAGGCCTCATGGAGTGTTTAAGAACAAGACACCAATATCACACTAGAATGCAACAAAAACTAAGAAATTACACTTTCAAGATGTCTTTGAAAGTTTCTGGCTTAATACTTTCTTGGACCTATAGGCCGAGTAGAAGGTGAACAAAGCACAACAGTTGAACTGATACATCTTCTATAGTAACAGTATACTGGATTTCTTCTTTATAACATTTCATTGCATTAAGATAAAAATAGCAAGTCTAGAATTAAATAGCAAGTAGAAGAAATTCACATTTCCTCCTTGATCTCTTTGTTACTGAAATCCTTTAGACAGGTGAAAAAATAAATTGTAACTCTCTGAGACACTTCCATGTAGAATAATCTATTCCACAGAAGGTTTGATGATAATATTAATGAGTGGTGATGTTACTTAAATCAGTAAAGTGAATGCATTTTGACACTAATGGAACACTCTCTCTAGAACATGGTGATGGACACTAGTTGTAAAGCTCACCTTAAGACACATTTTAACAGCCCATTTGTTTGAATCCTGCGTGTCAATACAGCGTCAGCCAATGCTAATGTAGAACATGTTACTACCAGTAGCTGGTTTCAGGCAGCAGCAGCAGTTTGGAACAGAAAGACCTGAGGAAAACATAGAGTATTGAGCTGGTGCAAAAGAGGAAAATGCAGTTTAGGTTTGCTCTTTCTTATTTAAGGCATGAAAGCAAGTGAGTTTCGGTGGTAAAGGCAAATAGAAGAGGAGAGAAGCAGAGACTGCTTCTTTTGCTCTACTGGGTCAGCTGGCACTGATGAACTCACCTCCCTCCCTTTGTCCTGCTGGCTGCCTCTAAACAACAGTACTTGACAAATTATGTCAGCAAGTCAAATCTCATGCCTCATGCGTGAGGCTCCATCATTTGATCCAGTACAGCTGCTGCAGGTTTTGTTCCCATCTGCTCCTTGCTAAGGCTCCATGAGACAACAGGCTCTTCGTGGGCAGAAGCACCACTCTGCCAAGAGCCACCTTGTCTCATGGTGGTGAATCCCAGCATTTCTGGGCTATGAAATGCCAAATGAAAGAAAACTAGTCTCCTTATTTCTCATTGTGGTCCCTTCCTCATTGTGTGACCATGCCTGGTGTGTTGTGGGAACCCACCTGTGGAATTTTCCCCTCTGAGAAAAATAAGTATGAGTGGTCTGTCTCACTGTACCAACATCCATTTCAGGAGGTGTCGTATTAGCAGTGCTCCCTCTCATTCAATTAAAAAGCAAGAATTACAAACTGCTAAATTCACTCATCCCAGACTGTAAGGGAACAACAGGCAAGCTAAACACACAGATTATAATGGTGCCCTAGGTGCAATTTAAAACACAACAAATTAAAACAACTTGTCACTTATTTGTGTTAAGGTAGATATCACAGACAGACTGAAGAGACAATGCACCTCCAGTCAACAGTATGGTACAAGGTGGGTGAAATAGAGCTACCTGCCACAGTTGACACAACCAAGAACTGTAAATTGTTTGGGAAAAGGGAAACAAAACACCCTAAAGATTCAGGGTCATGACGATGACTGTAACAAAATAATGTATGTTTTTTGTTATCCTAAATATTCTTAGTTGCTTATATACTTTTTGCTAAGACACTTAGATGATTTTCTATTTTTATGCACTGGTAATTGGAGTTTATAATTTACATATTACAGTGCAGTAGAATCCAATTATAGCAAATCTACAGAGAGATTGTATTTATTTCAGGAGAAGATACTGAGGAACCACATCAACACATAGCAACATAATGACCTGCTCACTTTCTGGCTTTCATGCAAAACATTGTCATGATTAGGTTTCAGGCACTGCACGAGGATACTTAAGGACGAGCTATAAAACCATTCCACATCTGTGTTTGTTTTATTAGCAGAAACATTTCTGGGAAAAACAGGAAAGCAAATACTGATCCAGTGGCTAATTCTGGATAACTCTTTCATGTCACTAACTGCATTACCAAACACTACTTCTTGTAATCCTTTCTCCATCTCCTCCTTTCTCCATAAAATATACATTTCTTGTCATTTTCCCCATCAGTGCTGAAGTATAATTATAATTAATGTTAATTGCATAGGTTTTCCATGTAAACTCAGTTATGGAGAAGATAGTTTGTCTTTGGTAGATTGGCAGATAATATACAATAAGAATCTGAATAAAAAATAGAGAGTTCATATACCTTCTGGGACTGGCCAGGATGGAAAATAGCAAAATTATTTATTTATTTATTTACAGATAACCATTCAGTTTATTGATAAAATGATCACAAGTGACAATCATATTGATCTTAGTGGAGCTGCTCATATGCAGTTGGTGCTCCATACCACAGCTATTACTAGTGCTCGTCAAATCTCAGACCCTAAGCTCTGATTCTCACTGGACCAGTAACCGCAAGTCACCCTGTGTGAATAATGTTATGCAGGTATATTCAATGGGACTGTTAAGTCTGCTCTGAATTAAGATATGCTTAGCTGATTTTCTGATGGACTTTGTGTAAACTGAGATTACCAAAGCCACTCAGAAAATGTGGGGATGCAACACCCTTAATTCATTTCAGGCTAATGACCTGAATATTTCAAATCTTCCATTCCTCGTGAACCTGCTGTCTTCAGGAAAATATTTTCACACGCTACTGCTACATTTTTACATCTCTCTCATCCTTACACACACACACACAAAAAAAAAAGCTGGGATGATTGTTCTTTTGTCAGTCATTGTAACAAGCTTATGCTTGATTAATTAATAACCCCAGTAAAGGGTAATCAAGGAAGCATGCTACTCCCCCTCTTCTATCTGAAAATTGCAGTTCAGCATCGACTGACTGCAAAGCCAGATTGAACAATGACGCTTTGAAGTCAATAACTCTTTGCGCTCTATTCCAGAGTAGCAAAATTAATCATGCTACTCCTAAAAGCTCTGTTGTATCTTTAAAGTACCAGAAAACATATGGTATTGTGAGAAAAATTAGTGCTGTTTCTCTGTCTCTGCCTTTCAGCATCCTGATAAAATTAAGGTCCTGTAGCAAAAGGGAGCACCTGTGGCAGGATTCACTAGCACACTTGAACAGCTGTGTGCACTCCCACTTCATGTACTTTTCCCACTAAAATTGTGCATAACTGAAAGTGATGCAAATAACCATAAAGCTTGCATTCAGGGAGATTGTCATGTCTTCGTAGACAGATATATCTTCCTCTCTGAGACTGATGAGGAATGACTACAAAATAAAAATCTGATTCATTTCTATTACAAAAAAAAAAAAAAATCAAACCTGATGCTGCCAGCTAACCATTAACTGAAAAATAATGAGGGCTAATGAAATAGCAAGAGTCCAGGTCTTTCAGTGCTCAGACAGGTCTCTTAAGGGAACTGAAAATGAATTAGCCTGTGTTTGACAGCAGAAAAAAAAAAGGCACCTAAGACACTGGAAGGTGGGGATGAGGCTGTCAGAGAAGGAATAGAGAACAGATTGACAGACAGCCTTATATTGAAAAAAAAAAAAAAAAAGAGTAATTTAGGGGTTAGAGAATAACTCAGAATAATGTTATAACAGTTAAAATTTATTTTAGAAAAGTAGCACTAAGCAGACTTTTTTTATTCCAGCATTAGGACTACTCAGTGGCCCCGTATCACCATGAAGAGGGTCGGAACAGATGATCATAGTGGTCCCTTCTGGCCTGGAAATCTACGGCTTTATTAAAACCAGCCAGACCATACACTGCTGCAATTCTGTGTTCCCATGTAACTCAGTAAGGATTCTTCCTTTTCTGTGTTACATAAAGCTCATCCTACAGCGTTGTTAATAGCCCACTCCATCTATTTGCTGGTACATATGTAACACAACAGTCTAAACAGCTGGGCTTGGGGCTCTCAGCTGCTTAAAATAAAGGTCCAGCAAAGACTACGGAAACTGATACAAGGATCTGTGGGCTATAAGCCCTTAACCTCAGGATCCTCTGATGGTAGCCCTGCTTTGAGCAAGGGATTGGACTAGATGAGATCCAGAGGCCACTTGCACCTGCATTTTTCTAAATATCTCGACCAACATCTCTGCACAGGAGCAGATAAATGAAACATCATGCTTCTCTATTTCACGTGAAAGTGGTTTCACTCCCCACAGTCTTGCTTCTGCATTTATTCAAAACTGAACCAATCTGAACAGTTAAGGACCTATCCCCTAGGCAAAGTCTGGTCAAGATCTAAGGACAGCCAGAGCAACATGCCAGTCCTCCAGAAGGTGCCCCTTCCACTAGTCACGTTCAGAGCAGGTCTAAGGAATGAAGCCGTCACAAAACATATCTGCATCCTCACAGCTAAATTGAGGAGGTGTGGTCTAGACAATAGAGTAGTGAGGTGGATTGCAAACTGGCTTAAAGAGAGAAGCCAGAGAGTGGTGGTCAATGGTGCGGAGTCCAGTTGGAGGCCAGTATCTAGTGGAGTGCCTCAGGGGTCAGTACTGGGGCCAATATTATTCAATATATTCATTAATGATTTAGACGAGGGAATTGAGTGTACTATCGGCAAGTTTGCTGATGACACTAAGCTGGGAGGAGTGGCTGACACGCCAGAAGGCTGTGCTGCCATCCAGTGGGACCTGGACAGGCTGGAGAGTTGGGCGGGGGATAACCTGATGGAATTTAACAAGGAAAAGTGTAGAGTCCTGCATCTGGGCAGGAACAATCCCAAGCTCCAGTATAGGTTGGGGCATGACCTATTAGAGAGCAGTGTAGGGGAAAGGGACCTGGGGGTCCTGGTGGACAACAGGATGACCATGAGCCAGCACTGTGCCCTTGTGGCCAGGAAGGCTAATGGCATCCTTGGGTGTATTACAAGGGGGGTGGTCAGTAGATCGAGAGAGGTTCTCCTGCCCCTCTACTCCGCCCTGGTGAGACCCCATCTGGAATATTGTGTCCAGTTCTGGGCCCCTCAGTTCAAGAAGGACAGGGAACTGCTGGAGAGGGTCCAGTGTAGGGCAACAAAGATGATTAAGGGAGTGGAGCATCTCCCTTATGAAGAAAGGCTGAGGGAGCTGGGGCTCTTTAGTTTGGAGAAGAGGAGACTGAGGGGCGACCTTATTAATGTTTATAAATATATAAAGGGTGAGTGCCACGAGGATGGAGTCAGGCTCTTCTCAGTGGCAAACAATGATAGGACAAGGGGCAATGGGATCAAGCTGGAACACAAGAGGTTCCACTTAAATTTGAGAAAGAACTTCTTCTCAGTGAGGGTAACAGAGCACTGGAACAGGCTACCCAGGGAGGTTGTGGAGTCTCCTTCCCTGGAGACATTCAAAGCCCACCTGGACACCTTCCTGTGCGACCTCACCTAGGCGTTCCTGCTCCAGCAGGGGGATTGGACTAGATGATCTTTTGAGGTCCCTTCCAATCCCAAACATACTGTGATACTGTGATACTGTGATGTTTTTATTTTGCAAACAAAAGTGGTCAGAGGGGAAGTGGTATTACTGTCATCTGTAGTTTATACACCAGGTGAGTGGTTAGAGGGCTTGCAGGACTTTGATATTAAGCCAAGATCTCCCACTTCCTAGGAGAGCACCGTAATCCCTGAACAACAGGCTGAGAAAGCTTCATTCCCACCCTAGAGGCGTGGGACAATGCAGAAGAGATGGTGCAGTTTGTGGTGTCAGACAACAGGACCCTGCTACATCCTGCATGTCAACAGGGCCCTCAATTACTTGGGACAGAATCACATTTTGGTGCTTGGACTTGAATGGTAGGTGCAGAGGAAACAGGAACTGAGGCCAGGACACATGAAAAAACAATTCTGGTTGTTCTGGCTCTATAAGACATCTCATAAATCTCTGTCATTTCTAAGATATCTGACTCCAGGCAGGACAGCAAAACTCCAACAAACAGAAAAAGAAAGGATTCTAAGTCTACCTAACATGAAAAACACTAGGCAGCACCAGGTATTCTGGTGAGAGCAGGCTCTGTTTTGGATGGAGGTGCATGCAAGGAAGCGTAAGCGTTCAAATTAACAGATCCTTATTAGCACAGAGAAGCCATTTGAGAACAGATTGAGGCCTTGGAAGGATCAGCTCAGTATCTTTCAAGAAAAATAAATGGAGTACCAAACAACACAGCGCATACAAATCTCTTGGATGAGACCCGAGAAGACTAAGAAAGGCAGGTCCTTTCAGCTTAACCTCTTCCTGTATTTTTGATAAGCAAAGAAGATTACATTCATGTCTTTTGTTAGTAAAACATCCTCTCTCACTAATGGGGCTCATTCATGACTTTTTCAGTGCCTGCAAGACACTGTTTTTCAATGATGGGTATAGCATTTGCTCATAAAATGCCTTACAGTCAGTTTTACTAAGAAATGATGCAGACACACAAGGCTACTCCTTGTTTATCATTCACACCCCTATCAAAACCTATCTGTATCTGAGTCTCCGAATTCCTTGGGAACACCTGGGATCATTGAACAAAGCTCAGGAACCCTGTTGCAGCGTACAGGGAGCAAAAAAGAAAACTGAGTAGGTATAACCTTCTTTCAGAATTACTGCCCCGCATTATGGCTATTTCAGTAACTCCTTCACCCGTGGCAGTTTCATGCGTATTAGAAAGGTCATTCCAGTAAGCTCAGCACCTTTTATTCAGATTCATAGGTCAGGATGTCTTAGCTAATTGAGAGTCTGCCTGGATAATCTGCTTGAGTACTTTACTATGATTTTGTATAAAGCTATCAGATGTTGCTCCTGCAGAAGATTATTGCATAAAAAACTGAAATAAAAACCTAACTGTTCTGTTTAAGCACTTAGACACCTGCATGAGATTGCTATTGTATTTCCAATAGTTCTTGGAATTAGCTGATACTGCCATATCCTCTACTTGGGAGGTTCCAGCTGAGAGCCAGTGGGTATCCCATCTTGGCATGCACTGTGTTTCCAAGGTCCAAACGTGCAAGTGGAAAAGCTCTCCCCAACATGTGTTCCACTAAACCGGCAAGGTGATTTCAGTTTTTGATCTCTTCTCAACGCAAAAAACCCGATGATTTTTACAGAAAGACAAGACAGAGCAGATGACAGCACACAATTTGCCCTGTCCACACAGTGCTCCTAAGAGAGGTGCAGAAGGAGGATGGAAGCATTACAGTCATCCACATATGGGGCTGTTAGGACCAACATGTTTTCTAGAAACCATCACTTGCTATTTGTGCAATGCACTCATGCCTTCTCTACAAGGCTTGCAATAATTTCTGGAGCCAACAAGTTTGGAATGCATGGTGTATGAAAAAAAAAACAGGGAAAGAAAAAGGGAAGATAAGATGCAAAAGGATTAGCTTATCCCTGGTTTGCAGAAACAGTAGAAATTTCTGTGATATCTTGCATTCTCAGTCCCTGAAATTAAGGCTTGTAATCTTTTATTTGTCATCATACCTGGCACACGAAAACAGCAATTACTTTTAAGAGCATAAATTTGAATAGCAGCATCTGAGAAAGAGCAACATCTTGGGGTTTCCAAAACTCCTCTGAAGGAAGGACCTGAAGTACAAGCCAGCTCATGAAGATGAGGTGGACTGGCTTTCCCCAGAAGTGCTCTCTGCAGGGAATATCTACACACAGGGTACAGAACAGGCACCCCTGAGCTATTACTTCTCATCCCTGCTCCCCTCTTTTTGGAGTACAGCCATGTCTTGCCCTTTCCCAGAGAGTTTGCAGGATGCCAGTACAGACTCACAACAGTATTTCAGCCAGAATAGCACGTATGGCAGATTTAAAATTCACTGCCAGAAGGAGGAAAAATGCAAAAACCAGGATTATTCCAAGTCAGTAATTTTGTTTCATGGGTACGATTACTAATCACTGTGGGAGGCAGAGAACAGAATGAAAAAAAATCAGTTATTATGAGCCTGCAACATGTGGGCAGTTTCCACCTTCACAACCAGAGGGTGGCTATGCCAATAGCTGGTCGGGCATTTGAGTCAGCTGATATACAGTCTGAGGTTAAAAAATGTCAGCATCTGTACGTAAGCAATTCTCCTCTTCACTCTTGGCTGGGCATTTCCACCCCTGCATCATCCCCACAGCTGCCAGACTGCCACAGGTTTTGAAGCCCTTTGATGATGAAGTGCAGGGCAAGGTATTTTTAATCCAGATCATTCCCTTATGGGGTTCATCAGACAGCCCTGTAAACAGTAACATCAGTACAATCAAGGGGGATAAATAAGACAACTAAATTATTGTTCTGAGGGAAACAAATAAACAAAGAACAGTTACCAAGGAATAACTCTAGTTTCATGTGAGATAATTGCTGCTCAAATTTTTGATAAAATGTTTATGTTGAAATTTTTGAATGAATACTAAAGAAGTCTCTCTATAACAATTCCAGGTCATCACATTTGACATTATCACTGGGAAGCACACCCACCAAAACCAGAGCATGCATCTCCATAGCAAAACCACACCCAAGTTAGGGGTTAATTCTGAGGTACTTGTTTTCCCCTATAAAAATACCTTTGTTTTAATAGCAAGATAAAAGATTGTAAACAGTACAGCACAAATCTTCCATGCAGGAAAGAATCTATGCAAAATCTCAGGTAAAGTCTGCAAATAGCAGTTGTGTGCCTCAGAGACAAGTCCTGCTTGCTTTTACACAACAGCCTTATTGACAAAAGCAGGATTTCTACTGTGAGAAAAGGGGATTCCAGATCGTCATTTAGAATATCTATAATTAAGTTAGTAGCAAATTCTATATTATTACAATTTTATTGTCTTTGTATGCATCTATCAATTACATTTATCCTTGGTGGAATCTTACGTAGATATTCCAATTTTCGGCAACCTCAAACCATTTCAGTGCTCCCATTGACTCTAACAACAGCAGGACTGGGTTCATGTATAATTAGAGATAATAACACAACAGGGCCATGCTGGAAGTGGGAGCTGCATGTTTGTTCCTAGGCCAGACTCAGCAGGGAGAAGCTGACATGCACATGGGAGAAAGCTGCTTTCTTAAGGATACCAGGTGTTGCAAGTGCTAAAACCTCAGGCAAACAGCACAGACTGACTGACGGCCTTCAGATGAAGGTACTATGGAACTAGTGGGCATCACAAGTGTACATGTGTAGACAGAATTAGCTTGTTTTATACTACCACAATACTGAAATCATGGGGGACTCAAAAATGGACTCCCTGGAACTAAAGTGAGAGTCAGATGAGGACAAAGCAGAGAGCAGTTCTCTTTTTTTAACTGGAAAGGACTAATTCTAAAAATTAAACATATCTATTTAGAGTAAAACCTCTTCATACAATATTAATGTTTAAAAGAGTCTTCTGCGATTATTTCCACCAAATAAAAATATCAGAAAAAATGTTTCCACCTGAAACAATTTTGGAAACATCATAAATAAAAATTCATTCACAGTGCTTAATGTTTCAGCTTAAAATAAAAAGAGAGGAAATACTAATGAAATCAGCTCTGGTCTACAGACAAAAATACAAGCTTGCTGAAACAGTCTTTATGTCTCTATCAAAAGTACATGTGGCTCGGTGCTAATTCCTGTTCTCTCTGCTAAAGGAACAAAAGCATGATTATTGTTAGATTTTATTTCTAAATAAAGATGAGTTGCAAGAGATGTAGGATGCTCAGCAAACCACGTTTCAGAAAAGATTTCAAATTACTTAGTTTTTTATTGCCTTTTTCTCCCTCTGAAGTTAGCTTAGGTTGACAAAACATTTCCCAAGATAACTCTGGAATACAAGGTGATATTCAGTTAGATCTGAGTCCATCAGAGCTGCTATCTGCCTTCACTGACTTTAGTAAAAGTGCTAACTAATGCGTAATTTAACCTTCACATACAAAGCAAGGTGCTTGCATTGCATAAGCTCTGGAACAATGTTTAGGGATGGTGAGGCTGATTTACAGTTAAATAAAACACCAGAGAACCCGAAGTGTTCTCCCCTTGGGGCATTACTGGGTAAGCAGATGTTTGATGGTTAGCAGTTGTACCCACAGATTCACTGGTCCCAGCTGGCTTTGTACAGTACACTTCAGACTAAGTTATTTTAAGAATGTCTCTGTTCCCTATGAGTAAAATCATCTGTCAATAGCATGAAAGAGTTCTTTTTTGTGTGCATTTGCATTGTTTAATTAACTTTCTTCAATATACACAACATTCCTCACGCTGTGAGATATATGGGAGGTAAATCAGTACAAGATGGCAGTTCTTTTTCTCTCCTGGAAAGGCATATTGCTTCTCTCAATTACAGGTTTTCTTCCTCACTGGACCAATACACACAACTAAGAATTAACGTATTGCAGATGTAAATACCATTGTGCATTCCCGGTGGGTTCTCTGCCCAAGTCCCAAGATTTTGGGTTTTGTCACCACCCAGGTACAGAAAGCAGAAGCCATTGTCTCTCCCCATGTAATCAAGGTAATAATTACAGGCAGTGGATCTGGAGCTAAGAAGAGGGAAAAGGCTTTTCAATCACTGCCTCTGCATTTCAATCGAAGCCCCATGCTGTACAACACTGGAGAACAAGGTGTAAATCAGCTTAAGAACATAGCTCTGCATTCAATGCGTTGTGGTTTACAGCTCCCAAATGACCTTCATCTATCTTCCTTAGCTGTAGAGGTGTATAATTGAACTAAAGAGAGGCTTGAATAATGAGGTTTAGAGTGGCAGCTCCGCTGCTTTTGCTTAATAGTGTACCAGCCTTGCACTTTGTTTTCTGATATGTAGCAAAATACTGTAGTGGGTCCAATTCTTCAGGGTGACACTTGGTGATAGTCCCTCTTAAAATAGAAAAGAGCAGGGGTTTTGCAGGCAAAAGAACTATAGATCTTTGGCAGCAACTAGATTCCCCAAAATACAATTATATGAACCATTTTCTATTCAATATCTGTTCACAAAAGCTCAGAGAGACAAATTGCAATTGTCTGCCCTTCTTTCAGTCATGGAATCTTTCTAGTTTTTAACTTTTCATCTTTCTTGTGAAAGATTCTCCTCAGCTCAGAGCAGTACAGCCTGACACTTGCTAGCAAGACTTCTGTACTGGGACCTTGACAGAACGAGCAGACATGAAGTCAGTGAGAAAGGCCTTTTAAGCAACAAGCCCTTGTTTTCAGATGATGCTCTTCCTCAATTTATGGGTGCTGGAGTCATCCTTTCTTGCTGTTGATGAGCTTAACATTAGAGGGCTGCAGTTTTTTCAACCCTTCTAATTCCTCCTGATCACCAGTTCATTACTGACAACTACACCAGAAAAAAAGTCTAGGAGTCCAATAATCCTGAATCAATGCAAGTCAAATGGCTGTTAAAAACAAATGTTCCTCTTGTGGTATTTTTGTTGATTTCATGGACACTAAAAGACTTAATCATGCATTTACAGCACCAATTAAGCAGTCAGGCTGCTAACTACCTCCCTGTTACACCAACAGTACTTCCAAATCAGTACAAGATCTAACCCTGACTGAGGAACCCAGAGGAATCTGGAGCAGGGGGTCCAGACCTCACAGACATGTCCCCAGAAGCAGCCAGTGTCCCCAGAAGCAGCCAGCACCCTCCATGGACCCACCTAGTGGGAGCAGGATGATGGAGGTGCCTGCCAGCTCTTGAGCCAGTGAGGAAGGCCACAGAACAGAAGGAGCATCAGATGCAACAAATGACTTTGGTAGAGGCATCTTCCCTGGCTGAGGAAGCAAGTTACCACCTACTTTAGTCATGTTTACACCTTGTGAGGGGAAAAAAACCCCACTCTTCAATCCCCAAATCAACTCTGCAAGACCCCAGGAAATGGAGACACCTCATGTCTGACATGTACAATGTCAGACAGAAAAAATGACAACTTGCACTGTCTCCAGGATTTTCACTTATTATTTTTCTCACCTCCATTTCCACTGTTATTTACTTGGCAGGGAAAGTCTATTCAGGGTTGCTGGGCTGGCATTGTTCTTCTGCAGTATTCGCAGAGATCACAAGAGAGAAGCGCTGCCTTTGAGAGCCCCATAACTGATCTCCCAGAGAATCTGGTGTCTCACAGTTTCATCAGCAGTGAGGCAAAAATGGTCCAGGAAAACAGCAAGACTAAGTCGTATTGCCCAGAATAGTAGCAGGAGACAAAAGTCATTATGTGTTTTCTAATGCAGCAACAATTCCTAGAGTGAGAGCCATACACCCTTTAGAAACAGTCACAAGAAAAATAAACCACCAGCCATTTAGATATTCCATGCAAAAATCTGCTAGGCAAAACTGGACTTCAAAACTGAAATAGATTTAATATATAAATGACCTTGTCTGGCCTTGTAGAGGTCACCATTGCTTCCTAAAGTGCACAGCTCTGAAAGGAAAAAAATAGACTTGTCACATTTATGATTTTGCTGGCTCTAGTATTTCAAGTTGCCATTCTACCCCATGCTAAATACCTCCGAGAATATTAAGTGGTCATCATGCCCACATAACTTTATTGTACCTTGTAAAAGTAAGCTCCACTTGGCTTCATTTGACTCATACGTTAAACTGTTCTTCAAAATAAAATAGTGGCACCAAAGCCTGCAGATGTATGAAGTTGTACTGTATGAAGTTGTAAGTGAAGTGCTGTAATATGTAAATGTTTGGGAGATTAAGTAATAGTGTATTAAAGCCTTTAAGAGCAGCTTGATGTAAGTACTGACTTAAAAGAGTAGCTCTGATTATTTTAG
This sequence comes from Patagioenas fasciata, assembly GCF_037038585.1. Lineage (NCBI taxonomy): Eukaryota > Metazoa > Chordata > Aves > Columbiformes > Columbidae > Patagioenas > Patagioenas fasciata. The sequence continues at coordinate 12,977,948 of NC_092528.1, forward strand.
TGGGCTCTTGTTTGCAAGTAAAGGTTGCCCAGTCTAGTCCTAAGCCTTATCTAACACACAATTCTGAGCAAACTTCCCTCTTACTGAGGACCTGACTGACATAACAGTTTTGTCAAGGCTGAATTTTTCCCCTTCAGAAAGGGCAGCATTTCCATGTTAAGTTTTAAACGCATCAAAGAAAGCTGAGAAAATACAGAAAGGCAAGAGTTATAGCTTCTGCTTCAATGTAAGACACGTTGACCCATGCAGCAAGTGTTGGTATCTCATTTGTGATATGAGATGTGGTTTTGCCACAAATCTGAAAAATCTGATTAGAGAGAAGGTGATGAAGGTGGTAATACTGTTCCTTGGGACTCTCGGCCTTTAAGTAAGCACAAGAAACCTGGCTAGAAAGAATAAGGTAGGAAGCACTGGTGACTTTTTCAGTTTCACACATCCAGCACCTGCCTACTCTGGTTAAACAAAATAGCGCACTCCAAGCGTGCTGATCTCCTTGCACTTACTCTGACTGATTCTCCTTTATAAGAAAGCATTACTGGAGGTAATTTTTTAACACACTAACACTGGTGCATCTGCCTGGGAATAACAGAGAAACTGTCACTTTTCTGTCTAATGGCTTATGTTACTGTAAAGCAGTACAGAGGTAAACTTAATTTACCATCAGATATCTGCTTGTGAGACAGATTATTCTCTCAGCTCTTCCCCTGAGAGTTTGCCACAAGACCCCTGACTCCAGCTCAGTGGAGTTACTTTGGGTGGACACCAGTGTACCCAAAGCACAAACTCTGCCTGTGGGCTGCTTCCCATCAGCCTACAGCCTGAGAACTTCAAAGAAATGAACAGAATAAAACCTCCTGTCCCTTCCCTCATCACCAGCACCACTTGTGACGATAACCACCAGGCTCAGACACTGCAAATCTCGCAGATCACAGTGAGTTTCTGAAGATAAACTGTCCTCACAAAAGCACTGGAAAGCTACTTATAAGTTCAGGCACACAGGGCAAGAAACACATTTGAGTTTGCAGGACTGCACCTTGCACTCAAAAATAAGAGAGAAAGACTTTGGTATCACCACTCTCTTAAACACATAGGGATCTCAGTAGTTTCCAGAATCCTGAGCGTTGTAGATACTGAAATTACCCCAAATATAATGATACTGGGGAGGTTTGTGCTCTCTGATTACTACATTACCACCACTACTTTATTATTCATTAAGTTTTAGGACAGACCTTTAATTGGTCCAATTTACTACAGTTCTCTTGAACTCAGTGGGAAAAACTGAACAATTACAGAGTACAAAATTCTTCTCTTTCCTGACAGAGGCAGGACACCCTGCACAGAGAACATGAATCATGAAATGGGAAAACACTCTGAATTCGCAGAATCAAGGTGGATATTTTATTGATTTGACTTTGGTCCTTGAAAAGTCTGTCCAGCTGCAGCAGGCTCAGAGGATGTGCTGTGCCCCCAGCAAGAGGCTATTCTCTTTGCAGCCTGGCAGTAACGATCTTTAGCCTTGATTATCAATACAGCACCCACATTCAACACTTCAGCTATACAGGTCACCTTAAGACGGGAGGGAAAGGGGGCTTGATTTCTAGCAGGCAACATCCGCTGACCACAGAAAGCAATTTTGCAGCTGTTGCAAGCTGCTCAGACCCGTGAAATCTCAATCAGCAGACTCGCTCTGGCTGGTAGACAGCCGGGTCACTGTCACAGATACACACATCTTGTTTAGTTGCACCTCACGTGAAGATCTTTCATTGTAGAAGTTGTAACCAGAGGCTTGAGAAAGCTTTATATACCCACACATACATATTTCTTGTTTGCATGGGAAAAATACAGCAAGGGGAATTTTGGTTCCTGCTTTTCCCCTGGCACAGGCAGAGATACAGAGGACATGTCATTGCCTAATGAGGACATACAAGCAAAGATGTACAAAATAAATCTGGTCATCTATACAGGCTGCAGCCAGGAACAGGAGGCAGCCCCATCAAACTGCTCTTTGTCACCCAGCTTGCCCTTCTCCATTCTCATCTCCCACGTTGCATGTCACGGTGTGGTTCTCCTGAATGACTGAGCTGCCTTCTCTCAAACAGCCTGATCGTGACACACAAGCAACTCCTGCCTGCTCCCGCCAGGGCCTATCAAGGAGAGAATGCCGGTGAAGTCTGTCACTACAGCTGCCCCTCTCCCAGTTTGCTCTTAAAAAGCCCACATCTACATTCATCCCTCCCTTGGCCCAGTGCTCACAGTAAGGCACAGAGGAGCATTACTCTTCTGACATCTCCCCCTCACTGGAAGAGCCACCATGATCCAAACCCAAAGCTTCCTGCCCCCCTGCCAGCTGCACTCACTTTCCCTTGGTGAGCAGTGGTGTCCCTTTGAGTGTTGTCGTCTCCCAGGGCTGCAGCCAGCCACCAGGGACTCCCTAGTACAGAAGAGCTCCCCTCTTTTTCGAGGGTGCTCTCCATGTCTGAGCAGAGCGCTTCAAACCACAGTAAAAGAGAATAAAACATTATTATAAGCAGCCAATACAGTAATCAAAACCACCAAAATCTTGCCTCCATTTTCTGTGGAGAATCTTGTGATTCACTGCAAATAGCTACATGGGTTTGGGGCCACGAGGGATAATGAGATCTAGTTATCTGAAATAATTAAAAACACCTCTCCCCTGCAAGGTCATCTATAAAAGAGTCACCACCACCATTTGGCAAACTTATCAAGCTTTGCCAAATGCTGAATGCAGGCAACTTGTCAGCAGGTCTGTCTGTTTGTTTCTGTGGGATGGAGACTCTGACTCAAGTAAGGAAGAAAACACAAAAGAATTGTTATATCTTTCCCTAGGAATGCTTTGAAAATGAGTGCCTTTTGGTGCCTTTTGGACCTTTCCAAAGGCAAACAAGTTGCTCCTGAAAGGAAGTACCACAAGCACTCTCCGATGATTGTGTTTCAGCTGATCCCAGAGGCAGCACGAGCTACTCCAAAGGCAAGTGACGCACAGCCCTCTCCATCACCCCTTCACACCACACTCCTGGGCACCCGAAGGCCAAAGGGACACCATCCCGCTCATTTCACCACAGCAACCTCACACCCAGAGCCATCAACTGAGCGGGTTCACTGGGTTCAACACACACCACAGACTCACGACTTATGGGTGAATAACGTGCACATCCCAGGCTGACGGAAATGTAAGGAAAAGGCAGATGATTAGCTGACACGGTTAAAATCATACTCTGCAGCAGCAGATTTGGCAGGCCTGCTGAAACTAATATTCTTCCAATACTGTTGTATGGAGACTCACTGCAAAATGATTTATCTGGGAGATTACAAAAGCAAACCACAAAAACAAAAGCAGCTAGAATGGTGCTACAAGATTAGGAAAGTCTGATTTAGCAAGTCAGATCCTGAATTGCTGCTAAATTCAGAAATTCTACAATAGAATCTCTACAGTTTTACTTAAAATCTTTTCCTTGTTTGAAAACTCCACAGAAATAGAAAAGTCCTGTGTGCAAATTTCTCAGACTTTCTACTTTCACTAAAACTTCTAAATGATGCTTGATTTCCAAATACCTTCCCATTTGCACAACATACTTTCAAATTGAAACCAAATTCCATGTGATCTTGGAAAGCGCTACCATGCAAGCTAAAGCTGCTCTCGGCACTTGGTAGTGTCTTAAACTATGCACTTAATTATAGAAAAGAGAAAAAAATGACTTTGCATAATGTAGGCGAGAGTCATATAGCTCTTCTTCTCATTCTAATTATAGAAAAATTAGAGATCTGCATAGTTTAAGTGTAGATGACACAGGGTCCTGATTGTGTTACTGGACTAACTCCATGCTAAATTGGCTGCATGAAGTCCCTGTTTTCTAGCGACCCTCCCTCTTTTCCTCTTCCTGTAATTTGAAGACCTAAGCTATAACCTTGGAGCATCCACACACAGTTAAATATAATTTCTAAAGACAGAAAGGACTGAGAAGGGATTTAAATAATTATTGAGCCTAATTCTTCATTTCATCTCAGAGACACTGATTAATTTACGATTTTTTGAATGACTAATTACAGTTCCATGCCTAGGATTATACATAGCACTCACAGACAGAACACTAACCCTCCCTCCCCCAAACATCCATAATCTTTAAATATTTTCTTATTTTCTTTAATGTAGGTTGTTTTTTTTTTCTGCAATCAGTTCCACTGAAATCTTCTGTTAAGCCCAGCAATGCACAAACAGGCCCTGCTGATGATATTTTCCCACCAACTAGTTTTAGTAAAGAGAGGACAGAGCAGTTCTCCAAAATCAACTGCGACCTGTCTTTTCTCAGTGTAGATCAAGAGCAAGTCCCCCAGAACCAGTGGTACAAATTTCTAATTTATATGCTGGTACAAATTAGAAGAGTAAAGGTCAAAGATTATGAAAAGGTGAAAGTTATCAATTAACTCTCAGTGAGTGATTATTTGTACTACAGTAGTCCTTAGAGGCCAATGGAGACAGGCAGTCCTTGTGATGAAAATCACACATTAAGAAAACTGCCAATTCCAAGAGGTTAAATGAATTCACCATTATCAGGATTATGCTGTCTGAACTTCTATCAAATTTAAACGGCAGCAGTTGTGTGGCTTTGTTTACATTTTCTGAATATTTTCTCTTTTTTTTTTTTTTTTTAATATGGACCATTGTCATTTAAGAAAATATTTGTCCTAGTTCCAGCGTGTCTGTGCCCCATCATACTCAAGCTCCCAGCAGGGTTGCGCAGACCCCAAACAAAACCATTTTGTCACATTTATCTATGAGCTTTCCAGCTGATGTTCACCCTGCCATAGGTAGCCTCTGTGACACAGTGTAAATCCATTTGCACCTTTGTTTTTCCTAAGAAATATTAAGATTCAGAGAGCAATGTCATACTGTTATGAAAAACAACATGTAATATAGCATTATTGTGGGAAGCCAGAGAGGGACACTCCTAACAGAGTATGAAAACAGCCTTTCTAGAATGTCACTCACATTTTTGATTCTTATCCACACTTCTGGTTAGACATCAGCAACAATTTTGAGGTGGTGCGCAGGGCATAAAATAAAGATTGAAAGTAACTGATCTGAACTGATTGTTCTCTGGAGACTAAGCAAACAACTCTGTGGAGCAGGCTTTCAATACCAATGATAAAAAGTGCAAACATTTTATTCAGTAGACAAGTTTGTGAAGAGGCTGCCACATACATTTGTCAATTGTTAAAATTTCTCACTTAACTGTTCTGCCTCTCTCTGGTTAATATTTTCCCAGACCAGAGAGTGAAAGAATTTAATGATCACAGCATCCGTTAGATCTTCTGAGCAAACCAAAATTCTTGCCAGGTAATGGGCATCACCCCCTGTTTACCAAATGCTCTTCAGCCTACAACCAATAAATGATTAACAAGAAACTTCTCAAGTCACTTTCCAGATGTTGTTTATTGAGACATCCTTGTGCTGCAATGACAAACAGGGCAGAAATAAGCAATGCGCAGCTTGGTGAGATCCTGCCACTCAGCAGAATATCCCCAAGGCTGAATAATTTGGGTGAACACCACTGTACAAAGGTTAAATCTATTTTCCTTTATATGAATCGAAATGTGTCCCAGCTGGTACTCATTAGGTTTGAAGAACCCAATACTTGTATTTTCTAAAAACAAGTAGTAACAACAAGCCTTTACCACAAGAGCAAAGGGTAACACTTCAAGTAGCTCTTATACCGTTTGATGTGCCTGATGCTTTACTCTTTTTGTTGCAGAGGAAATCTTAAGATGGCCACAAAGTTTCCTAGAATGAACTGTGAAAAGTTACACTAACAACAAAAGTGGGAGGGAGGCTACTTTCTCCATTCTTTTGCACCTCATTATACTCCTAAAAATAACAATATTGCTATAGTGATAATTCCAATACAAAGCAACTTACATGGCACAAAGCTACAAATGTACTGCACCAACATAAGGATAACTCTGTATTACGAGGAGCAGCCCAAGTGACCACTGAAACCAGCAATACTTGGTATGGTTAAAATGTCACAGTTCATGGTAAGGGCCATAATGGATTAGCATGTGCACGTGTACAGTGCGTGTCTGTAACTATTCCGTATACACGCAGGGTGACAGAGCCCTAACCTCAGAACTACTGTGATGAAAATTCTGAAATCCATCGACAATTTTTTGTCACAGCCTATCAGATGAGATAATATAAAAAAAAAAAAAATACACTACATATGTACAGATTAAAAAAAAAAAAAAAAAAAGACTCAGAAGACTCAGAATAATCAAACTATATTTGGAACTGACCTAAGAAAAGAAAAAACGGCACATTTTAGTGACCAGATTTGCAGATACAGCATTACATTAAGTGAAGATGTTGAGATCTACTAGCTCGTTTCACAAAATCTAAGTCTCAGAAGCCTGAAATCCTACAAAAATTTGCATATTTTTCAGTACCTTATGTTAAAATGTATAATGATTCAGGCACATTTGAATAAGAGACAAAAAGAAGGATAATAGAAACTGTCTGGTTTGGGATTCAGTCAAAACCTGGGACCCGCCCTTCAACTGGGATGTGGTTCACTACTCTGCATCAGCCGAACAACTGTAACAGTTCTGAGATAATGGGTGTGTTGCGGCACCCAGAAAACAGAAGGGAAGAGCAGCACAATATAACAAAAAAAAAGAGGTTTTTCCTTCCCCTCTCCCACACCCTCTGTGCTAACACTTTGTATGTGACAATGGCCATCCCTTTCCAACAATTACAAGTGACCTACGATGATGCTCTAACAAACCTCACTCTTATTTTGTCCCATTTCAAATCCCTGTGACCCTATAATAACAAATAAGGCTTGTGAGTGGGAGTGGCTGGAGTGGTGGGTGAGTCGGTGAATTCCTGTTCTCCGGATGCACCATTATTTGTGTCCTGCTTCCTGTGGTCCCAGCCATATCCTGGCAGTTCCCCATCGATTTCACTGGCACTCCCTAGTCCCAGAGGATTTAGGATTTAGTTCTGCTAATCTCTGGATCCCATATAGCATTAGATATTTAGGCTGTGATCTCAGGCAAGGATTTTTCCCTAGAGTCATGTTAGATTACTAAGACGCTGTGAAACCAAATAATTACAGAAATCCATAATGAGGGGTATTAGCTAAAGATCTATTCCACGCCACAAAAAAAAAAAAAACAAAAAAAAAACCCACACAACTGAAAGGCACAAAATAATCTTGTTTAAAAGGAAGAAGAATTTCCTTCAGAGTGGCAAAATGGCCATGTCTGTCTGCAGCATCAGCTGGAAACGGCTGCGGGTCACTGGGCAGCAAGGGCGACTGCAGGATGCTGGACCACTCAGCTCAGCTGAGAGCCTGATTTTCTGGGCTCAGTGGGGAGATGCTGGTAAATCCTCTGCTGCCCAGACTGAAACTGGGTAAACTTTCCTTATCTGCGTTCATTCCCAGCTACACCACCCTCCTGCCATAACAGCTGTGTCAGCCTGCAGATAGACAGGGACCTTAACTTTGAAGAGGATGATACCTCGTTAAGTAATCAAAACGCCTGTTCAGTTTCTGCCCATCCAAGTAGACACACCACAATACACTAGGCTCCAGTCCTGTCTTTGCTCTACCACCAGCTGCAGATTCCTTCTTATTCACACTAGTCTCAAAAGGCACTTGTACTGAGAACTGGCCCTTTCTCATTTCACTCCTGCAAACAGGCCCCAGGCACAGCCAAGGTCTCCCAGCACATTATTTATCCGGTGACCTCTAGATGTTGGAGTTTGATAGGTGATGATTTCACTACAAAGCAGTTAATTGATAAATCAGTTCAGCTTCTTTCCGAATCAGGTACTGACACAACAGCACACTGCAGAAGGACCTGAAAGAACTGAGCAATAATATATTGATTATAAACAATCCAAGAGCCATTGTCAAAAGCAGCAGGCATTGTTCTTCCCAAAAATCAAATCCATACTTTAACGATCTGTTTTCCCTCATTAAACACTTGAAAGGCTTTCTTAACAGCACTTTCTACTACACGGATGCCCTATTTCATTCTGACACATACAACATGCTCCTGTTATTTTCTTCATCGTATAATAGCTTGTTTTGTTTACTGTAAGACAGAGAAGTTATTTTATGCCATATCTTCTCCTTTGTAGTGCCCATTTACAAATAGAAAAATCCATGTACATCTTTGTCTCACCTATCTTTAGCAATGAAATGAACCAAACAAAACCTCTGAGCAGCAAAATGAAAGTCACACCAGAAAGAAACTGGGGAAAACACCAGAATTTGGCTGATAAATATTTGGCATATTCTGTTCTCATTTTTCTTTTGAGGTTCACATGATTCACATCTTTGATGGAAAGGTAATGACTGCAAACAAGCATGCAAGCAAATGTGATCCAAGCTGATCACTTTACTTTGATGTATTCTCTTAAGAGTGTTTTCAGCAATATCACTTGAAAATGGCACTTTGGAAAGGTTGACAAAGCAGGTTTCATTTCTTGCCTCACATAAGACTAGTCATTTCACATTGAATAGCTTCATGACCCTTTGAGGGGCCTTCAATTTTATTTACTAACTCTTTGAATCTACAATAAGAAGTTATTTTCTCTATGGAAACAGATCAGTGGGAATAAGGTTCTTGGAAAGGTAAGTGGATTTGACATTAACAAAACATTAATTCCAGTATCAGACAGGACATATCTCTTTTTCTGTTTAATGTGAAAATTCAGGAATCATCACAAGTAAAAAGTCCTTTCTCCCTGGCAGAAGCCCAGGTCATGCTGGGCTGCATCAGACAGAGCTGGATACTCTCAGCACTGTGGACCACTTGTCATTTCCACAAGAACTACGGCTGCCTTTAGTAAAAACTTGTATTGTGAACAGCTTAGACAGCTCTAATAGCCAACACTGACAAGAGAATTTGGTTGATACAGCTGCAGGATGTTTAATACAAACTTGAGCTGCTGCCACCTAATTACCCCTTGTGTATTTCTTGTATAATGCTCTCAGGATCAAGGGCTGTTCCCCAGAGCTCCCGCTGAGATGCAGCCTCCCAAGCATTTTTTGAAGTACGCACATGTTGAAACCTGGTTTCCACAACCTTACGGATGAAACAGGCTGAAAAAGTACTTCATCAGCAGAAGACATTATTGACCCTTACAACATATCACGCTATTTTATGGCGAAAAAAAAATAAAATGCTAATTGTGAAAGGTATATGGCACAGTCAATAGAGTCACAACAGAGTTACATCAGTATAACCAAGATCATGGTCTGGTACATTATTATTAATTATTTCCAGTAAGATAGGTTTGTGTGCAGGAATACATTATCAAACACAGCTTTCTATTTGCTGACTTTATGTGCAGCGCACACAATCAGGTCTGGCAGAGAAGCACAGATAGAAAGAGAAAGGCTGAATGAGAGCCTGGGAGCTTCTGGCTCTGTTACCTGCTCATCATAGAGCCACGTGGAAAGACCATAACAGCCTTTGTTTATGGATTCAAAGGCTTTTCTTCCCCACACAAAGACTTTGAATTATTTTCAACCACTCCCACAGCTGTTTCAGAAGGGAATTAGGTAATGTTTGAAGGGATCTTAGGAAACAAAGCCCTGCATAGGTGCTAAGTGCTATCTTTATTAGTTTCACAGGCAGGTCTGCAGTAGAAAAGCCCTAATAATTTTATTGTTCATTCCTGCACATTAACTCTTCACTCCCATTTTTTCCTCACGGTAACATAGCTGCTCACACTGCCCTTGTATTCGCTGACTTTCCTCAAAGAGCTGAACAAACAAAGTGGCAGTGTTTGCCACAGTCCTGAACCTCTCGGGTTTACAACCTCCGAGTGGGCTGGCAACGCTGCCTTGAAATTATTCACTTTCCACAAGCACCCCAGAGAACAGATTAAGCCAGAAGAAAGGAAAACTGAAAACCAACATCCGTTAGTGCTTTTTTTTTTATTTCAAAAGTGTTTGAGAGAGTGAGTGCAAGGAAGGAGTCTAAAGCTCCCAAACTACACTTTAAAGTATTTTACTTAAGTGTCAGGGACCAAAGCCCAAATGTCAGCTCTTCAGGGCTTTTTTTCATGAATCACTGCAAATAGAGCCTGAGACAAGGGAAAGACAGTAAAGAGATGTCAGAAACATTCTCACGAGGTTTGCACTGCTTTTCTCTCTTTTCGTGATTTATAGACATACCAGAGCATGCTTTTAAAATAGTTTTGATTTGGTGCACTATTTGTAATACTGTTCTGCTTATTATTCTTAATTAACCAGTAATTCCTTCTCTTGGAATTTGTCTCAACTCTCCAGTCTTAGGAGTTAACTACATGGATATTTCCTGATAGCTTGTTCCTAAGAGCTGAGAGGTGCTCTACCTGATGAGCTCCCTAATGCCCCTTTGTGGTAAATAATCATTATTGGCTTCATTTTACCCTCATACACACCAAAAACTGGAAACATTCAATCCTGCTGTCATTCTGATGTTAAGCAGCACTAGTGGTGCCAGCTCCTGCTCTCATCAATACGTGGGGACACAGTTACTCAAACTAACCTTGCTACTGCAGAAGAAATAGTTGGTTACCCTCCGAAGCCCATCCTCAAACACTCCCAGGAGGCAAGGCCAGCTCCAGTGCTTGTATACACACCACAAAATGTGCAAAATGGTATTTTAAAGGTTTAAGTTGGATCACATTACAATTTAGAGAGGAAACAGAGAGAAAGAGACGGAGAGCAAGAAAGGAAATGCCACACTTCAGAAACTAAGATTTCAACATCAAATTGTAAGGTTGGTGTAAAAAGTCTAAAAAAAAAAAATGAAAGCATGATAAATGATCAAAAAAGCTAATCAAATTCCTGTTGCCTTGTAACAAGCTACAAAACCTTCTTCTATTCAGTTAAAAAAGAAAATCTCTGTTACTATTTTACTTTGTATCTGCCTTATTTTGGCACATGTTGCTGGAAACTCAAACACAGCTCTGTAACCTAGATAGTAAATAATTTCCAGACTTTTCCTGAAGCCATGCAAATATTCTGTGTGTAACAGAAGTCAAAGGTGCTTTTGTGAGAAGAGCACTCGGTAAGATTTATTCAAACTGCACTTCCAGTTTCAAATTCTTTTAAATTCTGCAAATTCAGTATTCTTTGAGTAATATCAGTAAGAGATTCATTGCTTCATGTGACATAAATCAGTGTTATCAGTATCTAGTGAGAAACCAGAATTCTTTTTTAATATTCATTACTGGACAATCATCAGTCACATCATGTGTTCATTTGAATAGATCCATCTGTACAGTATCTATGGGCACAAACACAACACTGAAAGCAACTGTAATACGTACCCTGCTCTTCTATCCATCCTCCTCATGGCTTCCTGAGGTAGACAGGTATAAATTTGTTGCAGCATCACCTTCAGCTGCTCAAGTGTCAGACTGTGAGTTCACACTTGAGGAGTTTCCTTTAAGCTTTTCTGGCTCACTCACCAATATTACCAACTACAGAGCGTAGACACCCAATTCAGGACTGAATCTCTCCTGAAGTCCTCTAACACTGCCTCTGGGACAGGACACAGCTCTGCTTTGTGACTGCAGAGGAAATATCCAGGATCCCAGTCAGGGTATTTTGGTGCTACCCAGGTATGTCAATCCCAGTGATACTTTTGATATTGAAAAATCAGTAGAATTTAAATTCTTTTGATAAAATAGCTTGTAGATAAATGCCAAAGTATATTCTTATAAACATGAACTAACCTCAGCCTGTTAAACCCTGCCTGGGCTGAGAAAACTGTTTTGCTATTAGCCTCAAAACCAGCAAGTTCTATACAGGGCACAAAGCCGCTATGGGAGGCAGGGGGTATGAAGTAGGTAAGAGGCTGTTCTGGCCACACACACCATCTCCCTCTTCAGCTCCAAACCAACATACCTGGGGAGTCCCTGGGACAATCTCTGCCAGAGTCTGGAAGCAGAGGAGAGGGAGGCAGGAGTCCCGTGGAGGCAGATGCTCTGTGGCACATCGGTGTGTGCTCTGCAGGGCTTGGGAAAGGAAGCAAAAAGGGAGCAGGGCCGCACCTCTGAGCTGCCTCAGCAACCCAGTGAAGTCCAAGACAGCAGAAAATAGTACCGACTAATGCATAGCATCATGGTCCTCTCCACAGTAAGAAGCATAAAGAAAGGCTGCACTAGTCTGGACACAATTCTTCCTCCATCTTTACTGAGCATAATTTTGCTGTGAAGGGCTGTGGCAGGATCTGTGGCTGAATTCCTGGCTCTCGGTGGGAGCTGCACCAGCACAGACACAGCTTTCATTCCTTCACTTGGACTTTTCCAGGCTATCTCATCCCAGCAAAATTAAATTGCACAGAAAACAAAAGCCAGTAAAAACATTAAACACAGTAATTAGTCAATAGAACCAAGGGTAGGAAACCATTTATTATGAGAATTAAGTGAATGATTCACAATGAATAATTTATATAGCAAATTTAGGTTTGGGTTGATGCTTTTTTCCCTGCTGAGAGAGAATTCAGCTGACAGTTTTGCAAACTGCCTTAAATATGTGGTTTGCTCCCCAATATTCAGCTGTTTAAATTAGTTATGACTAAGCAGAAAGTCTAGTTAATACAATGAGGCAGATGAAACTAAAATAAATGTTCTTATGCACCTGAATTTAACCATTTATGTTTATTTTGTAAGACTTGCTGGGCACAGGTATTATCTCATGGCCACATTAAGCATGACATGCCAGCCTTCCTTCACTCAGAAAATGAGTGTGATGCTCAGCAACCTTCATGCCAGATGAAACACTGGGACCAAAGAGTCATTATGATCTGCAATATTGAACACAAAGCACAAATAACTCCCACATAATAACACTATAGATCCCAACCCTTCCCTCATATTTCACTGCTCAAATGACAAATAAATGAACCTATCAGAGTTCCTAGGATGTATCATAAAGTGGAAATATTGCAGACAGAATAAATAAAACATTTTTTATTGTAGTTAATAACTAGTGGCTACAGTTACATTTTAATAAAAGCGTCTATTATTTGAATCAGTATCGGACTCCCTATGAGCCGTCTCCACCTTTCTTTTCTGCAGACACACTTTTGCCTTTGCAGGTACTGACAACTCCCTTGTACTTATACACAGAAAAAAAAATCCCTTACATGTACAAATCTTGTAGTAATCACTGCTGCTCTTTGGTAAGCACTCCCTTTTGACTGGCATGTCTGAAAGGCACATCAGCTTTCATATATGCTAAGCAGTCCTTATCCTGATTAGTCTTTTTTTTTTCTTTCCCTATTCATAGATCAGATAAAATTGAAAATACCTGCACACAAACTGAAAAGACATTTGAAGGTTTAGCCCTGCTCACCCGCCTACAAAGGTGATAAACTGCAATACAGCATTTCATTAGGAGCCTCAGCACATGTATTCCTCTATCAACAAAATGTTTCTGAAGTAGTAGAAGTGTACAGTTTTTATATATTCCCACCTCATTTCTACAGAAATTTACTTCAGGTCAAAGAGTGCCTGGTTTGAAGTCCTCGACCTATGTGGTGTAATTTGCAACAGTGTCTTCATGTCAACACTTCAGTGCCACAGGGCACAAATGTATGGCTTGGCCAGACAAACTAAGCAAAATAAATTATTCCACAGCAATGCTTAGAAAAGTAAACACAGAGCAGCAAGCACTAGAGTCTCCTGCAGTGGAGGGTCAGGCCACAGTGTCCTCTGCATTCGTGGGGCTTGGTGGGCTTTAAATAACAGAGACACAGACAGTGATTCTGCAGCTACACATCTGCTGCATCTGGCTTCTCTGCTAAGATTATTTTTTTCTTCAAACTAAAGGGACCCCTGTTGGATTACAAGGAAGGTGGGAAAGGCATGGTTAAAATGCAACGAAACGCATCTGCAGAGCTGCACTTGAGTCCCGCAGTCCAGGGCAGACCTGTGGGAAAGAATGTCATTTTCTACTTAGAACTGAAGTTTGAGCCAAAAGATTGCTTTTGCTTTTAGGACTCAAACAGAGCATCTTTTACCTTCTGAAATGCCACAGTTTGACCTTGGACTTTTCTCTAGTATGAATATTGTTAAAGGCAGAGCAGAATTGTTGCCAGATCCTGTACCCAACATGGGATGTGTCAAAGAAGGATTACACTAGACACCCCCAAACTCTGTCTGAGGTCAGAAGATCTGCTTGAAAAATACTAGGAGAAGAACAAAAGACACTGTTTCAAAGAAACCAGTCACTGCAGGTCCAGTGGGATCACAAGGATCGCTGTTTGGATAGCAAAGAAAAGCAAGCCACTGCAGAAGAGGGAAGTGGAGATTTGCACTGTGCTAATTCAGTCAGAAGAGGAGCCTGAGATCCCAGGGAGCTGAGCTGTGCAGCGCTGAGCGCTCCGTCATACCCGTGCCTGGTAGGCTGCTGCTGGCTGCAGGGTGCACAGTGCTTCTTGTCTGCAGGATAAATCATCGGCCAAAATGTGTACCAAGAATGCCCATCAATTCACTCATCTCCTGCCATCCCAGGTCTGGTTTACACCACATCAACATCAATGCTTTTACTACAACGGTGGAACATTTTTAGCCTGAGATTAATTTTAAACAGACACACATAGATGCTTTTGTGGAGACAAAGCAAAATAATTAGGTGATATCATCAGAGTCTTTTCCACACCCTCCTCTTTACACTAAAATGACAGTGCCTTGTTTTCATTTGGGTTTTAGCAGGAAGATTGCTGACACATACTGGTTATCCCACAATGAAATAAAAGTAAACAAGGCTACCATCTTAAAAACAACTCTGATACTTGGAACAAGAAAGTTAATTATTTAATTTCCAATACTTGCTTTCAAAGTGTTAAATGATTTTTTAAAAAATCCTTTACAGTCAATGAAAGAAGATGGTTCTATGACAGGATTCCTATGAGGCTCTGGGGAAAAAGAAAGTTTCTTATTTTTCTTACTCCTTTTGTGCCTCCCATTCTTGTAAAACATAAATCAAACCTTGGCACCCTTAACACAATTAACATTAGATACAAAAATAAAAAATGCTAATGCTTTAAGGCAGTTCTTAGGCAACTTAATCATGGCTATTGCCTCCATTGCCTTCTAGAGACAAACGTACAGTTAGAGTTTATCAGTGCCCTGAGAATTAGATTTGTTCCCATTCTCATGGCAGCATGATCGCTGCACTGCGTTTTAGCTGTCTGCCAAATCATAGACACTTTTTATTCTTCTATGTCATTTTATTGTCGTGGTTGTGTTTTTTTGGTTTGGGCTTTGTTGTAGCGCTGTGTTTGCTGATCACACACCAGTTTGCTGTCTGGGCGTGCATTGTTTGATTTAAGCATCTGTTGCTATTCAGAAGGGGTCGAGGAGCGACACATGGCTGCCAGGGATCCTCCTCTAGGTACCAGCTCCCCAGGAGCCCAGTGGGGTCGTGGCAGATACAGGAGAAATCCAGGAGGTGGTCACCCCCGAAAACCCGTGTGCGGGGGCTGAGACCCGCTGGATGGGCACAGGACGCAGAGGAAAGGGCATGAAGGGAATGGAGTGCATGCAACTCTACTTGGCCTCACCAGCAGCAGGATGCTGGGAGACAAAGGGATTCTTTCCACCAGATTAAACTTGCAAATCTCCTACCTTGCAGGACTGGCATTGTAATTCAAACTCTGTGCCACCGAAACTTAATGATTTACCACTCCTCACAACCCACACAAACTGACACCAGAGATTTGTGAGCAATTAATTGATAGCGCATTACAATCTGAGATAAGTAATAAGCACTTCTGCTCACAAAGCTGCCAACGCACATTGCATAGCTTCCTGATTTGGCCCAATCAGTGAAATATGCACTGAACTGCATCTGTAATAGCGTTATTCACTATCTAATTATCATTATTTGCATTTATGATAGGTTAAATGCAGTGAATGGGATCAGACACACAGGAAGCATTCAGCACTGGGGATACAGAAATAGTAAAAGAGAAATCTCACTTTTGGAAAGTGACACCGCCAAATAGAATACGTCCAAAATTTGGCCTAAAATGCAATGGTGGAGGCAATAAAGCCAGAAAATCAAGCAAAAAAAAAATCAAGGAATGCAATGCCTTGGGATGTTAGCATGTCTCTGGATTGAATCAAGAGATATAGGTGGAGAAACAAGAAGCAAGCAAATGGAGCAACAGCCTAGGTCTTAACATACCACCCTTGATGGCAGCACCAATTCAAGGAGTTCTCGCCTACCCTCACCCAGTCCAGTTGTTGCTCTCAGGTCTCTATATAGCTCCCCTGTAAGAGATCAGGAACGAGTACTACGAACTCCATAACCCAGTAAGCATATCATAAAACTTATATTGTTCTTAACTATCCAAGTGGTTAGAAAATTATAGAATGTGCAGCTTAGGAATCCCTTCTCCTGGCCTGAGGGCTTCCCGAGCTGTAGGGGTACAACAAAGAGCCTGGTGTTACAGCAAGAGAGATGGTTTCATATGTGTTCCAATATGCAGCCTATATTGAACAATTTTGAAGAAAACACATAGGAAGACCACGAGGTAGGGACCAGAGTGCCCCCTGCCAAAGAAAAATTCCAGATCACTAAGGCACAGAGCAATTGTCACTCTGTGCCTACCCCTGCGCATTGCAAATCACCTCCTGCACACTTTAGTTTAAGGTGCTGAGGCCAAGGCAGAGGAGAAGGTGAGTGCAGCACTCCCTGTCTCCCCATAGCCCCTATCAGGAGACCTGCTGAAATGCACCTCATCTGCCTCACTGCACCTACCCCTGGATTCCCCATGAAGGAAACCAGAAGACGGAAAGGGATGGGTTTCGTCCCCACATATGGCTGCGAGGATGCCTGTGGGGTACAGGACTGTGAGGCACAGCACAGAGCGCTCGGCAGGCACAGTCCAGTTGCCCTGGACTGGCCCAGTAAAACACACTCAAATCCCTGAAAGAGAAATGTGAAGTTCTGACTTCCCAGCAAAAAGAGGGAAACAGTCACCTTCCTCATCCTGGCTTTCTAGCGACTGGGTTACCGTGCAGAAGGTCCATACCACCAACTCGACTCCTTTGGAGACATTTCTGCAGGAAGAGGCGACGGCAATTTCCTTCATAGGCCATAAATCCCAAGTAGAGAGAGGCACCTCCTGGTGGTACTGAGAAAAGCACCTCTATGTCCCGTCTCTCAAGAGCCCGACTCGCCCTCCCCTTGTCCATGTATTTATTTGGGGTTAGTGTTCACTCTGATCCCATGAAATCCATCCTGAAATACGCACACCACCACCCCCACACCCCCCCGCCCCTTTATTCCCAGCACCTGACCCGGGGCTCTGAAGCCCATCACTGGCCCACACTGCCCAATAATCAGTGGCTTCTGTACTGCTGGGTCTGAGATCCAACCTCCCTGCCTCAGTTTCCCAGCAGAAAATAGGAATGACTCTATTCCTACCTGAGAGTAGTTTGGTTGCACAGATGGATATTCAAAGACTACTAGCCATACAAACAGAGTAGTAATGAAAACTCTGCAGACACCAAGGGTAGCTGGCAAACCATTTTCATAAAATGTAGAAAGATTTCAGCCCCAAACCTGCAGAAAGCCCTGCAAGCAGGCAGTTTCATCAAAGGCTGAAATTGCTATGGACAGGTCCAGTCAAGTTTCTCTCCAAGAGACCTCAGAGAGGCAGCTGAGCAATGTTACATGACAGAGTGTGGACACAAGAGCATCCTTCACCAGCAACACTAATGAGACAAACAAGCGAGTCCACTGGGCTGACCCCAGTGCGCAGGAGCTGAGACCCTGGAACACATCGCCTTTCTGATCATCTTCCCTTTCAAAGTTTACTAAATCAAGCAGGATTACCAGGACAGGGGCACAACACCTCGAAACAAACATTTCTAGCTAGTCGCAGCAATCTTCACGGTTCTAAGGTATCAATTATGCAGTTCCATACTAATTTGCTTTGCAGGAGTTCTACACTAATCTGTGTGTGCTAACTGAGCAAAATAAATGCCTTTAAATATCCTCTCACCACAGATTCTGCTTTGGTGGTCAAACCTGCCATGGAGTTGTGAAGACAACTGTAAAGAACAGTGGTAAATACTACAGCAGGACAAATTCATCCAGGCAACAGCATTGATCCTACTTCAGCTCCAGCCAGTGACTACTGCCAATAATTTCACTGGCAACATCAAGACATGTATTTCAATAGATAATCAGGTCCAAGGAGTTTTCTGTGGATCTGGATGCCAGGAGGCCAGACTACACCTGACAATCAAGGAAGGAATTGTCATTACATGTTTTCAGAAAGCAAAGCTTACCAGTTGGCATTAAAGAACATGTATTTAACTAATTTTGAATTTTTACTTACAGAACTAAAAAGAAAAAAGAAATCCAAAATCTAAACCAAAATACTGAGTTTATTCCACTCAGGGTAGTATAGACTATTTTGAAGTATATGATCAAGTCATAGTCTCTTTTCCCATCTTCACCTGAAATTTCATTCTTGCCAATAACAGATAGCAGCAAAAACCCTAGAGAGGGTCTTCATTGTCATATCAGGTCCCTAATGAAATCACTACAAGAGAATAACTACAATTCGCAGAATTAACCGCCATCTGCTAGCAGCAACATCTCACAGTGATGGACATCCTTCTCATGCCAAGGTCTGAAGACCTGAGCCAGTTGCTGCTCTGCAGGCTAGCACATACCAATAATCAACAGTTATTTAAAAATCTGCTATTTCTCGTTTACCTTTGACTTTCAGGACTTCCTTTTATTCAGACACTTTCTCGCAGCTAATGATGCAGCTAATGATGATGTAATTTTATAAATTTGAGATTGCCCACCTATCCAAATGTTTCCAGTTTGACTGTATTGCACTGTAGGGGTACATATGTGAAGCAGTGTACCTATCAGAGAGACACAGCTTTTGTCCCTTGGCGTGTTTACAATACTATCCTAAGTAATGGACCGGCCTCTGAAGCAGCAAAACCCAAGCTATTAGAACTCTGTCATGTTTTTCAGCATGACATGGTTTTCAGCATGTTAACTATTTCACTTTTAGGCATAATCCTGCATGTGTTCCAGTTTGCATCTGTGTTAAAGAAGACATCATCTCTCACACAAAAATGCCCATGATGTCAAAGCTAGTGTGCTCTCTGCTCCTCTTTTGGGAGAGAATCTATGTTCCTCCAGTGCAGATGTTCCTCTTTCCTTCCATGAAATCTCTGTCTAAAGAGAAGTCAAAGGGAAAAAGGAAGAAACATCATAATTCTGTATTTTTATTATACAAGAAGCCAGCTCTCCAGGATTATGGACTAGCACTCACCACTATAGTGAATTATTTATCCTAGGAAAACAAAAATGCTTTATTTAAGATGACAGAGAACTTGTAAATTGGTTTCTTATATATGCATTGACTAATTAGATTAATTAAGCATGCATACCCTTCTGAACAATCAGGCAGGTGGCAAATCACATTTAAGATGACTTATATGATTTATTCTATCATCCTCACACTTCACAAATGACATCCATTCCAGCATGAAACCAGGGCAGAAAATAGCCTATTATTTGCAATGTACAGTACCATTATTTTCACATTTTATTTACTTCTTTAAATAAACTGTAAAATAAATAAACAGTTCCAGCAGCTAATCCTCTTTCATACGAGCACCCAGAAATATAATTTGCTGTACTGCACTAAAACAAAACCTGGTAAAGCTATTAACACCATGACTGCAACTGAAATCTGTGAGACAAAGGAACTCTGTTGTAAGGCTAAAGAACTGTGCTGAAGCTCTTACACAGAGTACCGTGAAACTTAGCTATTTCAACCTGCAGAGATTCACCCAACCTTTCATTTTTCTCTTCAAGCAATAAAACAAAGGAAGGGTAATAGCTGGAGATTTCTCCACTGAGTCTGCAGCTGTGCTGCTGCAGACAGCTGTGTCACACTTGGAGAGCCCAAGACGCTTTGCAGCCTGGAGCAGCAGCCAGCCTGGAGAAGAGAAACT
This sequence comes from Patagioenas fasciata, assembly GCF_037038585.1. Lineage (NCBI taxonomy): Eukaryota > Metazoa > Chordata > Aves > Columbiformes > Columbidae > Patagioenas > Patagioenas fasciata. The sequence continues at coordinate 12,997,983 of NC_092528.1, forward strand.
GCAGCCTGGGGAACAAGCACAGAACTCCTCTCTTCTGCGTTCCAAGCCCTGAGAGATGCAAACTCTGGGCTGGTGCCCTGGCACGTCCTGCGCCAGGAGAAGGCGGAGCATGTAGCATCAATGAGCTCTCTGCTGGCGGTGCCGCAGCCAGGATCCAACTGGTCTGCGCTGGGTGAGTACCACCCTCAGTCCAAGCCTCAGATATGTTTCAGGCCCCCCAGGTCCACAAGTGATCAGCCAAATGACAAAGCCCAGCTTTGGCAAGCCTAAACTCCCAATGATGTCACCAACAATGGGGCCTGCAGCAGAAACTAGAGCAGTGATACCAGAAGCAGAAAGGTAACATAAGCTCAGCAAGACAGGAATACAAACACTTCAAACAGTTATTTCCACAAAACAAGGCAGGCATCAAGACAAACAACAAAACACTAAACAAACAAAAAAAACCCATCAACCTAAAACAGCCAAATCTGAACAGAAAGGATTTAACAGAGTCTTTCCTCATCTTTATGAACTTAAATGCTGAGGCTTTCACTATGAGTTAATGACTGGTTTGCACTACTCCTTTCTCTGTGCTCCCTGTCACTAATCAGGAGCAGTGAGCTACCTCAAAGCCTCATTACTAGCCAACAAAAAAAGCCAATGAATCCTCAAACAGAAGTTTTGCTGCAGTGGCATATTGCCATTTAGCTAGAGGGAGGCAGGAGAAAGCAAGTCAGCAATGACATATTCTGTGCATCCAGCTGGGAGAAAAAGAAAACCCAAGTATAATACTGCATCTTATCGGAAGTAGTTAATCTGACATAACTTACTTAACAAAAATTACAGTCTATTAAAAAGGCATGTAAGCAATGCAGCTGAAAACAAGTCTACACGGGAATCAGCTAGCACAATTATGGCTGGCTAAAAAACAAGAGAGACAGAAGAAAAAACTGCATAATTTACCAGCTGACAAACATTGAAGACAAATAGAAGAGAACGGGTCCTTGACAAAGAAGGAATAATAGTTGCTCACTTTGTAGTCTCACTTCAGAACTCAAATATTGTTATCCAAGAAAAAAAATAAATAAAAACCACAACCAAAACCTTTGTGAAACTAACAGATCAGCACAAAATGGGGATGTCTCCACAACAGGGGCTAGTAGTGGCTTCTGTTTATTTGCTGATTGCACACAGGTTACATGTAAAGAAAATACATTTTTTCTGTAATCTTGAAAGATTGATATTTCTCTCCATCTCCTAACAAGATAAGCGCATTCATTGCGTAACATTAAGCATATGAGCAGTCCTTCTGGAGCCAGGCTTTAAATTCAGGACACGCTGAGCTCCTGTGCTGAGCTGGAGCCATGGGGAATGCCACAGGGACTGCGCTGTATGTCCTCTGCAGACAAACAAGAGGGCTGTGAGGATTTAAGGTTTACATCCTACTATCCACAAATATCTCTCCTAACACTGTGGAAAAAAAAAAAAAAAAGTCATTGCCATTTTCAGGTGTTACATTTTTCGTGCTTAGTTTTAGGATTATTTCATACATTGGAATCACAACAGAGCAGTTCTAACACAGCAACCCTCAGATGAGCACCTCCAGGATGGCCTGCACAGAGGTTGGAGGTCCCGTGTTCCTTATTAAACCCTTTTTTCCCCCTCACATTAAAGGCAGTCGACATTATTCATCATAATGGTGTAGCTGCCACATGAAAATTAATCCTGGATGGGGATCAAGGCCATGCATATGCAAGAGGAAAAAGTGTACTGCAGTTGAAGATTCTTGGGCATTATGCACTGTATGAGACTGGGGTGATGCATGGGCATCAAAGTAAGGGAGAAATTTATTTTATGATATGGAAAACACATGGTTATCCTGGGAAGGAGACATGCTAAAAAAAAAGTCTCAGGCCTGGACTAACTAGCAGCCTGATTATTAAAGCTATAATGGTGCCTAATAGGCAGCTAGTAGGATCTTTTTGCATCATTAGGCCTCCAAACACCATGGCCTGAGGAAGCAAATATGCCAGTTGTGATCTTGAATGTTGTCCATGTGCTCTGCCCTGGAACGGCTCCACAATCTGACTCCCACCTAGGTGAACACATGCTTGGAGTAAATTTCCATTACATTTTCATGTGGTAGATGCAAGTGATTAGATAATACCAAAAAAAAAGGAAGGGAGGGGTGTGTGGGACCATTGCCTAGATATCAGTGATCAAATAAAAATTACTAGAACCTAATTTGGTATCTGAAAAAGAAGCATCTATTATGACAAGTAATTATTTTACATACTTATGTATTCACGTGGCCTTACAGGGAGCAAATTTTCTATAGCCGAGAAAAATTAACAATATTCACAAATGCTATTCATAATTAGCATTTGTTTAAAAGTGTGTTATTAGACACTTAAATGCACAGTTCTGTTTATAGGAGACACCTTTTCAGGTAAGAAATCCTGATTAGGAAAGGAACAAGGAAATAGGACTAAAAGTAACATGAAACAAGCAGAAAGTTTGGAAACAAGTGCTAAGCAGAACATTCTTTTATGAAATGTAATTTGTAAAAGAAAAAGCTGTCAATGAAATTTCATAACAAGGGGGAAAAAAATAGCTGAAAAATGGTCCAGATCTGGTACAAAGCACAGCAGGCCATGGAGAGAGGAACAGGCTGCAAGGCAGCAACACCCAGCTTAGGATCACAGTGTGGCAGTGTCTACCCAACCCCCTGGACCAGCAAAGCAGCTCAGATCCAGCTGTGTGCACTCAGCCTGCAGCCTCATGTGTAGCAGGGCTGTGACAGTGTGGGTTAAATCACTCAGCCTCATTCTTCAGAAAATTCACAGCATTTCACACTGCTAAATCAGAGGTTACAGAAAGCCCTGAGGATTTCTGAGGGTACTCCATGCATCAGGAAAGAAATGCATTGTCCAGTGTGCTTTTACTGCACAGTTCCTGTCTACCCTGGCTAAAGAATTGACCCTTTACTTCGTATTTTCAAGAAAACAAAATGCTCCTCATGCACTGATTTGCCCAGCAAAGAATGAGGGAAGCAGGCACGGGAAGAGGAGGCTCTAGGTACCTGGTACCATCCTCTTTACCGTCTTCTGCTTTGCCTTACTATTCTCATCCTGTGTCTTCAACATCTTTACCAAATACTTTAGTGTGTTTTGACAGCCCATGATAAACATTACAAATGTATGTCGGCACAACACGTGAAACAACACGTATGTAATAACCTCAGCAATTTCATTTAATATACTCTCGCTTTCAAATGTTGTTTCTCCATCTTCCCTGAGCAAGCTGACTCCAGCACAAGCACTGCAGGTTTCACTGGTTGGGATTTTTTTAAATTCCTCCCCCCCACTCTCCTTTAGAGGTCATTCTCTCAAGTAATAGCTTCTGCATTTTAGCTGTCAGCAATATTTCCTCTTCTTTTCTCCTGCTGCTCAGGTCAATCATCCTTTTCCCACTGAGGTTGGAAAACCTGCCTGCTCCTTTGCTTTCTAATTATAATCTGCAATTCATCTTCCTTCACTTTCATTCAGTTCTTGAACCATGTTGGTCTTTCTTTCTCTGCCACTTGAATATGCTCTTTCCCTTGTCTCAAGAGTTTTTGTGCAGCTAACCAGGATGATACAGAACCAGTAACTAGCATTTAGTTCTATTCATAAGATGCTTCCCCCTTCCTAAGTGTCACCCTACAATGTAAGCACACGCAGCTGCAGGTTTATTATGTGGAGAGAGCTGCTGACAATTTCAGCCTGTAGCAGAGGATGACACGTGTTGTGTCTTCCAAGTCCCACTCCTTCTTTCCCAGCCTCCTAAAGCAACCACAGGACTGCATCCTACAAGCCCAGGAAGCACCCTGCCTTTCTGTTACTAACAGTGTTAAAAGCAGTCTTGCAAGAGGGGTGTAAAAAGAAAGAAGATTCAAGAAACCTCAATACGCAGCAGCTATCTTTGCCAGAGGATTTAATGGTCTGATTTTTTAATAACTTTATCAATATAGATGTGTATTAAAGCTTTCCTGGGTATATACATTTCCATCTCATGAAGAAAATTAGCCTTGAGTATTGCCAATAGACAAATAATTCCTTTTAATCCTTGTCTTTTCAAGTTCTCATTAGTCTTTATAAATAGCACAACCAAAACATGGGTGTTATTTACGGGAATTTAATCCCTGAGTATTTCTCAAAGACATGTTACATTTAATCAACTTCACGCATCACACTCCGAGCTCTCCAATATTATTAGCAGCCTGGCCACAGAACATTTGCTAGAAAGACTCTACCAGAAACGGCAACACCACCCCCATGGCTGTCAGGTCCGGATGAATGCCAAGATTTCTCAGACAAATGTCATTAAGTGCTTCAAGTCTCTTCAGCAGTCAGTTTTCAAGCAGCTGAATCAATTCAAAGAGTGTGTGAGGGAGCTGTACTTTTAATGACTATTGCCTGAAAACCTTGGTTCTGAGGGCTTGCTGGAAATGAAGGTGAATTTCAACATAACAGATTTAGCCTAGCTACCCATCAAGGGACACAGAAGAAATTTCTATCATTTCCTCCTATGAATGCTATAGTGCCCACCACAGGGCAAGCATCTTCTGCAGGACACGGCCTCTCCGTGAGATGTGCTGCTCCTCCTCACCAGCCTGATGAACCTGGTCCCAGCCAGCCCAGGAGGAATGGGCAGCAACAGCATTGGCTTGAGAGGACAGTCAAGAAACACCACGTCTCTATTCGGAGCTGTCTTCTGGAGCCAGCTGGACCAAGCCAGAACTCACTTTTCTATCTGTTAGGGCCCTTTTTTCCCCTCCTGACAATTAAAGCTGAAATAAAGACTTTTATTAGCCCTTTGGAGCCAACAAGTCCAGAGATCTCAGTGTTAGGACAAATACAAGATGCATTAGTGTGTCTATATGGATTTAAAGCAGTCAGAGAGGTCGCATGACTATCAAGAATCAGGAAATCTAGCCACAAGGGTTTCTTTAACCCTTTTTATTAAAACCCAAATTCTTTCCATGCTGCATTTTTCCAGTAAAGCAAGCAGAATAATGACACCAAATGTGGCCATAAAATGGAAAAGAGTGAAAACAAATTATATTTCTCTTGTGGGTTCCCTTTCTGTCCTACAGTCTTGCACAAAGTTCTCATTAACACTCAAAGATTTGAAGTAACACCAGTTCACAGAGTGAGGGGAAACCAGAATTCATTCCATCAATTGTATTAATGAAATACAACATAACTAGACCTACAATTACACAGTGAGTACAAACTTGCAACAAGAACAACATTCCTTTGGTAAAGCCTGAAACAAAAATAAAGGTACAGTCTGCCAGAGATCAGAAACTCTAGAGAAAACCATGGAATGCACATTTAAGTGAAAACTGGTGGACTGTATGGGGACACTGAAATAAAACATCACAGGGAGGTAATGATCCTGGTCCCAGCCAAGCCAGTAATAACATGCCTGATTATTTCAGTGGGAATAAGTTTCCACCCAAATTCTAAATGTTTCACAGATGCTAAAGATGAATATACATGCAAAATTAAAGAGCTTATTTTTGATTGACATATTTCAATAGTATCTTGATCAAAAACTTCCAAGAGTTTCCTCATCACAAAACAGAAAAATAATTATCAAAATACAGAATAAACTGGTCATCACAAGTTACAGAAAAGCAGCAAAGAAGAAACTCCAAGGCAGCATCCAGGAGAGCTGCTCACATAGCAAAGAAAATGGAGAAAATGACATCAAACACCTGCTGAGTTTTTCTAGTGGGTTAATTCTGAATGATACTAGAATTTCGAAATTAGGTTGCGTCGGCAGGTGTAATTATTACCAAGACTGATAGACTGTAAAGCACCGGTGTTCAAACCATCATTTAAATCTCTGGTAGAATTCATATTAGAAGACATATTAGGTGGTCTCTGTTAGACTGCTGTGAACTTTCCATTATATAAAGTAGTCTATAAAATACTTTTCAGTAGACTGTTTGCTGTCTTTAATTATACAGTGTGATATATAATCTATATTATTTGTAGTTCATTCTCTCCTGGGCAATCTTCCAGCGGTAAAATAATAAACCCGTTGTATGTTTTCAAGTAAATACATAGCTCAAAAAATAAAATTAAAAAATCTTTCACTTTAAAGTTCCATTTCTCCTCTTTTGTTTGTGTTTTTTAAAAAGAAAGCTTTTCAGTCTGATAGAGATTAAATAAAACCCAAAATCAACAATTCTAAGTCTATCAAATCTGGAAAATTCTCAGATATTATAAAATAGGATTTTGGGGTTTGTGCTTAAAGCTGAAATTGTTTGGGTTCAAAGGACAGTGAATTCATTAAAGAAGCTACTAATAAAAATCATTCAGGCCTTTTATTTAGTTTTAGTATAAAAATTATTTGACATTTGCATTACAAGCTCTAACCTCCCTAGGGAGGGAATGGTCATTTCTCTGTATATAGGGTATGCTCTCTGGAACACAGAAAGGTTATTGTGCAGGTAATCAATCATGCCAACAGCCCAGCCATCTTGTAAACAGCGAGCAAAACTGTTCACTCCAGGCTCCCTTGTAGCTGTTTTTCGATTTCTGCAGTGTATAAATACATAAGTATAATCAATATTGTAATTAAATTCCCACCCTCTAATACTACTGCAATTCCTGGCAGATTAATTACTAAAGTACTGCACCTGAAAAGTATACAAGACTGTATTGATAGCTCCATACTTTTTAGAGCCATCAGAAAAATGCTGTCAATCATAATGGACTAGTCGTGCCACTGTGATGGCTGGTTAGTGGCTCCCTTACAGCTCTCAGGTGTGTACAGCTAGTCTCATTTCACGTAGATGCTAGGACTGATCACAATAACATTCCGATAACGATAGTATTAATAATAGTGGAAAAACAGGAAACAACCCCCTGGCCCCAGCCGTGTGAGCGAGGTGGCCGTGCTCCTGCAGCCTCTGATTTCTGCGGCTGTGATGGAGGGAGAGGCAGAGGAGGAAGAAGCGCTTCACTCTGTGCCGGATAAAAAGCTTGCACAAGTGGTAGTTCACCCTGATTTTTCAGGCAGTTTCTCAGTCAATAGTTCATGGCCCTAGCTCTGCTTGGCTTCCATGAAGCTTTGTCAGGACATGCCTCACAGAAATGTCAGATTGTCTGCCAGGGTCAGTTTTTGGAGAAGCAAGCACTGTTTGCTAGCACACCAACACTACAGAGACAGAAAAGCCTACTCTTTCCAGTAATGTTTTCATGGACCTGAAAGTAAACACAAAACACAAAACCATAATTACTTGAAAACAAAAATATTTGTGACACTATTCTAGGATAGCAGAGTAAAGAATAGTAAAAGCAATAAATATTTATTCTTCATGGAGGCAGTTGTTTTTGTTTAAGTTACAACTTGTTTGAAAAACTCAGGAAGAAAACTCCTTTTCAATCCAAGGTCTCAAAGTACCTAATAAAAAGAAAAATCACCATTCCTTATTTTACAAGTGAGTAAATAGAGGTGTAACAGACTTATTGAGATCCAACACACAACTGAGAAGAGGTGGGAATAGAACACATTTCCCAGGTCTAGTAAATGCTTTTCCAAAACACAGAGCTCTCAGTTAAATAAAAAAAAAAAATAACCTACAGAATACTGTTAGACCTGTGTAAGTCTATCCTAATCCTACGCCTTCTCATGTCTCTTAGAGCCTACCCATAAGTGATAACAGTTATAGAACAACCTCAGCAGGTGAAACACATATGCTGAACCCAAGAATTTCTGCCGGTTTAAGTAGCTGCATTCTGATTTCACAGAGCATGAATGATTTGAAAGAACTGGGGATTCTTCTCATGTTACATGAATTATTTACCATGGTGGTGCCACAGACTCAGGTCTTGAAGAGGAACTTCAACTTCTTCAGGTCACTGTCCTTAAGTCACTTTTATTTTTAAAAAAATCAAAGAACCTAGACAATGAATATAAGTTTATTTCACTAAAAGTTCCATTACTGTCAATGGGACCATTGTGAAAATGCTGCAGATTTTCCAAAAAGGTGCAGAGATCACTGGACTCCATTCAGTTCTAGGATGCACCTGCATCTCTAGGCATACGTAGGGCAATAAAGCCACCAGTTACTAAAAATATGCAATATATTGGAGCAGGAGAAGGCATGCAGTGGTTCAAAGCTATGCAAACACGGAATTTCCTCTCTCTCTCCTTCCTACACTGAGCTCACCTTTTTCATTCAACTCACAAGCAGCCTCCTCAGCTGAAGAAATCGAAGAACAGCACAACCATGGGTAATTTTCCACCGACAGATTCAAAAAAGCAACTTGTGAATCAGAAAAACCTGTGTATGTACTGCTTGCTCCCTTTTTGTACTGCTGCCACACACACACATTTTCTACTCAGCATTACCACAAGCATTATTTTAAGAAGTGCCTTTGAACTGACCCACGCGATACATCTAGAGAACAGAGGTGGACAGACTGACCGTCCAAAGAGGCAACAGCGAAGCTGGGCAGCTCTGCTTCCATGCAGGTAATGAGCTCTGCATTGCTCCAGCAGGGTCACAGTGAAGGTTACGGCTGGTTGGCACCCAGCTGTGGTAGGCATTGAACAAGTTGGCACTGTTAAGGCTGGAAAAGGCAGCTTCTCTTTCCTTTGTTCCAGGAGATTCCTATTCGTTAAATGTCTTGGATTATTTACAATGCTGATGTGGTCACTAGTAACAGACCTTTCACTGGTCAAAAACAAGACTATACTTAGTTACGAAACCCAAAGAATCTCTCAGGTAGGCAAACACCGTTTTTAAAAACTTCTTATTCTATTAATAGTTTTTCTCAGTTGGCAGAAAAGAAACCATTCCATGAGTAACACCAGGAAAGAAACAAGAGGATTCATCAAATGAAGGACTATTACCATTTTTTTCCACATTGATGCCGGAATTGTACTAATTCATAAGGCCTCAGCATTCTGCAAAAGAAAACAGCTACGTAGAAAATGATCTCTCTTCTACCATTCTTAGCCATTATCAGAGAGATCATGTTTCTCCCAATAAAATCAATAGAACACTCTCATTCATAAGCACTAACAAAGGAGTAGATTCTTCTAAAGGCATCCAAAAGAGCAGAGGAACAGAGAGAGCACATCTTTCATTACAGATGAGGCAAATAAAACACATTCATGGCTGCAGCAGCATTCTAACTCTCATCTCACCTGTGGCAATTGCACCTCAGAATAACTCAATTCCCTTCAGAGAAGTTTCTATAGTGCATGTCAATATAAATGAAATCAGAAACAGTGTGACATTGAACAACAAAACAGACTGGTGCCAACCACTTGGAATTACTTGTTTAAATTTACTTCTGGTAGTATGATTTTGCATCATGTGTAATCATTAAATAGTGTTTTACATATTATTTATATTTTTAAAAACTGTTATTTAGCTTTATACCAAAAAAAAAAACCCACAAGTAGGAATGCTATCTAGATGGGAAATACTTCTAGAATTATTTCAAAAAATAATTTCTTATCTTTTCTCTATCACAAAAAAAAGATACTTCATTTTAAAGGGAGTACATTCCGTGATGAGTCACTGCATCAGCTGAGATTTTACAGTCCATGATTGAGTCATAAAGGAGAACAAAGCTGAGAACTGAGCCAGGGTAGCTGGTAGTTGAGCAGCCTGGGACAGAGGCAGCAGGCTACCAGTGGAAACAAACCAACACCGCACAAAGGATGAAAGAACAATGATCAAGGCCAAATAGAGACATTCAACTCTGGCAGATCCAACCCTGTGAGACTGAACATAAGCTTTTCCTTTTTTTTTAATGATTCATTCTAATCTGATATTGACAAAGATTTTTATGTCCCCTGAAGTTTCACCTGGAAAAACCTAATGCTCTTTCAAAATTAATGTTTCATATTACTTATTTCTGTATTTTTCAGGAAACACAGAAATTTTACTTCTTCAAAAGCTTCACACAGGCTTTGTATTGTCCCAGATTTCAACTTTCCCATCACTTGAACAAAGATCAAGTGCAACTGACTTTTTTCTTGTCTGTTTAAGCAATGTATTAAGAATTGAAAGTCTGTCTTCTTCTTGGGGCGTGGGGGGGGGGGGGGGTGTGTGTCAATTTTATATTTATGTCTTCTCAGCCATAGGCCTTCTCATTTCCCAATTTATTTTTCCACTTACTTCAAGCCATCAACCTATCTCTGCCATTAGCTCTGATTTATAATACCTAGGAACATAATCCAATCATGAATCTTCCTTGGGAATGCTATACCGGCATGAGAAAAGAACCCTGTTTAGTCCTTTTCCTAGGATAGAAAACATGAAGTTTCCAGAGTTTCCAAAAACATGAGAGGCTCTTTTGTCTGATATTCCCATTTCAATCCTTGCAATGCATCAGCTCGGCAGAGAGCAGGTCCATCAGGCACTCACAGGTAGGGAGGAAAGGGATTTCCTGTACGGCACAACTAAGATTTCAAAACACTCCCTTCCCACAACCGGATTTAGCAGAGACCTTTTAAACCTTTTCCCCGAAAGAAAAGAGAAAGACCAGTTTACCAAATTAACCAAAAGCTGGGATAGGGAGATGCAGAGTTCAGACTCGCAGCCTGAAACGAGTAGAGTGGGTCTCAGTTCTGCAAGTCAGGCGAGCAGCTCACTTGGGTCAATGTGAGGTCCCTGTGCAGCCACCCTTGCTCATATTTCCAACTTCAAATTAAGACATCTTACCATTTCCTGGCTTTTAGTGGGAGCAAATAACTTTAACAAATCACCATTTTTCCACCCAAACACCTCTTGTTAAAATTCCACATCTTGCTTTTTGTCAGCCCGTGCTTTTGTCACATACTTCATAGGATTCCTATGGGGTGGGATATTCCATCTTTTGTTTTAAAACAATGCAGAGAAAAGCTGGAAAGCATTTCCCCCACTGGACCTCAAAGCTTGCAAAATCAGGATTGCAAACAAAGAGAGCTGGATTTATTTATTCAGTCCATTTCACGATCTCACTCATGTTATTGCTTACTTTTTCTTGTCTTTATCGGTTGGCCACTTCTGCTGTAAATCGTCTAAACAGAGTGGAGGAGGGCTGTAAAATGATCTTAGGATTTATTACACTGTTTTTGCAGGATAAGGTTCTGCAATGCAGAATACAGAAGATTCCTATGGAAACACGAGCCCTCTTTGGTCATTTTGATCTTTTCAGCTAAAACTTTCTGAAGTCACATAAGTGACTTCGAAGCCTAACCCCATTAGCTTTCAGTGCAACTTGTGCCTAACCATTAATGTTGCTTCTGAAATGGGAGTTTAGAATAAATATATACTCAATGCTACATAAAAAAATATCAAGTACATTTCACTTAGAAGTTGTTAGAAAAGCTTAGCAATGTAGTTTTATAGCCAGGAGTCACCATTTCAGTCTGAAAAAATTGGCAATTTTATATAGGAAGTGTCTTATATTCCTGTGCATTTTCACATCTTGTTCTCCTGAATATCAATGAAGATTCATCTTGGAGACTGTAGTGCAATGGACAGCAAATTAATATGTACTGATACGCCACTTGTCATAAAAACTCTTGCTAACCATTCTCACACATCTCTATTGTTTTGTCTAATCAATAAAAAGACTTAGCTCTGACTTTTACATGAAAATGGAAAAGAGTGAACACTTACCCATCTTGCAAAGCACAGTGCTCTTCTGAGAAATGTTTGGCAGATACTGCTTCTTACAGTAACACTTTGCTTTAATGGCACTTTAATGCTGAATTGACAGTGGAAGTCCCATAGAAACGTTCAAGGCATCCACATTAATGCTAAATAAAAGTCATTATGATTTTAGATGTATGCCAGGACAGAAATATCTAATCTGGCAGATTCCCTGTGAGCATGAGTGGGAGATGCTTCCTAACCTTTTGAAAAGGCTGTCAGCCTTTAGGTGCAATGATCTCTTACATGTACACAAAAGACCCCAACTCTCCTTACAGGCTGCTTCAGGTTCGCTATTAAAATGAAAGTTTCTCTCAGGTCATTTCGGGGGTGAAGGGGCAACAGACAGGCAGGCAACAGGAACATGATACATAAACAACACTGGTGGTAACGGAGACATTTTGCCAAGGATGAGCTCTGTGAAGGCTCCTTCAATAGCCTCAGAGCAGATAGAGGAGATTTTGCTGTTGCAAACTAATTGTTTATCTTGAATGTGCAAGAAAGAAATATAGCATAAAATTTGCTTAGATTTGGGATGGGATTCAAACTTAATGAGTTTAAATCATTCATGGTTTGAATCTCTTACAGAAACCCTGAGTCAGTTCCTGGATTTATTCCCTGCTCCTGCCTGCCTCTGCTTTCTCCCCAAAACGAGACAGTCCTTCAGATTCCCTCCAGCTTCCACTCCAGGGAGGGGGCATTTACCTTCCCAAGATAAACAGCAAATGTAACTCTACTTTCAGAGCCTTGCACATAGAAGAGATACATTAACATAGTGGTATGCTTATTACAGCAGGAAAAAATATAAAGAGCATTTCACAGACGGTGAACTAAATTACAAAGGCCAAGACTAGAGCCCCTAACTGGTTGTCTGCATTTTACATCTACCTGTATTTTCCTTTCCCTTCCCTCCACAAACACCGGTACATGCACAGAGAAGAAAATGGCTTCAGAAAGGACCAGACAAACAGGTGGTTCTCTCATTTCATATTTTCTTCTCCCAAAGTCAAAGGCAGATTTTCAAGATGAGAAATTGTAAATGCCTGCATCAGGCAGAAGTGAGATCATGTAGCTATGCAGGGGAATCCTACCTTTGGAACAGAGATCAGGCTGGACCCAAATCAGGAAAGTCAATTTTCCTTCCAAAACTTGTCCTTTAAATGCTTAATGTGATTAACCCTGACACCCATGTTTATATCCAATTGCACTTTTAATCTTACTCATCTCCTACTCTTTATTTAATAGTGCTTTGTCTTAAGCCAACCCTAAACAAAGCATCAGTTTTCTAAGTAAGCCATGTGTAAAAATCACCAGTGGAGAGCACAAAAGCTCCAGGTGCTTGGAGCATATCAGCCTCATGTTTCAGCACAACTTCATGGGCAGATAATAGCCTGATGTGGGATTTCCTATCGTTTGCCTGCCCCATAAAGCTTCTCCACTGAGACTGCTGGACATTTATAGCTCAGATAAACATGAAAAAATAATCCCTACATTTCTTCCAGGCAAATTTCTGTACTGAGAAAGAGAAAACTACCCAGGCAAGGTGGACATACATAGCCCTCACTTCAACACTATTCAACACTATTTGACATCATTGGCTGCTATGAAAATATTGTCAGTTCTGAAGATCTGAGCAGTTTAATTAAACCATTTCCATTTCAAATCGTAAAGCTCAAAAGTAATTAATAAAAAGGATGTGGCAATCTCTGCAATAATATTTCATATTTACTGTTGGAGAAATAAGCCCTTAAAAAGGTTAAATGGGCTCCAAAGGTGCAATACAAAAAAATAAATTCTTATGCAAGTTCAAATTCAGTTATGGGCTATAGAGCAGGTTCCAAGCAATGTCTGTAAGGCCAGACGGCTTCCTCGCTTGCCATAACTACAGAGACAGTTTCTTCATCTGCAAAAGAGATAATGGTGTTGACCTTCTTTGTGTGTTTCTGTGACATCTGATGAAAAAGACTCCATGATAAATACACTTTCTTCTTAGGCTCTAATCCTGTGAAGTTTCTGTACAACAGAGCAACAAGAATATAATCTTTTTCTGTCCCAGCATACAGAGACTGTCCTTGAAAACAGAGCAAGGAATACAGAAAAGAAAACATCTTACTAGAGAATTTAGATATTCTCTGTTAAACAATAACAACTGGGAAGCTAGCGATGGGGGCAGCTGCCACCACTACCAGAGCTGAACCATCTCCATTTCTCTGGCCAAGCCTGAAAGTGAACAGCAGCTCGTGACTCATAGTTTTAGCTCCCTATATACTTAGCAAATGCTTAAATTTTAAAATACACAGAAGAAGTTGGCTGTTCTTCTCTGCAACCACAGCAGCCCCCAGTAGGTAACATGAGAGCTGTGCCTCTCACTGGACAGATTAAGGAGTAGAGGCTAGAATATCATTATCTTTCACTTCATGAGTAGAAAAACAGGGCAAAGATTATTAGAAACATTTCCCAAAAGCAAAGCATGCATCCCTGGGGCATATCCACTGCAGACCAGGACCTTAGATTTGCCTTCAGCACAGGCCCAGGACTAGAAACTTCTTCACAAAGACAGAAGAACTTGGTGTCAGGTATTTTATAACCTGCCTTTCTATAAATATTTTAAACATTTTTCTTTACTGAAAGGCACAAATGTCTTGCATCAGGGACTGACCATTAAAGTGCTGACTACTTTACAGACATCACGACTAATTCCATCTTTTCTAAGCAGACAAGAGATATGGATTCAAAGGTTATCAAACCTCTATTGTTGTTAAAAAGTTGAAGCCACAAAGCAAGTTAATAGCCTAAGAAATAAATCATAAGGGTCATTTAAAATATACATGAAAAACTTCTAACTTATTTGCAATCACTCAGAGATAAGATCTGTCACGTTGTCTTACTGGCAGCACAATCTTCCTTTGCCTTACTACTTAGGTGAAAAGTTGAAGCACCCAATGACGGGACTAAAACAGCCTCTGTGCCCAAAGCACAGAGCAGCACTGACAGCAGCAGGGCCCGTGCTCCCCCACAGCCCCGGGGGGATGTGCTTTAGCTGTGAACTGTAAGGGATCAGCACTTCTAAAGCAGGGAGACTAACCCATTCTTCATGCCTCTCCCAAGCCACAGTATCCTTTTTCTGAGGCCGCCAGGAGTGGAGTCTTGCAAGTCACATTTTGTTATGCCCACCTAACATTTCTATTAGCAATGTAGGGCCTTTGGATACTGTAAGCCCAGATAAATTTATCCTCTGAAAACTGCATGATTAATTTAACAGGAAACAATCCCCCCAAAAAAGCAGTTTATTTTTGCTGTGGCTTATTCCAGTCTATAGGATTTATTCCTTCTATTTCAAACAGAGGAGGTCTAGCCTCCTAAGGAGAAAAGTCATTTGCTAAGAACCTGACTTCTACAGCTTTTCAAGACTTGAGGAAAAAAAGCCAATAGCAGAGAAGATGGAGAGAAAAGGCAGGCAAGTAGGCAAGTTAGCATATTTTGAATACTACTATCCCAAAGCATAGTTCTTACATTACAGTATTGCACGAATCCCATCCAGCCTCAGTGGATTATTAGGCCAGAATTTGATAGCTTAATAGCAGAGATTAGAAAAACTCATACATGAAACCAGCAGTTGGAAAGTACAGAAATTCAGATATCGTCATTCCTTTCTAACATTAGCTACATTCTTGCGGAAGGTAATGTTAAATCTGCCAGGAGAAGGTCAAGACCACACAAAGAAAATAAATCATGGCATTGCTATGTGGACCTGTCTAAAGGTTAAGGATCTGAGGGACAAGCAGATACTCTAAAATATAAACAGCCCCTAGGGGATAATTACTTAACCAACTCCATTTGAGCAGTCTTGAACAGATGGTTTAGTAGGTATATTGACTAGTGCTGTGTTTTTCGAAACTATTTATTACCCACTAAGACCAGGAACAAATGATACTGTAGACATGTAGCTGGTTATCCTTCTAATCCTGTGTATCCCTGTAAGATCTACCGACCCAGAAATATATTCCCAGAAGTACCATCTCCCACAGGCAGTAACTACATGAAGTAACAACAAATAACTTGCTGTAGGTATAAAGCCTGAACAGATTAAGCACAAAACAAGTTGTTTGGCGGAATTGTCTCGCTGCTATAAATTAGAGTGACTGCTGTACAGTTAAATGTACCTGAGATAATACTGAAGTTGCTGGAAGTGTATAAAAGACTCATCAAGTTTATGACTGGCTGTGAATGCAGATCTCGTGTCTTGCTCAGCTATTGGCCTGAGTTTCTTCACAACACTTTTCCACTTCTTCCAGCAGCACACATACCAATGTGTTACATTTTACCTGAACTTCTTCCAGTTCATGCTAGGAATAGGCTTACACCAGTTTATGCAGGGTGAGCATGACCATGGAGAACATGCAAGAAGGCCAAGCTCTCCCTGCTGACCGTGGGAAGGGACCAGAGAAACAAAATGGACTCTGGTCTGTGCAGAAGGCCAAGCCAGTTTTATGCATCACTGACTTCCCACCCTATTAGGACAACGCTGAGTAGTAAATTGGGTTGTGCTCCTGTCCGCAGTATAACAAGCAATGATGCTTGAAATAAATGAGCATTTTAAACAGGGTGCATGATAGCTGCGCTTGGCACAAGCTCAGAAGTTGTCAACTCAGAGAACTCTTACTAGGACAGTGACTTTTCAGTAGCGCTTTCAAAAAACCTGTACCAATTTCTTGCAATTCAACCCTACAATATGTTTCCAGGATCAAGTCTTTTAGAATTACTAATTCTCATGAAATTCCTACCATATGCAGTTTTGCTCTCTTTTATCTGTGTTTCAGGTTTGCAAAACTACACTGCACCAAAGTTCACCCCTCCCCAGCACATCCATGAATGATACTTCACCTCCTGACACACAGCCAGCTTTCCCAAGGGAAAATTTTGATCCAATAATATCTGAGAGCCTGATATTTGGTTGGGACTTTTGGACATCTGGCCTGCACAAGGGTCTGCCCCAGACCTGAGAGCTCTACAGCGTGCACACAGATTGACTGCACACAGCGCACCTGAGCCTGTCCAGAAGCACTGGATTTACTGTGCGAGTGCAAGACAGATTCACATGAATGTCATGATCTGACATGTCCCAAAAGCATCATATTCACAGCACATGTGTTGACCATATGTGTTGTGTGACAGTGGGACCAGAGCTCCCTGGAAGGGTCAGATCTACTACAAATGAGCTATACAGCACATGAACAGAAGTACCTGGACACAGCAGCCCCAGCCTTCCTCCTTGTCCAGCCCTCACTCCAAGCTGCAAGTTAGCCAGAGAGATGTGCTAGTGATTGCAAAAAGAGCCATACTGTTGTCCTCTGTCACACAGAGGAATGATCGCAAGCTGCAGTCACTTAACCCCTGAGGCACTGGATCAAGTCACCAGAGAGTGAACCTCACTGTCATTTCATTTGCTCCGGGGACAAGGCTTGCTTTTCACTACAGCTTTTGCATTTACAACAGGCCCAGGCCTGCGAGTAACCTTCCATGTTCCCCTGAACAAGGAGCAAGCAGCAGCACTTCTTAATAAAAGTGGTAATCCTGGCCCTTTCCCAGTTACTTTGCTTAATCAGGGCGATCATTACACCTTGGCATGCCAAAGCATCACTACAGGAGACAGGGGGGAATGAGCAGAACCTGTGAGGGCAAAAAAAGAAAAGACAGACAGAGGTTAGTTTGTATTACTGGGAGAAAATTCACAGCTGGAGAACAAAAAGTGTCTCCAAAAAGCACCCATGCAATCAATGTAAGATGAAAAGGTACATAGCTCATTTTGTTAAAGCTAGAGGAAACAGCACTGAGAAAGAAGATCTCTTTGAGTATTTGGGTTCCTTGGTTTTAGGCAAGTACTAAGAACAAAATATTCAAAACTCATGACTTGGGTCTCAAAGAGCTGGGTCAGATACTCAGGTCCTGAACTGAGAAACTGGGCTCCACATAGACTGCAATAAGCATCTTATACAGAGGGAATGTCACCATTCCTGACTGTTTATCCCCTTACCCCATAAACAGACTTTCCTTTCTCTTTTCTAAGCCTATGCAAGAAAATGGTTGCTAAAAAAGAATTCATAACCCTGACAATTTGCACAATCTTCCACTAATCCTCCCTTCAGGGTGCCCACAATCCTTTAAAGCATGACAAACTGACAGAGAGAGCTCTTTTATAGTGGCTGGGCTCTATATCTTTATAAACTGGGCTCTTCTGTATGCAGCAGAAAACCTGGGAAGGCAGACACTGTACAAAGGAAGGTGGAAACAGGCATTTTAAGAGTGCTTAAGGGGCAATCAGATGAAAGGCAAAGATCTGGGTGCAATAATAGCCCTGGGTATAGCACAAAAAAAAAAAGCTACTATGGCCTTGTTGGAAAAGAATCCCACATGCCTGCTAATCTACCCACCAAGGGTTACATGACACTTGAAAAAAAAAAATTTTGGAAGGCACTCAAAGCATAAAAACAGCTTACTAGAGAGCACGGCCCTGCCCTCATCACTTTTCTGCTGTTTTAGATGTTATTTGTAATACAGCCAAACTGATATACCCTTGACACGTGCAGAATGTTGCAGCTCCAGGCAGCTTTTGCTTAAGTGGGGTTAAGAAAACTGTGCGCGTGTGTGTGTGTGTGTGCATGTAAGTTCATTCTTCCCATCTCCTTTTTTTAAAGGCTTATCTCTGTTTTGATAATGCCACCCGGACTGCTTCCAAACTGCTACTATGGGGAGAACACACAGCAACACATCAGGCATTAACAAGTTCATTCTAAGCTATAACCAGGCTAGATAAATTCTTCTACAGATTGGCAATGTGTATGTCAAATACACTATCTAAGGAACCACCTCTGACACATTTCCAGTTACAAATTTTACAATTCTTTTTTTACTGGTATTTTTGACTCAGACCTCAAGAACAAATGTTTTACACAAATTAAACATTTTCTGTCATTTCCATCAGCACATTTGCAAGAAGAAAAAAAAAAAAATTAAAAATGCCCAAATCTGAAAGCTTTCTCCCCACTCTCAATTTCAGATTAGGATTATCATACACACACTTGGAGGACCAGAAACAAGATATATGTGAAACTCAGAAGTTGAATTGTACTACTAAAGACGTAGTTTTTTCAAGTATTACCACATATAGTACAGTACAAAGTAGTACCAAAATTGTACAATTTAAGAATAAAATTGTTTCCAAATGGACTCATATATGAACCCTAATAACATTCCCAATTGACATGATTACATATTTTATTACAACAGGCTTAAACAAAAAAATGAGGACACTGATGTCTGAAAATAGGACCTCTCGGTTAATAAAACAGTTTCCAAATCTATTCATTTAACTTGTCTTTTTTTAATTATCATGGCAATAAATTTTAAAGTATGTCAGTAAACACACGTGCAGCACTCATGAGAAAGCAGGATTAAGGCGAACACCTAATGTTATAAAAAAAAAAATCCTTTTCAAGATTATAATTCACAAGCTGCGCATACTAATGCTACTTCGTCCTTCTCGGCAATTAACCGAGATGAAAAGAGAGACTGACTAAACAAATAGACTTTGAAGCATCCTTTCATCTATTTTAGAAACTGTTGGGATCTTATTGCCATCACTTTGCTGTGTTTTATAGCTTCCTGAGATTCTTAAGTAAAATATCAATCTGCTTGGAGCAAGTCCTACAGGTATTTTTCAAATTAGAAATACCTGAAAGTTTATAATCTTTCTTATTCATACAGCTCTTGACAAATATGATTGGAAAAGATTGATGTTTTGTCTCCTTGTTTCCTGTACGTGAAGATGTTTTCTCCATGAGTCACTATATCAGTGCATCACTATTCCACTCCAAGGCAAGAAGGAATGGCTCCAGTCATCAACTGGCCCCTTGTCCCAAATGGCTGTGGCTGGGAGAGGCATCCACAACAGGGATCACTGGGGAGGAGCACACCAGGTAAAGTCACCTGGGAAATGTTACTGTGAGCCAAATCGATCCTGAGAGAAAACAGTACTAGAATAGCAAATTTTTGAAATTTTAACAACAAAGTAAAGTCACCTGCTCTGTGTTCCAAGATGAGCAGCAATTTAACTACCATCAATTAGACTAGCAGTAACCACTGTGCCTGCACACACATAAAGATATGAGTAGATTAACCAAATGGCAGGGTATAAATATCCATCTCAATGGGAGAGCACACCACAGCTGCTGCTACCCACCCAAGAAAGTAATTAAAAACCTTAAAATGCATTACTCGGGTTTGCCTTTTTCCGGGAAACTTTTTGGTTGGGATTTGGGGAAAATTAGCATTGCGATCCATGTAAGCAGTTAACAGCAGAAAAAGGGGAAATAAAATTGTTCTTAAAAAACCACCCTAACTCCCTTAACCTCTTCCCTGCTCTCACAAAATGTAAGAAAACTTGAAATGAATCTTCAAGTTCACACTGTATGTGACTGAGAGAAGAAGGGAAAATAAAATAGAAAGAAAAGCCTCAATGGACTCCGACGCTCTTCAGAAATTCAAAATCTCTTCAGTCTGCCCAGGGATGCCAAATGCATGTTACCAGTATGACAGGTGACCCCCGTGCCACCTCGGAGCTCAGGGCAAAGCCCAGGTGAGAGCTGGGCAGGGCTGACACGGGGATTCAAAGCCGGCACTACTGAGCTGTTCCAGCAGAGCACTTCAGACTGAGAACAATTTAAGCAGTTCCATATTTAAATGCTCTGCAGAAAGAAGGCTTTTGTTTTGAAAGTTCCTGTCAGTGCTTTCTTTTAATAGGAAATCAATATATCATTTGTTTTCTAGAAAGTAGACACCTGTCCTTCAGGACTTGTGCAGCCAAGTTTAGCTCTGGTGGAAAATTGAGTAGTTTTGACCTAACTTCTTTTTCTGTGAATGTCACTTTCCTTGCCCTGGGGACAGGAGGTGAATGAAAAGCAAAGGGAATGAACATTATGGTATAAGTTACACCTCATACTGACTATGGTTGAATTATCAGCTCTTAATTTTTTTCAATTATGCCGAAAAAGCAGATATCCCAATGTGAGCTAAAAATTGATAAAAAGATAAGAAAAATGTGATCTCTTTCCTTGTGTTTGGCTTTTAGAACAGCAGCAGGAGAAAGAAGAAACTTGGCAGGGCTGGTTGCCAAGAACCCTGCCCTGCAAGTAGGGACAAGTGAGGTTTGGCAAAGACTTGGTAACAGGAGGACCTTGGAGTCTTCTTTTCCCTTAATATCAATTCAGATCACAAAAGAACCTTGACCCAGAAAAGAAAGGAGTGAAGTGTCTTACTCTTCCTCAGAGTAAGGCAAAGCATTCCTGGGGTTTCTAGAAAGAACTGGAATTGCAAGAAACTGGAAAGGAGACAAGGAGCACAGTCTGGCCTGTTCCCAGGTACACGCAGCTGTACATCACTTAAAGCAGATTGTACCATAAAAGCAGCCTGAAGAAAACAGCTTGAGTCCCTCTTCTCTTCCTTCCTGAATTAAAGACGAAAACACAGTCATGTTGCAAGATGTTTATTTACAGCTGCTTGGAGTAGAATGCAAACAAACATCTCCTAACAAGCTGCTTGATGGCTTTTCCATTACATGTACAAAGCTTAGCACTGCTTCAGCAGGTATTCAGCAACGCTGCTGGAAGACCAAGTCACTGGGAGAATATTCTGCATTAAATCTAATGGCATTTGCCCACCTTAATTCCTCCAATGCAAAACTAATACTGAAAAAGACTGAACATCTGATCTGCAAAATTAGTAAGAACTAAAATTAACAGTAAGTGATAAAAGAGGAACAATTTCAAAAGCTGCAGTTTGCATTCACACGGTACTAGAGTTGAAGGAGTAAAAATACAAACAACAACAGTTCCACAGACACACTTAGGAAATCCATGCTTAAAAGGAAAACACTGAAGATTAGATTCAAACACTGAGTAACTAACACTGAATTGCATACATAGACTACTGGATCACTCTTCAGTAACAAGCTATTTGCTTGCCTGATTTTTTTCTTTTTTATTATTGATACTATTGAAATTCATAAACCAGGATATCCTGCTTTGATATGACTTCTCCCTTTACATAAAAGCAAGTGTGCCCTTCTGTGACACCAGAATGTCTTTGAAGGGAGAAAATTCAGCCCTTTGATCAAGAATGACAGTCCCTACAGATGGGCAGAGGCTGTACAGACAGAACATCTCCCTTTGGTTCACTGACCACATCATGGCCCTTGTGCAGCAGGTGTAAATATCTGCTGTTACTTGTGCTACTGTTCACAGCATGAAGCTCCCATTGCCGTACACTGTGCAGCCGATGGCGTTACAGCTGCTGTGAACTGCTCACAGTCCAGGTGCCAGGTAACTGACATTTCCAAACGCCCTAGACCTTGGCACCTGAAGGTATCTGGGTTTCAATATGAAGACACTGACTAAATTCCTTGTTTTGAAGAAACTTTTCTTACGATTAGAAAATGCTCAAGAGCAAGACATTTCACCATTAGAAAGCATATCTGTTTGCTACACAGTTTGTGAGAATGTGCAGCTTTGCCTCCCCCACAAAAGCATGATAGGGAAGGCCACCTTATGTTCACTTTTTTGCAGCTTGGAGAAAGAGCAATGCACGGCAGCAAGGGCGAAGGGGTTTCCTAGCACACACCAGACACCTGGAGGGGAGGCAGCAGCACAGACAGGTGACCCTGCCACAGTTCTGCTGCTGGAGACGCTGCAGCACCCAGCCCAACACCCACTGGTACCCGCTCAGAGTGACGAGGGTTCTGCACGGAGCTGAGACAAGAGCCAGCTCAGCAGCTGGCCTGGATCTGCTCAGGGAGAGAGCAGACAAACTGAAACACCTTGAAGCATCACCTTCCTAAGAAGCCCAACCTGTGAACACAGGCACATTGAAGTGTCACATAAAAAGGAGGTTTAAACCATTAGGGTTAATTTCTGGAGCTGAAGTTGGCAGATCTGTTGTGTTTACGTGGCTGTAGCAGCAGGATTGCATCTATTTAGCCCAGTAATTTAAGAGTCAAACTAGTTAGCTTGTGTAAACACAGATGCACCTAAACGGGATTGAAACAAGCTTGGATTTGTTTGCCAGAACAAGTTGAGGTATTTAAATGCACTGGCACTAAGGATCCACACCAGTTTACCTGGATGAGTTTTTAAGCCAATTGTTAAACTAACTTCATTTTTTTTTGCATACCTAGTATAAAATACACATTTCTTTATCTTTCCTATACACGCACTTCCATCACTCCTGGCAAAAACCTGATTAACATGCCAGGACTGCCATGTCTCTACAAGCTTTTTTTGTATGGTCTGACTGCAGCTCTTAAGTATTTAGCCTGGGTTCACCTTACTGCTGCCTTGCTCTCGGCTGTTAATTCCCAAAGTAATAATCCCTGACCTGAACTTGTTCCGATTTCTTTCTTGTTTTGCCTCAGGTTATTCACTTTTCACCGCTACACAACTTCTCATGGAATAATTTCCCCTCCCAAATGTCTTCAATAACACCGTCATACAATAATTCCAATGAAGAAGAAGAAAAGGTGAAAGTGCCCTAGATGCCATACAGTTACATTCTAAATAATAAAGAATGATATTTTTGGTATTCCAGAAAGCTACCATTCAAGACCCTGACCTAATTTCCTTTTCAAATGGACAAATAGAACTCCTTTTGATCCTCAGAAGAGAGGATGGATCCAAACTGTCTTTGAGAATTTTAATCATATCAGCAGTTCCCACAGAACGTGTTTGTTTTTTATATTGTGGACAGTTTATTTTTAATTTCTACAAAGACTATTGTAATTAAGACTCAGGGGACTCTGAACAGGCCCTTAAAAACCTGCAAAGAACAACTTTTGGAAAAGGTCTTTCTTTAACACTATTTCCTTATGCATACTGAAGAGGAAAAAAAACCTAAAATCTTTTTTTGTTAGTTGGTTTGAAAATCCTTAAAACAAACAAACAAAAACAACAACAAAAAAAATCACCAAACCTGTAGAAAGCAAGTTGTTTAGATTTACGATATAAGTATCTTGTTACATCATCTCACTTCATTAGAATCACACTGCTGCAGACATGAGCCTTGAGCAACTGACTTCTATGGAAGTAATTTCATTTTTCCAGTAATTCAAATAATCCATTTTATTTTTGTCTTTTTCTTACAGGACTACTTCAAATAGAAATCAAAAGCAAAAACGTAGGAATGCTCCTTCCTGTCTCCCTCTCTACTGTGCACTCAAATAATCAAGTATTGTAAATTGGCAAGTATATCATTGAATCATAAAAACAGAATTCCCCACTGTATGTGAAGAAACAGAGAGAGAGAAATAAAGCTTCCTACTGTTGCCTAATAAAAAAAAAAAAAAAAAAAAAAAACAAAAAACACACACACAAAAAAAACCCCCACAACACCCACAACACCACACCACCAAACCACCTTCCAGAGTTTAATAAGAAGATAACAAAAGGAAGCAGGCAACTGTCTCCTATGGGGAGGTGAGGGCGAAGTAGCAATGAAACAATTCTCAGGTCTTGTTTTTTGTGTACAAAGCCAGGAAAATCTCGGAGGAAATGACTTCCAGAGTCCCTGATAAGTGTTGATACATTTCTCTGGTGGACAGCAGGATACAAATCCTTATTCTTTTTCTTTGTAGGTGAAGAGGTCGCTATCACGCACCCAAAGAGACTCTCCTTAAGCAGAATGCTATGGAAAGACACTAAGATCTCAGGAGTGGTACTTTCCTTTCATGGTTAAATGAAAGTGGCTCCCGGAAGCAAGCCTCTTGTTAGGAGCAGGTTCAGATGTCTGTGTGCATAACAACTAGTTTCAGTCTGGTGCATTCGTTTACTGGGGAAGGAAAAACATGAAACAGAAAGAAAGACTATTTTTAAGGACCAATTTGTTGTTCCTGCTGCAACTTGTGAAGCTACAGCCTCTGATCAACATTGCCTGCAGCCTCCTGATGGGAAATGAAGTATCAGTAACGGAGAGGTGAGAGTAGGAGAGCACCCAGATTGAAGTAGAAGTTCCTTTGCTGCCCAAAATGCTAGAAAACAAAACAACAACAAAACAAATTGTTCCAAATACTTTCTCATTTGTGGCAGACATTTAGCTGTGTATTTAGTGCATTTCTGCCTTACAATTCATTCAAGAAAGCTTTGGGATCTGTCATGTTTCACCCAGCCTGAACAATGCTGAAGGAAAGACACCTTTCATGTGCCTGAACAAAGAGGCAAGAAAGCATTTGGTACCCCGTGGCTCCCCTATAGAGCTCATCTTCACCTCGCAACAACCTCTCACTCTACAACTTCTCATCTCAGAGGTACCTGCAAAAGAATCCAGCTTTTGTTGGCATTTCTTGTTTCCTGCAGCTAACCATACCTGTACCTGTAATGCTTCGGCTGACAAAGTTAGAGAGATGCTGAAAGATAGTTGAGCCAGGAATATATATCTTCCCTAATTTTTTAAAGAGTTTTGGAACTTGGGTCAGAGCTGATACAGTGGATGTGAATTGAGAAAACAGTCCCTTAGGAGGTTCAGTCCTCTGCACAGGCAGCCACATAAATGCGGACCAAAGAAACAATCCAGAGCTGATTACCTGAATAATCTGCAGCTTTGAATAGAATAAAGAATCTCTACATAATGGTGCAACAGAGATCTCTAGTGAACTTCAAATACTTCTATCAGCAGTTTAACAAATGATTCTTCTGTTTTTAGAGAACTTGATTTTTCCAGGTTTGGAGAAGGGACTAATTTTGGAAAAAACAAGACAGCTACAGAGGTTTTTCTGTACAGAGGTTTTTCTGTACAGATCTGGGAATTAGTCTTCACATAGTGTTTCTGGAGAAGATTCATGGGTTGTTTACAGACCCAGACAGAACAGCAATGTTGGAAATCATTCTGTTTTCAGAGTGGTTGCATTTACTTTAAGCAAAATGCAGGTTGAACAATAATTTTTTTTTTTTTTTTTTAATTCCCACCCAGGAAACCCAACAAGAAAATAGCCATGTCTATTATCTGATGAAAATTATTCCTTTACACACAGAATTAAACTGGGAGTCACCCGGTAAATCTTGTCAGTTTTTATTGGGTCTGTTTCCAGAGGCTTAATAGATACTAACTGCAGGGCAGAATTTACACCACATTTACTTATTTATTTTTCATAGTAAAATCAAAGGCAGGGAGAGTAGAAAAAAGAATTAGAGGCCTTCAGAATGCTAGCTAATAGCCAGATACGCAAATCCCTTTGCCTGTGACATGCCACTATCTGAATCATAAATCTTCTTCATTCTTAGCCATGAAAAAGATCCAAGCATGAGAGTAATATGAGGAAGCAAGACAATTTGTATAATATCTCTTTAAACAGAAGATGACACTGTCAAATCAGGCTGTAAAATCTGGACTCAGCTACTGCTACGCATACATGCCAGCACATTGCCACAGAGCGTTTTAGTTCCTCAAGCTCCCACATCCACGAAGTGTCAAGGCCACAGGTTCTCGGGCACGCAACTGTCCGAGGCAGCGTCTTCCCACCCACCCACACCAGATGATGTGGATTTTTGCTGGGCCTATTCTTTGCACCATGGTGCACATTTAAACTTAGAGGCAGAGCTGACCCTGGCCCCCATTGAGGCTGCCTCCAGAGAAGGGGCTCACCAACAACTCAGTGGTCAGCAACAAGGCAGAGGAATAGAAAGAAGTGTTACTGGAACCACAGTAGCCCTGGCTAGTGGCTCTGAGCTGCTGACTGAGTTGCCAGCTGTGGTGGGAAGCAAAGGGCAGGAGAGATGGGCATCATGCTTCTGTCTTTGCCTCATCTTTCGCTGGGGATGTCAGGCCTGTAGGATGCCCGTCAGCATCTCCAGCCTCTGCACTGAGTCAGAGCTTTCCAGCTCTCAGCTCCCAAGCATAAATGGCATTTCCTTGTAAAGTTCCCCTTGGATTCAGGAACCTAAGACAAGTACAGACAGGAACCCCAGCCATCCTTCACAAGAACAGTTTGGCTTGTTGGTTTTTTGGATATTGCTGCATTATAAACAGGTCTTTCTAGGCAAGTCCTATTTCAGACCTCAGTGAGCCTATTGTCTGTGGTGTTTAATAAAAACCTTGGTTTATAAAGGCACGACCAAAACTACAGATCTTTGAAATGGTCTAAGAGACCTGTGGCAGAATGCAAACCCCCCTCTCTGCCTCTGTGACAAGACCAGTCCAAAGCTAAGGTGAGCAGAGGAGCGGAGCACTGCAGTCAACAAAGCACAGGCTCTTTCTGTGCTTACCCAAGAGTGCTGGGAATCAAGAAAGTGCACTTTACAGATTTGCTGCGCTATGGGCCCAAATAGTAGCATACTGTCTACAACTCCAATTATTTTAGAGACCCCTTTTCTTTTTCCTGGCTTTTTCCCCCCCTCTTTTTCTTCTTCCTTGTAAAATTATCATCTCTTGTCCACAACTTCTTACATCAGATTTGCAGGAACAGAATACAACTAAAAACATAATGCACAGGAAAAATGTGAATGAGTTTCAAGACCTTCTGTACGCAATATAGAACAAAATTAAGTGACTATGCCAAAATGCAAACTAAATCCAACCAGTTAATCACAACCAGGTAAAGTTTTTGTGATGTAATCAAAATAAAAAGATCAAACGAACAAACAAAAAAAATCACAACATATGTAAACTTTGAAAGAGAAACGTGCACAGAATTTTTGATCCAGTTCTGTAGCTAACTCTTGTAGCCTGGATTTTGATTTATTCCACATTTTCTGGGAAACTTCAATGTTTACTTGATGGTATTGACATAATAGGTAAAATCAGACATAAGCCTTCCAGTCTGTTCTGCCATCACTCGCTTAAGAAACATGACTCGACTGTGGAACTCTAATGCCTGAGCTCATAGAAAAGAAGTCTAGGCAGCAGTTCAAGAGGTCTGCCAGTCAGTCTCTGTGTTTTATTATTACAGGATCAATTATTCCACCATCATTCTTGATGAACATTTAAGAAGGGTTAGACAGATCTCCTTTGGGTGGGAACTCTACAATTTTTCAAAGTACACTATTCCTGCCCTGCAGATGTTACACTGAAACCAATGTCATTGCTACCAAATGACACAAGTGCCAGAATGAAGAGCCATTTGACAAATGTAAGTGCAGTTCTTGTTAAAAAGGCTCTTCATCTTACTATTTTAAGAGCATACTTCTTTCTTTGTTATGCATTTACGGCAAGACAGTTACACTTTATCTGAACAATTCATCTGGTTCTCAAGTCAGATTGATAGTGTAAACTTGAAATAGTAATAAAAAATGTGAGGAAGATGTCATTCTCACAGTGTTACTATAAAACCAACATCTTAAACACCGTACTAAACTGATTCTGCAACCTTCTCTTGTGTAAGCAGTCCCAGTGAAAACAACTGAGTGAAGAATGTTGATGTTATAAATACTGAGTCATTATACAGCAGAGGACATTGTAACTGTGGTCTATATGATCAGGAAGGTCAGACCAAATACATCTTCAAACATGGTTTTATAACATCCTTAAAAAAAAAAAAAAAATCAGTGTAAGAAAATTGCACTTTAGTGTAAGACTTTTCCTTTTTTTTTTTTTTTTTTTATAGAAGATATATAGCCACTTCGTCCTTTGCAGAACTGCTGTATGTCTTTCTGACTGCTATAAAATAAAGCCCAGTTTTTGTTAGTTTGCTTATTATGGTTCATTCCTCCCCCTCTCTATCCCCCCCCCCCGCCTTTTTTTTTTGCAGATTATTCAGAACATTTTAGCTTCAGGGAAGCTGTTCTCATCATCTTTCTTTCCACGTGGAACTAGCTGAAAGATATTCATGAAAGATTCACTAAGGCCAATTTTCTATGAGTATAAGCAACAGCAACATCAATATTTCAATGTCTAGAAAATGTGGCTATTCTCTTGCCTTGAGTAGATTGTTAGAAATCATTGTATTTTAATGAATTCAAAATTTCTAGACAGATTCTGTAGGTACCATGCTTATGAAAATTCATGGGGGGACAATTTTTTCTAAACAATATTTGGGGACTACGAACCTGCTCGTGTTTTACAATATACTGATGGTGGTGTAGGTGGAAATGTGGCTGCTGATGCTTTCATCATGGTCCTTGTAGACTGCTAGTTTCCCAGACAGTTTCAGCTGTCACAGTTGCTTAGAGTCCACTGAGCTGTTTTTAGTTACTCATTCAAATATTCATAAGAACCGGGGGCTGCAGTTTGCTGTCTGGTAACAACTTCATTTTCTGCTCACACTGAGCTTGTCCTTGTGGGCCGTCTCTTCCCACTCACATTGGCTTTTTCGCAGCCACGTGACCCTTGAAGGATAATGGAGTTTCCCTGGGAGAAGGCGAAAGAGGCATGTTCTACCTTTTATCTTTGCTTGGCTGGACGATGAAAATAATTGCAGAAGACAGTTATGGATTGCTAAAGAGACATGTGAAATGATCAAACCTGTATCAAGCACTGGTTTCTGCTACTAGAGAAAGAACATGCTTTAATTATTTACTTTCTGGGACAGCTCACACCTTAGGATGGCCACATTTTTGTGCAAATATTTACTTAACAATATTGTACTTGAGCAGAGTAATGAAAATAGGTGTAATTTCATGTAATGTTCCTGGGAAAGACCAATGGACTGTGACATTTCCCTGCATGGGGGAAATCACTAGAGTGCAATGTTTCTATTATTTCATTAAAACTCTTGTTAAAGAACCCTTCAGGGCAGCACAATTTTGCATTTTTAGCTAAAAGAAATAGCTGAAGAAGAGGAACCCACAACTACTGCCAGTTAATAACAGTGTGTGGTAGGTTTTCGAAGAGAAAATACTGCTTAAAACACATGAATACCCAGACACACTACAATTAAAGCACTATTTACAGGGAGCTCAGCAACATCCTGCAGTCAGTGAGGGCAGCTTCCAGCGCTGGGTACTTACAGGTCAGGAGAGAGCACGAAGGACGCTCAGGCACAGCCTGTGTCTGTCTGAGCCCATTGCTCCCCTCTCGCTTCTTTGTGCCAGCTCCTTGCTAGGAAAAGCTCATGGGCAGCCCCAACGTTATCGGCCAAATGGAACAGAACACGTCCCTTCTACCTTCATCTGTCCATGCGATTGCAGCCCATAATATGGGTTTCATAGAGTTTTAAATGAATGTAATGGGTGTTGCCCTGAGAATCAGTTAAATAAGTTATAGGGTTTATAGTGCTCATGTTCTATGGAAAAAGGCTTAGTTTCTGTCAATACAACATACTAGATATATAGCACCTTAAAATGACCATCCTTTTAATTACACTGTCATGACACTTTCTTGAAAGATTGTCTTCTCCAAGGCCTAGATTGGAAGTGTTTATTTACACTGCCTGTCCTCTTCCACTCCAGATTCAAAGGGGGGAAAAAAGGAAAGAAAGAAAGAAAAAAAAAAAACAACACACCACACACAACAAACAAACAAAGCACAACAAAACAACAACATAACGTACAACACACACCTCTGTTGCAGGTTAAGCAAAAAAGATGACAGTTTCATAGCTAATGAATGATTAAACCATCTTTGGAAGAAAGCAGGGAGAGTAGAAAAAAAAAAAAGAACCCAATAACACCATTCGTTTACATTAGATCAACACCCACTACTGCAGACACTGTTAGGATAATGTCAGTGTTTCTATTATGATCCCATATTTCAAAGGCTTATAACTTGGCCATGAGAAGTCACTTTTAAAATTGAATCCAGAATAAAGAGTGAATTTAGCTGCATTCTGTATATTATTGTCACCAGGTAGACACCAAAAATATGTAATGAAAGTAAATAAAAATTAGGGGAAAAACAAAACAAAAATAACAACAACAACAACAAAATAAACAGCTACAGCTAAATCAAAGATACATGTATTGATGAGCTATTGATGGACATCTAAGGCTCTAGTCACTCAGGTCCCCCTTGTGCCAGTGTCTTTAAAACAAAAGAATGGATTAAAAAAAAAGAAATACATTTGTCCCGATTTTTTGTTTTGCTGTTGTTAAGTCATCACTATAGCTTTCATTCCAGAACAAGAAAAAACATCTGAATAAGCAAATCATGCAAGACCACTATAAAATACATGAAAACAAAGAGGAATAAGCAGTGAAACAATCTCTGCTTCTGCAGCACCTGCAAAACCCACTCATTTCTTTGTGGAGACATGGAGCAGGAATCGTCTGGTTGAGCAGGGTCGAGTATCAAACTTCATAGATTCTGACCTTCCACGAAACCTCTTCAGCTTGCTCCCCCCAACCTATTTTTCCTTCAAATATTTTTCCTTTCCAATGCTTGCAAAGAGCAAAGGTTAATGAAGTAATCTATGACTGAATGCTAACATATGCAATATACATACAGAAAAATGCACATCCCATTTTTAACATTTTTCTGGAAACAACTATGGTCTCTTATAGCTGCAATTTTGAAAGAATGCAATTATAGTATAGAATTTCAGCTACCTTTGGGCTGAGGCCTCTGGAGACACACAAAGAATTAGTGTATTGTTGTGTGATACACTTGTGAAATCACGTTCCTCTAATATTCTCCTATAAAGCTACAGTGCAATCTCTCTCAGGTAAAAGTCATGTCTGTCTTTCCTTTTGTTTGTAAAAATATCTATTAACAGCCTAAAGGCTAATTTTCTGTTTCTAAAAATCAAAACTGTATAGCAGCTAAATTAGCATTAACTGAGATAAGAAAATAACTGCTCTGCTAATGACAAAAAGCAAAAACTGAGAACCAAGCACTGAAGGTAACAGACATGGTGATATTGGTCTACTGGAAAATAATGAATCTGAGAGATGAGGGTTCTCCACCAACGTCCTTGCACACACCAGCCAGCTTTGACGGTCTTCACTGAGCTGAGAGAAACATGAGGAAAGAGGCTGGACCCAAGTCAGCTGAACACATCTAAATGACAGGCATATCTAATGCGCAAAACTGCATCTTCCATCATGATCTGACATAGCTTCTACGGTGTTAAAAATCAATGACCTTTTGCTACTTTCCTTAATGTGAATAACAGTGTATCTAGCGATTAAGTTCACTGGCAGAAAGAAAATCCAGGCGTTCCTCTCTTGCCTGTGTAACCAACTTTACGAAGCTACATCAAGAATATATTTGTCCCAGAGAGGTCCAAGTCTAAGACAACTTAGACTTATCTTATTGCTAGGGCAAAACAAAGGTGGGCTAGAATCTGAGAGGCCAGGTATATTGATCAGAATTGCCTGAACTCCAACCATGGAAGCTGGAAATCCACTTCACAGCCAAATTATTCCTACTACCTGTTTTAGTTCAGTTAAGCTTCAGCTCAGGATGTTTCTACAAGCTTTTATGAGCAGCACTGATACTTATGCTGTCTAACAAAGCTAAGTCAATTACTACCATTTGACTGATAAAACTTCAAGTCAGTTCCTTAACACGGTTTTCAGTACATTGAATTGCAAAGTAACTTCAGAATTTTTTCTTTAGCATACCGAAAAACATGACTATTACAAGCAGCTAGTCAACTGTCAAGGAGAAGAGACTTGACTGCTAAAGATACCATACATGTTATAAAGCCCCAGAAGAATGAAACCAACATCTAATAAAAAGAACTAAGAAAAAAATAAAATAAAATAATTACACTTTCACTGAGCAGTATCACTGATTGTGCTAGCACTTTGCCATGCCTAAGCCTGAGAGAGCTGAGAATAAAGCCTGGGATTCAGACTAAGGCACAGCTGCTGTACTTAAGCCAAATGCCAGCACACCAGTGCTTTGCGAGGCATGGCTGCCTCTGCTTGCTAGAGATGAGGTGAGCTTTCTATTTTGCACAGTTCCCTGTGCATCAAGCCTTCAGAAATTTTCCAAATCTGTTCCCCATTCCTCCAAACTATCAAGTGCTGCAAGTTAGGTGCTGAATTCAAACCCATATTATTGATGTAGATTCTGCCAACCAGTTTTAGCCAGACCCTGGTTTGGTCAGAGCTCCTCTTTACACTGGAAGAGCAAGTATACAAGCTTTAAGGAAATTTTCAGCAAACCTGACAGCTATGTTTGTTTAAGCCTGAAGATTTGTGGGTAAACTCTAGCATGTATCTTCTAAGTGAAGTCTTCTATATTCTGAGGTAAGACTATCTGAAAATTCATTTCAGGTTTCTGAGCTGCAAGACCATAAAACACTCAGGTAGCCACTGCCCAAAACACCACACTAGCAAAATTACATCACTTTTCCTCCACTTCTATCCTGTAGTCACTCCTATAGTGTTCCTATTTTCAACAGAGTCACCTACAAGACCCACTGTATTAAGAAGCAGAAAATTGCTCTCCCTTCGCTCACCCAACTATGGCACAACATCTGCATTACATCCAAGTTTCTTCCTGTACCCCCTTCCTTCACCCCTGACAGAATTATTTTATTAAAAGTAGCCCATAAAATTCCTTGTTGCTTTTTTCTACTGTTTTTAAAATAAGAAATGCAAAATTATGCACTGGCAAAATCCCTAAAAAAAAAATACGTATTTGTATGTAAATGTAAGAATCTTGGAAATTTTCATTGATAAAAATCTTCATAGGGAAGGTAGTGTCAGATAATGTATATATCGTAAGCAAAACAAAAGAGCTTTGCATTTTTTGTTTGTTTGTTTCTAAACTATAGACATGTAGGTAGAATAATTATCAAAATTTCCCGGCTAGCAAGGATTTAAGAACTTAATCACAATAGCTACATTTGTTTTTTCTGTACACTTGGTCCTGAACCACAACATTGTATCACCACAGTATTACTGTGTTTAAAAGAAAAAAAAAAAAAAAAATCATACTTGCAATATGTAGACTCTTCCTACAAATACTATATGGGTCAGATTGTAACCCTTTTGCTCACAGCACACAAGCTGGGCCATGGCAGGCACTGCGCAATGGGCACCCACAGCCACGGAACAGGTGCACATGGGCTGAACCTGCACTTGCACCTCACTGTCCTTACAGGTTTGGGAATCGACACCTGGAACAGAACACACCACATGTCCCTGCACACCCTTGCTCCCCATGCTGGCAGCACAGAGCACAGGCACACAGCCACGCACCACTGTCAGCAATGTCAGACAATTAATTCAAAAATAAAATAAAATAAAACCACACACATAACAGGAAAAAAACCCACCACATCCAGACAACATACCACCCCACCAGCATCTCTGAACAACCATTAAAATCGCATTTATAATAAATACAGTTGAATCCGTTCCTGTAGAGGAAGCACCTTGTGCAGAAACAAGGCATTTTCCAGCACCACCAGTAAATCCTCCAGCACTACCTAAACCAGCGCAGCTGCCAAACATTTCCCTTCTCCTTTACAGAGTTTTCCAGAAAGAGACGAAACATTTTCAGCCAGACAGCCCTAACCAGAGTAGGGGTTCCCCTGCTCCCTCTTAGTGTATCCTACAGCTGGCCTCACACTTAAACACACTTTTCCAAGAGAGACGACACTTTTAGTGCATGTTTGTTTTCCTAAGAATTTTACTGTTCGCTGAAACTCAGCGGCTGCAAAGCCGTTCGCCTCCCAGCGCTGGTTCTGGGGCCGGCAGGCGCGGTGCCGGCGGTACCGGTGATGCCGCCGCTGCCGGCGGTACCGGTGATGCGCGGCCGCCCCCTGGCGCCGGCCTGGGGAGGTGCATCCCCCCGCCCCCCGCGCCCGAGCTGAGCAGGTCAACGCGCCAGGAAAGAAAAACAGCTTCAGACAGACACTGCCCTTTGAAATGCCAGGCTGTCGGGGGATAGCTGCGTGGATAATTACTTGAAGCGTTTTAAGCTTTTCCCCTAAAAAAAAGGGAAGGAGGGAGGGGCAAATGGGAAGAACAGCACAAAAGAACATCTCTTTCCTGTGTTTCTATTCATTTAGAGACTGAATTTCAAATTAATATGGGAAAACAAACTTCTGAGAACTTTACCTCCCCACCATGCAACAATTTCAGATATGCCAAACCACAACCAGAAAGCAGCCTTCCCGCTTGTGCACCCTGCTGCGCCAAAAAAATCCCCAAAATCTACATTAAGCAGCCTCTTCTTGCATTTCCCAATTAATAATTGCTAATCTCTCAAAAGATTTGATTAGCATATATTGAATTTTATAGCACTTTGATTAAGACAGATTTCTTTTTTTTTTTAATAATAAAATCAGTAGTCAGAACACTGACTGCAAGATGGAGCAGCCTTGCCGGAATGACACCTTATTTCACGGGGAGGAGAAGTGACCCTTTGGGACTCTCGCTTGCACATTCTCCGGAGCAGCCCCTCTGCAGTGGTGTTACAACAGGGAGCACATGCTACTCTCCTCATCTGCTGCACTCCCTGAATACACACTTTATGAGCCCTAGTTCTAATCACCACCTCAAAGACTTGCACAAAATAAAACTCTTGACTAAACGATTACACAAATCTCTGATTTACCGCTAAACCAAACACAAACAACTCCCAATCTTGATGAAGTTTGTTAAAGCCACCTTTGAGGGCTGCTAATCAACCTGTCCCTGCCATTCACTAGCTGCAATTAATTTCCTGCAACATGCAGCTGACATGCAAATTGATTTAGCCCTGGCACTTCATTTCCCTTCCTGCCAACAGATGCGCCCAGGGCTCAACCTGCCGGGCTGCTCAGCAGAGGGGAACACCCGGGGCATCGCTGTCAGCCCAGGCTGGAGGAGGAGATGACTGGAAATGAAGCAAGAGGATCCCTGTGCTGCCCCTATCCAAAAAGGACAAACCAAACCCCTATTATTATTCTGCAGGGAATTTTTCCTCTATTAGAAAGAAGGTTTCAAGGAGATCAATCATTTTTGTGGTTTTCAAGCAAACTCTACTCTTGCCCTCATTTTTGGAAGGCTGTGAGTTATGTAAATAATTTTTAACAAGAAGCAAGAAAAGCAGAGTTTCTCCCTTCCCCCCTCTCCCCCCCTTTTTTTTTTTAATAAAAAACAACCACCTCTGACAGAAGGCACATCTTGACCTCAGCAAGAGGATCTCTTGTCTCCCATACTCAGCATGGGAACTGAGCTGTTTCCCCATTTCGAAGGATTGACATAGTTACAAAGAAGGAAACCTCAAATTACCTT
Source organism: Patagioenas fasciata (assembly GCF_037038585.1). Taxonomy (NCBI): domain Eukaryota; kingdom Metazoa; phylum Chordata; class Aves; order Columbiformes; family Columbidae; genus Patagioenas; species Patagioenas fasciata. Next base: position 13,033,830 of record NC_092528.1, read on the forward strand.
TGCAATTAGTTTTGTTATTCTAGGGGTTGTTTTTCAGTGGGAAAATGCTACAGGTTGCTCAGGTTTGATGGGCTGAGGTGAGAGAAGAGCAACTATACAGATAAAGAGATGTTTGCTCTGAAACAGCAGTGATCCAGATTTCTAGAGCAGTCTCATTATTAGCACAAGAAGCAAAGAGGATTTATTTAAAATTACCTGACAATTTGTTCTGAGGTTTGATCTTCCATATTTCAGTTAAATCCACTTATTTTAGGTCCATTTTAAGCTGATTCCACACAGACTAATAAGAGGCTTTCATTCCCTTCATTTTATACATTTTTGGATTACACTGTTGCCTTGTTTCTGTGTCTAGTGAACTGAGTCTCATCTGAATAGCTTAAAGAAACCTTACAATAAGAGAAAATTTGCCCTTAAGTCACTCTAAATACACTTTTTAAAGAGTTGTTCCTCATACCAGAAATTCCTTTCACAAAGGATACTAGAAGACATCAATGTCTCCAACTGCAAGAGATACATCCATGTTTTTCATTCTGCAGCATTAAAAGGCAATAGACCCACCAGGCAAAAGAGCTAAACTCTTTCAAAAGCCTTCTTTCAAACTCATAATTGCATTTGAGCAAACCTGCAGCAATGCAGCATTTGCTCAAGGAGCCTTCTTGTTTTGTCACTACTCCGAGGAGCAAAGACAGTGGCAGGGACACAGCTCTTGGGCCAGCGAGTCTCTGTCCTGGGCTGATCTCAATAGCAGAGTGTGGACCCTTCTGTGCAGCAGAGCATGGGATCCTGTGGGGCTGCACCATGGCCCTTCCATCCCTCTGCGTCCCACCAGCAGGGCTGCCATGGGCCACAGCACCCTCACGTCCTTGGCATGGGCACCCTCCCTCTCCAGGGCAGAACAGCTTAGTGAGGGGCTGGTGAGGGGAATCTTCATCACACTGATCCCTTACCAGTGAAGAATTTGCCAAGGAAACCAGATTAAACTGAATTAGAGGGACCTGCTCTGAGAATCAGATACAGATCTGATACTGCCTTCCTCTGAACAGGTTTCCCTCCTCTACTGTGCACTCAAATATGAGAGATGTCCAGTCCTCCTTGCCTTGTGCAGAACTGGCAGGTCAGCCTTCAACTCCAGCCCAGCTTCATTTAAGTCTCAGCTTTTTTTCCCCTCATTCCCCCTTTTCCTGTATTTAAAACAGAGACAGGAATGCTCTGTTCAAGGAGGATTTAACATTTGTAAAGTGCTTCAGGGTGCTCAGACCGTAAGGGTTACAAAGAACAAAATTTCATTTTATTCTCCCTGTATTCATTTGACCTCTGTGTACACTTGTTATCCTTGAAGTGACAGAATATCTCCCATGCAAAAAGTTATTTGGGGAGACCAGGTTGATGTAGGATTTTAATCAAAACATCCGTGATTCTAAGAAAAGGTTCCACTCTGGGAAAATCTTTGGTACATCAGCAACAGCAAAAGGAATGAATAGCTGAGTGAAGAGCAGCACTATTACGGGACATCTAATTAAAAATAAAAATCTTGAAAAATGGACTCTTGTTACTGGTCTTCTTACCATAGGAGATGGGTCTTTCCAGCAGCATTGCCTAGGCAGATGAGATTCCATTTGTTTGTCATACAAAAGACATTCAGCACAAGATAGTACTATGAAAAGAGCCTTAGACAGCTTCACTTCAGTATCTCTATGCCATTCATCAAGTATTTTACCACTATTGCCATCCATGTGAGCCATCTGAAGCCCTTACCCAGGTCACAAATTCACTTCTGCAAAAGACCAGCTCGGTCTTCATCATAAAACATTTCATCAGCTGAATATTTCAAGGTTTTCATTACCGTCATAAGGAAGTATTAATGGTGATAAAATAATCAGTCAGCAAAAATTCTATTACTTCTCTCTTAGTGAATGTGATCATTACATCCTCACTCAAAAGTTTCTCATTTCCTGAGGGATCAGAACAACTATTAGCTAAAAAGCACAGAGAAGGTACAACTGACACCCATTAAATGCATAATCCCATTGCCATAGAGAAACCCACTGAAATTGCACCCTGAATATCTGTTTCAGGTAGGTGGTTCAAAGCTTTTTGCTTTTATTCAGATTAAGAACAAAAAATGTAGCAAAGATGTAGCTGTATAACACAACCCTTCTCCTCTGCTTTCTCTTGTATTTTGTCTTTCTGTGCACTGAAAAATCTATTCTTTAAACTGGATTAGTTAAAATGCACAGTATTCTTTTAAAATGGCTCTCCATATTTCTCTCTATGGATTACTTTGAGGCACAGCATGACTATTCTTTTAAACAGGTTCACTCTCTTCACAGGTGTTCATTAAAGTGTGCTCAACTCTAATCCCCTTAGCACTGAAGTATGCAGCTTTTAAAAAGGACCTGTGCTAAACCAGCATTGCCAAACTCCCCAATGCTGTAAAATGCAGACTTTCAAAAAAATAATTTCCTCAGTGTCTTAAAGACCACACATGCTCATCCTGGAACAGATAGTGACCTACTTAGTTAACCTGTTTTTAAAATGGCATTTTATCTCTGAAGTTCAGAGAGTAGAAGCAGCCACACCAGAACACAGTCAATTTGTGTATCTCTAGTTGTCAGTGAGAACACACATCGGAAAACCCACCGCCCTATAAATAATAGAAGTGGTTCTCTCAGCAGCTTGCTTACTGAAAAACTGACCTCATGGAGGAGAAAGCTTGAATAAACAACCAGCTTTTTAGGTGCTTTCCTTTGCAAAACAGTCATGGAGCATTTACAAGAATGCAGTTTCTCATCTACCACCCTGCACAAACTGTCTTAGATTTGGTTCAGACTAAGTAACATTAGGCTAGGTCAACATCAGCAGGTACTTTGACACAACAATAATGGATCAGTAGGTGAAAATGTTTGGTGCTTGGCCACCTGATATTTCCACTGTATGTATCTCAGATTTACTTACAATTAGATTTAGTCTGGCCCCTGGACTAAATGCCCTCAGTATACATGTGGTTTGATGCTTTTACCTCTTGAGTCTCCTTCTCTGGAGCAGCAACACACAAACTACATTCTGGCAGTTTTTCTCATGGCTGTGCTGCCAATAGACAGCCAGAGACTTTGGGCTCAAGAGACAAGCTCAAACTGATGGAACTGCAGATGCAGCATTACCAATAAGGGCTTAAAAACTTTCAGCTTGGGGGGAAACACTGAAGCCTCTACTGTGAGCTCAGCCAGTGAATGAATAATACCTCCCCAAGACAGCTATTATCAAAGGACCCCAAAGGTAGAAAGCTAAAAACATCTCTTGCCCAGTTTTGCTCAGATATTACAACTTTTTGCAATACAGGCATTCTTATTGACAGAAAATAATGAAAAGTCTGACAAAACTTTGGAAAGTTTCCCTTCTTTTGCAACTGTTCAAACATCTCCTGCGTGTGCCAGTTTACTCAGGCTGGCAGTCTGAAACACGGCAGGAGGCACCTGCTACATGTGCCAGTGCAATTCTGCACTGCAAATCCATTTTATAATTCAATAAACGTTCATAGATCTTAGTGAAATGCATTCCCTGCAGGCAGCAGCAGGAGGCATCCACCACCAGCTTTCAAAATAACCCTTTGTAGTGCACAGGCAGTGTTGGAGCCCTTTAAAACTGAATTTGTCTCATTTCAAGTTCTCACACCTTTCTTTGAATATTTCAAAGCACTTTGCAAACATGAAATAAATTTCTCTTGTTTAGGGAAAGTAAGTCCACTTTTGCAGAGAGGCTGCTAATCTTGTTGCATTCCCAAAATAGAAGGCTAAAAGGTTAATTTTCTCTAAGTATTACATATTACTACAGGCCAAGAAAAGGTGACTATCTTGTTTTTGAAGTAGAGTGTTGTGCTCTGTTATTTCATGAAAAACAAGTAATTGACATTTCTTAAATCCATGTATTTCATTGACATTTTGATGAACTGACTTAACCTTATACTGAATTGTGACTCCTGAACTTTAAGTCCCATAAAGCAACAATTTTCTTCACAACCAGTTAACTTCCAACACAAACTGCCTCTTGCCCAGTGCACCCTGTCATGCTCCTCTCAAGCTCAGAGAAATCAGTGCCTTTCTTGCCATCAGCGTCTATTTTCTTTCATGCACTGAAAAAGTAGTTTCCATAAGACAATGTCTACAAGGTAAACACAATTGTGGATACAGTCAACAAAACCTTTTGTATTAGATCAGATTAACTTAAAAATAGAAGAACTCACAAAACACCACAACCTTTATGAAAACAACCCAAGGTAAATGCTTCTTTTTACTCAACAGAAACGTTTGCAAAAACATACAGAGAAAATATTGACTTTGACAAAGACAGCTTTCCAGCACAAAGTGCACAACTGTACCCGCTAACCGATAGCTTACATCATAAGAATGCAGCAAGGGCTTTTATTGTAGTAAGAATTTTCCTAACAAGGTCGTGCTTTTGTACTGTAACACTCAATAGTCTTCCTGCTTTTTTCTGTTTTATCTGATTGCTGAAATTAAAGTGTGAAACCATCATTCCAACCAGGAATGATGTATAAAATTAAAATGCCTGTTCCACAACACTGCTAGTTCACAAAGCTCACTCTTATGAGCTTCCTTCCCAATTTTGCAGGCTGTAGAAGTGCAGAAACATATTAGGATTCTTGATGTCAAGCCAAAAGCCCCGATCCGGGATGGGGGAGGAATGATCAGCTCTTTGATGCATCAAGGCTCACATCTTTTCTAACTTTAAAATGAGCACATTGTTTTTGCTTCTCAAAAATGATACTAATTCTAATTCCATCTAAAGCAATCCAGATTTTAATTTGAATAGTAGGAAGGAAAAATATCTCTCCATAATGATACAGGTTAAAAAAACCACACACACGAGTACAGAAGAAAAATACTCCGAATCATAGATGTTGATAGGTCTCTAATTTCCAATAGACATTGATCCAAAAACTTGGCCTAAGTCTAAAATAATAAGCATGGATCTATTATAAATATGCCAATAACATATTCTCCGGATAAACATGTTTCTAATTACAAAAAGTATTTGAGTCACTGCAGGATTTATGATATGCACCAATTAGTTTGAAAACCAAAAAGTATCTGCATTTTGTTTCTCATCTCATTAACACAGGGTTATTAATAGTTGCAACATATGCTGGTATTTAAAATACGTAAGATAATCAAAATGCACAAGCTTAAGCAAGACAAAATACCAAGACTATGTCCTTTCACCTGGAATTTTGTTCCTGTAGGTAGTCCTTGAAATTAGATCACTTTTTAATATCTCACTGAACAGCAAATTAAACCATATCTCCACTGTCAACATAAATTAAATCAATTTATGCTCTCTTAAGACATAAAATATCCATTTGAAAATATCTAAGAAAGCAAAAGCCGTGGATTCTGATGATCTGTGCTTAGAACCACAGGCAACAGAAAAGTGACTTCATACATATTCACTCAGTAGTTAAACACTAAATTATGACTATTGACCGATTTTTTTCTTGTTTTGCAATGAAGGTAAAAAAAAAAAAAAGCCAACACATTCTTTAGTAGGACCAGACAAAAATACTACACATGCTTTATTCACAGAGTGAGTGCAAGCCTTGTACAGTGCTCAAATTCTATGTGTACCTTCAAATTAAGGGTTAGATTAGACTTCAATGGGTTTTTGACTCTATAAGGTCCTTCTGTCAGAACACAAATTTTACGATGATAGTAAGGTATGATCTCAAGTCTGTTCAAAGAGAGCATCTGCAGAGGGTCTTGATCAGATCTCAGCATAAACCAATATTTTACCTCATAGGTTAACTTAAGAACTTATTTAGCTTAAACAGAGGGAAAACAGGTGTTTTTGTGTTCACATAACACAGTCAAGTGGGAGCCATCTCCTCCCCAAATCTACAATACATATTTATTGGGTAAAATAAGGGTAACACACAGATCACCATTGTGACTATTGATCTAGTTAGCTGAAATGTTCCTTCACTAAGGAATTTTTAGATTCCTTTCGGAGTTCACCACAATCAGGTGTGCCACCAGAGTCTGCAGTTCTTAAGCAGCTTTCTGTACACTGCAGGGGGCAGACTTAACAGAAAGCATCCTTCACAAAGCAGCACATTTGTTCCACACTGGTGTGGTGCTGCACGTTTATCTCTGCTCCCCAGCAAAGAGCCAGCTCTGACATCTGACTAAGTTTGCCTAGGACATCCTTCTACAAATTGTTTCATGAATTCTTATGAAGGACATTTACCTTTCCACACTAGTGTGACAAAATCAGACCAGTAAACATTTAGCAGACGTGGTTATAGTTTTCCTAAGGAAACTGAATTCCCTATAATCCATATTCACTCTACGATATGCCCTTATCCTCTGCTTTCCCCCAGCCTTTTCCCCATGGTCTGCAGAAGGTTATAAGGTTACATTGACTGTAAGCCAATATATTACCGATACACACCTTCCGTGGTTTCTGCACTGATTTTGCTTCTCCACACTTCTGACACATGGCAAACCAAGCAGCTTCCTTGAAGTTTATCCATGGATATATAATGGTTACAAGAGGCAGCCAAAGAGCCTGGAACTAATCCCAAGCCAGATACCTTCAGATTTTCTACGGATTGCTTTTCTAATTACAGTAAGAAGTAAACATTTTCCTCCTGGCACTTTCCCACCAGACACTAAGACACAGAACTGCTAATGCTAATGTCACCATCCACTAATTCCTCATACTCTCTCATCCTTGAAATGAGAAATAAAATTATCACATACCCTTCTTAGTATAAGCCAGGTCTGTGCTCCTTCTGATACAACAAATAGCTTTGCTCATTAGCTTTCCCTGATTCTAAAGAATTACTGAAATTGTTCATGAAAAAGTATTTCCTCCCCACACTCTACCTCCAATGCCAGCAATGACAGTAGCCTTGCCACCTACCACATGCAGTACCAGAAGGGTCAGAGAGTCCACCAGTTTCTGTCTGAGCTGAACTGAGTTGCTTGAAGACACTCCGCTTCACTCTCCACCTCCTGAATGCAAGTGAATGGGAAACTTATTTCCTACAAGAGAAGAAAGAGTAAGAGTCAGCCTTGCTGATGAGTGGTGTCAACTCCAGCCAGGCCATGCAAACACAAATAAAAAGCTGCCTGTGCGTGTGGGAAACCAGGACAGAGGGAAACTATTAGCCAACTCCTTTCAGCAGCACATTTGTGCTGTTTTGGTGAGGATACTCTATACTCCCTGCAGCTGCTCAGACATGCTCTCCCAGAGCTCTGGTTCTGCATGTTGCTTACCCGACAAGTCCAAACTCCTCATGGTACCTCCAGTAAGAGGGGAAGCCTGAGCAACCCTTGCCACATTCTGCTTTTCCAGCTGTCAGTCAGCAGCAGGAATCCCCTCTCTACAGTTCTCTGTGGACTGGGATTTTGCACCTGGTTGACTCCCAGGAGCCCCCATCTCTGCTCTAAACAGGAAGGAAAGCAACGGGGAGCAGCTCTTCCTTGTGGATTCTTCTCTCAAAGATGCAGACATTTTTGAATTACATGTATTCCTATGCCATCAGAGCCTGCAGGACAAAACCTAAAATGATCAGAAAATTATTTCTCCATTCTCTGCATGGCCCAGAACACACTAGCTCAACACCAATCTTTTGCTTCACATGAACCAAGCTGCAGTTTGACCAACTCTGTTCTTTTAAAAGGAGAGATATGCTGGTTTTAATCTGTTCCATACAACAAATTACTTTAAAGCAAATGCATCTGTTTCTAGATTGATCTGGAGGTTTCCTTGACTTATTCTAAAAAATTATCAGACTCCTTTTTTCCCCCGCCTCTACCAGACAGGGTCCTACACACATTTACAATCTCACCCAAGATCACTAATCTTTCTAATTTACCTGACTTCTAACTCCCAATATCTGTCTTCACACACCTAACATCCCACACATACAAAAGTACCACTCCTCCAGCAAACACCCTTTCAAAAAGGACAACTTCTAAAGTTTTAGAATGAGCACCATGTAAAGGGTTTCAATGACCATTTTAGCCCCTTCTTTTACTATTTGGGTACACATCATTAAAAAATCTTTAAAAAAAAGGAGAGAAAAAGTGAGAAAAAAAGAAACAACACTACCAGTTACAAAGGATGTGTCCTTTCTGTTAAAACCATACAGAATTTTCTCTGTAAGGAAAGTTTTAAACAGTACCCTAATTTCCTAAGGAGAACTGCTAGTAAGGTACATAAACCCAGCTGTCTGACTTGATCAGCATAATTGTTCATCCTGATTGTTTGTCTTGATAAAGCCCACTCACACATGGAACAAGTGCTCAGATATTCTTTGATATTTTGCTGCGAATACTGCTGGAAAATGAGAGAGAATAAATTGATCTTCACAGCTGCATGAAGTAACAGGCCTAATGTATAGCAAAGGTGACTTAAGTTAGCCATCAGGAAAAGCTTTACAGTGGTGAGGATAATCAACAGATCACCAAGAGATTGTGATGTCTCTGGCTTTGGAGGTTTTTCATTACAGCTTAGACAATATTAGACAGGAATAGGTCACCACTGCCAGTCCCATTTTCTACAATTCTGCATATCTGTATTTGGATACAGAAACCACATTACCTCAATTTATCTAGCAGGCATTACGGAGTATCATCAAGTATGATATGAAGCATCATCAGATTAATATATGATAGTTCAGTAGTAGTGAGTAGTCATGGGAAAAGGAGACTGATGCATTAGAATGAGGACAAGACATATGTGCCTTCGTACACGGCTCATCACTCCACTAAACTCAGCTTAATTTCTGCTTGGGCCGCAAAATGCCCTCTGGCCCCACAGCAGGGTAAAGAAACAGTGAGTCTGAGACCTATGTGCTACTTATGGCTGTTATTTAATAAGGGTTTCTCATTTCTATTCTTAAATTGTTTGTTCGTATCAATTTATAGCCACCAACATAGAAGCACCAGTAAAATGCTTGGACCAAACTAAATCTTGTCCTGCAGTGAGCATTGCAGAGGCATAAGTGAAAACTTACACTAAGTATAACTTTGGTCTTTGAATGTGACACGTTTTCTTCTGCTAGAACAGCTTAACTTCTGATTCCCCTGGAACCCTGTCTCTCTGCTGTTCCCTGCCCTGATTTCTCTCACACAGAACTTTCAATCCCTGTCAACATTTGCAGGAATGATATGACACTTAGATTTTCTTTTTGCTTACTCCTATTAAAAACGAAAGAAAAAAAATCTCATCTTAGCATGGCCCAAAGCTGCCAGACACATTCTAGCAACTTGTTGAGACTGGCGGGAGGGTTTAGCTTTTGCTAATCATTCAGAGATGGATTACCACCAAGTAAATAGCAAAAATCAAGTAGAAATAGTAAAATGTCTCAGAGTCTCAACAAATATATCCCCTGAAATTCCCTCCATCAAATTGTTACCACCTTTACTAGTCAAATAAGCTTAAATCAATTTCAAGTGATGACTGTCCGCTGCAACGTGCAGGAGACATGACTACAGCAGTTCCCAGAATTACTCCATTCCTGACCACTAGAGAGCAGCCTTTCTCCAGTATATTAAGAACTGCACAGTGCTTTTCCCTCTGCCTTCTGAAGACGAAAGAAAATTCACCCCTATGATGAGAATTCAGTGTATTTCACAGATCAAAAAATATCCACGTTTGATCAGACTAAACTGAACTATAAATATGCTAGATAACATAATCATGGCATTTCTTATGGATACCAGCTGCTGATAGTTCGCACCCAGCCTTCAGAGTCACACATTTTTATTGTGGATTTTATCTTCTCATCTGGGTTACTTGTGTTACTGCAGCACTTAAAACAGGCATGACTCCAAAGGGAATTTGAAATCAGTGGGGAGATGCTCATGTCTGTTTACAGCCCGCAGCCTCACTTTAAAAGGGTTATGTAGTTAGTTTACAATAACACCAGGAATTAGACCAAAATGTCTTTAGCGCTAACCCTTTTCAATACTGTGTGTGTTGAGCCCACATAGCTTAGGCCTTGGAGTACTTAGGCTATGCACTGAAATAGTAGTGCTGGAATCTAAAATTAATTTCCTACCTGCAGGATATCTAACCATCAGGACTGACAGAGAAGCAAAGTTTCTTCCACAACCCCCACCAGTGCCTGGGCACATCTAACGAGGCCTTTTGTAAGTCTGAGGGAGACTGTTGTATCATACTCTGCAGAGATGGCAGAAAAAGACACCCATTAGTGCTGCTCATAACAGCAGGTCTGTGACACATAAAACCTGTCTCCTGAGCAATGCAACAGGGTTTTCAGCTCATCTGCCAGAACCCTCAGTCACCAGGGTGAAACACCACTGGTTCCGCTGCTAAGAATCTACTGGCAGCTTCATTGCATTTGGAATAGCTTTAGTAAATATCATTCAGTTCAAGACACAACTTTAAAAGGCACAGAAGGGAAAGACATGTCCCTTACTTACCATAATACACAGATGTTCTATCCCCAGGTGATAATATTTTTTGATATATCTGGTGTGAGAGCCCATTGAAATAAGATGTATAAAGGTACACTATAGCTATACATATGTATTTAGAGCAATATTTTCTACAGTTCTTCACACTTCAGCACTTAAAGAAAAGCCCTGGTGTTGATAAGAATGCTTACTGACTTTTAAATCATGATCATTGTACACAATTCATCACCATGACCATCAGATAACCTACATTCAGGCAGCAGCAAAGCGTGGCGACAGTGAGATAGAAGTAGAGATTTTCAATAGCAGAACCACAGGTCTCTATCACTTGAGCTCAAAGGGGGATTATCAGATATAGACTTATTAGGGCTATTACTCTCTTCGGGGTTAGACAGCAACAGCAATTCCTTGAACCTCTGCCCTTGCATCTTGTCATTATTTCTATTTGTTCTCTTACAGAATTGAAATGTTCAGTACAGGGCAGCGTATTTTTGCTGAGTGCCTAAAAGCTGCCTAGCACAGGAGACTCAGGGGGTCCCTGAGTACAGCTGCAATACAAATCCTTAATTGTATATTTGATAGAAAGAGCACTAGCCAGCCCTACTTCACAAGCTTTTCATGACATTTTTCAGGTTAACTTATAATCATCTGCATTTAAAAGTAAAACTTTCTACCCAAATGTTCATTTAAAAAATAAAAAAAAAAAAAACATGAACCTCACTAGCAGCTAAGGCATAGAGCAAGGCCAAATTTTGCCCATTTGTGAAGGTATGTAACAAACCACACTGGAATCATTGTAGACCTGACAGCCTTTGTTTGCCAACAGCAGCTCAGTTTAAATGAGTGATGTATTTAGAAGCTTCTCTCTTAAAAATAAATACAGCTAGTCTATTTTGCGATCCAGCTCCCTTCTTCTCCAGAAGACAATCCCTGCTAAACCCATCCCGCTCCAGAGGAACATCCAGGACTGGCCCTAGCAAAGTCCCTGCCCACGTCTGGCCAAAGGAAGAACCACTGACTGCATGTCATGCACGGTACACCTGCCTGTGAAGGTGCCAACAAAAAGCTGTGAGGCAAAACAGGTATTGGAGGTTTATAACTGAAACCACAAAACACAAACACTAAAGAACTGACTGATGGATGAACTCTGGAAAGTCAAGACCAGAACCAAAGCTTTCTAAACATTAGTTTATAACGCTGTTCACAAGACCTTTGATCCCTGCGGTATTATTGAGCCAGTAATATTGATAATATTTAACACACATCCTTTTCTTGCTTGAAATACCTAGAAGTAAGAAGACATGTTGCATGCCTCAATAAGCAGCATTCTTTACTTCAGAGTGCCTCATATCTTCCTGGTAGCAAAACAATTAGAACTCAACTCATCCACATTTTTACTGTTTCAACATACAAAGAAACAGAAGAAGGAAGGAAATGTCTAATTTGCATAATTTTAGTTCTACAGTAATTACTCTATGTGAGGAAACATTGAGTGTAAATAAGAACAACTGTGGCTATTCAGTTCAAAATATGGCAACAGAAGATAAAAATGGGATACAAGAAAAAATTAGGTTTAATAAAATAAGTTTTGTCTCGATTATTCACTCATTGAAACACGGATATTAAACATTCCCAGATTAGTCAAGTTTCAAATTCAAATAAAACTTTAAATTAATTCTACAACTGCAAAACACAAAACAACCAACAAAGTTGATAAGAAATTGCTGTAAGTCCTCTTGTGGCAAATAAAGGTAGCAGAAAATAGCTGCTGATTTTTAAAGTGTTGTAAGGTGGGTGAAAAAAAAAAAAAAAACAACATACGAAAGAAATTTTTTTCACTCTGAACAAAAGAACCCAAGAACTTACTTTCGTCATTTTCTTTCTCTCCCTGCTCAGCACTTTTGGTGCTAGATAGCAGAAACTCTGAACCAGAACATCACTAATCCAGTCTTATTTTCTTAAATAACAATGTTTTTTAAAATATCTCAGTGCTCAGAACAAAAGAGACTGTACACAATGGGTTTTTTGCAATGAAAAATGCAGATTTGAGTAAGCTAAAATATCCCACAAAAAGTATCTTTTCATACTTACAAGGGTGAACTGTGTCACTTTTTAAGTTCATGTTATACGAAAATAAACATAGCAATATTATCAAATATTCTGATAAGGATGAAACAAAGTTTATGACTATTTATTTTGGTAAACATTAATTTTGCTTTCACTCAGGTCAAAACCAGTGGACAGAAACTTGAATTCTCAGCCACCTGTTAGCAATAACTTTGCTAAATTTGAGTGAATTCATGAGGAGACTTTTATTAGTTTAAAAAGCTCCAGATCAGGACATAGAAATAGAACATGGAAGACTATGTAGTGCGTGTCTCAGTCTTAAAGCTCTTCTCCGGAGTTAAATCCTCTCCAGTATCTGTCCAATACAGGACTACAAGGTCCAGGCTACGCATCTCAAGTTCTGCTGTCTGTTCAGTTCTACAATCAGCATAGGGTCTGATCTTTCTTAGGCAGTTTTTGCACCTAAAATATTACAGGTCTGATAATAACCGAGGGGTAAGATCCTGGCCCTTCATTGCTCCTCACCCAGTATACTGAAATAGAATACCATGCAAGACCCATCAAGCAATATTTAAATTCCTACTCTGACCTTTTCTTGACCTCCTTTCTTGCCTTTACATACTACTCATTGCCCATGTTCTCTTTTTCCTAATTTGGTGTCATTTTACTTCCATGTGCAGAAAGCTAAGGACATGTAATAACTGTTACAGGATCAAGCCAGGAATGTTAAATTTTTCTCTGTAACATCCAGATTAATTTCAGTAGGTCTTCAGGACCTTTGTCACTGTAAGTTCTTTCAGCAGACAGAAGAGAAGTACGTATGTGCAGAGAATTATTCAGTCCTCCTTAGGCCGAAATAGAGATCTTGTATTGCTTCGTCAAGCGGGAAAAGCCTGGAGAGACTTTCCTCATACTTTCCTCAGTGTGTAGATGAGATCTCAACTTAACGCCATTATCTCAGTGCAGTTCAAAGCACCAGTCACTGTATCCTGCAGATCGCCTATTTTAATCCATCAATATCTGAAATCTGTATACCAGAGCAACAACACACAAGTAAAAGAGATGTCATCTTATCAGATGAAAAGGAAGACAGCCCAACCAGATACCATTTATAGAGAGTAAGCTTCAGAAGTGACAACTGAAGCCAAGACTCCTGGGGCAGGGAATGTTGCTTTGTCCTATAATTAAATTGACCCTGCCTTTGCCAAGCTTCCCTAATCCTGTTTTGAGTGGGAGTCACTTTCCGACAGGGAAAATAATATATATGGAATCAAACAAGTTGCTTCAGGCAGAGCAGAGCAGGAGGGAAGGGTGGGAAGCACACTCTTCAAATAGTTTCCACTCCTACTTTCTGCCCACTGACCACAAGCTGTTGCGATGTGAACTGCACAAGGGGCTGCAAGGAGCCGCTCCACCAAACACGACCCTGCTGGGGCCTCCTTTCTGCCTGCCTTGTCTCCACCGAAGGACATTTCAGCACAGCAGGAAATGAGGCAGCCTGATAGTTTAGGTGCTCATTTGTTTGACCCAAAATAGCCTCATCCTTCACAAAAAAGGACATGAGACCTTTCAATGCAAGGGTATAACCAAGGCCCCTGAAGCCCCTGAAGTTTTTCAGGATTAGACTTTAAGACTGGACACCTATTCCCAGTCCTTACCTTGCCATTGATTTCCTCTGTGGTTTTGAAGAGTCTTGTCTCCATTGCCCAGCTATATGACAGCATTAATAGAGCTTCTCTACCTTAAAGGGTTGATACACAACACTGATACTCTAAATTCTACATGATTTTCTTGTCAGGGAAACACATTAACACACCTAAAAATACATCAGCTTTCCTGCTAGGCCAAATTTAAATTTCAGTAGTTTATAATAAATGGATTGAATGCAAAACTCAGGTTTATAAATTTCTCCTCTAAGTTTGAGCACATGCAGTTTTGGGTTTGGCAGTTATCTCCAGTAAAGCTTCTCTTTGGTGGCTAAGTGCAAAATGCTATGCAGGTGTTTGTTAAGATGGAGTTAGACAGCTCCCCTTCTTTCCTCACAGAGAAGCTTCAGTAGGGATTCCTGTTCCAACTCTGAAAAATGCTGATCATTAGATGCTTCCAAACAGTTTTATGGAAGTGTAACAACTTATACTGAAACTCTACTGTGGGAGCACTTAATCTAGAAACCTCCTGCTGAACTGAGGACTGTTTGGAGCTTTTCCTTGAGTCAAAATGGTTTGAGGATCCTTTTGAGATGGCTCAGATACTTCTCAGATACTTCTACCTATTGCTTAACTGAAAAGTTAAACTTCTTCAAGTCCATCAGATGACTTGGACAGTGAGGCAAAGACCAGATTCAGAACTTCTTTCCAATATTAACCATCTAACAAGAAAACAAGTTGGGTCCTCGCTTCATGCATGAGTTGTTCCAACTGTTTGTTGGGTAACATTTGGTTGTTTAAGAGTTATTTGGCACTTTTCCAATAGAGCTGACAGCTAAATAATATATAATCTGGTTTTCAGCAAAGCAATTACTAGGTAAACCTGAATACACTGAAGGAGTAAACGACAGGTTACAACACCTAGAACAAGACGCCACACCTGAAAAAGCTAATATTACCTGAATAACTATTATCTGTAATCACCAGAATATGCTGAAATTATTGCTTTATTTAGCAGAAGATTAAGCCACCTGCTCTTAAAAATACATGCTAAGTACTTGTTTACTGCTCTTCCCCCCTCACACACAGTTAAGAGATTCCATAATTATTCTTGTAACACATTACTGGAAATGATGCGTGAATGTCAAGTTTCAGGGACAGATTGTTCATAGAGACAAAGTACTCTTAATTGAGCTACTCACCCCTCTTGAGAAGCAAAGCAGGGAATCTGATCCTGTGTCAGAGCTCATAATTAGAACTGTGCAAAAACTAGATTTTCAGAAAAATAAAAAGATAAACTTAAAAGTGTTCTATCTTTACACTGAAATGAACACACTGATTCCTCACTCTCAACAAAATATTTTGAAAGTGAAGTGAAATATTACATTTGAGACAAAACTCTAAAGTTCATGCCCTGTCCAGCTAGATGAATAGAAGTTTAAAATTTAAATTACTTCATTAAAGTATTTCTATTTTCTCCCTCATATTTGTTTGGAAAAAAAAATAGTTAAAATATCTCAATCAATTTTAATCCGTGTGTTTAGGAAGAAATGTATTTAAGTACTTTCCCACCACTGAATCTTTTTTTTTTTTTCACTTGTTACAATCATACATTATTTTCTTGTGATACTTACGATAAGCATGATAGAGCCACCAAGAGTTTTCTTTAAGCTGCCATCTCTGCTTTGAATTTCACAGTAGCAGTATTGAAAACAAGTAATAATAACCATTATCAATGGATCTCCCTAATCAAAGGTGTTCATTTTGGAAAAATTGTGACAATAATAACCACATAAACAAGTTGCAGATGGAGAAGGCACAAATTACTCCTTCCCCTCCATCTTCTATGTCAGTCCAATGTTTGTGATAATGTTGCATCCACCATTAAGCTGTAGAAGATCCCAGAACGTCATAAGACCATGATTACGATAACCGAGCTATTTGAAAATACTATATGTGCCTATAAAAAGAGCATCTAGCTTCATTAAGGTATTATTATGTGCTGTAGGACTTTTCTGAAGTTACGTGTCTGCGATGAAATTCACTACAAAGTAGTGGTGAATACATCTTAAAACAATTAAATGTCTTTGTGCAGTCTTCAAAAACAAGATATTCTATCATCTCATCCACAAAATAAGTATCTGGAATAAATGCATTATTGGAAAAGGAATGGAACCAAAACCAGATCTCAACATCTAACCAGGTCCAGAAGAGTTTTAACCCAGTTTTGCAATTCCCAGCAAACATCATCATCTCTAATCAGCCAGTCTGAGGATATGTGCACACAGCCTTTTGCAAACAGATATGAACAAGCTTTGCCTTTGCCTCAAGCAGCTTCCACACTATTCCTGTGGCATAAGCGGGACATAGTGCCAACACAACACCTTGCCCTTCAGCAGCTCTCATCTCCTCAGTGTGAGCACGGTAATAGCCATGGCAGCACCACTTCTTATCCAGGAATTGTGTGCACAGGGCTGAACGCCTGAGTGCCTGCTCCACATCACCGCCAGACCTGCCTTTGGACTCCTCTGCCAAACACCCTTGAGCTCATAAAAAGCCCCAGCTTACATCCAAGCTTGGCTCTCAGCTCAAGCCCACTTCTGAGTGACCAGAGCCAAGTGCAGGACACGGCATGCACAGCATACACTGGCGCTAATCCTGCACGCACTCCTACATGGCTCTGCTGGAGTCAGCTCTGATCCCCCAGCCAAGAAAGGAGGTCAAGGCACGTGAGCCCTTTCTGTCAAAGCTGACAGTACTGGGAACCTTACTTCTGGGCTGCTATCATTTCTTTGTGTGTCTTTGCCCTCCACTCACTGCAAGCATCAGTAACAGAGTTCCTGCATTTATATAGATTTTTTTTTTTTAATTCTCTGCTATTGTGACCAATCTTTCTATTCCTCATGTGCCATTTAATAATCCATTTTTATTTGTGCACCCTCCAGGGGTGCATGAGCTGCCATTATTAGGGTCTGAAGGAGTCCTTTTACCCTTAGACCTCTTAACTATTTTCTGTTAACTTGGATGTATTTACAATGGGTTGAAAGGCTGGATATTACAAAAATTATAGTCAATAAGCACCAGTGCAGGCCATTTGTTTCAGGGTATCTAAACTTTCATGTATTGAAGTTTTATTCTATGTATTAATTATTGTGTGTATTGATGTATTTTTATTTGTATGTTTTAATGTTTTATTGCATGTATTAACACATGTATTAATTTTGGAAATCTTTAAAAAGATGCACATAATTCTATATTAACCCAAATATATTTCTCTTAAGAGAAGCCTTATCTTTCCTATGACCAAATTTCTGAATGTCACATATAAGCCAGTGTAATCAAAACTTTTCAGGCTTTATTGAAGTAAGGTTTTATCAAACCTAACAAAATCAAAAGCTTGACATGCCCACGTTTTTACACAAGTCAGTAGGGCCACTAAAATTTTCATAAACCCCTAGCAGAATATCAAAACCCTCTTTGTCAGAATATTCCTTTTGACACAAACCTCCTCACCTCACTGAGGTCTTCACAGTGCAAACAGGAACAGTAGATGGTGCTGTTTGATGCTGTCTGCTCCCCTCAAATTTTGTTATCACTGGAACTAACACATTACTCTTATTGCATTTTTACAACAGTTGTTGGGATCTTACTGTTAATCACCACGTCTACAAAATATTTATTCTATAATGTTATTTCTCTACTGCTGTCCAAACTCCATTTTAAGGTGTATTTCTTAGAATACCCTACCCTCCTCAGAAAGCGAGGATTGTCTGTTTACCAGTCAGAACATCATTATCAGATGCACAACAGAAACAATCTTCGCCATAACTTAGACATGAGAGAGACACATCCTACCAGAATTAATTTATCGGGGAGCGGGGAGACTAGGGAGCAGGGCAAGTCATGGAAAAGCCCAGCAAAAATATTTAGCAAGCATTTCAAGATTTTCAAAACAGCCCAAATTACACCAATTTGCAGAACTCTTAGTACATGAACTCTATAGAAAGTAAAATCAGTTGTAAGTTTAAATCTGACAAGCAAATTGTTTGTTCAACCAAGAAAGGCAACCAACCAACCAACCATATAAAATATTCCAGATTTCAATGTTGTTGGTTTCAACAAGGTAACACTTCCTCCTCACAAGGGGAGGAGGAGGGGAAGGTGCCAAACTCTTCTCTTTAGCGACCAATGACAGAACCCAAGGGAATGACAGAAAGATGCGCCAGGCAGGTTTAGGTTGGACATTAGGAAAAGGTTCTTCAGCCGGAGAGTGGTGGAACACTGGAACAGGCTTCCCAGGGAGGTGTCACAGCCCGAAGACTGACGGTGTTCAAGAAAAGAATGGACAACACCCTCAGACACATGAACTGTGGGGTTGTCATATGCAGGGACAGGAGTTGGACTCGATGATCCTGTGGGTCCCTTCCAACTCAGGACATTCTATGATTCTATGAACACTTTATTTCTAATCAAGTGTAATTGTTTTTCTTCCTATTGTTAAAAATCCAGCTCCACTCTCTTGCGTGCTAGACACCGTCCTCTATTTCTGTCACTCTCCCTCGACTGCTTTGCTCAACATCACGTTCAAGCTTCTTGTCCTCACGTTGAAGTCCTTCACAGAAATAACCTCCTGCTGCCACCTCTATTTATAACTACTTCTCTGATTCTTAATGATTCACCAGTTAATGGTGAATTCACCAGTTAATGGATGTGTCTGTTTTGCCCCTATCAACTCTACGTTTTCCTCTGGGTTGCCTACAAAATCTGACACATCTGTACAGCAACCCTTTGGTCTCTTATACACATTCAATTGTCTCTCCTTGGATACCAAGTCTTAGCTAAAAAATAATGAAACAGACAGTGTGACTGAAATATGTCTTTTAAGACTGAAAACTCTTGTATTTATGTAATATTGACATAAAAATACTATAAGCTTGATATACACACATGCATGATTGTGTTAAAAAACATTCTAGGACTATCCACTTGCTTGAAAACAGATATACACAAAAGTCTTTATAGGACCAACCGCACAGCTTGAACATCATCTGCATGTTGTATGCTACTTGTACTTCTAAATCACAACAGCAGCTCAAATTGTGAAAAGTAGCTGAAGTTTTAGATGCAGAATTTCTTTGCATGTCAATGCAGAGAACAAAAATCCCCAACAGAAAGTTTGTATGGTCAAACAAACAAATCACCAATATTGCACAAGGCAATAAACAAACAGAAACCAAGTCTTACATACAACTTGTTCCAAAACACAACCAGGTTTTATTTTCAACATGCATACTTTCCCACAAAGATTTCATGTCTAGTTTTCCTATCCTAGAAAATGTACATTTGTCAGCTTCCCCACCATTGTTTTCCCTCTCTCTATTGCTATCAGAACTTTTCAGCAGTGAAAGCATTTGGAAGCATTAGTGTTGGACCAAGTAAAACAACCCTATTTCTTTCCTTTCAGTGCAGGGAAAGGAGACACCCAGGACAAAAAGAAACACCCCCACGCACCCCTATCCCTACACACACACAAACCCCCAAGCTCCTAGCTGCATTCAGAGACTGGAAAATCTTTCAAACCTCAGAACATCTTTTGCTAAAGTCCTCCAGCTTGGGAAAAGTAGGAGCAGCAACCCTGCTGGAGGCAAGGACCTTCCCACCATTTCCAGTGCTGTCTCAAAGGCAGCAACACAGCAGCTGAGCTGGGGAAGCCCCCGTGAGGGGGCTCTGCCCCGAGCAGCCTGCACAGCCTCCACCAACAAGGAGCATGAAGGTCCAGGCACAGGCTCAGCACCGTGAGAAACATGTGGCAAAAACAGTGTCAATGTTTTTTAATGAATGCTGGTGTCAAAGAGCTTCTCCAGCCCTTGCTCCACACAGGACTGGGAACAGTGGGCTGCCAGCAAAGGTGAAGGACTGTCTTATTTGTCTCAGTTTGGGGTGTGAATCAAAGTACTTTAATTCCTGCATTCACATGAAACATCCGATATGAGCTTCGGCTGGTTTCAGATAAATTTCTTTATAGTAGAGATTTAATTGCATAAACAGAAACAGCAGGAGGGGCAGGAGGAGCCGCAGCACGAGGAGAGGAGTGAAGGAAGAAAACTGGATGAGGGGACCCCTGTGACTTGGTATCTGAAGGACCAGGGTGACTACCCTGTATGTACAGCGTAACCACTGAGTCGTGTCCCTGCCAGCTCCCCAGAACCTCAGCAGAGAGGGACTCCTGATCCTCTTGCACCATCAGCCAGAAAACCACATGTGCTGCACAGTGGTCTTAATCATTTACTAGCTCTAGGGTTTTTTTTTAAAAAAAAAAAAAAAAACAATGTTTTTCCCCTATAATTTTTTCCATGCCTTATAAATAAGTATGAACAAATTCACCCTCTAAGACACATATTTCAATTCAGGCAACCACTGTGAAGAAGGTTAGGGAAACAGATCTTCTTCCCAAGGAGGTTCCACCGAAAGAAGACAGCTTTAAAATTAAGCCAGGACTCCAATCTATTCTCAGGACATACATTGAATTTGCAAGCAAGATCTGACACCACCTCCATTTGCAGCAGTCTCCTCTCAGCAGCCAAACACATTTAGCATTGCAGGTAGCTTGAATCAAGGTGTTTTTGGTTTTTTTTCCCTACAGCTCCCTGGACTGCAGCCACTTCAAACCAACTAAGTGGCAGGTGACATCTCTGCAAACAACCAAAGAAACATTGGCTGCTTCTCCAGTACAAACATCCCGTTTTCACTGTCATCTTTTGCATATTCATGCTTTGTAATCGTTTTCTCCATCTGTCCATGCAAATTTCTCTTGCACCCACTGCCACGCAAAATTACAACTGAATATACTGCACACGAGTTAACCGGCAGCATGGACACAGTTATTCACATGAAGGAGCACTCTCCTGTGGTAGGTCCTGCTAGGGTGGCTCAGTTTACCGCATGGGGCTTGCCTGCCTTGCCGTGACATCCACCATGCTCCTTCCATAGCCTGTGGAGTGGATGTTCCCTTACGACATGAATGCAGGCAGAGTTTCTCCTGTGCCAAGGCACTCTCACTCTTAACAGCAGCACTTAAAAGCTGCTATATCAGAGAAGGCTCCAACTATCTCATATTCTTCAACCCCTATAATTCCTGGCAGAGGGAGCATCTGTTATCCTGTTGTAGGAATGGGGCCTTGTTGTCTTGCTGTTTTAAGACGCTAGGCACAGCCATAAAACCTCCAACACCACTGCAAAACATTAAGCAGTTTCCCAGAGTTTCATCCTTGCTTGCTTTTTTGTTTTACGGTTCCCTTCTGCAAAAAAATTGGAGCAGAATGACGCACAACCTGACCAAAGGGTTCTAGCTCTGTTATTCTGTCTGATGGAAAGCACAAGGATTGTAAAGATTTGGTGTTTTATCTATACCTATACCTATACCTATATCTCTTCAGTCCTACATTGACAGCCTCAGTTTCCTCATCAGGGAGTGCTTACTGGGATTTGGTTGAAGTTCTGTCAGGCATTAAGGATCCTCCTTCCTGGCACACACCTTCCCCCTCCACAACAGGGAGGTCAGCCTCCCCTCCTTTCATCAGAGCCTGCTGCAGCGAGGACAATCCCTTCTCCTGCCCCTCCTTTTTCTTCTCCCAAACTTCCTTGTTTTTCAAACCCTGACTGAGACACCTCTGCCAATTGCTTATCCCATTTGCCACTCTACTCCCCACTCTTCAGAGCAGGCTTTAACATATTGCCTTTGTTCTTTGCCATCTTCACACACCCTTTAATAATCCAGGCAGATTTCTTAAAGTTTCGGTGTGTCACGTGAGTCTGCCTACTCACTACCAGGCATAAACATGACTCCCACGTCTCCTGAGAAATGCAAACGCAGAAAGCTGGACGTGGAGCCCTGCCACATTTTTGACTAGAGCACCTGTCCAGCCCTGCTCTACCATGTAGCTGCCTGAAGGTGTGTGGCAGGGGGGCGGCAGGAGAGAAGAGCAGTTCTGTCCCTGTGGCACCAGTATCTATTGGTACTGGCTGAAATGACTCCATTAAAACCCTTTCAGACCCCAAAAATGGACAAGTGCAAGCAACACAAAGGTACATTGACACACTACAGACAAGCTCACACACAGCTAAACTGTTCTTTTGCGGTGCTGCTACAGATCCTAGGTGCTTCCTACCTTTCTCAGATGATTCCTGCCTCCCTTAGACTTTTTGGACTCAGATGGAAAGATGTAATTCCCCTCTCGGTCAAAATGGCCAGTATTACAGGAAAAAAAAAAAAAAAAAAAAAAAAAAAAAAAAAAAAAAGCAAGCTCCACAATATTTTTAATCCAGTTAGTGAGAAGCAACTTCTTGTACAACTGATTCTTATTTAGTGCCTTTGAGTTCTCCCTAGACAACCACTGAAACTAAGTGGCTGTGACATTTGGTCTTTCTAGAGAAGATGTATGCTTAAATTTGCATGTTTTGCTGGCATTTGATCTTCTGATTATTACATACCTTCTTTAGATAGCAAAATGAAGGCCATGAGCTCTCATCAGCCTCCTGTGCTCTACCACAATCAGGAAGAACACCACTGCACATTTGGTGGTGCTCCCTTCGCTGAACAAACCCAGTGTCCATCCTGGAATTTCCTGTAAACTCACTGCCAGCTGCAGTGCTGCAGAGTAACTCAAAAGTGAATTACGCATCACTTGGCTTTGCTCAGTACAGTTCTGGGACTGCTGGTGGTATGCAGCACTTTAGACTGCATGTGGCACTCCAGCACTTGCAATGTGAAATGCTATAGTGAAAACATGCTGATGAGATCTGGCAGCTGACAGGATGGAGGCCAGAAAAAAAAGAATGACAACCTTCTCATAAGGTAAATTTTAATCTGATTCTAGGAAGACATTTGAAGTATCCAAGACATATTGAGGATTTCAAGCAATACTATATTCAGTTTACAAATTAAGACCTTCAGCAGGGTCAACTGTGAACTGTGTAGTCAGTAATTCATTTGTGACTTCCTCAGCTTTTCCTACCAGAGCACTACAGAGATGAGAATGAAGGAAGAATTTCTACTCCCATAAAGTACACAGGTATTTGTAATGGACACCTGCCTTCCTCCCGAGAGCTTCATATATACCTACAGATACATGCACCTATGGACTGTTGCAATATTGCTATTCAGTAGCAGCAGTGCTTTCTGACACAGAACTGACTAAACACTGTGTGCAAGTCCCAAACGTTAGCTCCTGGTCAGCCAGGATGAAGTTCCTTCGAAATTCTGTCGCTCTGTCATCACTGTTCACTGCCACCCTCCCTTAACTCACCCCAAGAATGAAGTGTCAGGCTGTACTTTAGATTATCTGTCACAAAGTGAAATCTCTTTGGAAGAAGCAGCCAGTAATTCTTTTACCTTGTTACAGAGAGAATCATGAGACATTTGTTTGATTCTAGTGACAGCTGAACTTTGAGCTGCAATTTTTAAAGTATTAATTGATAATGGGATATTTTCTGCTGCACCATATCCATTATAATTGTTCATATTTTTATACATATGAAGTAGTGCCTCATCAGAATCCACTAGAAGCAGGCTAGGAAGTACTCATCTGTAGCAATCAAAATTTCATATTCAGAAAGAATGCACAAAAATAATGACTCTGATAATGCTATTTAGTTTACAAATCATGCCCATAAAAGCTAGGGAAAGTGGAAAATGTCAATTTTAGGCTGAATTCTAGTGAATTGCTTTATTTAACCTCTCTGAAGAAGGAGGAGAAAGTAACTTGTGAATATGTATTTAAAGATCATCATTTTGCATATATGCACCTGGGAAAGTTAAAATAACAGCAAATTCTATTGTATATATGGAAGCTACTCACCACCATGAGCAGTTTTTGAATATTGAGTTGTTATCGAGGGCTAATTATGACAGTCAACAACAGGGGAAAAAACCCCTACATTATTGCAGAAACAAAACTGGGCTGACCTCCTTACATTGCTAAATCTGAGATTAAATTTAATTAACCTAGCCAAGATGATCTTTGCTTTCTTCTGTTCCCAGCTCCTCTCAAAGGATCTCATAAGCACATCCAACCTTCAGATGTAGGTAATACTTGAAGATCCTCTCTCTGTAGCTACATTAACAATTTTCAAATACTGTTAGGCAGTACCTGTTGCTGATGCCACTTCCGGGTAACTGTATATGTCAGGATATTTATAGTCTGTTCTTATACAGGCAAGAAGCCAAAAGAAAAACAAACAACCCACCTACCACTACAAACTGATCCTGGACAGGAAAAACAATTGTCAGCATTACGTAAGTAAAGGAGTATTTTCCTCCTGCCAAATTTCAGTCCTGCTAAACAACCCAAAAACTAACAGATTAAAACTAACGTAAAATTAAGATGCAAGAATGGAAAACTTGAGCTCATCTAAAGATAGGTGTTTTTTACTGCATCCTCGTATCACAGATCTTTCCAGACACACACATGCACACAGAAAAACCTCTCAGCTCCCTCCTAACTCCCAAAGTTCTCTAGTTAGGTAAATGAAGACTTCTACAAAATTGAAGAAAAAGCATTGACCTATTTTAATTAAATACAATAAGCACTGACCCATACAACATCACTAAATATAAAAATGTGCTGTCCTCTGAGAAATTAGTTTGTGTACGGCAAGTGTCCTTAGCGGCCACAGGGAGTCAGGCCAGTCACTGTAAAAGCTAACGAGCCTGCTCACAGCTCTTGCAGAAAAAGGACCTCATGTGATGTTGTTTCACTGCAAAGAGAAGTTGCTGCACACCAGCCAGAGATTAAATATGTCCTATAGATCTTCCAACAAGTAGAACAACTGAGGTCTCCAGTCCTTGCAAAGATTTACTGAGACTACTGCACGGAAGTGTTTCCAGGGAAGCAGTTGTGATTACATAGTTTCACATTATCTATAGACTTCCACCCCAAAAGCAAGCCCACCCCTGTGTGAGTGAAGGGCCAGAGTTTCCATAGATATTGACCTGACCTTGACCGCTCTACTACTTCCCATAAGAAACAAGGGGGAAAAAAATTATAAATAAATAACTAAAAAACACCAAACTTGCATGTTCAAATGAGATCACAAGGAATAGGACAGTGAAATACTGACTATTTCTCTTTAGTCAAGGGAATCAACATGCTAGCCCATTTACTGCATGGGTGTACATGTGCAATTTCTCTGGCAGCTTAAGCATCACCATTCATCTAAGAAGATATTAATTAGTACTTCAATCTGTACCAATTAGCCAACTGGGAGATGGGTCTGGGAAATGTTGCAGTAAGAAACTCTGCAGTAGAAGACACAGAACAACTGCAGACTACAAACTATAGTAAAATGAATAAAACCTGCATTTATCTCTTGTTTTGGTATAACGTGACTGCTAGGATTTATTACCCTGGGCATATCTCATGTCATGTGAGAATCTCTATGCCTGGGAAGAACGTGGCTGTATGGTACACCACAAAAGCACAATAGCTGATGAACTGATTAGTCAGAACACAGCATTTTTGTTCTTTTCCCTGAAGTCTTTTCTCCACTTTTCCCAGACACTTAGCACCGTCCACACTAGCTTATCTAAAGATCATAATCATATGTTGCAATCCCATCAAATACATGGTCTATAAAGTTAAGATGCCTTATCATAGCTTTTACAGAGCTACTCAAATATAAAACATTCAGAATCTATCCATGCCTCTGAAAGTTTCTCTGTCCTCAGTGAAGGTAATTCCACACGGGCCATGGAAATACACAGCCAAGTTTTACGTATAACTGTCCATGACACAGGAGAGTGAGATAATCAAAACACTTGGACTTTAATGATACATATTTTTGAATATTTAAAAATCTTGTAAAGATTTGGGTTTGATAAATATTAAGTCACATTGCCCACACAGATATATTTCTGTGAAATAAATTTTTCCATCACCTGAATTGAAAAACCTCAGTTGGTTCATACGTTTCACCTGCCCTTCCATATGATCTTGCAGTACCCACCTCGCCATTCTGAGGTCCAATTGCTTTTAATTTTCAGCAAGTAGCAAAGTGACCATGGGTACAGAATTTCCAAAACACATTTCCAGTGGGATTCGGTACATTGATTTAAATTAAATCTGTGTTTAAACTCATCTAAACCTATACAAACATTTGCAACTACATCACAGATGCTTAAAAGGCCCTTAACTCAGATGAGATAACCCACACTTACCCAAATGCAACTAAATTCTGGTGCCTTAACAAGCTGTCTATTGCCAGCAAAACCAAAGCCTAAATTCCGATCACAAAACAAAACAAACCTGTTCCACCTCATCTCATAATTAAGGAAACAGAGCATAATGGACAGTTACAAGAGCAGGTTTTTTGGTGGTGGTAATTTGCTTAGAGACTACAATTATATCAGGCATGATTCCGTGTCTAAGACACCAAGAAAAAACAAAACCACCCAGGCTTACAAGTAAAACAGCCTTCACCACAGCTTCATTGCATTGGTTAAAACCGTGTGCCATATCAAACCACTGCCAGTTGCTGATGCAGATGGGCCGCTGATTTTCAGATGCCCTCTTCAGAAGACACAGTTGTACCATTCAGCACAAACAATTTCTTTAGGGAAAACAACTCTGTACTGAGAGATCTTGACAGACAAGTGAGGTGCCTAAAGTCCTACTGCTGGTTTGGAAAAACATTTATCTCTAAAAGCAGGAAGGCACTGAACCACTTATTACAAACACAGGGATTTACGATGATTTTTTTCCCTTCTGTTAATAATGCAGATCCAACACATTTTTGAGCCACTGAGACAAAATTCACCCTATTTCCTGTTTTATCAACACAAGAAAAAGCTCTCAGAGTTGCACAAGTACAGCCAGCGCTTGGAACAAGCTCTTCCAAGCTGTGATAAAACTAACAGGATGCCAGAAGGAGCAGTTACTCTTCTGCCTCCCAAGACAGAGCATCAGTGTATGTGGAACCACAGTACAATATTTGCAAGATCATTTTTCAGCCTTGAAGAGCAATACTTCCCATCTCCATAAACTTAATTTATGATCACACAGAGTATCTGCCTGAAAACCCTACTAAATGCCTATAGAAAAAAGAAAGAGTATGTAACAGTATCAAATTCTTTTCTAGCCACATACTGGAACTTGATTTTTGGGTTGTTTTTGTTTGTTTGTTTTTAAAAGAGTGCAGCCAGCCAGTTCTGCTATTTGAGCACAATGTAGCCATCCAGCCCAACACACAAAATTAATAGCATACACTTACATCTCAGAATATTGGTAAATATCAACATCTTGGTTCTTTTATCCACTCTTCGGTCTTCAACCTTCACATTAAAAAGCAATGCAAATCTTCCAGACTTTAGTAAGAGTGAGAATGCAGTGAAAAATGAATTAACTGTTGAATTTGACCCCTTTTTATTATTCAAAATCACTATAATTTTCTGGTTTTACCAAACTACAGGAAAATGTGATGCTAAGAAAAACTAAATATTATTTTGGAGGAATTTTTGTACAGGAAATTTTTCACAAGAATCATCCTAATCCAAGTTTTAGTGAAAACATCAGAAACACTCGTATTGACTTCCCTCTGCTTTGGATCTCAACTGAAGTCCGCAATTTTCTTTTGCACTGTGAATAAAGACTCAGGACAAAGCTCTCTGAACCTCTATTTATTCAGCTTGTGTCATGACAGCTTGAGGAAAAAAAAATCCTAGTCACTCCTCCAGTGAGGAAATAAGCTGAAAATAAACAGCTCACCAGAGCTCCAAAGCAAAAGGAAAGATGAGATTAAATGCCAGCATTTTATACCTCTATTTTCCCTTCCTAAAACCACAAAGATTTTCTAGCTCAGTAGAGATGCTTCCCTTAAAAATCAATAGAAGTATCACCACCAACCATCAGGGGAACAGAATTGGGCCTATACAAGGTTCTTTAGAAAATACCATTTTAAACTCCAAAAGAAGCGTTGACAGCTCGGGTCGCTAGAAGCTTGAAGACCACTTTTGAAAAAAGCCAGCCTTGGTATCTAAGTACACTGCAACAAGAGCTGATCTTGTCAGAAGAGGAAAGGTAATTCCCAGTTACTCTTTCATCTGTCCCTCTCTACAAACAGCCAGCGCAGTGTGCGACCCACATGCAAACGGAATTGTTAGCCAAGGGCCAGGAACCATCAGGACTCAAGTTGGCCTCAGACATCTCTAGCCAAAATACTTGTAATTCTTCTGCCTAACATGGAGTTGCAAAGCTAGACTAAAATCGGTGATATTGTTACTTCTAGTTTTCTTTTATTCAGTAATTTGAGTGCTAATACTTTCCTCTCTCTCTTGTACAAAAAGGAGTTTATGACCAGTCAAGCACCAGAGACAAGGCTGACCTGTGTGCTGTAATAAATCAGGTGCCAGGACCAGATGGAGAAGGGTTAGGAAGAGTACTAAAGTCATTCTTGAGTTACACCTATGGTATATGGCCTGCTCAAAAGATTTTTGACCTCATAGCACAGGCATTTGTTTTCAAAGCCTGCAACAACGGCAACAACAAAGGGGGGGCAGAGGGGGAGAGAACATGAGCTCTTGTAGGTCCCATTTAACAAGAAAACACATACTCTACAGATTTCCAAGGATCAGTCATTCTGCATTTTTTTTTCCCCTCAATGTCTAAACATAATAATTAATCTGATTCATATTTTCTATATATTCTTCCTGTTGCATTATGGAAAAATGCTGCTAGAACTAAATTCACCCTTTTGTTACAAATTCCACTAGAATTATATCAAAAAGTTATAACCAAGCTTTACAGACGATGGGATTGGTGTGACTGCTTGAACTTAGCATTTCCATTGTGGGCTAAATTTATACAACTTATTTGGTGTCCAGACCACACTCATTTTCCTACATTCATTTCCATCTGTCATATCATCTCCATACGTGACCTTGAATATCGTTGTAACTTCGGAATACAATGTTTCTGCGATATTTTCTCAGGCCCCTACTTGAAAATGTATTTTTTATGGTCTCCAAACAAACATGAGGCAGAACAGGCAAGACTCCATACTCCCACAAACAAGACAAACCAAATTCTGAACCCAAAAGCTCATGAAGTTCCACTGAAGTCAACAGAAGCCACATTTGGCCATTCACCTGTGACTTGGCAAATGTTTCTCTTAGTCATTATCAGGATCAAAACGACATAACCACCCTGCATTTGTCATAGATCAGCTTCTAGCAACAAAAAGTGTAAAGCAAGTGCTTGACAATGACATCTACATGAAGAACATCTGCTCAGACATCACTAATCAAGCCTTCCACTGGCATCACACTCAGTTACCGCTCTTCAATTCTAACACAGCTTCTGATGATGCAGGTTTCCTTTTGCAGTGTCTTGTATTTTCCACTAACTTAGGACATTTAAACAAA
Organism: Patagioenas fasciata; assembly: GCF_037038585.1. Lineage (NCBI taxonomy): Eukaryota > Metazoa > Chordata > Aves > Columbiformes > Columbidae > Patagioenas > Patagioenas fasciata. The sequence goes on from NC_092528.1 coordinate 13,063,424, forward strand.
GAGGTTTGCTTGACTTTTGGCCTGAATACTACTTTTGTTTCGCATGAGTTTTTGAAGAGAGTATGTTAGGTTGTTGTTGTTTGTTTAAAGGAAAAGAACAAAGGAAAATAATTCTCTTTGACATCTGTTCTTTTGACTTCGAGCTAGTTACAAAAGCTGTATTGCTGAGTGTTATTTGTTTGCTGTTGTTTTTCTTAAATATTTTCCATAAAATCCTAGTCTAAAATATCGCTTAGAGCATCACAGAATCTGCTTGTTGCTAAGAAGATGGCATTCACTCCTTAGAGGAAAAAAGATTGCTCTGCTTTAGATATGTGCATATAAGCATGACAATTATAAGTGACAAAATTTATTGAGATAATATTTAACTGGAAATAGCATATTTATAGCAGAAAAATATGGTTTATTGCCTTGACTGTCTTGATCAGGACCTGTTTTCCGAAACTAGCAGGAGGCTAAGTCCATGTTGCCAGTAGTGGAGTTGATCTTACATAACTAAATGGCTCAATAGGCAGCAACACTTCCTTGCTATTTTAGGATAGACCATTCCTGATACTAAGATACCAATGTTATGGCATGCCTACGGTGGAATGGAATTGAAAATAAGCTAAAACAGGATTTCTAAATAGATTTATCTAAAATAGGTAATTTAAAAACACGTTTGATTTAAGAAAAAAAAAATAGAAGCACATGAATTCTCCTTTAGCTCCATCAAAAAAAAAAAAAAAATAAATACAGTATCTTACTAATGCATTGGCACGTTTTGTCAAATTGCAATTTCTTCTTTCTGCTGTGTTTACCACAAAGAGGGCTGGTCATTCTAAATTTGCCAACATTTTGCTTTTGTGCTTAAAGAGGCGAGTTGAAAACTCAAGAGACCAGACATGCATTGTTTAAATAGATATAAACTAACATCAACAACAGTATTACAGGCTTGGAATTTCTTGAAGGTATTGCTTTGGACAGGACTTTCTGTACTCCCTCAGGTTTTCTGCCAGGGTTTGCCAAAAAGTTTGCAAGTATCTGCTGTGAAGTCAATGGCAATTATACAGAATAACGACCTACAGAATTTGACCTGCCAGTGCCAAAACACAAGTGCCACTGCATGGTATGGTGTGCATGTCTGCGTGTGGCAGCAAATTCTAGTAAGTCATTCAACAGTAAAACAGCTTGCTCAGATTACTATGTCCCTGCATGCAAGGCATGGCACCTGAAGCACCCTTATGCTAGAATAAGCGCTATTCTTGCTAATAGTGCATGGCTAATATTTACAACAAATTTAAAACAAGATGTTCTCAAACTAGCTCTTTAAAGTAATTATTCCTTTCCACATTAACGATACATATATCTCTGCTGACTGACAGACAGACATTGAGTCTAGCGGTTGCTCCTCTTATCTCTGTTTCTTATTGACTTATATCCTAGCTAAGTCACTTATATGTTTTTCATACAAATATAAAACACAGCGAGGACCTAAAATCCAAAACTCACTCTTATTGTCTGTCCTTTATTGTTGAATTTATGAGAGATAAAATAAAAGACAGCAAATTCAGCGGAGCCATGAAGAGAGACATCAGTTACATAGATTACATCACTGGCTGATTTCATCTTCCCAAAACCAGAGTATATTCTATTGAGTTTGATGTGCCAGGACCAGAAATTGGGAAACATATCAAGACAAATATTTTAAAAAGCAAGTACACATTGTTGCTCTGAGATAGGATTGTTTTGAATATAAAGTTATGCAAATAGGAAACATATTGCCTGAAACATGTGAAATGCAATGCATAGTAACCAGAAAAAGTAAAATCAGGCAGTCGGATCCTTACTTGGATCTTCTGAGCCTAGCTACTTTGGCACCATGCAGCTAAGTCCTTTTTACATGAACTGAAGGTTTGGCCCAGATGTGAGTACAGCTACGGTGTGACTGTTCTTAGGCAGTACTGGAAACCTATGATGACCAGTAAAACTGTCGGTCTACATTTACAGTTTCTTTCTTGCCTTTTTTTTTTTTTTTAATTTAATTGTGCTTTCTTCTCTCTCTTCCCAACAGAATTCCTTTAACCCCAACTGAAACACAGACTGTGATCCACAGTGCATCTGTACAGCCAGTCAGAACTACAGGACTTGCTGTATATTCAATAAGTTATCCCTGATTTAAAGCAAATGACATTTATGAGGCAGTTCTTCCAGGATAGCAGTAAAGCTTTGCAGAGCTGCAAGAAAGTTAAACATACAGAATTCTTCTACCTTTCCTTTGGATTTGGCACTCACTAGTCTACCATGTCAGTGAAAATCTCCACCAGTACAGAGAGTTCCTATAGGCTCTGTAAATTAAGGAAAGCGTCAAGCGTTGTGAAATGAACAGGAAGAAACTGGGAGAAATTACTGGTCCTCACTGCAGCTTCCTTGGAGCTCTGGCTGAAAGGCTGAGCACACCACAGAGGACCACCTGAAGCACAAATGTGAATGTTCAAACCTGATTTGACTGGATCAGTACCAAGACAACAGCTGCTAATAAAGCCATGGTACTTGTCTTGCAGCCTGGCCACTGCTGGAGCTGATCTCGCTTGGCTGAAAGGGAATTCACAAGTGTGACCAACTCAGGTTAACTCTGCAGTGAAGGTTTATATCCACGTATAGCAAAATCATATGAAGAAATGAACACAGCTTCTCTGTGTGAATACCATGGTATACAGGCACTAAAGGAAGTTAACAAATTTATGCCAGTAAGTTGTTTTAATTAATAAAGAAGATAGAAAAGTTAAAGATGAGGCTGTAGCACACAAATCAGACTAAATTTATCCACCCATCAGGTAGCTGAGAGGAGCAACAAATGAATGTGCGCGGCAATGAAAGTAAACAATAACAGTCAGTTCAAAGGAAGCTTGGATCCATGTTTGTGGAAGAAACCAGAAGCCACAGCCACGAAATGAACTTGTTAGTTCACAATGGTGATGGATTGGTTGATTAAATTTTTTCAGGGTTAATAAGGGCAGGCCTCAAAGGGTCCATAAGCTTCTTTCATCTTGTATTCGCTCTCCTGGTATGTAAACTAACAACATTGAATAGTCAAAGCAACACAGGAGAGAGAAGAAAAACAGAAAACAACAAATGACCAACCAACAACAAAAAACCCAACACACAAAAAAGCCTACACACACCCCACAAAACACACAACAAAAAACTGCAATGAGGCTCATTGGTTCCTCCATAGCTGCTTTCCCTTGTCATAAGGTTGATGTGATATGCTGTGGATTCTTCAGCAAAGCCTGAATGCACAACAGTGAAGGGCAAAGTGTTCAGTTTTGACCTAGGCACATTTGGGTGGTATAATGATGAAAGACAAGAAGTAAAACTTAAAATGAAAAGTAAGGAGACAACTGAGAAATATAAAAACCTAAGGTCTTCACCTTTCTCCCCTCTTTTCTGAGTAATGAAAAAACAAGTCACAAAGAACATGACACCATTCAAAAGAAACATGCCCCACAGCGCGTTAGGGGAATCAATATATTTTACTGAAGTCTTGCCTGACTGTAAATGGACAGAGTGTGAAATCAAAGCAGAACTGCAGCAGAAGATTCTCAAGAGGGCAAAATGGCAGAATATACAGAAATCACTTGTCCAAGAGTGATCAAACACCCTGGAATTCAGACCTTCAGGAAGATGCAGATCCTTGTATCCTCCTGGGAAGCAAGTCTGCAGTAACTGTGAAAAAGATCAGCGCAAGCAGCCTTCAGACAGGTGAAAACTAGCAGAAGACATACATCCTTCTGGCACTGAGAGTGAAAGGAAAACAGGCAGGAAAGCAAAAGGGCTGAAATTTCTCTATTGTACGAAGGTAGTAGCAGGTGGTAGGAACTAGTCAGATACTTAGATCATAAAGAACTAGACTCTGTGCTGATTTTCAGGGAGAGAGGCACTGTATATTGGTCTTCAGTGGCAGAATTTGCACATAAATTAAAGATCGAAGCCCAGTCAGTGTAAACAAAACTTCTGTAACCGAAACCAACTGCAAGCCTGTGTAACATAAATGGACTAAACAGATTACATGGCTCATAGCAAGTGTGAAGCTGGAAGGATTTTCAGAGGTCCATCCCCAGCTCTGGTCTACCCAGAGATTATCTAGTGTATTCTTAAGAGACTCCAGAGAAGCAGATCTTTAAGTCTTCCTCTGTTGGCTGAACTATTCCTTGTATTGGGAAGTTTTTCAGAGTATGTAAATCTTTCTATTAAAAATCAAAGTGTAATAAAACTTTACATTCAAAGCAGCCCAAAATTTTACAACTATGATCCATTCACCCAATCAGCGGTTACACTTTGCATTGTAACAGGTAGCTCTAAGTCTTAAAAAAAAAAAAAAAAAAAAAAGTTCTGTTAAAAGTAACTAGATTCAGTGGCCACACTTCTGCAGTTGACTCCAATTTTCTGTAACAAGGAAAGTGTTCCTGGAAATACAATTCTTATTGTTACTTAATGTTGATGAGTTACCCAACCAAAACTAATTAGTTCTAGAATGGAAAAGTTGTATATGTAGGTTAGGCACGGTCTCTGGAAAAAACACTGGTATGGATCAGCCCTCCTTTGTGCAATAAATGCAGGAAAGGCAGATAGTCTATTTTTGAAGTTCAAAAAGTCTGTCTGGTTACTACTGCATCTCCACCCTTGCACTCTATATGAATACAAGGAGGGCAGTGTAATCGCAATTATTTTTAAAATAGCAAGCAGCAAGAACAAAACAACTACTTCCCAATTTTAGAACAGCCTTTGAATTGTTTATGAAATGTAGGTCATTCCAACTTGTCTTTACTTGGCCTAAGCACCACAGGGCTGATCTGCTGAAGTGATTTGTGTCATCAGGTAACAACAGCCACTTTGGACTGTCTTCTGCTTTGGCCTTGACCACACTGTGGACTCAGTCCTATTTGAACAAAACTAATCATGTGTTTAAGATACTCTGCAGTTTGCTAAATTACAGTGGAATGAAGAGGCATGAAACTAGGCAACAGCTAGTGGATATTTAACAAACTATTCTCCTGTATTAAAGATGCATTGTCAGCTCTCAAGAACCAAGCACATGCAAACCAGTGTTCCAGATCTTAGAAGACAAAACCTGACTGTATTCCTTAATTCCACAAGCAATTACTATGTTGATTCAGTTTAGTATATAAAGGGATGGATTATGACTATGAAGCAATCTTAGACAAAAATAATCTGCTCTTTTAATTGTTACATACTACTGCTTACTTTTTCATATATAGAATTCCTTTTTATCAAGTTGATGAAATGAAGTAAAGAGATGTTAACCTAACTGATTAGTGGGCAGAGACACCCCAGAAGCTGATACACCAATCTTAAAAAAAATGGTTAAACAAGTAGAGTTTAAACACTTTCAGGAACACTCACAGTTCATTTCATTAACCACAGAGGGTACCTAACCTGAGTAGTTTTGACTGCTAAGTGCAGAGCAGATGAAGCCCCATCCTAATCAAAGGAAAAAGGAAAAAAAATAATATATTTTTTAAAGACTCAAAACCTACACACAGATTGAGTGAAAATTTTCTTGGAAAGCCCAGAAGCTGTAGCTCAGTCATCAGGATGATGATCAGGTTATTTTCTTCTTTGTTCCAGCAATTCAGAGATGCTTTAATTTGGAACAATTTCTTCTACATTGTATGTAAAAAATCACCATGGAAACTGCAAGAAGACATTTTATAAATGGCAAAACTTGCTACAGGCAAAGTCACCCATTTGCAGCCTAACCCCATCCAGGGATAACCAAACCCCAGAGGGAGATGTGATTCAAGAAGTTCTGAGTCAAACTATTGTTATGGTTATTTTCTCTTGCCCAAAATTTTCCATTTGTGGGTTGTCCATTTTTTCAGCAGGCTTGAAAGGTATTGTTTTCATGGCAACTTTTTGCAGGGGTTGGGAAAGGGACACTCTTACCAGCTCTCACTAGAAGGAAGGAAAGAGAAGAAGAAAAAAGAACAAATGGCCAAAAAATCTAGACAAGTTTAGCTAAATTTAAACACAGTTGAATTATATTACATCACTGAAACACTGAGAATTGTTCATCAAAGCACAACCATGAGAGATTCCTGAAGCCACAGTTCTGTGTCTTTAAACACAGATTCCAACATGAAGCACCAAAACTATTTGAAGTAGGGGTGAACACAAATTTAGAGTCCCTGAGGTTCACATTTCATCCAGCAATACCATGTAATGGAGGAACATTAGATCTGAAACGTGCAAACAAGGGTAACATCCAAGTGGAGAAAACTGATGATGAACAGACATTACAGAAACAAATCCTTTTGCATCAGGAACTAATGGGATGCAAGCAGAGAAAGAGGTCTGCATATCCAACCGGCATTAAACTTGGAAGAATTTGAAGACTTTTGGAAAACGCTGAGTGTCTAAACCTGAGCACAAAACTAATTGAAGAAATTTAATTTAAGAAGTTCAAACAAACAAAGCACAGACTCTCCATATTTTTAATTTGTGTAAATGCAGAAAAACACCGTGAAATTAATCTGTTCTGCACTGGGTGGTACCCACGTCCCCAGAGCTTTAA